>NC_037335.1:43603746-44208295 GCF_002263795.3 Bos taurus
AAGGATGCTGTATCTACAGACAGCAGACTTTGCTCTGACACCCTGTCACTACACCCAGCCCTGGAGAGCCAGCTAAGGGCCAAGCAGGGTCTGTGAGTTAACCTGCCCACCCCCATCCTCACCTCAAGCCAGTAACGGAAGGTCCTCTGTATATGAGATGGGGAAGGGAATGAATGTTTTCTGATTACTTCTTGTGTGTCACCTACTTCAATGAGTATGTAAATTTAACCCTTCAACCATCCACTGAGAGAATTAGTCTGCCATTTTACAAAGGGGACCCTGTGGAAGCTGCCATGGGCAGTGCAACCCTGGTCAGCCCCACCTTCTGGCTTGTTCTCACCCATGCACTAGCCCACCCTTGGGTGCCATAGTCAGTGGCCACTGCAACTTCTTCATGTCTGTGTGAATTTGAGGAGGCAAAATAACTGACCCTTGTCAACTTGATTCAGAGGCTATAAAGGAACAGGTGAGCGTTCTCCAGACAAGTTCTGAGCCCTGAGATTGCCTTCCCCTACAGGTAACAACAGCTCAGCTAGGGATGCTCCCCACACCCTGACGCCCCCATTCAGCTGACCTGGGACTGGAAAAAGGAAGGGCGGGAATTCTGCAAAAGAAAGGGATCTGGGGATAGCCCCCTTTCACTCTCATTTGCCTTGTGGATATTTTCTTGGAAAGTATTCCTCTGACCTGGGGCTGTGAACATGTGCAGAATGTGTCACCTGTATAGACCAGGGAGGCTCCAAGCCCACTTAATGCATGACTGCACTCCAGAGAAGATGCAAATAAATGAACTCAACCTGTTCAGGGAAATGTCTATATTTTTAAAGCTTTTCTCCTCTCAAACTTTAAATCCATGTTCATTTTACTCTTGTTGAAAGGCTTAGCACTGTCTTTCAATGTTGAAGTTAAGGACAGTATCTCATTTTGTTTAACTCATTTTGTATAGCACCTCATAAAAGTAGTTCCATGTGGATCAAAGATGTATTAAGTATTTACCTTAGTGACTAATGTCCAAAATTTATTTTACTATCACCCTTAAATATAGTCCCTCAGGTACCCTCTTCATTTAAATGCCGCTTCATTAAACTTCACTAGGGCAAATAACAATTGATCATTTTAAATCATTTTATACCAATTAAAAATTAAAAAGCCAAAATTCTCCTTTTTTGTGTGTTGATTCTAATGAGCCCTAAAGGCGGCTAATTTCAATTTAAAAGGTTCCTCTATATTATTTTGTAAAAATGCTAATGCCTAGCGTCCATGTGACTGTGGGGAAAGATACGCGGTTGGTAGCACTAGAAATTGGTTCAATCTTTCTGGACAGCAATCTAGTGACATGTAATAAGAACCGTAAACCTGTTCATACCCTCTGACCTGGTAATTCCACTCTGGGGAATAAACCCAAAGAAAGAATAATTTGCCAGAGATGCTCAACACACCACTATTTGCATGAGTGAAGATGGGAGTGCTTTGCTCTGGTGGTGGGGGTGGGGATGGGAGCAGGAAGCTCTCTCAAGCAATAGACAAATCAGGATTGTGCTACTCTGTAATCATCAGTGGGCTCCCAGCATTTACAGAAATGGAAGAAAGGACTTCTGGAGGCTGAAGTAGAGACTGAAAAGAAAGGAAACGGGCAAAGTGCCCATCTGATCTTTTTTTCATGTTACAATGAAAGGTGGATAAACCTCTGAGGCTGACCCTGGTTTGAACTAGCAAGCCTAGTATCTGTTTTCTCTCAAGTAGCCTATTCCTCTACAGAAGCTAAACGGTCTTTATTACTTCAGAACAAACCTTACACATAATCACTCGCATCAATGCTGAGGGGAAAAAAACAGATGATTTCCGTGATGTCATCTAATCACAGATATTCTTCTTGGAACATATTATAGAATCCCCCCAAACCCACCTCTCTACAACAAAACCGAGTCTAACTGCTAAGTCTTTTGACATTGCAAAGACCCTTGACTTTTAACTTGAATGATCTGTTGGGAGTCAGTGGACTGGAATGAATAATTCTCTTCCAGTGAGGTGAAAAACAAGGATATTAATGCTTGAGAAAAAAAAATTGTTCTCTATATGCTAAATACTAGCAAGCTCCCAGTAAGAAACCATTTTAAAAATAAAAATGCAAGTGGCATTCTTCAACTGTTAGCAACTCTTCACCTAGATGCTGACAGAAAAAAAACTGAAGTGCTGGCCTCTTTGGTTTCCTCAAGTTTGCAGGCCTAAGAGGCTGATGGAAAGCTGATGAAAATGTCTTCACCAACGAATTCTTCCACTTCATGATAACCATGGTGTTTGGAAATAAAATCATGTCCAATCAATACCACTTAGCAGACATTTCATGTTTCACAAGAGGACTCTATTCCAGAGTAGAACTGCTGCCCTTCTCACTAACATTTAAAATAATTAGGATTATCTTAGCTGTCCGAAGCTTGGCAGGTTCAGCTTGTACTTTCAAACAGCATTAATTCTTGGCACTCAGAACAAGGGATAAAAGGTAAAGATATGAATAGAGATCTTTATTCCACCTGATCTATCAAGGATTAGCTCATTCTTTTCCAGTCCATGCCTGCACACTAGTGAAGAGGAAGGCTAAGCTGTAACTGATGTAATTAGAAACCACAAGCTGAGAATAAAATAGCCCTTTATTAATCTCCCCCATTTACTATAAACTTACTAAAAAAAATCATAATCGTAGAAACAATTAAACGTCAGTTTTTTTTTCCCAATTGTGTGTAATCAAAAAGAGTAGTGAATGGCTATAGAGAGGGTGTTTTTAGGATGACCCTTTCCCTGAAAACATCATCGTAATTGTCAGTTAAAATCTAGCTCAGTGTTGAGAGGGGCCAGCGGGCCACTGTGCACACTGCAGAGAGAAGTCAAGCATCATAAAGGAAGCTCTGGTGAGTGAACAAGGTGCACGGCCGCTGCTTCTCCTGGGTCCTGCTACCACTGCCCTGGCAAGCTCCTGAGAAAGCCATCTTTACAAGTAAGGGAACTGATAACAGAAAGCACATATTTAACCATTATCAACACAGCCCCCTTACCAGCTGCAGAGTTCAGTTGAAATGCTCTGATTCTGTAAGTGAAAGTCGCTCAGTCGTGTCCGACTCTGCAACCCCATGGACTATACAGTCCATGGAATTCTCCAGGCCAGAATACTGGAGTGGGTAGCCTTTCCCTTCTCCAGGGAATCTTCCCAACCCAGGAATCGAACTCTGGTCTCCCGCATCTCTGGTCCAGGGGGATCTGGCAAAGGAGCGCAGCAGTGGGGGCAGGGGACGAAGGCCTGGACCAGAGATGGTTCTGCCTGGTCCCAGGTGAGCTGGATGGCTGAACCACATCCCTTCTCCGTTCTCTTTTTGTATGCTACCTTTTCCTTTTTTGTATGCTACCTTGTTGACTTCCCTGGTGGCTCAGACGGTAAAGCATCTGCCTACAATGTGGGAGACCTGGGTTCGATCCCTGGGTCGGGAAGATCTCCTGGAGAAGGAAATGGCAGCCCACTCCAGTACTCTTGCCTGGAAAATCCCATGGATGGAGGAGCCTGGTAGGCTACAGTCCATGGGGTTGTGAAGAGTCGGACACGGATGAGCGACTTCACTTTACAGACAAACAAAAGGAAAAGAGAAGGGATGTGGTTCAGCCATCCAGCTCACCTGGGACCAGGCAGAACCATCTCTGGTCCAGGCCTTCGTCCCCTGCCCCGACTGCTTCCCACCTTTGCCAGATCCCCCTGGACCAATGTGGCAGCTTCCAGGACCCACAATCCCCAGTTTATTTCACAGAGGGGTCACCAAACCTACTTGAGTCTCAAAGCAAGCCCGTAAACAAGTGACATGTCTGTGCCAGTGGCCCTGCCTGAGAGGGACTCAGCCTCTAAGTACCTCCTCAATCGTCACCTCCCCAGAAACCTCTTGCCCATGGCTGTAGTGACGCTCCTGGCTGTTCCCTCACCCCCAAAGTGGCACCGTGAATCGTGGAGACTCTTCTCTCACTGACATTTGTTCCTGTGAGAGGTTAAGTCATTATGGCTAGGGCAGCGGACGTGTCTCATCCAGGGAAGCAGTAACTGGGTGATGCAAACAGTCCAAAGATTCAAAAATGCTCTAATTCACTGTGTTTCAACCAAAATACACTCGGTTTCAAAACCTAAACATAGTGTGGCTTCTTCTTGCCCTTCATGCCAACATTCTGAGGTAAATCTCACACAGGCTAATTCTGCTCTATTTTCCTCATCACTGAAATAATAAACTACTTGGGACGATGGACTTCAACATCAGTTTCCCCATCTCTAAGATGAGGCTAATGACAGGTCACTGTGATAACGACTGAGCACACAGGAGTTTCCTTACTTCCTTTGTGTGCAGTCTCAGTCTCTTCACACGAGATGACTCTTGCTCTTGAAGGAGCCACAATCCAATCAGGATTTAGTACAAGGACTATTCCCTCCAGGCCACACTTCATGTCCCTTGAGAGAGCCAAGAACCAGTGATACACAGCTACTTCATTTGGGGCCTACACGAAAGCCAGAGTCAAATCCAGGAGGCACACAGCCTGGTCCTCCTTTGTCCAACAGGTCCCTCATGATGTAAGTTCTGCCTTTTTCAGTCTTTGAGCAGGGGTGAGAAGACAGCTGGTGTCAAGTTAAAATCAAGCAGCAGAATGCCTGTGGACATGCTTTATAAACCATACCAAAACAGTGTCGTTATTCAACGATCAAGAGAACCATTCCTTCAGACAGCAGTATTTGAAACAGGAAGAGTCTTCTTTCTGAATTTACATTTGTCCTAAAAGATGAAAACCCTGGGAGGTACTAGGCACAGGCACCAGTCCCCAGAAAAAGTAGAGTTCTCACTGCCCCTCATCGACAACTGCTGGGAACCTGGAGCCCTGACTGGACGAGGCTTGCCAGGGACCAAAAGCTTACCCTCAGCCACAAGGCAATACAGCCGGGCCGGGGCACTGTGCTGGCTTGGGAGAAGGACCATCACTAACTGAAGACCTGGGCCAAGCGCCTTACCCTCTCTGTACCTCTTATCTCCTCATCTGTAAAATGGGGACAGAGTAGAGCACTTAGGATGGTTCTACACCAAACAAAGCTGGGGCTCCATGAGGCCCACGTCACCACTGTACACAGCTGTACCATTCAGTCATCCACACGTGTGGCCCGCAGACGGCAGCACTGCAGCACTGGCCGCAGTCCAAATTAAGCCCTATTCCTGCTATCACTGCTCCGCCCTTACCCTCCCCTCGGCTGACCCATCTACACTCACCCGCCCTGCTCAGTCTTCCTTGAGAGCTTGTCAGTTCCGGTCCAGCTTCTCCTCTCTGAGGAAGCAGACTATTTCCCTGGCACAGAAGTGCACTGAAAGGGCAGGAGGGCTGAGGGGGTCCTGCTCCTGGCCCAGTCCTATTCATTCCAGAGGATCTGTTAGGCTGGGCTCAGCCCAGCTCCCAACGGTGGCCCCTGAGAACCAGCGTGGAAAGACCACGAGCTCTGCCATCAGACATGGCACCTTAGTAAACACCGCTGAGCCTCAAGTTTTCATTGTAAAAAGAGGGTAACAGGGTATCTCAGAAAGTTGCTTTGAGGGTCAAAGAGATGATAAATGACAAAATCATTTGTAAATGTGAAGGCTCCTTGCCCTGGCACGAGTCTGTGCACTTCCCTAAAGAAGGAGTGTGATTCAGTCTCCATCCTCCACTGCCCAAGACAGGACCAGGAAATTAGTAAGGTTTTTATTAAACACCGGTTAGGAAAGAAAAAAAAAAAAAAAAATAGTGTTAACATAACTCAAACCTTCCTAAATGTTTTCAGACAAGCTGCAGTTTCAATGTTCAGAGAAGGATGACTTTTACTTTATTAAATAAAACGAAATACTTATTTCATTCATCCTTCTTTACACACCATAAGGCTGAAAGCGAGATGAATTCCAACTGAAACCTGAGCCTGTTATTTTGCGTTTTCCGGGGACTTCAGGTACACATTTCCTGAGGCTGGGCCAACAGGGAAGGAGACCTGACCGAACCAAGAGCAGGGGCAAGAGCCAGGGGCACCACCTCAAGGCAAGAAAAAAGTCTACGAGGCAAAACCCTGAAACCTGCTACACTGAAATTCAGCCAAGAACAAGTACGGTGCACTGCTTAGCACTGCAGTGCACCCAGGAGGTGTGTAACAATGGATGAGTCAGCGAGAAAGACATGGAATTCGGTCTTCACAAGGCATGCTGCCACCATCAAACAGTGCTAACCCACACACTGGCAGGGAGGGCCTCAAGTCTAAGAACAGTTTTGAAGATTTTACAGGACAAAGGCTTTAATTCTGTCTGTATTTGCTGGAAAGACTCTGGGCACCAAGGTAGAGAAAAGCCGCATCAGACACCCTGAGGCGTGATCTCAGCCAAGAGCCTGGCTCTAGGTAAGCCAGGACCTGATTCGCGGGGACTCAGAAATGCCTAGTCCACAGAAGACGGGGGCCACGACTGGGTGTTCATTCGAGCAACTGCATTCGAAAACAGTTTAAATATGTATGTGATCTTCTCAGGAACCAAGGCAGACCAGACTAAAAAAGCCTCCACAAGTCATCTCTGGAGGAGATTTCCCATTTGATTCTGGGAAAGCTGTTTACTCTAATACAAAAGGCATCAAACCCACAAAGCAGGCTGCCGCGTTTGCCAGCCTAGAAATGAAGTCAGCTCTGTCCAGATATTTTGCCACAAGAGACATTTTTAAAGTAGCTTTGCTGAGAGCTTCCTTCACACTGACAAGAAAGAATCTCAGGTGTTTCAGCCTTAAAAAGTAATAGATGATGGAAAACTCAACCTTCATGGAACTCCTGTTAAGACTAAGAAACAGGATGAAGTTTTGGAGTCAACACCACTGCCAGGAGAGCCAGGCAGGAGATGAGATGGGTTTCCGGCTAATCCACCAGCCTGGGGTCAGCCTTTCCCCGTAGGATCACATGGTCTTGGATAAAGCATGTTGTTACAAAACATGCAAGCTTTGGTTGTATGGCTTTTAGGAACACTTTCATTTAAAAATATCTGGATACTCTGCGATTAAATGAATAGAGGAGAAAGTTCATGAGCCATTTCTCAAGTAGAACTCTGCAGCTTATAATTTGAAAATAAATACTCTTTTCCAAATGACAGGCTAGTATTAGCAGGATAGAAGACTATGTCCAGTAAATACCTTCTTAAAAAAGAAAAAACAAATGCAAAACTTCATCAGCATTGGCTATTAATACTATGGCAACTTTTCCTTCCTCTTTCTAACTAGCATTATAGGAAATTTAAGATGAGTAATTATTAACACTTTTCTCTGACACAGAAGGAGGAAGCAAACATAAGGATACACTTTAAACAGAACATACACCAGATGAAATCAATCAGGATAGAAAATTCCAGGCATTTCCAGACAGGAGGACACATGCCTACTCAGTCACACAGGTTATTTTATCTCCTAAATAAAACACAGCCACCATGGATGGATAAGGTAGTTCAAATTACAGGCTGAAGAAAACACTCTTTCAGAAAGGTTTGCTCTAAGGGTGAAGAGAAATAAAATATTAATAGTACAAGCTATGCTTCTCCTCAAGAGTATTGACACACTTTGCATAAGACCGCAGTTGCTTAAAAAAAGTTCATATATGTACTTCTTGAAACACTTTTCTGTTTGTTTAAAATGCCTGTCAATTAGACCCTTCACCCCTCAAGAGGTCTGATCTGTGTGATACAATGCATCAGGGAATGTGACTGCGCCCTCCCTTCTCCGGTGCTTTATGATATTTTTGTTTTAGGAGAGAAGAACTCACATTTTGACAAGTATTTTACTTTGCTTTCAAAGAAAACATTTTCCTTTTCCCCCTAACCACATCCTTTCTGAAGCCAAACTTAACTATCGCCTTTTTTTTCAGGGACTTCTCAGACTAACCCACGATTTCTGTGGGGGGAGAAGCTTCACTTATGGCCTGATGGCCCTGGTCAACCAAGCTCAACTCTGAACCAAATGAAGGAAATAAAGGCCGGCAGGTATTGATCAAAGCGTAAGACAACTTTTATTTAATTCTCCCTCCCACTGGTCAAAAAACTGGTCTTCTTTCAGGATTTTGTTTTCTGTTTATGAAAAGTATTTTTATTGCGGTAAAATACACAAACCATAAAACTTAACCATTTTAACCACTTCTAAGTGTACAGTTCAGGGGTATTAACTGTTTTCACACTGTTGTACAACCAGCATCGCCCTGCCACCTCCAGAACTCTGTCATCTTTCCAAACTGAAACCCTGTAACCATTACACAAGAGCTCCGCAATGCTCCTGCCCAGTCCAGGGTAATCACCTGAAACCTTCCAGCTCCCTAAATCTGACTATTCTAGTCCATGGGATTTTCCTGGAAAGAATACTGGAGTGGGTTACCAGGAAATCTTCCCAACCCAGGGATGGAACCCGTGTCTCCTGCATTGGCAGGTGGATTTTTTTTATCATTGTGCCACCTGGGAAACTGATGTTCAAATATCTGCTCAAGTCCCTCTTTCCACTTTGTTTGTATATATACCCAGAACTGGAATGGCTGGACCACATGTTAATTCTGTTTTTAAGTTTTTGAGGACCCACCAGACAGCTATCCACAGCAGGGGCACCATCCAGCAATGTATGCAAGGGTTCCAATTCTCCACGTCTTCAACAACACGGTATTTTCTTTCTTTCTAAAATAATAGTCATCTGAATGGGTGTAAAGTGTGGGATTTTTTTTTATCCTTTTATATCAGTCCTTTACTCCATTTCTTCCTCTCTTCCCCAACCCTGACCTACCACCCAGTCTCTGTTTTATCATCACTGCCCACTACTCACTGGGTTATGCCTGGCAAACTGGTGGCTGCTTCATCCCCAGAAACACTTTCTCAAGGTCCCCCATAGCCTACTGGTCCCCCAAAGCCAATGGCTGGTTTCCCTCTTGGTCCAGGAGCACTGACAGCTGACATGTCCTCTCCTTCCACCCCCTCGGCTCTCCTCCAGGCTTCCTCTCCACTGAGCATCCTCCTCTCCAAGCCCAACCCTACGTACAGACTCTCCAAACTTCTCCACTTGGTCCTCTTATCCACACAAGCTTTAAATATCATCTCCTTGCAAATGACTTCACACTTCGTGTCTCTTGCCCATATTTCTCACTCAGAATTACTTCTGTATTAAAAATACTGTCTGAACATCTCTGCCCGGATTAGCTTCCTGCCACGTAAACTCACCTGTTTAGAACTGAAGCCACCATCTTGTCCTCTCTCGGGTCCTGAGCTGGCCCACATCACTTGCAGCTCGGGTCCTGTCTCAGAACCACCCCCATCCACAACTGCACGGAGCCCTCCTGCCATCTCCCTCCCTTCCAGTTGCCCTCACCTGCGGGTGTCTGTTTGCCGTGTCTACTCTTCTCTACTTCATTTTAATCTACCTGGGATGGCCAGTTTGTTATTCTTCCAGAAACATGTCTCTCACCAGATGTTTTTTCCTGAATAAACACACTGGGAAGCTTCTGAAAAACTCCAAACTCATTGGCCTAGCATTTGGGGAGCAATCTGATTTCTCACTTTTCCCTGAAGGTAAGCCATGTTTCAGAGTCGGCCCTGCTCTCAATCCTTGCAGACCTGGGTGTCCCACCTCGACACTGAGCTCACGTGGGCCCCACCACCTCCCCAGTCTCCACAGGTCAAAAGCCAATCTTCCCCGATCTCTCTGCACAGAAACAACTCCTTCCACTAACACCCAGCATGTTTTGCCTGAACCTCATTGTGTCCATCACTTTCACCTTCCTATCATTTTCCACCACTGACCTAACTCCGCCAAAGAACAGGGAAGGATCCACATCGTATTTGTGGTCGAAGCCCTTTGATAGTCACCAGGTAAAAAGCCTTACCCCAGGCCAGTACTTAACAGTGTTGAAGAACGAAAGCCTCGCTGGCCAAAGTCAGCTAATCTGTTTCCTAGACCCCAACCATCACAGCCAGCATGACAGATGAGTCTGCATGAAAGAACTGTGGGGAGGCAGCCACAGTGACAAGAGAGAAGTGACAGGTGCCAGCCCACATCAAGGAAGATGTGAGAAAAACTCAAAAGCAGGTGGGGAACCAGGAGAGCTGAGAGTAACAAAAATAGAACTCTGTGACAATGAACCTGAATCCCCAAGAAAGATTCAGCATCCTAAAGGTGAGAAAGAAGAAAATTTATTTTGTAAAAGTCCCTGTCATCAAAGGTGCAGAGGCAGAGAACTTTGGCAATCACAGGAGAAGTTATCAGTTGTTTGGAAAGTTCATTTATGCAAAACAGATCCTTTCTCAGTGATGGTGAGTTAATGTGACATTGTGAACCTACCCTTAACCCAGTCCTTGGACAGATGTAATTTCACTCTGGACACTAAGGACAGAAGCTGGAAGACTGAAAGATATACAGACAGCTTATTTCCTCCATAACAAAAGAAGCTCATAAAAACTACTACCTTAAAAATACGGAATATGGTGCCATTGGATAGATTTTGCATGGATTGCTTTCATTATTGTTGAGTGATTGATGACTGATTGAAGATGTGAGAACACAATAAAAAAGCTTGATTCAACAAACTGATACAGAACTCTGGCCCCAACAATAAGCCAAATCCACATTCTTCCCAAGCATACCTGCAACATTAATACAAAATGACCATGTACTGATCTACAAAGCCAAGTCTCCACAAATTTCAAAGATCTATATCTTTCAAACCTTCAAAGTCTTGGAGATTTAAGCCTGCAGTCTATCAGAGTAACTACTAAGAAAAAAAAAAACCTTTCAGCTTTAAAAAACAATAAAGAAGAATATAAATTTCACTGACTCTGACTAACCAACAGGCCAGCATTTGGCCACAAAATAATTGATTTCACCCTTAATGCTACTGTTGAAGTATTTAAGTGCCTGGGCACTCACTCCAACCCACACACTCCTCCTCGATCCCACATTCCAGTAGATCAGGTATTTTCACACTTGGTTCATCTTCAGTGGAGACTGTAATTAAATCTTTAATTTGAAAACAAGAGCGGAAGTCCAGCACTCAGTGCATTATTGGCTGCCCTCAAAGCTTAGAGCAAAAAGCAATCAAATAACAAATGGCAACCTCAGCTCCTTCAACCTCAATATACCAGCTTCAACGTGCCAGCTTCAAGGTACCAGCTCATCACAAAACTGACCAATTTACATGTGGAAATACCTTCCACAGTTATCTGCAAGCTTCCTGGGGATCAGAAACATTATTTAAATTATGCAAACTGTCAAGTTTATGTGCTGCCTAGCCTTTTGATTACACCATAATTTTTAAAGCATAAATTTCAGAACATGCCTTATTTCATATTCAAGGTATAGGAAGAGACCTCTCGGGGAGCTGAGCACTCAGGAACACAGTGGCTACTGCTGGTCCTCTTTATGTCTTCATCTACCTCTAGAACTAGCTAACACTCTTAAAGAAGGCAGTGTGGTGCTAACCAGTTACTTAGTTCATGGAATACTTACTGAGCATCTGCCCTGTGCTATAGCCATGAATAAAACAAGTCTCTGTTCTCCTAAGAAAAAAACAGGGACACCTGTAATCAGAGACACTTGGGACCAGGTTCTGCTGGGTCACTTACTAGTGATGTGCCTATGGGTAATTCTGACCCTCAATTCTGGACATTCATTAACATTAAAGGCTGTAGTAATTAAAACTAAAATATATTCAATCGACACTATTCCTTTCTCTGCTTGTCGTCCCTTTCCATAATAAGGAGCAGTTAATCAGTAAGTGCTTCACAGGTACTGCAGGGACCATCTGAAGCAAAATCAGGATGAAGGAAAATTTTCTCTCAATTATGTTTTTGCCTGATCCTCTGTGCCTCCCTCACCTCTGAGCACTTTTTTTCTGTTCCTAGGTATCTGGTGCTCCCTGACCCTCTTCCCTCTGGTCTCCCCTTGGCTGACTGACACCCAACACCTCCCCCAACCCCCTCCAGACACAGTTCTATTCTCTCAGTTTACTCCCTGGGGCTCTTGATGAAAGGCAAATGGCTAAACTAATTCACCCAAGAGGTGAACTCAGACTTCAGGCCCCAGCTCCTGTTGGTATTCTCATTTCAAGGAGGTGGCTTCTAGACACTGCAGAGATGTCACTTTTTGGGGCAGAGCAAATTTCTAAAGTGTTGCCTATACTGCTCAGCATACAAAAGGTACTACTATTATGTGGGAGAATCCGACGATTTTACTTTTCCTATGTCAGGCTTCCAGAATTTACAGAAAAAACATATCCTTGCTGAGTAAGGTTCTGAACCCACATTGGTCAGGGTCCCCACCCTATAATGAACTCACAGCCTTTCAAAGCATCTACCCATAAGAGAATCTCAAGCTAATAATCAGCTTCCCCTTCACTTGGTCTCCAGGAACTTAATTAGAATGGAGTCCTGTGGCTAACCAGAAAATAACTGGTATTTAAAGAACTGACATTACAAGACGATTATTTTCGGCTAACAGTAAGTCTCATGTTTTCTAGTGCTTCATTGAGGCTCCAGAATTGTTCATGTTGGAGAAGAGGATAAAATGAACTTTTAATTATTTTCATTAGGAGATAATGCTAGTTGTAACACTGAACCAGATAAAACTGATAGAAAAGAAAAATATACAAATAATGAATGAGTTTGGTAGTTAAGGGAGAAATTTTTTATAATGCTAAACTAAGGTCATCCATTTATTTAAAAAGTCCTTAGAACCTTCTGTGAAAAAGCAAAAACCATCAGCTGCCACAGGCTCTAATTTGCTTTAATAAACACAGATTGCTTTTATAGTAATAAAAAGTGATATGAAAAGACAAAAAGCAAAGATAAAAGGAAATCAAAGAAAACAGAGGCCACTGCTGGGAGCATGGCTCTCTGCTCTTTCACTGTAGGAGTGAACTGCTTTCTCTCTCTAATGAGCGCAGGCTGGTGGATGCTGGGGTGATGAAACAGGACTCCGGAGGAAGGCTGGACTACCAGCCCCAGGCAGGAGCTGCTAAGTGCTGACTTAGGTGAGATGCGGTTCAGCCCACATTATTTATTAGCATAATTATTAGTAATCATCGCCATCATTCATCGAGCCCCTATCACGTTGCCCGCACTGAGCTTTACTCACCATCTTCAAAAAAGCCCTTTGGGGAGGTGGGTATTAACGTCCTCATTTGACAGATTATAAACACTGAGGCTCGAAAGGGTGATTAACATCCAAGGTCACACAAGAGCCGAGAGTCAGGGCCAGACTCTGTACTCAGGACTTGAACCTGGGTCTGTCCACCATGAGGCCACAGTCTGACAGGCCTGCTGGTTTGATTTTTGACAAAGCCCACTCTGCTGACGTGACCCAGAGAGCCATGAGCCCTCCTCTTCACATTTACAAAGCTGCTGCCCGAGCTCCCCTCCAGAAAGCCAAGATTTTGCTAAAAAAGACAGCTTTGAACCCCAGGTATCACCTGAGTAAAACGTTTGCCTTCTGCAAATGAACCCAGAAAAGCAGCTGCCTAGTGGATCCTGGTGCCCACATCTTTCAAATCTACATTCCACCAAAAGGGGCTGCAGGGATCCAACATGTGACTTGGTGAATTCAATGACTGGAGAAAGGTGTCCATCTGCTGTCTATCAGATTCCAGGTGTTTCAAGACTGTGTAGTGGGTGTCACTGGGCAGAACCCTATATTCTCTTCAGAAGCGACCCCCTGTTGAAGAACCTTCTGAGCCCCAAAACAGCAGAGCACACAGGAGGGGTGAGCAGGGAGGCTGCCGGGGGCTGTGGAGGAGACGCTGACCCCTACCCAGAGTCCCGAGCCCCTGGCAGGAGAGTCGGATATGGAACCATGGGATCTGGGAATGTGAGGCAACCAGACACCGAGGTAGCAAAAAAAAGTGATATCAAAAAAGTTCAGTTGTGTCCGACAAAAAGGGGTCTGACTTTTTCCAGTTACATCGGCCTGAGGAGAGAGGAGAAGGGCACAGGCATCCCCGCCTAATGTAGAAGTGATGCTTTCCTTCATGTGATTTGCGATAATGATGACGTGTTCTGCAAAGTGCACGTCTGGTGGAGGAAATGGGGGGTGGGCATCAAGGTGGACCCATCCCACAGGCCTCACCAAGCACAAATGGACACAAGACAAGAGGGCGGGCTTCCCGGCTGATCCGTGCAGGTGAGCTTTCAGAGAGGTAAGTAATTACCCAATTCCACTGCCTGTGACTTTCCATGAAAGCATGATGGAGACAATAAAAAATGAACCAGTCAACCCAGCAAGCTCCCATACTTCCCGGTCAGCAGTATCAAGGGCTCCTGATACATCTAACAGAAATGCCATGGGGCCTGACCAGGGCCACCAGCAGGCAAACCTATCCATCAGCAAGGCTAACACAGTCCAGTTCAGACTCAAATCTAAAACCAGAGTGTTAGGGGACAGTTTGCAGTAAGTACCGTGACACACTCCTGGATTTTACAGAATTTGTCTCTAGACCATACCATCCCTTAGGCAAGTCGCACATGGGCCCTCAGTTTCCACATCTATAAAGCGAGGGGGTTGAGCTCAATGGCTTCAAAATGCTCTCTCAGACCTAAAATTCTTTTGTTTTACAACTCCTGAAATCTTCATTTCTTTTAAGCTCTAAAAGTTTAAGTGCCTACTTAAAGTCAAAATTAATCAAGTATAAACCAGAACTCAGCATCAAGTGATTACTCCTGAAAGATGTGAAGACCTTTCTTCCCTAGGAGAGACATTAACATTTTCTCTGGACATGACACACTAAGCTCGTCCCAGTCCCTGGGATCCAGGCATTAAATAGGAGGCTCAGATTCTCTGTCTTCATGCTGCTGTAGAAGAGAGCTTCCGGCGGCACTTGACAACCTCTGCCTCACAGTCAATGGCTGACTGTGTTGGGAGACTTGGTGGAAATCAGATCATTTATCCAACTTTTCACAACGCATTTCCTAACACTATAATTTCGTTGGTGTCTCGACTGACTCGGTCTATGAATCCAGTCCTTGGAAGAGTGTCAATCACTGCTTTTTCGTGTAAATCTCAATAGTTGCCAGTATGACCTCACAGACCTGGACGCGTGCCCATTACATGGTGAGGCCCCATCTTCAATTCTTCCTACAATGAAGACCGCACAGTACATTTTTAGCCCTAGTGGAAATGTAACTGTCCCCCAGGCTATGTCAACAAGAAAGTGGGTGGAATTGCTTTCTCCTTTCTGTGTTGTGGCCTGTATTCTATCAGACTAGATCCTCTGGTAAGGAGAACACAGCTACAAGAGATGAAAATGCCTAGTCTGCCTGTCTATAAAGGGGCTGTTTTCCAAAGTTGTTTTTCAGTACTCTTTTAAATCTATGACTTGAGTACTTTTTAGACGAACACAGTACAAAACACAGCTGTATAACATGTTTAATCTTGATGGAAGTATAAATGGCTGATGGCAAACTAGTATGAAAGAAAAAAATTAACTGTAGTGTAGTTATACTGTTCATATAAACCAATTTAAACTATTTTGATTTTTGAAAATCCTACTTTGCAAAAGATCTAATTCACTGATAAAATCTGCTGTGGATGTCATTATTATTTCTCACTGCTTAAACACAGAGGGTCTTTATCAGAGGTGAGGACAATTCCTTAGGTTGTTAGTCATTTTGGGGTGTGTACTTTAGGCAAACAGTTTACTAAATTATCCTGTTCATGAGTAGTCATGCACCTTCCAAAGTAAGCAACTAGAAAAAAATATACTATACTATGTTTGAAACATAAAATAATAATATTTTATGACATGGAAGTGTGTGATATTATAATAGGGGCACAAATATAGTATTTGGGATAAAGCCAAATTTAAAGCACTTCGATCACCAACATGCTGGAGTCAGGCTTGGCTCCTTGTACACAAAAGAGGTGGTTATGTATAAAAGAGTGACTTAAAAATCAAGGGACAAGAGTCTGTCCTTCAAATATGCCTGCCACCCAAGGACCAAAATACCTGAAATTCTACTGTTAAAGATACATTTCTTGAAGAAACCCTGATGTCCTTTTAAAATTCAAATATTCCGGAGCACTAAGACATAAAAAAGACATAAAATCAATACTATTTTACCATGTTATTTATCAATTTTTTTTTTTTTCAAAAAAGGGATGGATAAGAGTGGAGTAGGCTACCAGAAGTAAGAAAAAGTCCCACGTAAGTACGTGTACTTATCGTGAGGATACTGAAGGAGAAATGACAAAAGTCCAACGACATCCTTCTGTTTCTTTCCTGGAATTGGTCCCGCCTGGAGCACTTTCAACTGTAACCTTTCTAAGAATTTCAACAGGCTCAAACTCCACTGTGCATGCTTGCTAAGCAGCTTCCGTTGTGTCCAGCTCTTTGTGACCCTATGGACTACAGCCAGCCAGGCTCCTCTGTCCATGGGATTCTCTAGGCAAGAATACTGGAGTGGGTTGCCATGCCCTCCTCCAAGGGATGGAGAAGCTCCTTACAGCTCTTGCATTGGCAGGCAGGGTCTTACCTGGGACGACCCCTTTCTACCTCACGAAGCAGCATAATACAAGGGGGTGGGAGGAAGTGATAAGATCTGAGTGTGAACCCTATGTATTTATTACACTATTTAGGGGAGTAACTTCTCTTAAGCCAGCCGGCTCTATCACCACAAATACCCACTTTTTCTGTGGGTCATAAAACAGACATGTAGAAATAAAGATTTTTAAAAATCTCTTTAAGAACAGATTAAGTTATGTCAATCAAAATCTACACATGAACAAATAAACTTATATGATGGTGATATGAAAGGACCAATAAAACAAACCAATCTTTAGAAAATCTAACCATGAAGACAAGAAAATAAGCATATAAAGAGAAAAGTATTACGAGAAAGTAGATATAACTGTTAATAGAAGATGAGCAGAGGCGAGGTCAGGACTCAGGCGTCATGTAGTTCTTAGAGGAATGGGGTATCCCTGGGACCCTGGAGGTAGCCCTCGAATGCCGTGGCTTTCACCCAATGAAAGGCAGTGTGGGTTAGAAGGGCCACCTGGAGTTGACAACCCCGCTACCCTAGCACCTCCCAGATCAGTGATTGTCTTCAACTCTAACCTGAGATGGCTGCATGACATTGTGAATGCCCCTAATGCCACTGAATTCTACACTTTAAAATGTTTAAAAGTGGCTGCTGCTGCTAAGTCGCTTCAGTTGTGTCGGACTCTGTGCGACCCCAGGGACGGCAGCCCACCAGGGTCCCCGTCCCTGGGATTCTCCAGGCAAGAACACTGGAGTGGGTTGCCACTGTCTTCTCCAATGCATGAAAGTGAAAAGTGAAAGTGAAGTCGCTCAGTCGTGTCCAACTCCTAGCGACCCCATGGACTGCAGCCTACCAGGCTCCTCCGTCCATGGGATTGTCCAGGCAAGAGTACTGGAGTGGGGTGCCATTTCCTTCTCCAATGCATGAAAGTGAAAAGTGAAAGTGAATTTGCTCAATCGTGTCCGACTTAGCGACCCCATGGACTGCAGCCTACCAGGCTCCTCCGTCCATGGGCTTTTCTAGGCAAGAGTACTGGAGTGGGGTGCCATTGCCTTCTCTGGAGTTTAAAGTGACAAGTTTTGTTATCTGTGTTTAGCATAAAGGAAAAGTATAATAAAAATAAAAAGATTATTAGTGAGTCACTGAGAAAGACATTATTAATGTGCCTGGCAAGCCCCATGGGAAAAGTAAGTCAAAGAAGACAACGGCCCAACCAAAAACAAGAAAAGAAAATCCTGAGATAGTTCTTCCAACGAGTGCTAAATGTGAAACAGATTTCATAATAATAGAGCCACCATGATCAAACTCAGTAACATCTGCTTCCCAAGCACAGACTCTCAGACCTCTGGTCACTTTAAGTTGCAGAAGCAATGAATACAGCCATGTCCACCATCTTCTCTCAGCTATCAGAACATGTAAGTACCATGTAGCACACCTCCTTCATAAAGAAGCAGAGCCAAGGACTTCCCCGGTGGTCCAGTGGTTAAGAATCCACTTGCCAATGCAGGGGACATAGGTTCGATCCCTGGTTCAGGAACTAAGATCCCACATGCTGCAGAGCAACCATGCCCATGCGCCACAAACAACTGAAGCCCCAGTGCCTAAAGCCCACGCTCTGCGCCACAAACAACTGAAGCCCCAGTGCCTAAAGCCCACGCTCCATAACAAGGGTATATATACCCCACTCTCCGAAACTACAGAAAACCCATG
The DNA here is from genome assembly GCF_002263795.3 of Bos taurus. NCBI lineage: Eukaryota > Metazoa > Chordata > Mammalia > Artiodactyla > Bovidae > Bos > Bos taurus. The sequence continues at coordinate 43,622,010 of NC_037335.1, forward strand.
TGCAGCTACAAAGACCCGGTGGAGTCATAAGAAAAGAAGAAAGGAAGGAATGAAGAAAAGAAGAAAGAGGCAGAGCCAAGGAATTCAAAGAGACAAATACACTTTCCCAAATTTAGTTTCTTTGCTTAGAAACTTCTTGGGCAAGAAAGAAACCACACTCTTTTCATAGCTCACTGCCTTTCTGGCACATTTTAAGTAGTGGTTGGAAACAAGGTTAACATCCAGAATTGGTCTTGAAAATGACTTTGGAATAATTTCACTTACTGCCTGGGGAGACTTTCTTAATGAACTATATACGGAACTTCCTTTCTGGTTTAACAACAGCAAAATGTAATCCACACAGGATTAAAAAATAAGCGAATCATTTGCCTCCATTTCCTGGAGACAATATTTGGTTTGATAAGTAAACAAAAAGTCATTTATACTCAAAAGACCACTTGGATGGATATAAGCAGTTCTGATTTACTCCAGTGGGTCTGGAGGGGGTGCAATTTATTACACTCCACTTAGCACTGTAACAACTGCTTTTCAAAAATCGACAGTGATTCATGAAAATGAACATACGGACTCTCTTTGCAGCATAAACCCCAACAGCCTCAGGCAAGTGCTGAGAGAAATGAAGTACAAGGCATGGCGGACCAATATGCGGAAGCGAGCAATTATGTCTGTATTTAACCCAATCTATTGCTCATCAGAAAAGCACTCAGCACGGGAGTCAGACCCAGACAAACTGACACGGCACACAGCCACTTAACTGTCCCCTCCAGCAATTACACTCTCTCAACCCAAGAGTGTGTCAAATTAAAACAACTACACATTGACTTTTTGCTCCTGTAAACATTAAGGGGTGATTGACAGCTCTGGGCTGCAGCCAACCAGTCTGGCATTCTCATTCGCCGTCTTTGCTTATTTATCTGCTCTCAGCTCCAGAAGTGTTGCCTTGGGAATATTCCTAAGGACACAAAAGGATTCCATGGCTTTGCCACTGGGGCTCACTCAAAGAGGTTCTGCCATGTCTCACGGACAAGCAGCTTCAGATGACCCCTTAAAACGGAGTATTTTAAAAATTAGCATTTGTCTGTCCCTTTCTATTAGAAAAACTTTACTTCCAAGCAGAAAAATGGAAAACCAGCCAGTTTTATGTGCACTTCTGCTCTCACAGCTTTACCCACTAAGATCCTGGTTGTGGATTCCCTTCCCTTGTTATCCTATTCTTTATTTCAGCACTTTAAGGAGTGGCGGGGGTGGGGGAGAGAGATACTGTAGAAATAGGAGGGAGAAATAAGTAAACAAAAGTAAAAAATAACCCCAGGAAATCTACTTACCACAGAGATCCACCCCCTGCCAACGCAGGAGATGTAAGAGAAACAGTTTTGATCTCTGGGTCAGGAAGATCCCCTGAAGGAGGGCACAGTAACCCACTCCAGTATTCTTGCCTGGAGAATCTCATGGACAGAGGAGTTTGGCAGACGGACACGACTGAAGCAACTTTGCACACACGCACGCACAGAGATCCAGGTGGATCATCTTCAACTGCCAACTGTAGGCCTGTGCTGTGCATTCAATACTCAATGCCTACTCTTCTCTGATGATCATAGAAAAAAAAGCCACAAGCAAGTGTCAAACTTTGACTCTTTCACCATTTTCCCCTTCTGCCTTGTTCAATGAGGAAAGGAAAGGCTTTTCAATAAATGGGGTTGGGATATCCACACACAGAAGAATGAAGCTGGACCCTTATCTTACGCCGTATATAAAAACTAACTCAAAGCAGGTCCAAGCCCAACTTTTAGAAGAAAACATCGAGAAAAGCTTCATGACACTGGACTTGACAATGATTTACTGGTCATGACACTAAAAACATAGGCAACAAAAGGCAAAGTATGCAAACTGGACTTCATCACAGTTACAAATTGTGCATCTGAGCACACGGCCAACAGAGCACAAAGGCACCCCGGGGAATGGGAAAGTGTCTGAGCTGCTGTGTCTGAGAAGGGCCAGTGCCCCTTGACCCTCCTGGCTTACTGTAAGCGGTCGTTGGCAAGGACCAAGATTCACATGCTGTCCCACGACCAGGAGACAGATTTTCCGCCCTGGGCAAGTACTATCATTCCTGGACTAAGACCAACCGGGTTCTAGTTTACTTCCTTCCATGTTATTTAAAACAACACAAAACAAAAAAAAAAGCATGCACCACAATTAGACCCAAAGATCAACTAACACTTTATCAGAGTTCAGTCAGTCCAAGTCAGTTATTTCTCCTCAACCTGACAGGCCACTTGAATAAGCGCTGATGCGCCCACAAAAGACTTTTAAAGTGTGTCTGATGAACTTGTGGTCATTGTGTCACTCTTTTATCTTAGGTTTAAAGGCTATGTCACCCCACTTCATCACTCGAAAAGTCCTAACAAAACAGCTTTCACCTAACTGAGACAGTGCTGCCCAACAGAACTGAGGGTGGAAACCGCTCTACTTCTGCCCTGTCCAGCCCGGTAGTCACCAGCCCCAGATGGCTACTGAGCACCTGAAATGTGGCCAGTGTGACAGAGGAACTAGACTTTTAATTAATTTAAACATAAATAGGCCTCTGTGCCCAGGAGCTCCTGCACTAGCTGCGGCAGGTCTAAGGCAGAGGGCTGAAGACAAGGGTTGCAATTCTGTGGGACAGTGTGAAGTTGAAAGTGAACCAGGGAGACACTGAATCAGGGAGAAGACCACTCAGCTTCACGGTCGGCTGCCACCTATGCTGTCTGTACAGCAAGTGCTCTTCCCTAAAACAGGGTCACAGATATTTCTCTACCAACCTGTGTTATCACAGAACGATATTTGGACTTGGTCCCTGTTGCCAGCACAGAGCCCCAAAAGTGAAAGTGAAAGCCAAAGTCACTCAGTCATCTCTAATTTTTTGTGACCCACTGTACTACACAGACCATGGAACTCTCCAGACCAGAATACTGGAGTGGGCAGCCTTTCCCTTCTCCAGGGGATCTTCCCAACCCCGGGACTGAACCCAGGCCTCCCACACTGCAGGTGGATTCTTAACCAGCTGAGCCACAAGGGAAGCCCAGGAATACTGGAATGGGTAGCCTACCCCTTCTCCAGCGGATCTTCCTGACCCAGGAATTGAACCCGGGTCTCCTGCACTGCGGGTGGATTCTTTACCAACTGAGCTATCAGGGAAGCCCACAGAGCTCTGAAAACCCATGGAATTTCTGAAGTAAGAAGGGTGATATGAGCCTCTGTGTTCTAATGAGGTGACTTGGTGGGCTAGATGGTTTTAGGATGGGGGCTACTCATAGATGCAGGGTGGGGGCTGAGCACCAGGAAGACCCAGCCCTGATGAGAAGCCTGGAACACCCAGCCCTATCCCCCAACCTTCAGAGAGAGAGAGGGGCTGGAGATTGAGCTAATTGCCGATGGCCAATGATATAACCACTCATATGTAGTAATGAACCCTTCCTAAGAACCCCTCAGTGATTGGGATTCTCAGAGCTTCCTGGCTGGTGAGCACATGGGGGTGCTGGGAGGGCTTAGAAGCTCCCCACCCTCTCCTAATCTCTCACCTTAGGCATCCCTTCCATTGGCCATTCCTGAGTTATATCCTTTATAATAAACTCATAATAGTAACAGTAAATAAAGTGTCCTCTGGAGTTCTGTGAGTCATTCTAGTGAATTATCAAACCCAGGGAGAAGTTGTGGGAACCCCCAGATTTGTAATGGCCCAGACAGAAATGTGTGTAGCCTGAGCACCCCATTTATGGCTGGCGTCTGACACGGGGGCAGTCTTGTGAGACTGAGCCCTTAACCCATGGGGTCTCGGCTAACTCCAGATACCCAGTATTAAAACTGGACTGAATGGTAGGACACCCAGGTTGTGTTAGAACTGGTGTCAAGAAAAAAAGGCCTCGTATTACCTAAGAAGATTGTTGTTGGAATTAAACAAGATGATGTAGGTCAACGTGCTTCATAAAGTAAGAGATTATTTTCTCTATTTGGTTGACCTGTAAGGGCCATTAACTAATTCATAAATACTAACCTCAAGTTTACCATGAAGCAACCTTTGAACTGGTTCATAATAACATCAGGAAACAATGCAATACTTTCTCATTCATTTCACTAGGCAGGAAGGCCCTAATTCTTATCTGCCTTATTTGCCAGGAAAAGTGGCAAAGAGTCTACTTTGTAGCAGTATATCAGGGTTTAATTGTTCAAGGTTACAGACCACTTCAAGGGCAAAAATTGCAAGGAATCAGAAACTCTTTCCCCGAATTCAGAGAGAGAGACAAAGAAGAAACCAAGTAGGGAGGGATGAAAAAAAGAAAAGCAACAATCTGGAAAAGAAGTGCTTTGAGTGAGTGGGGTGTGCCTGGCTGTGGCATTTTACATCTCTAAAAACCTCTGTGCTCTGGGGACCCAGCTTGCAGGTGAGGGGGTCAGCATGCTGGACAGCTTGGAAGGGAGTGAACGGGCAGCAGATGCTGGACAGTCGGCAGTAAGGCCAGAGAAGATTCTCCACTCAGTCTACACACTGGCCCCCTGACGTCAGCATCCTTCTACTTCCCAGGAACCTCATCAAGAAGAGGAAGACGTTCAGAGACATTAAACCCTTCAACAGTGTTACGGATTCAACTTTGTGTCCCACCTTTATATCAATAAGCTGAAGCCTTAGCGTCCAATGTGACTGTATTTAGAGACGGTGCCTTTAGGGACATAAATGAAGCTACATCGTAAGGTCTTAAGGGTAGGGCCCTAGCCTGACAGGACTAGTGTTCTTATAAGAGGAGGAAAAGAAATCAGAGCTTGCTCTCTCTGCATACACAAAGGAAAGACCAAAGAAGAGGGGCCTCACCAGAAACCAACCCTGATGACACCTTGATCTCAGACTTCTAAATCTCAGAACTGTGAATTTCTGTTTCTTAAGCCATCCAGCTCATTATCTTCTGTGTCAGCGGCCCTAGCAGACTAGTGTAAATAGTATTAATATAAAACAGGAAAATCACAGGACCTGGCGGGCTGGGGATGGGGAACCTAGGCACGCCAGTTACGGGTGTCATTTGACTTCATACAGTAGGTTCTACTTATTATAGACATTCATGTGGTGAGTTGAAAGATGTTTAACAATGAGATAAACAGTTTAACAGAATGATATAAAACAAGTATTTCCTCTTGAGAATCTTAGGGTTTAACAGTTTTTCCAGGACCTGCAATACATTTGGAACTCAAAACAAATTAAGCCTTTTCATATATTGAAATGTTACTTGGCTAGAAAAAAGAATGAAGCCTTGTTACATGGCTCACTTTGAATGAACTTCAAAAATATTATGCTAAGTGAAAAAAGTCAAATATAATAAGGCTACATATTATATGATTCAATTCATAAGAAATGTCCAGAAATAGGCAAATCCATAGAAACACAAAGTAGAATAATAGTTTCCAGGGACTGAGAAGGAGGTGGAAATGAGGAGTGACTCCATATGGAGATTCTTTTGAGGATGATGAAAATAAGACAGCAATGAGGGTCGTACAACTTTTTTAGTACCAAAGATTACAGTTTAGTACAACATTCAGTTAGTATTCAGTTCAGTTCAGCGGCTCAGTCGTGTCTGACTCTTTTGGACCCTGTGGACTGCAGCATGCCAGGCTTCCCTGTCCATCACCAACTCCTGGAGTCTGCACAAACTCATGTCCAAAGAGTCGGTGATGCCATCCAACCATCTCATCCTCTGCTGTCCCCTTCTCCTGCCTTCAATCTTTCCCAGCATCAGGGTCTTTTCAAGTGAGTCAGTTCTTCTCATCAGGTGGCCAAAGTATTGGAGCTTCAGTATCAGTCCTTCCAAAGAATATTCAGGACTGATTTCCTTTAGAATTGACTGGTTTGATCTCTTTGCAATTCAAGGGACTCTGAAGAGTCTTCTCCAACACTAAAGTTCAAAAGCATCAATTCTTTGGTGCTCAGCTTTCTTTATAGTCCAACTCTCACATCCATACACGACTACTGGAAAAACCATAGCTTTGATTAGACAGACCTTTGTCAGCAAAGTAATGTCTCTGCTTTTTAATATGTTGTCTAGGTTGGTCATAGCTTTTCTTCCAAGGAGCAAATGTCTTTTAATTTCATGGCTGCAATCACCATCTGGAGTGATTTTGAAGCCCAAGAATATGGTCTGTCACTGTTTCCCCTGTTTCCCCATCTATCTGCCATGAGGTGATGGGACCAGATGCCATGATCTTAGTTTTCTGAATGTTGAGTTTGAAGCCAGCTTTTTCACTCTCCTCTTTCACTTTCATCAACAGGCTCTTTAGTCCTTCGCTTTCTGCCATAAGGGTGGTGTCATCTGCATATCTGAGGTTACTGATATTTCTCCTGGTAATCTTGATTCCAGCTTCTGCTTCATCCAGCCTGGCATTTCACATGATGTACTCTGCATATAAGTTAAATAAGCAAGGTGACAACATACAGCCTTGACGTAGTCCTCCTTTCCCTATTTGGAACCAGTCTGTTGATCCATGTCCAACTCTAACTGTTGCTTCTTGACCTGCATACAGATTTCTCAAGAGGCAGGAAAGATGGTCTGCTATTCCCATCTCTTGAAGAATTTTCCATAGTTTGCTGTGATCTACACAGTCAAAGGCTTTGGCGTAAGTCAATAAAGCAGTAGATGTTTTTCTGGAACTCTCTTGCTTTTTCTATGATCCAGCGATGTTGGCAATTTGATCTGGTTCCTCTGCCTTTTCTAAATCCATCTTGAACATCTGAAAGTTCTCGGTTCATGTACTGTTGAAGCCTGGCTTGGAGAATTTTGAGCATTATTTAGCTAGCATGTGAGATGAGTACAATTGTGCGGTAGTTTGAACATTCTTTTGCACTGCTTTTCTTTGGGACTGGAATGAAAACTGACCTTTTCCAGTCCTGTGGCCACTGCTGAGTTTTCCAAATTTGCTGACATATTGAGTGCAGCACTTTCACAGCATCATCTTTCAGGATTTGAAATAACTCAACTGGAATTCCATCACCTCCACTAGCTTTGTTTGTAGTGATGCTTCCTAAGGCCAACTTAACTTCACATTCCAGGATGTCTGGATCTAGGTGAGTGATCACACCATCGTGGTTACCTGGGTCATTGAGGTCTTTTTTGTATAGTTCTTCTGTGTATTCTTGCCACTTCTTCTTAATATCTTCTGCTTCTGTTAGATCCATATGGTTTCTGTCCTTTATTGTGCCCACCTTTGCATGAAATGTTCCCTTGGTATCTCAATTTTCTTGAAGAGATCTCTAGTCTTTCTCATTCTATTGTTTTCCTCTATTTCTTTGCATTGACCACCAAGGAAGGCTTTCTTATCTCTCCTTGCTATTCTTTGGAATTCTGTATTCAGATGGGCATATCTTTCATTTTCTCCTTTGCCATCCCACCTCTACAGCCATATAAAAAACAGGAAACAAGCCTGGCAAGGGCTGTGTATGTAGCATACCTATCCAGAGTCTGGTTGTGATCCTGGCCTCTTTAACTGGAGAAGGAAACGTTGTCTTAGGTTCACGGCAAAGTCACCAACCAAGTCTGGAAAATGCTCAACAGAGCATGGCACATGGCTGCTCCTTTGCACACCCTGCAGAGGCTCAGAAGCAAGACTATTCTACTTTGGACACGAAGGGAAGGGCCTGTGTCCCCAAAATATGGGGATACTTAGGCATCACTGCAGCATGTTCTGGGCCATTGTTCACCTCCTGGGCATAATGCTAGGGCCACAAACACATAATTGGCACTCCATGAATTCACCACTTGTTTATTGACTGAGTCATTGGTTCACATCCTGGTGTGGTGTGGGGAGGTCTCAAGAAAGAGACAGGAGCTGGTTTTGTTCAAAACTCACTGTAATGTCCGGTAAAGATACAAGGGGGCAACTGAACCACATTCACAAAAACTATACATTTTCATCTTGAGTCTAAGCAACAGTGGGCTCATTTTTATTTTCTCTTATATTAATGGAGCTAGCCTATGAAATATGATAAAAGAAACATCCAGACCTACAAATTACCTAGACAGAGGAAGATACAACACAGTTAACATATGCAAGGAGAATTTATAATCCAGAAATTTTTCATGGAGAAACCCATAAAGAGCTTCAACCAAAACAGGAAAGCATTCTGAGCATGATCAGCACTGCCTCTTGTACTATTTTTGTAGAGATATAAATGAAACAACTCTTAAAACTGCTGAATACGCTTAGTGAAGGTACGGCTCTCCTCCATCCACTGTTCATTTCTGCCTTTTACCCCAGTGCCAGAAAACGGTGGTTCAGAGGGACTCGGATGAAGCCCGAGGTTGCCAGATTCAGACACAAATAATTTTCAACATAATAAAATACTGTGGACATACTTATTAAACATGAACATAAACCACAGACACTACGTGACATTTACCCTTAACTGGACACCTGTGTTCATCTTACAGCCCTATGAAGTGACGGCGCTGGGCTGACGAGCGACTGCTCTCTCCTTCCTCGGGCACCATGGTCAGTGGGAGGCTGCTGTCCCACCCTCCCCAGGGGCCAGCACTGCACACCTGCACCAGTGTCCTGTGCCGCCGATAATCCATCTCAAGTAAGAAACCCTGCAACCAAGAGGGAACACATCCAGGAAGAAGCGCGGAGAACACTGGTGGGAGGGCTATATTCACATCCAGATTGGGGGGACCCCTGCCCTAGATCTGGGGTATAGAAGGGACAGGCCCTGGATTCAGTGCAGTGCCAGGTGTGTGAAGACCACACAGTGGCTCTCCTGACAACCCTGCTACACTGAAGAGCAAAGTTAAAAACATGCGTGTTAAGAAGATGATTGTGGGACTGCAGGGCCTGCGTTATCTCTGAATATTATTTTTTTATGGAGCTCATTTTTAATATCGGCGCTTTTAGGGTGAATGTAAATAAACCCGATCATGCAATAAATTCAGTGTGCTCTTTTATTTTGCCAATTTCAGCTAAAACACCGTAAGTCTTCTCCTGGAAGCAGCATCTTTCAAGATAACAGAGGCAGCACTAGGATTTTGGTACCCACTAAAAAATAATAAACAAGCAACGGACTTCAGAGCCCTCCTCCAAGTGCATGTGTTCAGACCGATAGGCCGGTCCTGTGTCGTTTCCTCTCTTCACCCTCCTGCCAAGGGATCATTCCAGTACTACCATAATCCCAGGAGAGAGGGGCCCTTTTTTTGTGTGTAAGAGAGAATGGAAAATATGACCACTTTACACACAGCAAAATGAAACCACCTCTATCATGAAATAACCATCTACTCTAGTTTCCCCCAAAGATTCCGCTGATGCCAATTTCAGTGAACAACAGTTGGAAGGGACATAAAAGCCGGTCACCATTCTTTACAGCAGAAGCCCAGTTGGAACCTGACCCCAGCATATACTGTATACCCATGTATACGTGCAAGATGGGAAGTATATGCCTATATATAAATATAAATACATATAAAGCTAACTTTCAGTGTTCGGAAAACAAAAGCTATCCCCATATAACAGCCAAATTCTGACATAACTCAATTTGGACACCTCATCTGGTGTGCACTGCACTCATTCGCAGTGTAAACCCCGCCGCGCCGGGCAATGATATACTGTAATGTCACATCGCAATCTGGATTTACTATAAAGGGCCGCTGACGAGCTTCAGAGCAGTAAACACTGCAGCGAGGTGTATTTCACACTGAGCTGGTTTTTATGAAGAACACTTCACCGCCCAGGCACGCACCTGGATGATGAATGGTGAAAGATGCATGACAAGCTTCATCATTGTTTGTAAATCTTAACTGTTCCTGCTCACTAACTCTGGAGGCAATTTTCAAAGACAGCGGCCGACAGAAGGACAGCACAGCTTTCCTGAAGGTTATTCAAGTTGTACTTGGCCTGGGCTGGGCCTCTGAGGAGCTGAGGAGGGAACATAAACTCCAAGTTACTCCACACTGTGCCTGAGAAAAATTGCTGAGGCCCAATGGAGTCAAGTCAGATTCAAGTGAGGAAATCTCAAGCATGATCATGTAGGACACTCTGCCCAGGGCAGCTACTGTCCACCCAAGCTCACACCCATGTTAGCGCTGCCTCTTCAGGATTTTTAAAGACAAGTGATCACTGAATGAATAACAGAATCAGCAAACTTGATGGGGTGTGATGTGCCCACAGATGGATGGGGTTCCCTGCACTGAGCAGTCAGGTAGGGGCCTGACATCACATATGCAGCCCATCAAGATAAAATGAGCCCTGAAAACACAGGCCAGCAGTGTCTCGTCATGGTGTTCAACCTGGTTCTTTCAGGACATTAGGGAGTTCCTAAAACTGTGCTTTCCAGAGCTCTGCTCTCTGTGCTCCCTACTGACTACAATCTTTAGCCCAAAGGAAAGCCTCAGCAAAAGTGCCCTGTATTTAAAAGACAAACCAAAAATGTAAAATCCACCTCATGATAAGCCACTGGCCGACTACGCAGAATATAAAATACTGTTTCTCTCCAAAGTTATCTAAGGATGGGACTCCCTTGGCAGTCCAGTGGTTAAGGTACCTCACTTCCACTGCAGGGGCCATGGGTTTGACCCCTGGCCAGAGAACTAAGATCCCACTTGCCACGGGCATAGCCAAAGGGAAAAAAATTACCTGGGGAAAATCAACAAGCCTTTTATTCACACTAATTTTAAAATAATAATCATGTCCACAGAGAGGGGAAAAAAACTTTTAAAAAGTGGTTTTCTATTTGCACTTTAAATTTCAAAGCTAATAACTAGCTATTTAATTTTGTAATGTTTGCCTTTGTCAAATATTGCACTTTGTTGCACTATCCCTCCTGTTAAACAAAAAAACTCAAATATCACCATAAAATCAAACATTGACTTTATCATGTTAATCAAGAGATAAACATGTTTTGAAGTTTACATTCAGCTTTAGAAATAGTAATGTAAATACCACACCTGATATCCTGTGAGTTTTTTAAGGCTATTTTTTGGGGGTTTTGACCAGCTTTTCTACCTGCGGCATGGAAATAAGGAACCCTTCTCTTCCCTACTTCACAGGCATTGTCTCCATGTCTCATTGTCCTCATCTGCTAAATGGGGATAATACTATGACCACTAGACTTAAATGCGCTATCCCCACAACACACAGAGGGGGTGGTGTTACAGACAGTATGAGAGTTACATGTTTGTGAGAAAAGGAAAGAGGGAAGAAGAAAGCACAGGATTCACCCGCAGAAAGAACACCAGGGAAGTGGTTCCGGGAGCTGAGCTCCTATGTCTGCACCTCTTCTTCAGCTCTACAAACTGACTCAGAGGTGGCACAGCATCCCGCCTGCAACTCCATCGAGCCTCTCTTAGCCTGAAGAGAGAATAAGCTTCTCTTGACTTCTCACGCAGGGGTGTTATTAATCAAAAATCCGTCATATTCAACTATTTAAGTCTTCAAGATTCAAGCTTTCCAAAGAGAGAATTTTACATGATATAAATCCAGGGTATGTTGCAGCCTGGGGGGTTGCACCCCATGTTTTTCCATGCCCTATTTATTTCACCAAGTGCTTTATCAGAATCCCCAACTCTGGGTCAGGGAGACACCTGCAGAAAGGACCAGAGGTCAGTTTCTTATTCATACAAGAAACCATGAAACCCCCAGGAGTTCTGAGAGCATGGCACTTTGGGAGGCACCTGGAGAAATACAAAGATGAATGAATTCGCTCCTTGCCCTCCGCGTGTGAGAATACATCCTGATAACTCCTGCTGAAGTGCTGCAGTGAGTGAACTTCCTTCACGAGCGAGTCTGACGTCCCTCAGTCTGACGTTGGGCCCTGGGAACTACCCGCTATTTCTAGACTGGTGGTGGCCTTGTCAAAAGGCAGCGTGCTACACAGAGGACATGTCAACATCAGCACTCTCTTGTCTCATGCAGGAAGAAAAAGAAGTTGTCAGAAAAGACAGAAGGGAATTTGCTGGCTGTTCAGAGGTTCAGACTCGGCACTCTCACTGACGAGAGCCTGCACAAGCGATGCAGCCAAAAAAAAAAAAAAAACCCAGAAGCCTGTGTGTCACCTGACTGTTCTCACCTGCGAAACAGGGAGGCTCAACCTCATCATCTTTTGCTAAAATCCAACTCGGATGCACAACATCAAGAAAGTTCGTTCTATGGAACGAAAGCTCAACCACTTCACGTTTGGTCAGGACGACTTGTGGGGAAGGTAGCATATGCCATCAGTGAAATCAGGCACTTCTAGATTTGGCCTACAAAACTGCCAGTGCTGAATGCATTCAGAAAACCCTATTTCACAGAGGCCTCTGTGAGCTGCCCAGATATCACAAAGGAACACGAGGCCTTCAACTCAGGAGGCCTTTCTGCTGACCTTGGCCATCTGACCTTTGGGTGAACTGTAAACGCTCTGCCCCTGGCCTCACAGAGCTGCTCATGTCCTATGTGTGTCCGAGGACTTTTACATAAACAGCCCGTTATAGAAAATAAGCACCTCAACTGTGTTTCTGTCTCCTAAAAAAGGCAGAGTTTGAATGTAAGGAAGGGTGGGTTTGCATAGGAGCCCGTCACTTCTTTAAGCTGGAAGAGGCCAAAGACCCAGAAGAAACAGGATGCAACCATTCTGACTTTCAAACTGAGACTGTAAGACAAATAGACAAAAATATCTAAGTATTTTCACCTTTACCATTTTAAATCTAAACCTCTTTGAAAATGCTGGCCAGCCACATGTACTCTAAGAACTTACTCAAGCAGTCAATATGTAGAGAAAAATGCCTGTTTACAGATATGAAGGGGCTTCCCTGGTAAAGAACCTGCCTGCAATGCAGAATACCTGGGTTAGATCCCTGGATTGGGAAGATCCCCCGGAGAGGGCATGGCTACCCACTCCAGTATTCTAGCCTGGAGAATTCCCTGGGCAGAGAAGCCGGGCGGGCTATGGTCCATGGGGTCACAAAGAGTCAGACAGGACTGAGGACTAACACTTTCATAGATGTGAAATGCCACCTACTTGCAGACGTGTGGGCATCTATTAACACTGCAGTATTACTGTGGAAATTGCCTCTATTCCAAGTTGAGGAAAGATCATTTCCAGAATGTTTCATCATCACTTTCTAAACAACCTGCAGCTGTTACTCTGAGCTGGCTACTCTCATACATAAACAAACCAGCCCTCCACACCTGGACACTAGGTCAGTATTTTTCAAATTATCTGCAAGAAGGGACCTGTTCTATTGAAATCCTTTTTTCAGCTTCCAGTCTGCCACAATCTAATGCTTTTATAAAATACAATAAAAATGAATTTCTAGAATCATAATGCAAAAAATGGAAAATAGTGTGTTTTTTTAGCTAAAGAAACTGGAACTCTCATACACTGTGGTGGGAATGTGAAGTGGTATCGCCACTGTGGAGAACAGTTTGGAGGCTCTTCAGTAAATTAAACACAGAATTACCATATGATCCAGCAATTCCACTCCTGGGTACGTATGCCCAGAAGAACTAAAAACAAATCTTCAAAGACTTATATGTGAATATCCATAGTGGTACTATTTAACAACAGCCAAAAAAAGAGTGGAAACAAGTCAAATATCCATTAACAGATAAACAAAATACAGTATATCCATACATATAATTACTGCTACTGCTTCTGCTAAGCCACTTCAGTCGTGTCCGACTCTGTGCGACCCCATAGATGGCAGCCCACCAGGCTCCCCTGTCCCTGGGATTCTCCAGGCAAGAATACTGGAGTGGGTTGCCATTTCCTTCTCCAGTGCATGAAGGTGAAAAGTGAAAGTGAAGTAGCTCAGTCCTGTCCGACTCTGAGCAACCCCATGGACTGCAGCCTACTGGGCTCCTCCGTCCACGGGATTTTCCAGGCAAGAGTACTGGAGTGGGGTGCCATCGCCTTCTCCGTACATATAATTATAATATGGGAAAGATATAAGCATCTGAATGCAGAGTTCCAAAGAATGGCAAGAAGAGATAAGAAAGCCTTCCTCAGAGATCAATGCAAAGAAATAGAGGAAAACAACAGAATGGGAAAGACTAGAGATCTCTTCAAGAAAATTAGAGATTCCAAGGGGACATTTCATGCAAAGATGGGCTCGATAAAGGACAGAAATGGTATGGACCTAACAGAAGCAGAAGATATTAAGAAGAGGTGGCAAGAATACACAGAAGAACTGTACAAAAAAGATCTTCATGACCCAGATAATTACGATGGTGTGATCACTCACTCACCTAGAGCCAGACATCCTGGAATGTGAAGTCCAGTAAGCCTTAGAAAGCATCACTATGAACAAAGCTAGTGGAAGTGATGGAATTCCAGTTGAGTTATTGCAAATCCTGAAAGATGATGCTGTGAAAGTGCTGCACTCAATATGTCAGCAAATTTGGAAAACTCAGCAGTGGCCACAGGACTGGAAAAGGTCAGTTTTCATTCCAATCCCAAAGAAAGGCAATGCCAAAGAATGCTCAAACTACCGCACAATTGCACTCATCTCACATGCTAGTAAAGTAATGCTCAAAATTCTCCAAGCCAGGCTTCAGCAACACGTGAACCATGAACTTCCTGATGTTCAAGCTGGTTTTAGAAAAGGCAGAGGAACCAGAGATCAAATTGCCAACATCTGCTGGATCATGGAAAAAGCAAGAGAGTTCCAGAAAAACATCTATTTCTGCTTTATTGACTATGCCAAAGCCTTTGACTGTGTGGATCACAATAAATTGTGGAAAATTCTTCAAGAGATGGGAACACCAGACCACCTGACCTGCCTCTTGAGAAATCTGTATGCAGGTCAGGAAGCAACAGTTAGAACTGGACATGGAACAACAGACTGGTTCCAAATAGGAAAAGGAGTACGTCAAGGCTGTATATTATCTCCCTGCTTATTTAACTTATATGCAGAGTACATCATGAGAAACGCTGGACTGGAAGAAACACAAGCTGGAATCAAGATTGCTGGGAGAAATATCAATAACCTCAGATATGCAGATGACACCACCCTTATGGCAGAAAGTGAAAAGGAACTAAAAAGCCTCTTGATGAAAGTGAAAGAGGAAAGTGAAAAAGTTGTCTTAAAGCTCACCACTCAGAAAACAAAGATCATGGCATCTGGTCCCATCACTTCATGGGAAATAGATGGGGAAACAGTGGAAACAGGGTCAGAATTTATTTTGGGGGGCTCCAAAATCACTGCAGATGGTGACTGCAGCCATGAAATTAAAAAACACTTACTCCTTGGAAGGAAAGTCATGACCAACCTAGATAGCATATTGAAAAGCAGAGATACTATTTTGCCAACAAAGGTCCATCCAGTCAAGGCTATGGTTTTTCCTGTGGTCATGTATGGATGTGAGAGTTGGACTGTGAAGAAGGCTGAGCACTGAAGAATTGATGCTTCTGAACTGTGGTGTTGGAGAAGACTCTTGAGAGTCCCATGGACTGCAAGGAGATCCAACCAGTCCATTCTGAAGGAGATCAGCCTTGGGATTTCTTTGGAGGGAATGATGCTGAAGCTGAAACTCCAGTACTTTGGCCACCTTATGCGAAGAGTTGACTCACTGGAAAAGACTCTGATGCTGGGAGGGATTGGGGCCAGGAGAAGGGGACGACAGAGGATGAGATGGCTGGATGGCATCACTGACTTGATGGATGCAAGTCTGAGTGAATTCCAGGAGTTGGTGATGGACAGGGAGGCCTGGCGTGCTGCGATTCATGGGGTCGCAAAGAGTCAGACACGACTGAGGACTGAACTGAATTGAACTGAAGGAATGAAGTACTGATACATGCTACAACTTGTACGAGCTTTGAAAAAATTATGCTAAGTGAAAGAAGACAGTCCAAAAGCCCACATATTATGCTTCCATTTACACAAAACATCTAGAATAGGTAAATCCACTGAAACAAGAAAGCAGATGTGGTTAACAGGGATGGTGGAAGGGAGAGTGCAGAGTGTTGGCTTCACGGGTGTGGGTTTCCCTGTGGGTGATGGAGATGACTTGAAACTAGACAGGTGCAAGTGGCCAATCCTGTGACCTGCTAAATACCACTGAAGTGTACACTTTAAGATGGTTAATGGTTAATTTTATGTCAGGTGGATTTTACTTCAATGTAAAAATGAAATTCTAGAAAAGTCAAAGACAAAATCTGCCAGCCCCAATTTTTTTATTGTTCAATAGATAGAACTGCTTTGTCAAGTTGCTGTAAAGTTTTTGTTTACTCTTAATTCCTTTGCTGATCTCCTCTTAGACCAGTGACAAAACATGCCCAGCCCCTACCTTGGGGACCACTGCCCTATGAGGGGGTGTCCTTGGGGATCCCCCCACCTTGCTTACTCAAGAGTCACTGCTATTATCCTGGACAGTTGTGCCCCCCCACACACCCAAGACCAGCTTATCTTAATATAACCTATTATAATAACCTCCTTCTTTAAAAAAGAAGAAAGGACTTTCCTTGAACTCACCACCTTCTCCAGGTACTGCTCCCCTCCAAGTAAGACTCCTTCAGGAGCTGTTTACACTCACTGCCCAGACGCTTCTCTCCCATGTGTCCTTGAACGCACAGTCAGGCTTTGGTCCCCACCTCCCCACCACAATGGCCACTCATCATCCTGATCACTGACCATCCTGATGGTCACTGGCCACTGATCATCCTGATCATTTCTACCTTTCAACAGCCCATGGCCAATTCCAGTCCTCATCTGATCTATCAGCATTATTTAGCTGGTTCACTGAAATGCTTTCTTTCCCTGCCTCCCTAGGTACCTTCATCCTACCTCATGGGCAGGAGAAGGCACCTACCTGGCTCTACCCTTTGCTGGGCCTGCTCATCTACAAAACCTCTCAACCTTGGCAGGCCTCAGAGCTCAGTCCTCGGTCCTCTATTCTTTGTCTACACTCACTTCTCCAGGTGATCCTACCATATTAACTTCAAATAACACCTACATACTGAACTCTCAAGTTTTATTTCCAGCAGTGACACTTCCCCTCAACCTCAGACTTCATTCATCCAACCCCTAACTTGAAGATCCACTTGGATGAGTTATGTACATCTCACACTTGAGTGAAAGTCACTCAGTCGTGTCTGACTCTTTTCAACCCCATGGACTGGAGCCTCCCAGGCTCCTCTTTCTGAGGGATTCTCCAGGCAAGAATACTGGAGTGGGTAGGCACTCCCTTCTCCAGGGGACCTTCCCGACCCAGGAATTAAACCCAGGTCTCCTGCATTGCAGGCAGATTTTTTTACCATCTGAGCCACCAGGGAAGCACACTTAAGATGTGCACAATTAACCTCCTAATTCCTGCAAATTTGTTTTTCCCGTGGACTTCTTTACCCAAGTAAGTGGAAACCTCAAGATCCTACTTGATCAGATCAAAAATTACAGTCATCCTTCACTTCTCCCTTTATGTCACATCCCAAATGCATCGCCAAATCTTTTGTTTCTATCTTCAAAATGTACCTAGAATTCAACCCTCCCATACTCCCATCCCAACTAAGCCACTGCCATCTTTTGCAAGAATTACTGCAACAGTCTTCCAGCTGGTCTCCCTGCCTTTACCATGCATCCCTACAGTCTGTTCTTAATCAAGAGCCAGAGTGATCTTTAAAAACCACAGGCAGACATGTCACCCCTTTGCTGGAAACCCTCCAGGGGCTTCCCATCTACTTGAGATAAAAGCCAAAGTCCCTGCAATGGTTCACGAAGTCTTACACACCAAGGCCTCACCATTTCTGACCTATGTCCTTATACTTCTCAGGACATAGAAGGAGAAAGAATGGATCCTAGCCTTTTTGCAAAGAAAAACATTAAACAGAAGCAACACAGCAAAAGTAAAACTTTCTCTGTAATTCCTTCCCTCTCTACATTTCATTTTCATGTTACAATCTTCACCAAAACCATAAGAAAACCTTGAACTTGGACACATGTATTTAGATAGCAAAGAGAGGTTTAAACTTACCTTTAAAGAAACCAAAGAAAAATGGATTTAGTGGATAAATTTATACTTAAGACTTTACAAACAAAACATTAAATCTACTGAAAAGGCTGTTTTTCAAATTACTTGTAAGTCCCCACATAGGATAACTGATATACTATTTACAAATTATTATTTGTTAATGCAACCCACCATAGGACCTCAACTCAAACCTGGTAGAACTGATAAATGTAACTGGTAATCAGCCAGCCCCTACCACCTTCTCACAAATGACTATCTTGATGCCCCATCCCTGTCCCCACATCCTGTCACCAGACTCACCCCACTCACCAGAGGGCGTAAACGGCCCCCACTTGTATCTGTGCCGACGATAAAACTGATGCCCCAGGAGATGATCCTAGGGTGTTCCTAATGATCCTAACTTTCTCCTTCTCCATCCCTTCCCACCTGCTTTATAAAAGTGTCATGCAATGTAGAAACCCAAGACACCAGATATTTGGAAGTTATAAAACCATTATTTCTTTAAAAAATAATCTGAGACTTGGATTTCCTATTAATTCATATTCTCCTTCTCCATGGCCATTTCAAAGCAGACATTGCTGAGATTCCACTGCATTTCTTCCTAGCTATCTCCCTCATGTCTGAAGCTTGCCCCTCCTGATTAATTATCAGTGAGTTAGAGGAGGACCAGAAGGCTACGCCTGAGGTCTCCTCACACCAGACTTTCAAACACATGTATCGCCAGAAGAGTCCTAGGAAATTTTAGGCGTTATTGACCCAGTCTCTCACTATGGGCACTGGGCTGGCTGGTCTTTTTTTCCCCTTTTTTCCCCTGTAACCTCTCTCCTTCTGAGTCTCTTCCTTTTCTGCCATAAATTCAAATGTCTACTGCACCTCTCCAAATTCCTTCCTCTCTGCTCTAATAAATTTCCTCTTATCTTTTTGTCTTACTGCCTTGCTCTGAATTTACACCTCTGTCTCCAGAAATGCCAGTGCTTCTAAAAATATCCCATTATTCCTAGAGCAAACAGCTCAGGCAATTTCTTCTCGAAAGTAAGTTTCAGTCCTAATTTGCTATATGAACAAACATTTCTTTAACTGCTTCATTCCTAAATTGTGCCCTGGCTTCCTGAAACAATGAGTTAGGAATCTGAACCTTTTGTTTTGAGATGGTGTCTTCTTAAAGACCAAGCTTACTTACAAATCATACTTACTACAAATCACATCCCTTTGTTCATTCATTCCCTCAAACTGATGAATAACAAATACATATCACAGCAGCTAAAAAGGTATATAAGACGTTCCCTGTCCTTAAGGATCTTATAATTCAAATTACAGAATCAAACACAACATGTAAAAAGGACCACATGGGCAAATATTAAATAGTATGAATATTTATAAAACAGAATTGTGCTTGTCCACTCCTGAAAAAATTATTATTAATAAAAGTCAAAGTGTAATCAACAATGTGTGATTCAGTCTCTCCATAGTTCACACTGTCAGTCCCCTCGACCTATGTATTCTGTACTAACAAAACCCTTTAATTTAGTATGGAAAATAAAGAGTAACTTTTCCAGATTTTCTAGACTTCACTGTTCTGAATTTGGAAATCAAAGCATGGTTATAATTTTCATTCTCGAAATACTCATTTTACAAAGAAGCCAGTTCTTTATAGAGAATCAAGCTATCCAGAAAACCAGCTTCTTTTGTCCAGTACAGAGTTATGTTCTAATAGTGGGTTTCTCTCCCAACTCACTATTGCCCTGATTCCTGAATTGTGACTGCTCCTTACTTTCCTAGATCAAAACGTGATGCTGAAATACAAAGAACTTAAAAATAGGACCTGAACACAGCAGCCATAAAAGATCTACCTACTATCACAGTGTAAACACTGGGGAGAAAGTTAAAACTGAAGTTGAGGAATTGCGTATTTCAGAGTGCTCTGTCAGTTAAAACAGTCATTTTTTATTTCCAAGCCATTATATCAGAGTTATTTGCATTGCTACTGCATAAACTCTGAGATCTATTGTATTCAAAAATGTTTTATTATGTTATTTCCCCCTGTGAAAGATGAATGTACCTTCAATTTTACATTGGAAAAGTTTTGGAAAACTAGTCTCCAATACACACAGATTCATTCCACCAAAAATATCAGGACTTAACCACATTTAAAGGGCCCCTGATATTGCATACTGATCCTCCAGAAAATATATTTGTGGCTTCTGATGGGAGTCTCTATCTTATTCCCACCGCTCTATGTGCCGAGAAGAGAGAAACATGATACTGAGAATCGACCAAAGCAAAAACCATTCCATAACTAAGTACTTTAAAGGATACTTATACAGCCTTTCCAACAGCTGCTAACTGGTAAGCTGTTTGAGAGGACCAGAGACCCAGTGCTAGCAGGTATCCCCTCCACCTCAAATCCAGACTGTGTAACCAGGAACCTACCGCTTGCTTTGGCTTCCGAGTAAGAGGCGCTGTCCTCAAAAGTGAAGATCTGGGACATGCTCTGGCCCAGGTAGGAAGGAGGCGGGTAGTAAGAATGCATCCTGTACTGGGAACTCACTGCGTGGCGGTTCTCCGAGTTTTTCATCTGCTTAAGAAAAAAAGAGGGAGTATGTTGAGGCCACAGTTACATGTTACAAGAATTAACCAATTCTTTAAATTAACAGAACAATCTCTTAAAGTTGGAAGTGTCCTCACCCATGAATAAGTATGCTCCTCCAGGGCACTATTTCTAGTATCTAAAAATACTAGAATTGTGCAGCCTGGAGTGCCTTTTCTATCCCCGGGTCCCCTCAAAAGTACCCCTCTGATGCCAACTGGTCACAGGATGCTGCACTAGTAAGTGCTTTTAGATCAGAGCGTGCTACTTGTGAACCAAGACAACCCCTGTAACACTGACCAGCATGTCTGATCAGGAACAAGTTATTTAAAATGTGAAATAATATTTCACTCCCTCACATGTCTCATGTGTAAAACTGGCATCTTACCCTTGATTATTTTTCAGTGTTCACATCAAGAGAATGTTTAAAAAAAGAACAAGCACACCCTGTGTGAGAGTCAGCTGGTATCTTCAACATGAGGCCACACTGGACACTGTCACTCAGAGCCCATTCCTGTCCCCTCCTGTGCTCTTCCCTGCAGCAAGAAACCAAGTCTGGGAGCTGAGGCTCTCAGGCTCTCCTGTCTCCAGGCTTCTGGAGGTGATTTGGATTCCACCAACAGGACATGAAATCTGGAAGGCAGAAGGAAGGCAAATGCTGCTCCTCTGGCAGGAGTGGCAGCTGACACTCAGCTAACACAATTTTTCCTGGCAATCAGACCCTGCCTTGGGGACCTCAAGTAGCTTTTAGGGAAGGAGCAGTGCCTGTAGCATTCTGACCGCTCATTCAAATCTAAGGAGATGGAACCGCCAGGCTTAACCAGGGTTCCCACTCCCGCTTTCCTAGCTCTTCCTGGCCACTTTCACAAACACTAGAATTATTTCAAATCCTGCACAGACCTGGCTGGTACAGACAGTGAGCACTAACCGTGGGATCAGATCTACCAAGAACAGCCAGACCAATAGCTAGACTCTTATTACTTAGACTGCCTTTAAAAAACTAAATTCAGATGGTATTAACTTTATTTAAAAGGTCAACAATTTGCGACTGTTCAAGGATAAGCCAATTCTGTTTAAGAATTAAGAACTAATTTCAAAAATCATGTTTTTCAATCAGATCTTTATAAAGATAGATGATAAAGAAAATACTACTAACTTGGCAGAACCTGGTAGGATACAAGTAGGTACTGGGCTTCCTCAAGGTTTTCCATGAATGTCTAAATTCTGGACAATTTCCTATGGGATACAGGGCTATGTGTACGGCTGAACGTTATGGCTTTGCTTGGTGGAAAGGCCTAACTCCCTGTGCTAATCGAGAAGTTTCAGGCATTCATTTTTGACACTCCTTACTGCTCCCCAGAGGATGCTGGCTGTAATATGCGTGGATTATTTCTTCTTGCAGAAGCAAAGACTTGATTATTTCCCTACAAGTGGAGTTTATCTGGCAAGTTCCCTTTATCCTTTCTAGTTTGCTTTTCTGATACATATAAAATGGCATTTCTTCTAACTCTGTCACCTCATTTTCATTTTCTACCATTATATAAATCTTTCCTAAATAAGAGGGCAGGCAAGCTGTACTTGGACTCAGTCATTAAAGGCAGACAGTTTTTCCCCTTTGGCTATTTCCAAGTCAGAAACCATTAAGAGGCTATGAAATCATTTAAAGTGAGGATCAATGGTCAGTTGACTGCACAGACACAGTTATCAATTAAGACTAGTGCTTCCCAGGGCTCTCTTAATGTGTATTCAAACAGCCTGGGGATCCTGTTAAAAAGTAGACTCTGACTCAGTAAGTGTGGGGTGGGGCCTCCCAGAGTGACATGCTCTCAATCAGCGTCTCAATCAGGAGATGCCAATTCTGCTCAAGGGACTAAAATAAAGGATCCTTTCTCTCCTGTTTGCAGCCCATAGGGACTGTGCCCAAAGAAAGACCAATGGTTTACAGCCATCAACTTTCTACCTGAACTGAGAGAAGATGGGATGATGTAAAAAGCAGTTAAATTTTTTCATTCTTTTTCTTTTTATATATGAAATTCTCCAGAGCTAGAGGATTTCCTTGAGGGGTCTGCTGTCATCTAGAATTGCTGCAGCAGGAGTAACAATCTCCAACACACCTTACATTAAAGAGCCATTTTTGCCTCTATAGCCCTGTGTCAAGTCAAACACAGAGCCTAAGTAATGAACATGCTGAATTAGAAACCAAGAGTAGACTTTTAAGTTCAGTGCCCTAATGTAACCCATGGAGTCTCCCACTCTGGGTGGGAGTTGGGCACCTTTTCTTCCAGTTTCACAATATCTTACAGTCAGCTCTTCAGGGAAAACGATTTTCTGTTTTTCCCATGTACAAAAAAACTGACAGGGCTTCCCTGGTGGCTCAGTGGTAGAGAATCCGCCTGCCAATGCAGGAGACAGGAGTTTGCTCCCTGATGGGGGAAGATCCCACATGCTTTGGAGCAACTAAGCCGGTGCACCACTATTGAGCCTGTGCTGTAGAGCCCACTGGCCACAACTGCTGAAGCCCCAGAGCCCATCCTCTGCAGGAAAAGAAGCCACCGCAATGAGAAGCCCAAGCGCCACAGCTAGAGAAAAGCCCAAACGCAGCAATAGAGACCCAGCACGGCCAAAAAATAATAAATAAAATTATATATTAAAAAAAACCCTGATGGAATTTGACCCTGAAGGCTCTGCAAAGTACCAAATCTTGTTCTTTTACTACGAATTTTACTGTAAAGCTTTTTAAAAAAATTTTCACTAGAGCAGGAGTCAGCAAGTGTTTTCTGGTAAACGGTCAAAGAGTAAATATCTTCAGGCTTTGCAAGCCACGGGGTCTCTATAAAATCAGGAAATGAATGGGCATGGCTATGTTCCAGTAAAATTTTATTTATAAAAATGTACCCTAGTCCTCAACCTTACTCCCACTAGAATTCAGGGAGGCTGAAGACCCAGCATCTAAGCCTTGGTTCCACCCCTAGAGCATCAGATTTCAATGGTCTGGGATGTGGCCTGGGCCCTGGGTTTTTTCAAAGCTCTCCAGGTAAATCCACTGTGACACCTGTGTTCTAGGATTACCTACGTATTTCCCACACCCAGAGAAGTATGAAATCCCCAGTATCAAGTAAATAATACAAAAGGTTAAGTCTGACAAACAGACTGACCAACTGCTGCCAATCCCAATGTGTATAATATTTGAAAAGAGATTCAGATAAACCATGGATTTTTTTTCCTTTCAACTAAATCTTGAAACAAACACAATTTCAAAATCCATTCCGGTGTTTGTTTTTCCTTAATTCCTTTTCCATGTTTTCAGAAAGCATCATATATATCACCATATGTAAGACGCACAACCGCTGGGAAGCTGCTGTGCAACACAGGGAGCTCCACTCAGCACTGGGTGACAGCCTAGAGGGGTGCAGTGGGGAGGGGAGCTTCAAGAGGGCGTGCACATATGTGTACTTAGGACTGATTCATGACGCCGAATGGCAGAAGCCAACACAATATTGCAAAGCAATTATCCTCCGATTAAAAATAACTTTTAATGTAAAAACCTAAAAAAGAAAGCATCAAATAACAAGGATTATTTAGAAATAGGTTTTGAACTCAGACTTTTGATTTCTCCAGTGAATTCCCAGAAAACTGAGCTACAAAAGACGGAAAAGATACAAAGGGTCAGACTCCACCTGAGGTTATTAAAATGTGAACTTACTGAGGTCCCCAGTCACTTCACCTGCTCCTAGAGGAATAATCTACAAATACCCATCCATGTGACAACCTGGACATAAGCAAGAGAGCCGGGTCGACGCATTTCTAACTGCACATGTAAACCTCTGCAACATGAAGTTAAAACTGAGTCGTGATTCACCCAGAAAAGTCCAGAAAACAGCATGGAAAGATGCGATTTAAAACTCAAGATCACTTCTAACTTCCTCCTTAAAAAAAAAAAAATCACAGTCTGCAACTCTAGGTGAGACAAAAACAGGTAAATAAGGAAACCTCTGAAACACTCTGTTTTACTTTAAACCAGCAGTACTCAGTTTGGGGAAACGTTTCCCCTGGGGACATTTAGCAACTTCTGGAGACACTTTTAATTGTCACGCTGCGGCGAGTGTTGCTACTGGCCTCTAGAGAGCAGAGACAGCCCTCCTGTGCACAGGGCAGCCTCACAGCACAGAACTGTCCAGCCGTTTTGATGCCCCCAAGCTTGAGAAGCCTTGCTTTACACTAACCTAACACCACCCCCTGTCCTCAGCTCCTCACCTCCAGTAAAACAGCGAGTTCTACTGAAGGACACAAGGTGCTCACAAACCAAAGGTATGTTCAGCTCTGCTGAAAGGATGCACTTTTTCTTTCGTTTATGCAATGCTCCCTGTTTCTCCTCAAGATTTTATTTTTTTATTCCTTTAAACAAACAAACCAAGTAAAACCTAAAAGTCCTGGATTCCAGTGAATTATGGCTACTATTATTATTAGCATGTGGTAACTGGCAAGCAACAGGCATGTTTTATAATCTTATTACCCACCCCAGGTCTCTGAACCAGAGTATGACCTACAGATAGGAGCTGGGCTGGCGGAGAACGTGCACGGTATTAGTATTAAACCTGGAGGAAAACCTAAGAGCTTTGGGTTTTATTTTATTAAACTGTTGAGAACATACAGCGCAGTAAATCAGAAGCATAGGTTTCCTTCTTATATACCTCAGTCACCCTTTTTCTAAATAATAACAATAAAATCCCAACAGAATGTAAAAATGTTAGACCCCACTTCCTTAAAAAAAAAAATCCTAAATACTAGTCACTGGTGGTCTATTAACACTTCAAATAGGAAGAGTCTGGTCTCCCACTGAACCAAACACTCCATCCAGGGACCGACTAAAAGAGATTCCTCAAGACCAAGTACTGGTCTAGTTTATGTCAAGAAGGGCTGACTGCACAGAATTAGAGTTGGTGAAGAAAGGGAATGGTCTTTGTAAGAAGAGTGACTGTATAGGTTAATAATCCTAATTGCAAGGAAGGGGGGTTCAAGATGGTGGGGCACATGTACAGCCATGGATGATTCATGTCAATGTATGACAAAAACCACCACAATACTATAAAGTAATTAGCCTCCAATTAAAATAAATAAATTTTAAAAAAAGAAAATAGGATTGTTATAGCATACAAAGCTAAGACCCCAGCTCTGTAATTTTAAGATGCACAAATATGACTGTATTTGCTTTAGTACTTTATATTAATAGTCTCAAAGTGTTTATATAATATTTTAATTGTATGTGACCATTTTCCATTTAATGTGATACACTAAATATTTCAGTCATTCATAAATAAAATGAATAATCCTAATTGCAAAACCTTTGGTTTTAGGAATAGAAAAATTTCTACAAAAGAAAGCTTCACATGCTGAAATTATAGGTCTTCTGGTGAGGTTATGAGTGGAGGTTAGGGCTGACTTTTGCCCCCATTAAAGGATTTCTTTATTTTCTTTTAAATAATAATTGTATTTATTTATTTTTGGCTGTGTTGAGTCCTCACTGCTGAAAGGGCTTTCCTCTAGGTGCAGCTACTGGGGCTACTCTTTGTTACGGTGCCCGGGCTTCTCTCGTTACAAAGCGCAGGCTCCAGGGTGTGTGGGCTTCAGGCTGCAGCATGCGGGCTCAGCAGCTGAGTCCGTGGGCTCTAGAGCGCAGGCTCAATAGCTGTGGTACACGTGCTTAGGTGCTCCATGGCATGTGAGGTCTTTCCGGATCAGAAACTGAACCTGTGTCTCCTGCAATGGCAGGTGGATTCTATACCACTGAGCCACCAGGGAGGCCTGGATTCCTTTAGTTTTAACAGAAGCTTCTTTTCAAACTATTTGAATGGGATGCCTGATCATACACTGAGTGTCTTTCTAGTCCAGGGACCTTATCTAGGCCAGGTGCTTCCCCTGAGAGGCAACTGCCCATCCACCTTCTTAAACAGGCACCTGATTTATCCTCTCAGACCCCACATGTCATGTCTGGAAGGAGTTATTTTTATATGATTGCTGTTATACACACAGTTCAGAGATTACCAGTTCAGAAATATCAACCAGCCCAAAGCTGAGTCAGCGCCACAAGCAGACTCCCCACAGCCACACTCCGTTCCTCCCTTTTTGCTTCCCTGGAAGTTAGTTCTCTCTCCTGACTTTATTAGGAGTTAACCTCCTCTGCAGGGCCCACCTTGCTTTCTCTAAGGTTCTACATTATGGAGTGCCTGCTACTTCCCTCCCTAAAGCCAGGAAGTGAAAAGGAAACAGGGAGACTGGCCTGAGACGACTCAGGCCCCTGGCCCCGGGCACTCCTTCAACGTGGGAAGGAGCTGTGCTTGAGGGTCGGCACTTAGATACTGGAGAACCTAAGAACAGTTGTCCAGAAATGGAAGAGACACTCTTCCTCCTGAGAGGAGATGGGAGGGGGAAAACGCAGAGAGAAAGCATGTGTATGCAATATAGTAGAGAGGACAAATAATTTAAGAAATGATAAATCTAAAGTGTTGAAAATTGTAACCCCCGTGTTGCCCAAAGTTTCAAACTTGCTAAAGCACATGGTAAAGTTTTGACACCTGCTAAAACAAAACAGAACTTATGTGGGCGAGCTCTTCAAAAAGGACACACGAAAAGCAGCTAAATTCCAGGCAGGACTAATAACAGAGATTTTAAAACATAAAAACACCATACGATGAACCAAGGGAAAAACATAAACTCTGGAGAAGACATAGAATAGGAATTCACGTCATTTTATAAACTTTAGAAGATGGGAATTGCATCTTAAACCAGATTACAACTGCATTTATTAGCACTCCATTTTGATTGTCCTTAGTAAAAAAAGAAAAGATGTGACTATCCCCCCATTTACAAAAATCCAAGTTAATTTGCCAGAACTTGTGTTGCTCAGTTGGTTGTTTTCCCATCAGCATCCGCGGTACAGACAGCAGTTTACTCCCTTACACAGTGACCCTTTGTGCGTGCATGCTTAGTTGCTCAGTCATGTCTCTCTGCAACCCATGGACCAGAGCCCACCTGTAGCCCACTGTCCATGGGCTTCTCCAGGCAAGAATACTGGAGTGGGTTGCCATGTCCTCCTCCAGGGGATAGTCCTGACCAAAGGATCAAACCCACACCTCTTGTGTTTCCTGCATTGGCAGACGGCTTCTTTACCACCAGCACAATGGGCCCCAAATATTTCAGCTGCTGCAATCAGCAAATATATATTTTTCAAAACAGTATGAAAAGTAATGAAATAAAACAAAGTTAAACAGAAATATGAGAATTTACTGCATACAATATGGAAAGAGCTATTTTATGAAATTTTAATTTTGTGTTTGTATGTAGGTACAAATATATACTGGATCACAAGATAAAACATTTCTTACTGTGGATCTTGGTCTAAAATGTCTGAAAGATACTGGTGTAAGAATTAGGTGAAGGGAAATAAGGACCTTTAAAAGCAGGTACATAGTAAGAAAAAACAAAATTCTGGAAACGGCTCCTTTTCCTGGGAACTGGAAGGGTTTTATGCATTTCCAGGGTTAACAAAGGAGAAGGGGGGTTCATTTGGAACCAGCCTCTGGGACCAGCCCAGCGCTTTCCTCATTTTTCCTAAACCACAAACTTACACAGGATTTTCTAGCTCCTTTAGAGCTAGAAAACTTGTATTTGTCTCATTCACAAATCGAAAACCACAAACCCTGACTTTCCAACCAAAGTCATACAGAGACAGGCAGAAATGCAAGCATCGTTCACATAAAAGCCAACAGGAAACAGCTTCAGTGAAAGAGCTGGTTTGTATTTTTAAATTTCTCTTAATAACTATCAAGACACAGTACGCTCCACTTTCTCTAACATGGAAGGCTCTCAAAGCATTGCATACGCCTCTGTAGACAGGTGGAGGGGGCTTCGGAATGGTGACATCCTTAAATGAAACCTTCCAGAGAAATGTAATTGGCAATACCTCACAGCTGGGGGGATGGAAACCAGATACTTGAGTCCTCATAATGTAATCATCATGAACGCAGGAAGAAACTGCTCAGAGACATCAACAAACCTGGTTCCACTCACAAAGGGATTAGGCAGAGAAGGCAGCATGCAAGGCAAGTGGGCCTCGGAAGCATCTCTGCTAAACTAGGCCACCTTTCCCATTCTAAACGAAGGCCTATTACGATATATAATCTATTATATACTTAAATATATTTAAGTGAAATATGTATTATATACAATTATATAAATATATTAAAATTTAAACACACGTTAAATGTATCTTTTATATTTATTATATAATATGCAATTATAATTATATATCTGTTAAATATATAACATATATAATATGTAATTATAACATGTAATAGGCTTATAATATAATATATAATCTGCCTATTATAAAGGCCTACTCGCTGCCCTTGGCTTTTAATAACTCTTCATGTTTTCACTGCTCCAAGATCAAATATGAAACATTTTGGGAGGGAGTCAGTCTGAAAATTAGAAGAAAAAAATGCCTGTAACCACAACATTCAGGAACTTTGATTTTAGAACCAGAAGTATCAGAGACATCCATTTCTGTCCCCATCTTGATAGACAAATTTAATTAACCTTTGCTACTCTGTTCCATCCTACTGTTTTAGACAAAACTAGTGACCCACAAACAATATGTTACCATCAGAATTTCAATGGCGGCGACACCAAGAGATATAGCCCTATCAGCAGTATCAGGAAATAAGCCACTTGGATTAGCTGCTCCAAGAAATATGGATTATATTCACGTCACACATGAGCTGTCAGAAACATTAGGATACTTTTAGCATAAATCAGCAGTGTGAAGGGCATCTGATGAGCACTGAGCATGACAGACTGCTTGTAGGGCGAGGTGAGCCTGTCTGGGGCCACCTTCCCAGTGTGAGCACATGTGTGCCTGTCCTTTACCCGAACTGGCATCAAAAACTGGAACACAGGCTGGTGAGCGCTGATGGGCACCACACCCAGTTCATGGTGGGTCAGGGGCACGGAAAGGCACTTCCCACTCCAGACCCACAATGGGAGCCCACCTCAAAGTGACCAAGTGACACCGAGTGACTAGAGTGTAGGTGAGAGAGAGAAATCTAGATGTGGTTAATACTGTCAGTACTGGGACTCTCCTATTACCTAACATGTCAAGTCTCTGAAAACATTATATAAGATAGTATATCTTATAATACCTTACATCATAAGATGTAATATAACCCCTCATGGTTTCATACCAGGAAAACCAAAGAATGTGTGCTGCCCCATGAGGAGAGCAGAGATACAAGGGCACTTGTGCACTCAGCCAGGCAAACCAGGGTTCCAACTCCAGCCCCCGACTTGCCAGCCTGTGACATGGCAGGTTACTCCATGTCCCTGAGCCTCTGTTCCTCCACCCACAGAGGGGATACCAGTCCCCGACAAGGCTGGGTCTCAGGGCCGAGTGCAGCAGCAGGGAGGAAGGGTCCGGCGCCTGGCCGGCCAGTCCAGTAACTGTCCTGTCACACCCCCACCCCAGGCCTCCTGCTTTGGGGGCCTCTGTGCAGGGCAGCGCTAACATCCAAGGACCCTCTGTTGGGCCTTTTAGCACAGAACTGAGCCCTTTCACAGGTGTCAGGGCCCTAGTAAAAGAGGGAGACAAAATTCTGCCCACTACATACTTCACAAGTTATTTTAAGTATATAAATGCTTAATATTTGAAAGAAAAATGTATTGTCTGAAATGTTTCTACTATTCACATTTTAAAAAGTTGAAAAACCAACAAGAGACTACACTGACACTATTAAATGGGGAGAGAGACAGAGACAGAGAAAACACGCCTTCCCATTTTTGGTTGCATACCATTACCCAAGACATCAAAATGATTACATCTGCCTTCCTTCTCCAAGTATTGGCTAAGAATCACCAAAAAGAATGTTTTTGAAAAGAACTGTGATGAAAAAAGGAAGAAAAATGAAAACATAAAATGAAAAGATAATCCCTTTTCCTCTGTTCCTTGGTCTTTCTATGAACCCTGCTCCCAGGAGGTTGTGCATCTCAAGGAACTGCCTCAGGGTCAGGGTCTCCCAAGGAGGGGGTGCTGAGAGCAATCTGTCCTGGGTACAGGCAGGTACCCAGGGGTACACTCTCTGTAGAGCACTTTTTACAACAATAAAACTAAGTCAACCTGCTTCTGATTATCATCAAGCAGGAGCAATTCCAAACAAGAGCAGTGATAAAATACTTGTCCTCACCCCTCCTGGCCCCACGCACGGGCACAGCACTGCACAGAACCCACCTTTCCACAGGGCAGCACAGCCCCTGGGCACCTCCAGACTCTGACCACACAGTGATCAGAGAGCTGCATGTGTCCTTCCTCATCTACCCACCGTGAGGTGGCCCTGGAAGGGACAGTGCAGCACAGGGCTAGGCATGGAGCCTGCACTGAACGAATTAATGATGAACACACAGAGGAGTTCCTTATACACGCTCTGAAACAGGATGGAGATTTCTCATGACTATGTTCTTTTTGTTTTTCTGCTACTATATTCCTAATATAGCTCCAAAAAACAGGGCAAATCAGCCTCTATTTATGCATTCCCTTATTTTGGTCTTTATCCAACTAATGAGGGCCACTTACCAGGACACAGAAATATGGACTCCTGAGAAATAGGAGACTCACTCATGCACATACTTAAAACTTTCTGAAAAGCAACTAATTTTATATCTTATTGACATCTACTTAGGAAAAAAGTAAGCTAAAATGGCAAATGTAAATAGACGAGGTTTTGGCCATGAGCTCAAGTAAATCAAATCTAAAAGCTTTTTAAAAACTGTGATCTAATTATCTAATTTTCAAACAGATTACAGAATTCCCAAATGACTGTATTATTTACTAACCCAATGCTATTGTGTCAGAGATGAGACACAATCTCACAACAGACAGATAATGTCTTTCTTTCTGCCTCTAGTAAATGGTGTGGTAGTCCCTGGAGGAGATGAGCCCTTTCCAGGGTTTCCCAACTCAGTTCAGATTAAACTGGACTCATGTCAGAATGGAAGTGAACCTGCAGGATGGCCCAAGATTTACTGGGGGTCTCCCAAAGGTCCCTAAGAATCCGAGGTCACCCTCCATCTGGATTTCCTAGGATGCTACTGGACCGCCTCAGCCAGGCTGAGAAACAATCGGTAGCACGGCCGGGGCCCAGCCCCTCCCCAAGGTCCTCTCTGACTCAGAGCTGCCTTCAAAAAGTGCCTGCGGTTTCCAGAGGCCAGTTCCACTTTCCTCTGTAATCCAGATGTTTTTAACCAAATACTCTGTGAAATGACTCTCCTGCTGTCGCGCTGCAGTGAAGGAACATTCCTCAGCCCCATCTCTCACCATGAATGAGCTCAATTTCTAAATTACCCACTACCCTCCCTCAGCTTTGGTTCCAGACTAGGAGCCAGCAGAAATACTGCCACCACCGGCACCAGCTCTTACAACACTGGCCCTCCTGCAGGAGCAAGAGCAAAGCACATCGTTCACAACCTGTGCAAGAGAACCACCACTCCTTTCAGGACAAGTGTGATGAAGGCCAGGTGGTGCCTGTCACGATCCCAGTTTGTTCCTACCTAATGAGACAGCACAGCAATTCCTCTGTGGAAACACACACCAGTGAGAAGGTGGTTTAGAAACAGAGAGACAGGACTGTTTCTAGACACACGGGCCTACTGCTGCCCCACAAGCCTGACTGACAGGAGGAGTAGGAATATGACGTAAAGGTCCAAGAAAGCTGGGTTTACTGTTTCTCCCTGAATGAGGACAATCTAATGAGGAATTGTTTCAGAATTGAAAATAACAGATGTCGCTAAGACCAGATAGTCCATTCAAGGGAAAGTTCATAGTAGAGGCAATGTGACCCCAAACCTGGGGAAGCCTGACATCTTTGCTTCACTGCTTTAAACTTCCAGGGGTCCGAAATGACTTTTAAGTTCAAACAGAAGATTCTCCAAGGCTGGTCTTCTGAACTAGGAAGCCCAAGCCCCATGTCCCAGAAAGCAGGATCTACTTGAGGTGCATGTGAGAGCCTCACAACAATGCCAAACTAACATAAGCGCATTCACAGGGCCGAGATAAAGAGATAGGAAAAGATCTGGAAGGAGGTTGAGACAACTGTCAGAGACAGCATACGGAAGACCCTGAAGAGCTCTGCGGCTGTCGTGGTGACACAACGCTGGTACAGGGCTTCCAGACCCTCTCTGGACTTCAGACCAGTACAGCTTTTTAAAACAGGGGTGGGAAAGACAGGGGCAGAGCCTCCAGCTTCTTACATTGCTGAGGAAGGGCATTTATAGGAAAAAAAAAAAAGGAATCCTCATAACATAAAAAAGTTGGAAAGGGAAGGTCTCAATAAAAACAACTGAATAATTTAGGTGTTAGAGAAACCCCCTTGTCTCAGTTTTCCTCATTTCTTTGTAAACCAGCACTAGCAACAGCCTGCTTTTCAAGACAGTGAACCACAAAATACATTTCCAGTAAAATAAAAGAACAAGCTGGCACCCGCTGTCCACCACTGGTATCTAAAGTGAATAACGCATTAAGAACATAAATTACATCTGGAGGTATTTAGGGGGAAGAAAAATGTCATTATCAATATCTTTCTATGAAATGACTGTCTAATCTAGAAATCCTAAAATAAGCACCTATAAAATTATTAGAATTACAGAGTGCACACAAGTGCCCTGATACAAAATAAATACACCACATCAGCAGAGTATCAACAGAAATGTATGTCTCTGTAATCCCCCTTTAAAAATCAAATTAGGGTGGTTAGATCGGCAAATACCACATCTAATTTCCTTTTCCTGAGGAAAGAAATTACATGTTTTAAACTGAAAGTGGTCCTGCTGATTCCACTTCTGTGTGCTTGAAAACTCGTAAGTTTTTCTTTCCAGAAGAAAAAGACTGTCAGTGTCTGCTCACCAACAAATAGTGGCCAGATCCCACTTCGCTCTAAAAAGAGAAGCCAGGGAAGCAGTGATGGGACTGGAGTGGAAGCCCAGTGGATCGCCGGAGTGTCTGCAGAGAGAGCACCTCACCCAGAGAAAGGCCCAGGATTGGGGCTGTGTTCCTCAGGGAGCCACTTCCCCTTTTTTAGCCAGTCAGTCAGGAGTCTGATGTGACCAGATGCACATTACCCCAGGGGCCTGATAGTGCAACTTACAGGGCTGACGTGGGCACACAATTGATCTGAATTCTATTTCATCTTCACAACTGAAGTAGATTCTCATTCTACTACCTTCTCCTTGATATACTGTTCTCATAAGTTTAGAAATTTCAAAAATCAATGGCTTAATTAATGGTTAATTATACTTGTCTCCCTGGGAGTGGGAGCCAGGTTTAAGCCTTGGCTGGCTATCCCTCACCCCCACCTCTGGCCCTCCTAGGGGACCCCAAGGGCACAGAAGTGGAGGCGCTGCAACTGTGCCCACAATGCACATGCTCCAGAAGCATTCTTTGAGCTGAGGTTGTTCTGATATTGAACCACACTAATAAAAAAAGGAGGCAATGTGAAAACCAGGGCCCCGGCAGGCTGCTGGGTACAGGATGGAGAACAAACACAGCAGGCAGCCAGCAGTCAAAAAAGGCACCCGTGGCGGATGCATGTTGATGTATGGCAAAACCAATACAATATTGTAAAGTTAATTAAAACAAAAAAAAAAGGCGCCTCTTACAGGTGCCCTGCGGGGGTCCTCCAGCCCATGGCAGGCAAGTGCTGAAGGGCCATCCCAGTAGAGCCCACAAGGGAGCGCCTTTCTCTGTGCACCAAGGCCTAGCCATCCCATTGATTACCTGCCTGCCTGTGTCTATTTCAAACCCGGGGCTACACAGATGATTCCCCATTCTCATATACCAGGTGATAACAGTCTTTCCCCAAGACCTACTTTTCGACATTTTGTCCATTTGGTTCAGCGGTAGATCCCTGGCAAAGAGTCGGACCTCAAGGCATCATTATTTCATAACCGAATGCATTCCAGTGAGGTGGATAATCATGAGCGGATGACTGCATCTTAAGACTGAACTACCAGAAGGGAGGAGTCACCTCTGCTGCCATGTGACCACACCCCAACTGTTCCTGGAACCGGAGTTTCCACCTCTGGTGGTACAAGCTTCTGAAAAGCTAATCCAGGGGGCGCTGGCCGTGGGGACTGCAAGGAGAGCCCAGATACAGCTCAGAGTCCTCCCATATTTATTTCTGCTCCCGTGATATGCACCTCTCCCTTGTCAACCTGGTACAACATGTTTATTTAAAAGGTAATGTTGCCGTGGAGGAGTGCACCAGGCAATAAACAGCCTTTGCAGGCAATTAAATGCAGAAGTGAAATTGAGCTGCTGGTCAGTGGAACCAGCCATTCATCCTGAGTTTGTTCCAGTGTCACAAATGTTATTCCTGTTTCACAACAGGACAGGAACCCCTGATTGGGCCACAAATCTCCAGAGGCTGGAGGCAGACCTGAATTAAAGCAGCTCTCGGCATGAGTGCAGGGCATCACCAAGGAAGAGTCCTGGGATGTTGGCCCTGGAGAATGCTCTAGCTTTTTTAAAAATAAGCTTTTCACTGAGTAGGTGTTCAATAATTACTTGTGACTTACATGACTTTATAGGGAGACTTATAGGAAGTCTCAACTCTACAATGAAAAGTCAATGATTTCTTTTCGTAAATAATTCAGGACCCTCCCCACTAATTTCTAAGAAGTCTGGCTTTAAAAAATGATGACAATCTCCACTAGAATCGATCTTTTCTAGGAACCAGAAAAGAGCTCTTTGTTCTGAAAACATTTCACACTGCTCCCCACAAACACCCTGATACACAAAGCAGCAAGGGAAGGAAGATAACATCAAAGTTACTGCTCTGGTGAAGAGTGAGGAGGGAACTTGGATCTTAGCAAGAGAGAGTCAAGACAGTAGATGGTGGAGATGCTGCTTAAGCTTCAGGCCCTTCATGTGGAGCCAGGGTCAGACCAAGGGGGAAGGTCCGGTGAGGGAGACCAGCTCAGGGCCCCCCAGGTGCAGCTGTGGGACCCCTTCCACAAGGGAGACAGGAAAGCATGGCTACAACAAGGAGAGGGCCACTGCACCCTCTGCCCTCTGGGGAAGCTTCCCCCAGGAATGGGCAAGGCACTGTCCACAGAGCAGAGCCAGGGCACCCTCCTGACACAGCAGAACAGCCAGGTGGGCAGAGGCTCTGCCCCAGAACACCATTCCCTACACCCCTGCCATAGTGACTTGGTAAAAAAGTGAGCTGTTCATTTCCTGTCCCTTAAATACTGGTTATAAGTATTATTGCTACGTGTTTCTATTTAATTATTGCTTCCTTATAACATATATGGGGCTTCGCTGGTGGCTCAGCAGTAAAGAACTGGCCTACAATGCAGGAGACCACCTGCAATGCAGGAAATGCAGGTTCGATCCCTGAGTTGAGAAGATGCCCTGGAGAAGAAGTGGAAACCCACTCCAGTATTCTTGCCTGGAGAATCCCACGGACAGAGGAGCCTGGAGGGCTATAGTCCACGGTGTCATAATGAGTCAGACATGCCTTAACAACTAACAACAAATAAATTTGTTTAGCAACTAAACAAATAAGATACTTCTTTCTCCTTTCTTAGAAGAGCATCTCTAACAGAAATCAACCTAAAACGTGTCCCAAATCATAAAACCCAACTGGCACTTTGAAAGGCCTACAGGACTCCAGCCTGCAGATCTATAAATCACTGAATTTCCTTACATTCACATCAGCTGTAAATTCCAGCACCTTTTTTAAAAGTATGATTCTAAAAGTAAAACTCATGAAAAACTAACAAAAATGAGTAGCCCAGAGGATTAAAGCTGACACATGACTATTACAAGGAAGTCAGGTCCATAAGGCCAGTGTGAGAGCCCAAAAAAGAGGTTAAGGGAGTATCAACAACTTCTCCACACCAACAAATGCAAAGTGGAACAGAATTGCTCAGAAGAAAATGTCAATGTGCATTTTTTAGAAGTGGGTATAAAAAGGTCAAAGACTTACCCTAAACTCCCCAAATACATATACCTCAGTGTGCTGCAATCGATGTGGAGAGCCCACATACAGTAAACGCACCCAAAAGGAGAACAATTCTCGCACAATTGGTATTCTACAGGTGGAGGGGGTTTGGAGGTGCTGATTCTAAGTGCTTATGGGTGCACATTCTCACAACATGCTAATCCAGCCTGGAACGCTATGCTTTCCAGGCCTTGAACATGCCGCTGACAAACTGGCATGAGAGAAATGGTGAAAACTGAATGGCAGAATGGCGCCGAATAAATGTTGCCTGATAATGCAAAATGCTTTGTTTTACCCCAAATATTAAAAGCTCTTGATTGCACACTATTTCAGAAACACATACTTAGTGTATGAAAGACTGACCTCCATCCCCAGATAAAAATGCTCTCAAGTTGGCCCAGCACAGCAGTGACCTAGTTCCTCTCACCTTTCTTCCATGCAAACATTCGGATCACTTTGCATCTCCCTTCCAGGGTGCCAACAGCACACGGTTACTCCCACCCAGAGGCTGAGTCCAGTATTCTCTAAGCTGCTCTAAAGGCTGGAGGAGGTGAGGCCTCACAGAGAAGCCACTTTCGAAACTGATTCTGGCCCATTGGGGTTTACACAAAGTGACACTGAAGTATGAAAAAGTAAAATTCCAAAATGCAAACAAATGTACGCGTATTTCTTTACAGTTCCTTTTAGTCAACGACTGTGGTTAAATGATGTTATGGGTAGAGTGAACACTTTCTACACGTTTTGCACAATGGCACACACGTGTGCTGGTTTGGGTGTATGTGTTTGTGTGGTTTCAAACATCCTCTTCACTCTCTGGGTAACAACTTACCTGCCACTGGTTTCCTGTCTGACCAGGCACATAAGGTGCTGGGAGGCTCCGGAGGCTGTTCTTCACAGGGGAGCCCCCAAGGGGATTTCCCACGTCCCCAGAAGAGGAGTCAGCAGCCAAGGCCATGGGGTACTGCGGGTAGTTGTACAGGTTGTTGTAGTACGGAAACAGAGACGGCTGGTAAAAGCTGCTGTAGTAGGTGGAGTCAGAAACGAGATCGGGTGTGTTCTCCACATGCCCTCTGCTGGTGACAGCAGGAATATCCTGGATGACCATACGCCCCTCTAGAAAGAAAGCAAACGACAACATGGTATCAGTCTCAGGACCACAAAATTCTACCTGCACACCTTGCCAACATACGGCCTCCCTCCTCAAGATCCGCAGAGCTTCAAAGCAAGGCTCCGGAACGTGCTGCTTGCCCTGTGGCCAGAACACAGGTAAGTTCCAAAGGCTGGAGCAACTCGGGCAGCAGAGCTGACAGGCACTGGTGGTTGGTTTTACTGAGAACACCAGAAATATTTTAGGCAGGGCTCATTTTAGTTACATAAAGGCTGACCACGTCTAACTTCTACAGAGAAATTTCCTACCCTAATGTCAAGAAATTAGAGATCAAATCTAGCTAAGTTGTCTATCTGCAAGTCTTATAACAAAATTAATTGCACTTCACTTTAAATCAAGTAATAAGAAAATCTAGATGCCTTTTCTGTTTGTCTGTCCACACCAGTATGTCTGAAGGCAAAGCAAGAGGCTAAGAGTTTAAGCAAACATTGGTTTCTTTCATCTCCTTCCAATTGATCGTTCTTTATCCTTCCCTAGTCTGGATAATGGTATAGACCTGGGAGACAAACTTCTGTAAAAGGTGCATTAGTGTCTATTTTAGACTTTGTGGCCATTCTGTTGTGGAACATACAGGCTGCTGGGTGCTTGCATTGCAATAAAACTTTATTCACAAATACAGGCAACAGGCCCAAGTGACCCACAGGCTGAAGTTTGCAGCACAGGGTCTAGATGTTAAACCATCAATTCCAATCAACTGAAGGGACTCCTAAGTCATCTCTCCAACACTTTTTTTTTTTCTCCAACACTTTTTATTAAACAATGTTCTATGAGTTGGCCAGGTGCCTGAAATGGCTACGAGGTATTAGGCTGCCCCTGCCCATGTGGAATCTACAGTTTAGGATAAATGATGGGATCACAAACTATAACGAGGACTCTCATGCAGAAATACCTATGAACAACAATGCAATCTCTAAGGCTTGAAAGATGACACACAGCCTAGAAAGGAATTACAGAGACTGCCATTAAATAAAACAAAAACTGCACCTGAATTTCACTTTAAAAGAGGAGCAGGGGACTTCCCTGGTGGCCCAGTGGCTAAGATTTCACACTCCCAATGCAGGGGACATGGGTTTGATCCCTGGTCAGGGAACTAGATCCCACATGCCACAACTAAGAGTTTGCATGCCACAAGTAAAGATTTCATATGCTGCAATTAAAAGATCCCATGTGCCATAACTTCTATCTGGCATATCCAAATAAATAGAGGAGCAGAAAATAGGTGAAAATGAGAAAAACAGGCTTTCCTGGTGGCTCAGTGGTAAAGAATTACCTGCCAATGCAGGAGACGCAGGAGACATGGGTTTGAGCCCTGGGTCGGGAAGATCCCCTGGAGAAGGAAATGGCAACTTGATTTAGTACTCTTGCCTGGGAAATCCCATGGACAGAGGAGCCTGGCAGGCTACAGTCCAGTGGGTCTTTGAGTCGGACATGACTGAGCGTGAGCACAAGAAAAGGAGAAAACCGAAGACAGGGCAGCAAGGACACGGGGATGGAAGCAGGAAGTGTGGGGGACTTTGTAGTGATGGACCGGCCCTTGAGGTGAAGACCTGGGTGAGAAAAGAGCAAGAGAGGGCCAAGGTGACAGGCAGGCTGTAGACAGGCGAGGGACAGCCTGAGATGGCTCTCAGCTCTCGCCAGGGTGTGTGGAAACCACTGAGGGTTTCTGAGCAAAGGAGCACAGACCTGCACTGTGGGGGGATTCAGCTGGATAGCAGTTCTCAAGACAAGAGAAGGGAAGACAAGCCAGGGGCAGGAGAGCCAGCAGGGAGCCGCTGAAGTAGTCGGGGAGAGACACAGCAGTCTGCAAATAATAGCTGGGGAAGGCTGGGCCAGGGACACGCGGTGGGGGTGGGAGGAAACGCAACAGAACTCAGGACCGAGGGGCGCCAGGAACTGAGACACGGAAGAAGAGGAAGGGCAGGAGACCTAGGCGGCAGCGGAGATCGAGGGTAAGCTCTGTCTGCTGCATCACGGGGCCGCAGGGCACACACATGGGCAGGTGAGTGAGGATGAGAAACTTGGCACTTGCACTCATGGGAGAGGTCGAGATTCAGGAGTCACCACCCGGAGATGTGGACTGCATCTGGGGAGAGCAGCAGGAAGGTGTAGAGAAGAGTATGTTATGAAAGGAGAAAAGAGCACCAAGGCCAGGACCCTGGAGGACAGAGGACAGAGCCTAATGCCACAGATGACGAAGTCGACAGGGACCAAGCAGGGCAGGCCACGGTGTCCACGGCTGCTAAGAGACCAAGCAAAATTAGTTCTGGAAAAGAGCCACAGACGGCTGGGCCTTTAGGGCCTCGTGGTTTCAGCACAGTGAGAGAAGAAGATGCCTGCAGGAGATAAAGAGCAGGTGAGCTCCGTGAATATGGTGACAAGCCTTCTCTCTGGTAGGAAGGGACACCCAACGAGCGGCACCCCCCACCCCAGCCCCGCTCACTGTGCATCCTCATGCTGAGCACACTGCCAGATACATGGGGGTAAGAATCTGCAGCAAGGATCAATGAACAGGTTTTCTTCCAAGTAGCCTAGCATCAAAATAAATATGAGAAAAGACGGGAAGCTCCAAGGAGTAATAAGATGTTATTTTATCTTTAAAACACAGAGAAGGGTTGACCACACGCAGGCAGGGGGAAGATCATGAAGAGCAATTCCCAAGACTAGTAACACGTGGTCCAGAGCAGGTGCTCAGAAAGGGTCATCTGACTGAACGTGGGGAAGGCATGACTAAACGTGCACTCTCTGGAAGGTTCGGGAGACAGCTACGACAAAATGTATTTTTACAGCCTCATTTTACAGTCAGCACTGAAGTCTCTTCTCTGCTGGGACACCACATCCGTCCACCACAGGCTCCTGGCGATGCCTCATCAGGGACATCATCTTATAACATCTCTTGCCTTCCTCCCTACTCGTCCTCCCAGCCAAGAGATGAGAAGCTCCAACCCCATTATTCTACTCCAGTCTGGAGACGGCACGTGCCCTTCTCACCTCCTGAACTTCCCTCAGTCCCTTCTCTTATTTTAAACACAGTTTAGTGGCGAATATGTGGTTTTCAGTATCTAGGTCTTTTGTTTTCAATGTCATGTCTTTACTGTTAAACTTTATTGTTAAAAGCAATACAAGTTTGGCAAAAAATGATAAATTACATGGTTACTTAAAAAAAGGAATGAATGACATTCTTACCATCCAGTCATAAGCATTAGTGGCACATCCATACACAATCTCATAGGCATTTCAGATGCTCATCCCTGTCTCTAGAGTTAAAAACACTGGGTACCCTTAGGGACTGCCATTGAAAACCAAGCTTCTTGATAAAGAAAACAAAATATAATAGGAAGTAAAGAATTAAACAGAAACTCAAAGACACTGGCATTCAGGGCACAGGCTTCAAGACTTTCTACATCATAACCCTAGTCAGGACCTTTAATCAGGCCTCAGTTTATCCAGCAACAAAATGTTGTCAGTAATAATCCTCAAGGTAACAAGAATGCTTCAATAAACTTCAGACTAAACCTCAAATAAAATGCTACATCATACATCAGATCAAAGAAAGGATTTGTTTTGCTACAGACAGTAATTCATTAAAACGCCATCACCTTTCCACCTACCATATTTTATTACCTCTTTCAAAGTATATTGAGTTTTAAGAATAAATTAAGACATATATTGGAAAACTTTTGATTCATACCAATATTCACATAATACAAATCACTTGAGCTTTATAACAGTAAATGCCTAAATATTTTGGACTTAAAAATGTTTACACGCTCTTAAAAAGTGACATTTTAAAAAGCACTGGGAAAGGGCACCCACCCCAGGGACATGAGGAACTACCGAATTCTGTATTTTATAAACCACCCAACTGTATCTTAAAGATTCAAATTAAAACCTTACTTAAAACAACAGCTGCACGCTTCTCAGCCTTGATGTGCCCATTACCAGTAGGTGGGCACTTCCCAGGCTGAAATAAACACCCAGGAAACTACACGGGTCTCACCCAGCGCTGCTCAGTGTGGGCCTCGAGTCAGCGGCACAGCCACCACCTGCGAACTTACAGAGAAGAACGTTCTCAGACCCACCCCAGTCGCACAGACCAGAAATTGTGAGGGCTGGCCAAGCATCCTGAGTTTTAACAAAGCCTTCAATAGGTCCTGATACACTCAAAAGCTCAACCACCACTGGCCTCACGATTCAAAGCAACTGCTCCATAAATCTTCCCTAAAAAACGTGATCCCTGACTGGGTTACTGTGACAGCGCTGGTGTTGTTTAGTCACTACGTCGTGTCTGACTCTTTTATGACTGCACCGTGGACTGCAGCCCGCCATGTTCCTTTGTCCATAGGATTCTCCAGGCAAGAATACTGGAGTGGGTTGCCATGCCCTCCCCCAGGGCATCTTCCCAAACCAGAGACTGAACCCAAGTGTCCTGCTGGACAGGTGGATTCTTTACCACTGAGCCACCTGGGAAGCTGCAACTGCCCCACAAATTTCCCTAAAAAAAGAGTGACTCCCGGCTGCATTATTGTGACAGTGCTGACTGGCTATCAAACGAGAGCACACACATTACTTCCACTGAAGAGAGAAACTGGGCTGCTACAGAAACCGCTGCAGAGCTTGGATCACAAGCTGTAGCTGCTCTGTGTATACTGCTGCCAGACGGTTCTAACTTTCATGGCCCACACCGGGGCTTTGACAAACTATACTACTCCTCATCAGGCTTCTGGATTATCAAGAGGAGTGGGCAGTGCAGAAATCATTTATTCTTGACCTTAAGGTGTATTCTAGTACTTATATTTGATTTTTTTCATTAGTCATCACAGAACAACCATGTCCAGGTATTGCAAAAGGCACAAAGAACATTCAAAATGTTTCATTTCTTCTTAAGAGTGAGTTATCTATTTGGGAAAGTTATGTGTTAGACCAAGAATCCTACAAACCGATAATCCAATGGCTATGATGACAGT
The DNA here is from genome assembly GCF_002263795.3 of Bos taurus. NCBI lineage: Eukaryota > Metazoa > Chordata > Mammalia > Artiodactyla > Bovidae > Bos > Bos taurus. The sequence continues at coordinate 43,664,721 of NC_037335.1, forward strand.
ATAGGCAGACGTCACCATCAGCAAAGATGGAGGTGATTCAGAGACGGTGGGGTGAGGGAGGAAATCAAGAGAGAACAGTGTCAACATGGTCATGGAAGGGGAAAAGGACAAGACATGTCCTTTTCCAGGGACACTGACCAGATAAGCCTAGCTGGAGCGCAGCGTTCATGTCAGGGGACAAGAGATGCTGAGGCTGGAAAGTTACTTAGGGACAAACTGTGGAAGGCCTTGTCTGTGAATCCAGACAAGGGCTTCTGATTGCCCCTCAAGTTCCAGGGAGTCAATGAGTTTTCAGAGCAAGCTGTGCTTAGGCACTCAGTCATGTCCGATTCTCTGCAACCCCATGGGCTGTAGGCCGCCAGGCTCCCATGTCTATGAAATTCTCCACGCAAGAATACTTGCATGGGTTGCCTGCAAGGAGTGGGTTGCCATGCCCTCCCTCCAGGGGATCTTCCTAATACAGGGATGAGAACCCAGGTCTCCAGCACTGCAGGTGGATACTTTACCATCAGAGCCACAAGGGAAGCCCTTTTAGAGCAACAGAATAACATAAAAATGTTTTAGTAAAGTTAATCTGGTCCAAGCACAAAAGATGAATTCAAAACAAGGAGGTAAAAGAACAGAGTAGGCTACAACAGTCTCTTCTGTGTATGTACGTGTACATGGTCTATAGACCAAAACAGGTAGGACTCTTTAAACACTCCAGACCTGAAGAGGTAACTAAACGGCTGCACAGGGAAGCTGCAGTAACAGGAAAAGGGAACCACATGAAGAACACTGGAACGTCTGCTGTTGTGGGAACTCCCTTCAAACAACCCTGTCACACTACTAACAACCTGTCACCCAGGGACCAGAGATGCCCCCAGACCCCCTTTCAGATCCTTGCTCCACTGCTGAGTGGTCACGCTTTACTCACTGCAGCCCAAGAAGGGACGTGCAGCCCTCACCCAAGGTAAGGATACAAACAGCATATGCCTTCTCTCCAACCTGGGTTACAGCAGAGTTCTCCCAAGAGTTACCAGAGACAGTCCTTCACCACTGAGGTGTCTTCAAAGTCATGCTAGTGAGTCAGGCTAAGTGTCACTAGTAATTGATGATAAACACGAAATATTTCCAATTCATAAGCCACAAAATATATAAACGAAGCATACAAAATTTGAAATGGTACATATGTATACACACGTATGTGTACATATATTCAAAGAGTGGTGTTCCTTGTACAAACTCCTAACAGGCTACTCCTATTTTCTAAATCTCAGAAAGAAAGAAACAAAGCAGTAGATACTGACAGTTGGCGCGTACCCGCGAGCTGAACGCACAGCTCTGTACCAGGCCCCCTGACCGTGGCTGTGACTTCGCCCCGTCACACCCATGCTGTGACAGGGACTGGAAACTGCACGGCCACCGTGACTGACTGAGAAGACCAGAGCAGTGTACTGAGACGGAAACGTCTGAGGCCGCCGGAAACTCTTACGCTGCATCTCCCTCTTTGTTATTCCAGAATGCCAACTGGCCAAGATGATTCCAGAATACCAACTGGCCAAGGTGACTTACCAACTATATTCATAATAATAGAGAACACCACGGCCTTGTTCCAAGAAAATGGGGTCGTTTCCTTAAGCAGGTGCTTTACAGGAATTATCAACCCCTATGTCCTCTGCCAAGATGCAAACAGAAGCATGAAGCCAGTTGTCTTAAGTGTTGTTACTTATGACTAGGAGCGTCCTAATGTGTGCTATAAGGAAGAAAGATCAGGAGGTGTGGGTTCTACAGCTAGGAAAGCAAGCAGGCCTGGTGAAGCATGTCTTCTGGAAAAATGACCACCAGCAATCGGCTAACAGACACTGCAGACACGCTGCCTACATAGCTGATGTCTTCTCACTGCAGGGCTCCGATTACAGCGCTGTATGTTTATCTACCATCCACACATCCATATCTTTGATAAGGCTTCCCATTCCCACTGCTACTTTTTTTTTTTTTTGCACTAACATATGCAGCGTGAAATATGATTCACTCCTTCCTGAAAGATCAATACCCACACATGATAAACACCCTTATCGATCCTGCAGTGTTATATGCTGGCCTCCGGGCCCATGGCATATTAATGGTACTTAACCAGTAATTCATTTTAAGGTGTGTGAAGGCTTTTTCTCCCACTCTTGGCTAGTGTCTAGATTCTCAGAGTTGTTGCACTTTGAGTCCTTTATGTTCAAATCTGGAGCCATACTCCCTTTTCAATGACAAAACCAAACCCCACCATTTTCTATATGAAAGATCACATAGGAAACTAAAATTTATGATTCACAGCCATCTCACGTAAGCAGTGGATTTATGTATACTGGGTTTTATTTTTCTTTGCAATCCCATCCCTTGTGCGGTGCTTGTCCTACTGAGTGTCTGGTTTTAAGAGGTACCAGCCAGGCAGAATTGTGCACTGTTAAGTCTGAGGTCAAATTACCTGCCAGCCACTATCATGTGCTGAATGGTAGGAAGGTGCAGCAGTAGTACAAGCTGTTGCTCTTTTTTTTTTTTTTTTAAAAAAGGAACATTAGATCTTAAGAAAAGACAAACTTGTTTGATGACATGTCACAGAATCTGGAGGAGACAGCGGGGTGCCACTTGCTGGAACAACGTGGAACAATGAGGCTTCCTCCTGCTCACTCAGCTCCAACTCTCTGCGGCCCCATTAACTGTAGCCCTCCAGGCTCCTCTGTCCATGAGATTTTCTAGGCAGGAATACTGGAGTGGGTAGCCATTTCCTCCTCCAGGGGATCTTCCCAACCAGGGATCAAACCTGTGTCTCCTGTATCTCCTGTACTGATAGGTACACCACTGAGCCACCTGGGTCCTCAGCTCCCTGTTTTTAGCAGTCTTTTACACAAGGCAACCCAATGTCCAAACTAATCAGCTCCTGACATTGCTACACACGGAAGAAAAGTCAGTGAGCTGATGCCTGGACCCTCTGAAGTGAAAGTCACTCAGTCATGTCAGACTCTTTGCAACCCCTTGGACTATACAGTCCATGGAATTCTCCAGGCCAGAGTACTGGAGTGGGTAGCCTTTCCTTTCTCCAGGGGATCTTTCCAACGCAGGGATCGAACCCTGGTCTTCAGCATTGCAGGCAGATTCTTTACCAGCTGAGCCACAAGGGAAGGCCTGGGCCCTCTGAGCACTCATCCAGCTCCAAGAAGGAAAGCTCACAACCCAGTCAAGGGAATGGGTGGGTTTTCTGAGCTAAAGCAGAGCTGGTGCAGAAGCCTAATGACTGAGACAGCAGCGGGCCTATTGTTCACACCATTAAGTGGTGACCGTGACGGTGGACAAGAGGAATCACCATACCTGCCACCTTCCCCTGCTACTCATATTCAGAGCAGTAAATTTACTGAGCACCTGTGTGTGTGTGGCAACCTGCCCAGTGCTTTGAGAGACAAAGGATCTAGTCTTTGATGCTGCAGAGCCCTGTCATAAGGGGAGGTTCCAAGACACACACACGTACACACAGCAGAGACTGACCAAGGCTCTGGGAAAGCACAACTGTGTGGCCAGGAGGGCGAGATGAAATCCAGCCTTCAAAGCACAAGTTCTGCTGATGCCGGATCACTAACGGTACTCTTGTCCACAAGACAGGGAAGATGCTACAGCCCACTTCTCTCCCAAGGAATGTTTTTTTTTTTTTTGGTCATTTGGTCCTGGAGAAATCTGTCAAGGTCACTTTTCTTTGTAGGGTGAAGGCGTTGCATAATAAAAGCGAACCTGAAGTTGGTCTTTGAAGCCAGGAGCAGGCTTGGTTCAAAGACCTGTGAAATATCAATGTCAATGTGGGATGCAAAGGTGCAAAGGGATCTTCGGGGGGGGGGGGGGGGGGGAATGGGGAGGGTACTGTTGGTCAAGACCAGATCAAAGGAACCAAGAAGGAGAGTGGGGAGAGAGAGAATACAAAGGGGAGTGGATTCTGCTTCCAGGAGAGCTGCCACATTTGAAACACGCCGAGGCCACTGGGGCCACTGGGAAGCTCTGTGAGTGACAAGGACATCCCCTGAGTGCAGGAGCTCTCAAAGTGCTGGGCGGGGAGGCCCAGAATCTAAACAAAAGCGAACCCTGTCCTCTAGGAGTTTCCTCTCTGTGTGGAGAAGCGTGCAAGGCAGAATTTCAGAAATCAGAGGTTTCCATAGTAGAAGACATTTTTAAACAAAGGAGGAGAGAGTGAAGGTGAAAGCAAGCAATTCCAAGTGAAGAAAGGGGACATGGCCCCAAAAGTATATGGGATGTCAGAGCAGTCTGGAGAGCAGAGGAGGAGGGGCACAGGGTCCCATCAGGATGAGAAGGAGGGTGCTGCCGGAACAGCACAGAGTTCTGTAACTGAACACTTAACGGAGTTCGGACTCTCCTCCCAGGAAAAGTACTAACTGGATTTGACGGACACGTCAACTGCAGGCCTGGCTCTGCGGTCCTCAGGAGCAGCTACTGGCGCAGCGGCAGCCCCCACCTCACTCACCGGCACCTGCCAGTTCTCCCAGTCACGGTTTCTGCTCCAGTCCCTGCCTCCGCCCCTCTGTGGGGTGCGGCAGGATCCCCTGGACGCCCTGGGAGGCGGTTCACCCTACAGGGGAGTCAGATATGGAGGAAACGCCATGTCTCGTGGCCATGAAAGCCTATGTCATGGCCAAGAAACAGGTGGTCTCTCTGTGGGCCCGACAGTCTGAGGCTCTGTCCGCACTGACTGGCATACTGGAGGTGGCGGCGGAGCTCGTGCGGGAGTGGAGGACGGAAGAAGAGGGAAGGTGCCCAGTGAGTTTCCTCTCCACCCAGGTCTCTATTCTCAGAGCTATCTTACAGGGAATCTTTTTCTCCAGTCTTTTTAATATTTCTCACACTGAGAAAATTTTAAATCAGGAGCGTTTTTGACTGACCGTGTCCACATATTTAGGTCTCCACAGAAAAGGTCTGCTCTGAACTGTATTCCAACAGTTTACATATCAGGGTCTTCTTCTCAGTAGGAAAGGTGCTAAACAGAGGGGTATCAGTTTTTCAGTTTGCTCAAGGCCAGTCTCTTCCAGATTTCGGATTTAGACCCTGCTCTTACAACTTTTCTTTAAAAATAAGACTGTATATGTATATAAGACAAACACATCACTTCAAGGAAAACAACTTTGCTCCTGCAGGTCCCCGGTGGCAATCTGAAGGGAAAGACTGGACCCTTAAATAAATATGAAGAAACACAAAGCCAGATTATGTCTGGTATCGTGTCACATGGCTTTCAGGCAACCCCAGATTTTACCCAGGTCAATTTATCATCCCTGGTTTTCAGTCAGGTACTTGTCTTATAGAATGTTTCAAGCCATCAGGAACAGCACCTTAACCAACTGCTAAGAAGAACTGAGCCCAGGAATGGAATCTGCTTCCAAGTCAGCACCTCTTACCTGGGGCTGTACAGGACAGGTGGAAGGGTAAAACCCTCGGGACCAGGCCACAACCCTTGGCTGGGGACCCAGGCATCAGAGCCCCAAGGTGATGGCAGCACCAGCAGGCAATAACTGCCTCAAACCCATCAGGGGTGGGTGTTTTAGTGCCAAGGGTTCCCATCCTCACACCTACAGTGGCAGCTCCAAAAACACAGTTGAGATCCCCGGCCCACGGCTTCTTTTCAAGGATCCATGAAGTCAAAAGTATTTCCACAATAACGTAAAGCTGTTATTGGTCTTTTTCACTGTGTTGACAGCTGCACTGATGATGCAGAAGCAATGGTGGAGAAAACCCTGGTTTCTTAGCAGTATTCAAGGCAGTCCCACCAAGCTGTACCGAGAGTCACTGTACTCCTCACTGCTATGAAATAAAGTACTTTTAAATTATTATGTCAATTTTTCCTTAAGATGCCCTTGATGAAGCAGGGAAAAATTGATTAAATCTCTATCTTTGAGGGCATCTTCTTCATGTAGTGTGACCATGTGGGAAGGACTCATACAGCATTTCTCCTGTTTTGCAATGATGCTGTCCTTGGAAAAGGGTCTTGTGCAGATGTTTGAAAGAAGAGCCATGCTCACTGCTTTTTTTTTTTTTTTTAATGAAACATCATTTACTTGGAAGAATGACTGATGACAAACTACGGTTACTGAGACTTGGGTATTTGCAGCCATTTTCTTTAAAATGAAAAAAAGTGAGCCTATCACTTCAAGAAAACAACTGGCAGTATTTATTGCCAAAATGTTGAGTTTTCAAGTAAAACTCTGAACTTTGGAAAACTTACATCCAACATTTTCCACTGACAGCTTCCCAAACTTGAAGGCTCTTTTGACAAAAATCAACAGTAATATTTAATGAGTGGGATTTTCTGATACTTTGGAATAAAAATGTCAACATTTGGGAGATCTGTATAATTCAGTGAACTAATATTTTCCAAATGACCAATGCATGACACTACAAAATAATGCATGGGTGACATATCCATTTACAGTGTAAGATGGATTTTTATTTAACTGAGTACAGAAAACTCATTAGCATGGCTTCAGATCTACACTGCAACTAATCTGTAAGAAATTATCACTTGTCAAGTTTTGGTCTAGTATCAAAGAATAGTCACAGTGATCTCAAAAGGTTATTCAAACATTTTTCTCCCTTTTCCAACTATTTATCTACGTGAAGCTGAACTGTCCTAATGTATTTCAATCAAAACAACAGATTGAACTAAATACATATGGCAATCCAGCTGTGTTCTATTAATAAGCCAGACATATAAAAGTTATTTGTAAAAATGTGAACAAGACCACCCTCTCTCACTAATATGCTTTGGAAAATAGTTATTTTTCATTTAAATGTTGCTTATGTTAATTTTAAAAGATTTAACCAATGTATTCTTGGTTTTTCAGTTTTAGTTTCTAATTCAATAAATATCAATAGATATAATCCACATAAACAAAAGCTCATAAACAAAACCTCTTTGAACGTCCTTGAGAATTTGTTAGAGTCCAAGAATTTTGAGAACCTCCATATCACAGGAGGATGGATTTCAGAGCAAATGGAATCAGCATCTCCAGAGCTGCTTAGTTAGCAGTCAGCCAGCAGGAAAGGCCCAACTGGTCGCACCTCACCTCACACCTTAACTGGGGATATTTCTTTGAGTGACACAGCCATTCACCACCACGTGGGGCAGTGGATAGCAGAGCTTTGGACCGAGAGCACCGACCCAGGCTCTCAGGTCCAACTCTTGATCAGATCTGGAATCCATAGCCTGAGACCTTGGATCAGTTACTTAAGTCTACACAAAACACATAACATGGGTGAACACTGCTATTTACAGCACAAGAGTGCAGAGGAAGGCTCGGTGCTTGATAAATGTTAGCTGCTGTTGTCACCACAATCACAACACACTGAGAGCCTCTCTCGGCCACCAAGCAAGACAGCCACCACGTAGTCTGCCCGAGAAAAGCACCCTTGCTCTCAACGTTCATCTTCAGGGACCCCAGGAGGGCTGGGCTGCACCCAGTGGGGCTTCCTGAGCGCAAATGAACTTGGACAGGAGCAGAGTCCTGGGCTCCCGGGCCTCTCTGAGGTCAGACAGTAGCCTTGAGTGCAGTCGCTGTGGTATCACTCCCCTAAGTCATAATCAGGAAACGCGGAACAGCCTGTTTCTCCCACAAGGCAGTCATGACAGGGCTATATCAAATGTCAGACACAAACCTGGCACCTGGAAAGCAAACCCCTCCACTTGTGTACCTGCCACGAGTGGGCAGCACCTCTACTGAATGAGACAAAACCAGCAGGTGGAGAACTGCTGACCTGCCTTCCCTTCTGCCAGTCCCCACCTCCTCGTGTATCGAATTCTGCTTTTGAGAAGCTTAGTAACTACGGTCCTTCCCTTTAATAAGATGGGGATTTTATTTATTTGAGGGGACTGCTGCCGTTCCAGGCTGAACTTTTAGCTCGCTATAAAGTTAATGTGCTATTCAATGTTCATTCCAGGCAAGGCTGTGGGGCTGTGTATTCTCTGCCACCCCCAGAAGGCCATTATCTGTAATTGCCCATTACCATGCGTAATTATTTCTCCTGGCATGGTCTACAACCTCCAGGACTGCACGCGGGTATAGTTAACTGCTCCCTCTTACCAAATCTGTGAAGGAATCTTTACTGACCCTCCATACACTGAATGGTATATTCCAAAGCCGACACAAGACCCTTTTACAGGCAAACTCATCTCAAATCACGAACATTCAGATCCCCTCCAGATGTCCCTTTCCCACTTTCATGGAGTCTTCCCTCCCCTCAAATAACAAGAAAATAAAGCACAATCAACTCTTCATTATGTGGGGGCTGATAACCAAACTGGGAATTATCTAGAGTCCTTTATCCTCCCTTCTTTTGGATTTGGCTGCTTAATTGTATCATGCTTTTTAAAGACTACTGGGAGAAGGTGGAGATAGTGGAGGGGAGAGAGAGAGAGGGTGAAACCTAAAAATTTTAATTCAATACGTGTGTTCCCACTTCTAGCGTTTTTTGAGGAGGAGGAGGAACTATGTCCAAATCAGTGATTACGATGGGATTTGGGGATTCCAGGTGCATTTAAAGTATTAATTCTAGAACTGACATTTGCTGACACAGCCCAAAATGTCACCTTATATTTACCTCACTTTTCAACGTTAGCTGGGAAAGAGGAGAGGGGTGGGGGACTACTGGCTGTACACGCAGATGCCGAAATACCCAGCCACCCCTGGCATTTCTGTGTCTTTTCTGCTGCATCACTCAGGTATGAGGGCGTGAGACGTACTCTAAGCAATTATAATTTTCACGCACGAAAAGCTAGGAAGGAGCCACCCCATCTCTGTATGGTCACTAACTACAACTGCACCAAGACCCTCCACAGAAGCTCCATGATGGATACAACCCTTCACGTTTGCCGTTCTGATTTTCATTCTGTCTTCCCTTCCTTTTGAATAAAACTCCTCTGAAATAAAAAGGAAGGGACTCTAAAAATAAACATTTGCCCAACCTTTCAACCATGAGCTTTATAAAAGCCAGGTAAGGGAACCACAGAGAATTAAACCTAACAGTTTGCAGCAAATCTGACAACAGGGAAGGTATAGGAAGGAAACGTTATCCTTCGTTTCGATACCCAGAGAAGCTCAAGTGGCAAGTCTAAGGATGTGCATGCGGTTTACAGCAGGACCCCATCTTACACCTCATAATTCACCACCAGGCTGTGTCACTGAGGGAAAAGGAAGCCACTTATATATGAATACCTTCAGCTAAGACATCTGTTGCTAATGACCATTTCCTGAAGAAAAATACACATGACCACTAACTATCCACATGCTGGCCTGAAGGTGCATCAACCACCAAAGTCAAGACAGACTCCATAGACAGAGGTCAGGGAGACTAAATGGTCAGTCTACTGCTGTGGCCTTGTGGCCAGCTGCTGCCAACTGTGTGGAGCTGATCTTAAACCATGTACACAAGCCACTACATACCAAGTAAAGTGACTGCCCCCAAGCTCTGCTGTCTCTTCACAGGTAACTGCTCCACCAAACATGTCACTGACCACAGGGATAAGAAGGCACAGCAAAAAGTGTCACACTTGTGATGGTTCCTGTCTCCCCATGTAGGGGCCACCCGAATCCCCAGCCTCTGTGTAGTCAGAGAAAACTCTGCCAACCAGGTCTTCCAAGCGAGGCTTCAACTGAGACAATGCCTTTCCTTTCTGAGGGGTGAGAGCCAGAAACCTACAGCTTTTGAGACTGGCAGAAGCAACAGCTGAAGGGCCATGGGGGCTCTGAAAACTTGGGATATATACACACATGTGTCATACATATGTATACATACAAGTGTGTGTCTACATACATATGTGTACGTCTACGTATCAATCAACTTCCTAACTGCAAAGAAAATCAAATCTCAGCTGAAATAAATGATTACTAATAGCCAATCTGGGCCTGTCAACCACAAGGTTATATGACGACCAAGAGCATGAGTGAACCAGCTGTATCAGTGACCAACTCCTTACAACTACAGTCACCCTGGCATCATGTACATTTTCATCTTCCAGATCCAGGACCTGTGTTGTGCAGATTTTGTCCATCTGGGTCTCTGGAAATCTAACATGCTCTCAGAAACTGCATTGCACAGAAAGGTCACCAGTATCAAAACCATGTGGCAATTCTCCAAATAAACACAGAAGCAGGAACTCTCTGCGTGGGTACAGCCCATGGCATGGTAGGAGGACTACATAAACTCTAAAACAGGGGGCCCGTATCTGCAGCAAAGCAGCCAGCCAACTCTGTGGGCAGCACCGGGTATCATTGGAGGCTGCGTCAACCGCCAGCCTCACTCGTGCTTCTCAAGGTTTGTTCCATCACAAAAACAATACCGGATTGACAAGTCAGAGAATAAAGATGTCTTCTACTCAACAATAAAGCAAGAGCAATTATCTGAACCCAGCCAACAAAAAGCATCCACTTCTATGAACACACCAGTTTTGAGATGAAATTGTCTGCTCCCACTCCCCACGCCCAGAAAGGAGACACCAACATAGGCAGAGCCTGGAGACTCACCTGAGGCTTTTCTGTCCCTGGACTAGACCCAGCCCCCAAGTGGCAGTAAAGTTGACCTGAGCAGAAACTAAAGGGCTGGGACTGAAAGAATTTCAGAGCTAAAGAGCTGAACTTACTGAAAAGACCACTGCGGATGCTGTCACGGAAAGGACTCACCAGAAAGTCAACCACAGAGGAGGTGACAGAGCTGCTCTTCTACACAAGTTGAGCAGTCACAGTCATTTGTACCAGGAGGCCAACTTGTGAGGGAAAGCTCTCAAAAACTCAAAAGTTGCATTCATTCCTTCCTTCCTTCTATACCAACTGGGTGCTTAATGGTTTAATTCTAAAGTAGGAAAGGTCATTTTGTCATAACATTACCATACACAGGTAACTCACCTTAGGTTCAGGTGAGTCTGAAACGAGGAAGCCCAACAACTACTCAGAATGTGCAGGACTTTATTGCAAGTCAAAATACAGACTGCAGACATGCATTAATAACGAAAATTAAAAAAATACATAGACAAGGGGGAAAGACAAATAGTACAACAGGAATACGACACCCTAAGAAAAACTAAGAAAATAATAAGCAGCAGATTATTAAATTTGCAGGGACTGAAAATACCAAAATAGGGAGGAGAAACAAAGTCACTGCAGATTAAATATGGAGAGCTTTAAGCCAATTATAAAAGATCAAAGAGAACAAGAGAGGGGAGGAGTAGCTTTACAAGTAACCGAGATAGGAGACCTTGGGAGAAATATGACCAGGGTAAAATCATTACAGTTTACAGTGAAAGTCATCTAGGGATGGCTCCAGACAGAAATTCACTAGAGGCACTCCAGAGAGAACAGCATGGGTACAGCAAGCAAAGAGCTCTTTATTTTCAAAAGGCACACAACTCCGGAGGGTTGTTTCTTTCTGTGCAGAACCATGACTAGGACTGGCAAGGTGAAGGATGCGGTGGCTTGAGCCGTATTCTGGATTCCATACCATCCATCTGTGGCTAGGAGCCTCTGTGTGGTCTGCATTCCATGGCCCCACGGGCCAAATGGAGAGGAACTGCTGTGGAATTAGCAGAAAGCCTATCTCTGAAACTCACTTGACACTTTATCACCTGCCAGAAAATCTGATCTGCCCTCTTTGAATAAGGTCAACTTCTCCCAAAGTCTCAACGCTTATTAATTATCCTAGATTTTAACCAAGAACAGCACAGTCAAGAAAAGAGCTGCTAATGCGAATGATGTTAACTTTTAACTATAACGTCTCACTGGTGGAATAATCTGTTATTTACATACATTTTCAGTGGCTACCAATAAAAACTCGATGAGGCTGCCACCTGGAAAGAGCTGCCTGTAGCTTAGAAAGGTGCCCTATGCACGGAGGAACACGGAGTCCTGAGTAAAGTCAGGTCTTGAGTCCAGGTCTAGTGTCTTCTTGCACTGATGGGAAAAACTAGCTCTTCACTCTGAGTCTGAGTAGTTAATTTGGGGTATTTTTGTTTAGCAAATACACTGGATGCTACATAATATCAGAGTCAGAAAGCCAAGAAAGTACACAGTGCTAACAACAAATGACCACTACAACTTGCATTTAAGATCAGGGGTAATGCCTGATTTATCAAATTTTATTTCTTACCAAAGATTCTACACATCACCATATAACTTTGAGGCTGGTTAAAGCCTATGGTATGACTCAAAATACAAAATGAGAAAATGTAGTATATTAATAATGTAGCACTTACTGAGAAAATAAATCTCAAGCAAAAAAAAAAAAAGGAGAGAGAGAAGCTCTGGACATCAACTATTTTGCTTACCACTGTACCTGGATATAAACTGCTTACCTAGCTTAGTAACCTGGCTACCTAGTGGGTCCCAAATTACTATCATGACCAGAGTAAGGGAGCTCAGTACAGGCCATGAGCATGGGCTGCTGGAATCCCAACTCCACTACTTAAAATATGTGTGATCTTAAGCATGGTACTAAATCTGTTTCTTTATAAGTAGAAAAAATAGTTCCTATTTTACAAAGTTGTTGTAGAGATTAAATGAGAATATAAATAACAAAGCAGGTAAGACCATACCTGGCATGAGGCAGACAGTAAATGAGGGCTCATAGTACTGTAATCATTATTATCTCCTTTGAAAACATGATGCCAAAGAGTTGGGAATTCAACAGATTACACACCCAGGCGGCAAAGGATAAAGCATTGCCCGTTCTCTCCCTTTATACTCAGGAATCAGAAAACATTATTCACAGTCGTGCATGGATCCTCAGTTTGAGAAACACCCCTTATTCCTGCCATGCCAGCTCCTGGCAACACAAACTAATGTGAGAATTACATTTCTTTGCATAATCACCCTTTCTATGCTCTGTTTCTTCAGTCCAACCCAATTCTCCCCTGCTCTTAGATGCAAGCTTTTGCTGCCTGTCAAACTCCTCTCCGTTGCTGTAAATAATCTCTCTCCCTCTTTTATATTACCTTTCAAATATTTATAGACTGTTATTCTCCTTCTCTCCAAGCCATACATCATTTTTGTTGCCTTTCCCTTGGATTCTCTCTAGTTTATCTACATCTTTTAGAAAAAAACAAACCCCAGGTGCTTCATGATGAAAACAGCGCACCCAAAGCTAACAGCCCTGAGCCAATAAGGCCCCTTATTCAAAAGCCACCAGAAAACTCTTTGATGTGCTTCTTCTTCCTTTTCCCCTGTAACTCCTAATACCATCTCTCAGATAAAAACATGGGAGAGTGCGATAGGGAGGTGACTACCACCCTCATCCAGCGGATGTCGGGGCTCCACAAGGCGGCAGCGACAGGGTGGGGTGCCCTGGGACGGCTGCAGACACACTCAAACTTGCTAATGAGAAATTATGCACAGTACATGTCGCTCCCACTTGTGCATTCCTTCCTCATCCACTGCGTTAGAAATGAAGGTGTTGGAATCATGTCCTTGGGACTCCTCTTCCCTCCCCGGCCAGGTCTGTACCAACGTGCCTGCTTTCTTCATTCGACAGGCAGGGTCCCAGGTCTGAATCGTGTTACTTCTGTCCAAACTGAGAGGGGCGGCAAGATAGAGGAGGTGCTCTACCTGTTTTGCTGATGGTAACTTCCTTCTACTCAAGTCCTGGATATCGGTGTGGTTCTCCAACACTCCCTACTCCCTTTAAAACGGGTGAGAGATGGCTAACACTAAAGACATGTGTCAGTACAACTAAGGAAACAGAAAGAAAAAAGCAAAGCCAAGAAAAGAAGGGGAACGCTTACTCATACTTCACTGTGTGAGCATTAAGATGGATGCGTCTCAGAGACTCCTAGTTGCTGGTGTACAGGCTGGGCTGGAGGAACAGTGAGGGGTTACATACGCCTCACTTAGAGCCACAGTTCACATGTCAGCTCATGGAGCTAGGTTTTTGAAGAAACACACACACACACACAAACAGTTTATGGCTAATAGGGTGGGTCATATCCGGCCTCATTCCTCTGCTCCTCGTTGTAGTATCTGAAACTTGAGTTTGATGGCCTGAATTTCTGTACTTTGTTGTGGTTTACAAAGTTTTACATTAAAATCTTAGTTGAGCACCACACTGATTCTGTGAGATAAACTGGGAGGCATTATTATTAATATTTTATCTATTTCACAAATGAGAAAACAGACTACTCAGAGAAATAAATGAACTGCTCAAAATCAAAAAAATTGCATAACAGGCAAGTTTTTGGACCCAAGATCTTATGTTCTTTCAACAACATAGAGTTTCCTCCCCAGGTATCAATATAGTTATCCAGGTAAAAGCAAAACTCTGTTTCCACGTATCTTCATCTTGAAGACCTTTGATCAAGCCTCTACTACCACATACCACTCTCTTAGAGGGACATCTGGCACTAATAGACTGGTTAATCTGTTAACTAATCTGACACTACTCTGGAAATTGGTAAATAACAATTAGCCCTCACCCTGGGGGAAGCACAACCCGAACATGTATCAACCAAAGAAGCAGTAAAATCATTTTGAAAGAGTCTATGGCTCAGGAAGCAACAGTCAGAACTGGACATGGAACAACAGACTGGTTCCAAATAGGAAAAGGAGTATGTCAAGGCTGTATATTGTCACCCTGCTTATTTAACTTATATACAGAGTACATCATGAGAAACGCTGGACTGGAAGAAACACAAGCTGGAATCAAGACTGCCAGGAGAAATATCAATAACCTCAGATATGCAGATGACACCATCCTTATGGCAGAAAGTGAAGAGGAACTAAAAAGAGCCTCTTGATCAAAGTGAAAGTGGAGAGTGAAAAAGTTGGCTTAAAGCTCAACATTCAGAAAACTGACGATCATGGCATCTGGTCCCATCACTTCATGGGAAACGGATGGGCAAACAGTGAAATAGTGTCAGACTTTATTTTTCTGGGCTCCAAAATCACTGCAGATGGTGACTGCAGCCATGAAATTAAAAGACGCTTACTCCTTGGAAGGAAAGTTATGACCAACCTAGATAGCATATTCAAAAGCAGAGGCATTACTTTGCCAACAAAGGTCCGTCTAGTCAAGGCTATGGTTTTTCCAGTGGTTATGTATGGATTTGAGAGTTGGACTGTAAAGAAGGCTGAGCGCCGAAGAATTGATGCTTTTGAACTGTGGTGTTGGAGAAGACTCTTCAGAGTCCCTTGGACTGCAAGGAGATCCAACCAGTCCATTCTGAAGGAGATCAGCCCTGGGATTTCTTTGGAAGGAATGATGCTGAAGCTGAAACTCCAGTACTTTGGCCACCTCATGCGAAGAGTTGACTCATTGGAAAAGACTCTGATGCTGGGAGGGATTAGGGGCAGGAAGAGAAGGGGACGACAGAGGATGAGATGGCTGAATGGCATCAGTGACTCGATGGACGTGAGTCTGAGTGCACTCTGGGAGTTGGTGATGGACAGGGAGGCCTCGCGTGTTGCGATTCATGGGGTTGCAAGGAGTCGGACACGACTGAGCAAATGAACTGAACTGATGGGTAACACACAGTCTAATTTCATGTAACATTGGTAAGGATAAGATTAGTCTCTAGCAGCCTGGATTATCTGACTAGACAAGTGTATCCCACTCTGCAGTCATGGCTGTGCTGACTTATTATACACCAGACAGTAATATTGGAATCTGTAGACCACAGCTCCAGACAAGAATGTAAAATGGTTCAATCTCTGGAACCCTTAGCTTAACTTGAGCTCTGCCCATGGTTACACTGAATGAGGGCATTAAGAGAAGTTGGAAGAGTGTGAAGAACATGTCACGTGCATCTGCTCCACCATGGGGACATTTCTATTTGGCTCTGGTCTGCTGATGGGGAACCAGATGAGCCACAGGCTCCTCCACTCGTCTACAGAGCACAGTGACCAGGGCCAATCCTTGGGCTCCTGGCCTCTGCAGTCTGCCCCCAGCTGTCTCAGTCTCCTGGCTTAAAATACCAAATAGTGTGTGTGGCGGGGCGGGGAGGGGGTCGGGCAGGGATTGCAACTCATACCACAAAGTGCCAATTCCATAATAAACGAGGAACTCTCAGATAAGAAATTCAATAAAGAAATGGACAAAGGACACATACAGATGGCTCACAGAAAAAATACAAATGATCTTGTAACATATGGAAAAATGTTCAGTCTAACAAAGGAAAGGGGAAATATCAACTATATCAACTATATTTGTTTTCTATTGCTGTGTGACAAACCGCCACAGATATAGCAGCTTTCAGTTCAGTTCAGTTGGTCAGTCGTGTCCGACTCTTTGACGCCGTGAATCGCAGCACGCCAGGCCTCCCTGTCCATCTAAACCAATGCAAATGCATTATTCTTGCAGTTTTCTGGGCCCATAGTCTGACCGAGGTCTCTCCAGGCTGAAATCAAGGTGTTAACGGGTCTGTGTTTGTTTCTGTGGGCACCAGGGGAGGATCCTTAACCCTGCTGAGTCAGAATGCTGGAAGAATTCGGTTCCCTGTGGTTGTAGGACTGAAGTCCTATTTCTACACTGGCTGTCAGCTAAGTTCCAAGATTCTAGAGAACTCCTGAAATCTTTGCCTTGGCACCCCCTTCCTCCATCTTCAAAGCCAGCCACAGTGGTCAAGTCTTCTCCTGACTTTGAAACCTCCTGGCATCTTCTGTCGTGGCATCTCTGGTGCAGCCAGGAAAAGTTCTCCACTTCCAAGGATTCGGGCATTAGAATGGGCCCACCTGGAATCTGGGGTCCACCCTGCTTGCAGACCCATGAATTAGAATCACATCTGCAAAGTCCCTTTTGCTCTGAAGGTAACATCTTCACCAGCCCCCAGGACAGGGGTGAGGACCTCTCTGGGGGGCCATTATTCTTCTGACCACCCCACACGTACCAAACTTTCAGACTAGTAAAGCCCCGCAGAACCTAGCACTGCCAGTGTCATGGCAGCTTCTCTCTGGAGGGAGTGCTGCAGGCAACATCTACCAAAATTACATGTAAACTTGCCCTCAAAACAGTCCTCCTGTCCCCTACTTCTTCCCGGCTCTACTGTCACCACCCTGGTGCAAGCAGCACCCCTTTGCCTGGGCAACTGCAGTCTTCGCGTGCTCCCCCTTCAAACTACACTCCACACAGCAGCAGAGACCTCTGAAGAGAATAAATCAGACCACAGCACACACCCTGCAACACTCCAGTGACTTCCCATGGCACTCAGCATAAAATCCCAGCTCCTTCTGTGGCCTCCAAGGGCCAGCGAGTTGTGGCCCCCAGCTACGTCACCCTTGCGCTCAGCAATGAGCACACCAGCCTGCATCCTGCTCTAAGCGCGTCTCACCCTGCAGTGCCTCCTGCCTGGCTCTTCCTCCAAACCTTGACCACAATGGCTCACTGTCACTCAGGAGGAGCTCGGATTCAATCTCCTTCGAGGGGCCCTCTTTCCCTAACCACCCTGTCAATGCCATGACCCCTGCAGACACATGCATCCCATCACTCTGTCTCCTCAGTGCTCCTACTTTCTGAAAGCATCTTGCTCACTCACTGGTGTACTTGTTTATCCACTGTCTCCCCTGCTAGACGTGCAAGATCCACAAGAGACAGATGTTTTAGGCACTGATATATACCCCAGGCCTAGAAAAGGGTCTGACCCAATGCAGTCACATAATGAATATTTGTTGAATAAGTGAAAAATGAAACAGGTGGAAGAAAGGGAAAAAGGGAGGGAGGGACTCTGGGCCAAACAGTCGACTTATCAGCAAAGATGAATTCAACTCAGTTCAGCAAACATTTACTAGTGTTAGATGGATCCAATCTGCTTCCCAGAATTACTGCATATACTGTATTTTGGATAAACCCTCAACTTCAGGACCAGAGTAAAGGGTGATGCAAAAATAGGGGGTAGCTTTATAAATGCTGAAATTAATACCACGTCAGCTGGGAGCATACACTGGACTGAGCTGACTCTGGGTGTCTGAAGCATATCTGAGAACTCTCACTGCCAATAAACATCAGAAAATATGCTATTACTTGAATACTGAATTGGCACTTCCTTCTGACAACAAACCAGCTACTTATAGCCTCTTTTAAGAGTTTCTTGTGCATTTTTTTCTGAAAAGTATGCTCAGAGGTATTGTACACTAAGACGGGATTAGTGATTGTAAACTCTGACAGACATGAGAGACCAGAGGAAACTGCGTTTGAAATACAATTTGGTTCAGCAAATTTGGTCATCACATTGAATTTTTTTACAAGTTGAAAAGTAAGACACCTTTAGACTGAGACAGAAATTCAGACACGCACTTACAGAGATGCTTGGGACCACTGCCAACGGAACCATGACTAGTCAAGAACCAGTGAGACAGCAGCCACAGCCCCCAGGGGCCCATGGGCTTCACAGCACTTCACAGAGCATTTCTAGGCTCAGAGTCCAGATCACCTGGCAGAGGTACAGAATTCACAGAATCGCGCATCAGGCCTTACCCTGGGTCCCCTTCTCTACTGACCTCAGCCCTCTGAGAGACTTTACTGGAGTTTAAAAGTCCTCATTACCCAAGAGGCACAGATTAGACTGGTGTATCGGCTTCCCTGGTGGCTCAGCTGGTAAAGAATCCACCTGCAATGCAGGAGACCCCAGTTCGATTCCCAGGTTGGGAAGATCCCTTGGAGGGGGGGGCATGGCAACCCACTCCAGTATTCTTGCCTGGAAAATCCCCATGGACAGAGGAGCCTGGCAGGCTACAACCCATGGGATTGCAAAGAGTCGGACACAACTGAGCAACTAAGCACAGCATACGAACAAGGACAGAAGTCAGCAATAAAGCAAAAATTGCAGACCTGGGAGAAGGAAGAAAGGAAAGAACAGATGTTGACAAGATAAAAGCAATCATCTCATGTGAGTCTACAGGTGATTCCAGAGGCCAAGAAAGCCAAGCTAACAAAAGAGGCTGTGTTCAGCAAAAAGGTCATGAGAGGGAGAGAACGCGGAATTCTCACTCTGTAGATTGAGACTTTCAGTTTGGGAAGATAAACCCTATCGAAGGATGGTGAGGAGGGTTGCACAACAATATGAATACACTTAATGCCACTGAACTGTGCACTTAAAAACAGTTAAAATGGTCAATTTTATGTTCTGCATATTTTGCCACAATAAAATCTTTCAAAAATAAATTAGCTAGTAAAACAACAGACCAGACAGAAAGGCATTCACAAGATCCAGTGTGTGGCTGAAGGGGTAGTCAATGGACAGGATCCCTGAACCAGCAGATAACCAGGAACCCAAGGGTCAAGGACTCGGGGGGACACTGTGGAACAGACAGGAGAAACAGCTAACACAGATGAGCTTTCTGACATTCCAAAAGTCTCCTACGGCAGCAAATGTAAAGCTGTACAGCACTACAACAACACTTACGTTACCACCTATAAAGTTTCCCAATGCTATCAACAGCTATGACAACCTATGATCTACTCTCTTCTCACTGGTAATGTGGAGAACAGCTGTCCATTCTCCCCAGCTCTCGGGTTTCTCTTCTGCTTTCCACACGAGTGATGGCAGTCTTCCACTTTTAGAAGCCCAAAGATAAAAATTGTTCTTGCTACGTTTCTAGGGCAGTAGAATCCCCTCTCCCTTGTTCTGGGGAAATGCTTGTCACCCAAGGTCTAGGAAGTTGCTTAAGCCCTTCAGAAACAAACCAATGTTTCTATCAGCCAATACTACAACAAAGAAAACCAGTCACCAGGTTCTTCTGTGGTTTAATTCCTCAAACACTACTCCTTTCACTATAAAATATATGCGCTAATGAGGGAAAATAGGAAATTTTTTAAAGGCAGTATTAATATATTAATATTTCTAGTAATAAGAAGATGCAATCCCAGAGAATCCTCCATGATCTAAACTTCTGGTCACCAAAGACCCATCGACTGGGTTTTGTATCTTTATAGTTTCTGCCTGAATGAAGGCATGCTACCTTTTAATTTTAAAAAACTTTAGCATGAATTTTCTGACGTTCTCACACACTGCTGGTGGGAATGTAGTAAAACAGTGCAGCCTCTTTGGAAAACTCTGACAGTTCCTCAAAAAGTTAAACATAGTGTTACCGTGTGCGCGTGTGCTAAGTCGCTTCAGTCGTGTCTGACTCTTTGTGACCCTATGGACTGTAGCCTGAGAGGCTCCTCTGTCCATGGGATTCTCCAGGCAAGAATACTGGAGTGGGTTGCCTTTTCCTCCTCCAGGGGATCTTCCCGGCCCAGGGATAGAAACCACTTCTCTTATGTATCCTGCATTGGCAGGTAGATTCTTTACCACTAGCACCACTTGGGAAGTGTTACCATATGCCTCAGAAATTGTGGTCTTTTGAATATAGTCAAGAGAATGCAACATATATTAATACAAAACTGACACCAAAATGTTATGGAAGCATTGCTCATAATAGCCAAAAAGTGTAAGCAACCCAAAAGTCCTTCATCTGATGAATTAAAAAACTCACCATACCCATACAGTGGAGTAGTATTGAGTTTTTAAAAAGGAATAATAAATATTAATACAGACTACAATAGGGGTATATCTTGCAAACATCAGGCTAAGTGAAAAAAGTCAGCTATGACCCCAGTGTAGGAGCAGACGGAGATGACTACAAGGGAAGAGTTTCTTTTAGGAGATGAAAACGCTCCACAGTTAGATTACAGGCATGGTTGCACGGCTCTGCGAATTTACTTAAAAAAAAAAAAAAAGCACTGAATTGTACACTTTAAACAGACAAAGTATGCAGAATATGAATTATACCTTAGGCTGTTAAACTAATTTGAATTTTTAGGCATCTAAAAAATCAGAAACACTTAAAAATATCACCAAAATTGCAGACTGATCAGTGATTTTACTCTGTATCTGCAAGTGGGTTCATGATCACTAACACAGTGTTTTAAAACAAAATTTCAAATTTAACCGTCATTAATTTATTCAGCAAAACTTTACTGACCATGTACTAGAAAGCCAGGTACCGTAATAAAGTTACATGATGAATAAACTGCAATCCCTGCCCTTAAGATTACATTTTCACAATGGAGACAGAAGTGCAAATCAGTCACACGCTTCTTTTGACTTTTTACATATACTGTTATAAAACTAATTTTATTTTGTAATAACTTTAAATGGAGTATGATCTATTAAAATATTGAATCACTATGTTGTACACCTGAAACTAGTAATACTGTTAAGTCAACTATACTTCAATTAAAACCAATTTATAACTTTAAACACTGTATTTACCTTTTTTGATGGCTCCGAATTTTCAGTCTAGCCAAGGTAGACCAGTAGGCTACTTCCTATATATTTTGTTGTCAACTTTTTTATAGAAATACTGTTTATGGAGAATTTCTATCAGGTCAATTAACTGCTATATTTGACATGTAAATAGAGACTGCCCTTAGAATGAATAAAATTGATTGAGATGTTATACTAGGCCATCAAAATGATCAGTACAATTAATCTTAAGGGTTTTCTTTCATTCAAGCCTCCTATTCTTACTTCAGTTTAAGGAGATTTCATTTCATTAAACATTCTGGAAATTTCTTTGACTCTGAAAATAAAATTGGGGAATACTTTTATCTGAAGGCCTTTTTAAACCCAATTTCCACATCTTCCATCAACTTGAAATTGAGCTCTGTCTAAAATCAAATGGAGCTCATCTCATCTAAGTGGCCAGAATCCTAGAAATATCGGCTCTCAAGATAAATTGGTAAAATGTTTAGGTTTTTCATTTGAAATGCTTCTTTCTGTGCAACATGGAAAAGTGCAAAGATAAAAACTGAAATACTTTAACTCCACAGGAGATTTTTAGAGCAGCAAAACTACTTGGTATGATACTATAATAATGGGTACACACCATCATTTATTCAGAGAATGTACACCACCAAGAGTTAACACTCTGGACTTGGTGATGGTGGCATGTCTGTGTCGCTCATCAGTCGTAACAGATGTACTTTTGGTAGGGGATGCTGATAATGGGGGCACTGTCTACGTGTGGGGGCAGGGGATGTATGGGCAATCTCTATACGTTCCTCTAAATTTTGCTGTAAATCTGTAACTTCTCTAATGAATAAAGTTTATTTTTAAAGAAACTTAAATAACTCAACATCTTCAGCTGTTAGTTCATCAGTCATTTCTCACTGGCAAAAAACTGCATTGGGACATTATCCCATTTTAAAACTACCACACTGCATGTTTGTACAGCATTTGAACCCTTAGAAAGCACACAAGCAGGAAGGCATGTGCTGCCTACCGAATGAGTTCTTTCTCTGTGCTGAAGTGGAGTTACTGCTAGCTAAGGAAGAGAAGTGAAGGAGGGTGTCCTGTCAATATCAGACACAGGCCTGGCTGACCTAACAGGGGAAAGGTGAGTGAAAGCAAGCCACAGGTCACAGGTCACACGCGCTGGGCAGTGGGGGAAGGCCTGAGACGGCAGGAGGCGGCTCAGCATGGGGGAGTGTGAATGCGAGTGTGTGTGGAAGCCCAGGGTGCTCCAGAAGGGAGGGCCCCAGGAGATAACATTCAGGTTCTCACTTACAAAGGACACATATGCCAAACCAAATTCTCTACAATGCAGCCCTTCATCTGACAGCTCTGCACAGAAGAGCCAAGAATTATGGAGACTTTAGCATAAGCTCTAGGTAAAATGGCCTTCTTTCTACTTGCTGCACAGGAGGCTAAGGAAAAGCAAAATGCAGTATGAAATAAATAGGAAGGAGCCCACATGTCAAAGAGGAGGAATGCTTATGAGATTTTTTTTTCAAGTCAGCTGATACCTTTCAAAATATATTATTAATATATTACATATATTATGCTTATGAGATTTTTTCAAGTCAGTTGATAACTATATATATGTGTGTGTGTGTGTGTGTATTGCTAAAATTTAAAAAGTAAAACCATAGAAATAATGCTGAAGTTGTTATTAACTCATTGTCATTTATAACTAAAGTTGCTCACCTTTTTTTCTGGACGCCTCCAAAATGGCTGGGAAGAAATCATTTGTTAACTGATAGTACACTTATTAGCATATCTGATCCTGTTCATATAAAAGATACCACTGAACAAAGCATTTCTTCAAAACGTTCCTTCACAGTGTTACCCACAATTATAGAGTATTTCATAATCATTGTTGGAGGAATCATCCAGCAGTGTTTTGATCTAGCTTAGCCAATCTTCAGCTAAGGATCGCAGAGATTGTGGTAAGTTAACTTACTCAGAGGGATCAGCTCTCTAATAGATGAAATGACAATTCAGCAAATTCAATTTCCTTCACAGTGGCCTCAGGATTCAGCCAATAATCTTGGCAATAATTCTTGGGCACTTTCAGGAGCCAAAAGGAGATAACTAAGAAGCCTCAAGGACATAAATATCTACTGGATTTCACTAAGCCACACTGCCCTTGCAGTCAACATCATGTATTAGAAAGAGAAAGTGAGCAACCTGCCCCTTCGTGGGAGCCAGTTGGTGGGCTGCACAGTTCCATTACAACTTTCACCTTTCACAAAATAACTGCAAATCCTAGCGTTCCACATTGATATAACGGAATACCAGGCCATTAAAAAATGCCATGGTTTTATATTAAAAAAAAAACTACACACAAGTGGAAGCAATATACTCCTGCTATGTTAAATATATACATTATAGATATACATATACACAGGAAAACAATAGACAGACAGGTAAAGCTTCCACCTGTAATCCTGAGGTAACAAATAGAAGACCCACAAGTTGGGGTTTGGAACGTAGTCATTGAGTATGTTTTTGTACTCTATAAATGTGTACCAATTCCTGCATAAAGCTAAATGTTATTTTAAAGAAATTCTTATCTCTAGAGATGTAATCTTAGTTACACATTTGTCAGTAGTACATGATGTAGGGCAGGAAGTTGGACACCCCATGTGCTACATCAAACTTAAGGAACATCCTTCAAGCTGTCTTGTCTGCTTCACTCTCTCTCTCTCCCTCTCTTCCTCCATCCCTCCCTCCCTTCACTGCCTTGTCCATTTCTCTCTTTATATAGTTTAATTCTACTGGCATTTCTGTTTTCCTCTTGCTCATGTCCCAGAATTTCATGATCCCAACTCAAGGGCTTCGGTGGACGTCCTGTGAGTGATGATGATGGACGAGGCTCCTGCCCTGCTGAGATGAGCTAGGCTGGTTCGGAAGGGCCCATCTTCCCAGAGCAGGCAAAGCCTCCTGCCCTCAGCTGAGCCCAGGGCACCGCACACCACTGGCTTCCACACTCCCTCCCTTGGAGCGTTGGTTCAAGACTCTGAACTGACTCCAAGGTCCATCAGCTCCAGGAGCAAAGAAGGGAATCTGGTCACATCCTCCTTGACCCTGAACCTTCTGTCATGCTCCTCTGCTGCTTCTATTTGTAACTTTCCCTATCACCACTCTGAAATGCCCCGCAAGGACTTCTTGGTCACTGTGAACTCCATCTAGCCTGAAATCCTTCAAGGCTTCACCACGGTGGGGTATAAAATCAAACATGAAGTGCAATGTGGGATACAGCAGGGTAGGCCAAGTTCACCCATGGTTCCCAACAAAATGCCCAGGACTAATGCTGATCCATCACGGGCCTGTCCCTGTATTTCTCCCTGTGAACACCAACGGCTGCAGCTTTCTGTGCCAACCGAGAATGGTGCTGCCCCTGCTGTGTTTCGATTTGCCCATAAGCCCTAAATCCCGTCTGAGGATTAAACCATAAACTCTAATCATAACTGTCCATTTTCCAAGAAAACACAGCAACTATTCTCACAACCTCCCTTCACAGGCAGGCGGCAAATCCGTGGGCTCTGGGATGGGACAGACCTGGACTGAATCCCAGCTCAACTCAGCCTTATTCTGGGGCAGTTTCCTTACCACTGGTTTCCTTATCTGTAAATAGGAATAGTAATTCCTACTTCCTAAGATATTTGTGAACATCAAATGAGCTACTCCCCTCTCTACTCCTCTGGCACCCCCACCACCATTCCCGTATCAGACCTCCAGCTGAATCCGCCAGGTCTGCCCTGACTCGATACTATCTTCTGGTAATTAGGTACAGCTTAAAATTCCAAAGTGTGAGAATCATATTTCTGATAGACATACTCCTTCCCTTCTTATGAAAAGGAAAGTTCTGAAACGGCTATAAATATGTTTTATGCACAACAAAGCTAAAACAAGAAAATAATACCATCCCCTTTGTTAGCTAGAGATTCTGTAGCCCCAGGAACACACCCAAGGATAGGTGCGCAGACACACCTGCCTGCAGCAGGTACTGTAACTCTGTCGCTCACCTGGCTTCTCTGGTGCCCTCTAATCTTCTTCTTTATAATAGTCAAGACTCTGAGGATCTTAAAAAGCCTCAAAGAGCTCATCCCTCATTTTTGAGAAGAGGAAACAAGACCACCAGAGAGCTTAAGTTACTTGTCTAAAGTTGCACAGCTATTTAATGACAACTAGGCAGCTGACCAAAGCCTTTGACTGTGTGGATCACAATAAACTGTGGAAAATTCTGAAAGAGATGGGAATACCAGACCACCTGACCTGTCTCTTGAGAAACCTATATGCAGGTCAGGAAGCAACATATAGAACTGGACATGGAACAACAGACTGGTTCCAAATAGGAAAAGGAGTACGTCAAGGCTGTATATTATCACCCTGCTTATTTAACTTACATGCAGAGTACATCATGAGAAACGCTGGGCTGGAGGAAGCACAAGCTGGAATCAAGATTGCCAGGAGAAATATCAATAACCTCAGATATGCAGATGACACCATCCTTATGGCAGAAAGTGAAGAGGAACTAAAAAGCCTCTTGATGAAAGTGAAAGAGGAGAGTAATAAAGTTGTCTTAAAGCTCAACATTCAGAAAACTAAGATCATGGCATCTGGTCCCATCACTTCATGAGAAATAGATGGGGAAACAGTGTCAGACTTTATTTTTTGGGGCTCCAAAATCACTGCAGATGGTGAGTGCAGCCATGAAATTAAAAGACGCTTACTCCTTGGAAGGAAAGTTATGACCAACCTAGACAGCATATTAAAAAGCAGAGACATTACTTTGCCAACAAAGGTCCGTCTAGTCAAGGCTATGGTTTTTCCTGTGGTCATGTATGGATGTGAGAGTTGGACTGTGAAGAAGGCTGAGCACCGAAGAATTGATGCTTTTGAACTGTGGTGCTGGAGAAGACTCTTGAGAGTCCCTTGGACTGCAAGGAGATCCAGCCAGTCCATTCTGAAGGAGATCAGCCCTGGGATTTCTTTGGAGGGAATGATGCTAAAGCTGAAACTCCAGTACTTTAGCTACCTCATGCGAAGAGTTGACTCATTGAAAAACACTCTGATGCTGGGAGGGATTGGGGGCAGGCGGAGAAGGGGACGACAGAGGATGAGATGGCTGAATGGCATCACCGACTCGATGGACGTGAGTTTGGTGAACTCCGGGAGTTGGTGATGGACAGGGAGGCCTGGCTGCAATTCATGGGGTCGCAAAGAATGAGCGACTGAACTGAACTGAGGTAGCTGACAACTTTAGCCCAGTGATTAAGCACAGCAAACTAACTTATGAAAAGTTTACTTAAAACCTACTCCAAGGTTACATTTCATGGAGCCTTAGAAGGCTCAAGATTCTGTGAATCTCAGCGGGTATATTTAGTATGAAATATATGTCTTTATATTTGCCAATGGGATGTTGCAGATCCTAGTTTGGTGAGCTTCTTAGAGCTCCTGTATTCTAGACGGAACTTTGTGAGAAATGGAAGCACATACTATCCCATATGGCCAGCTTTAGCTACGTATGTGCCTGTTGAACATCTAAAATACGACTAGCGCAACTGAGAAACTAAATGTTTAAAATTTTTAAATTTTTACTGTTGTAAAATACATGCAACATAAAAACAAACATCTCAACCATCTTTAATTGCACAGTTCAGTGATACTAACTACATTTGTGATGTATTGCAACCGTCACCATCATCCATCTCCATAGCTCTTTCCACCTTGTAAAACTGAAACCCTATACTCACTAAACAATAACCCTCTATTCCCCTCTCCCCCCAGCCTGTGACAACCACCAATCTACCTTCTGTCTCTAAGATTTTGATTACTTCGAGTATGTAAGTGGAATCATACAGTATATGTCTTTTTGTGACTGGTTTATTTCATTTAGCATAAAGTCCTCAAGGTTCATCCATGCTGTAGCATGTGTCAAAATTTCCGTCTTTTTCAGGCTAAATAGTTTTCTTTTTACCACATTTTGCGCTTCCATCCATCTGTCAGTGGACACCTGAGGTGCTTCCACATTTTAGCTATTATGCATAATGCTGCTATGAACATGGATGTAGAAATACCTCTTTAAGATGCTGTTTTCAATTCTTTTCAGTATGCACTCAGAAGTGGAATTGCTGGATCATGTGATAATTCTATTTTTAACTTCTGAGAAATCACCATACTGTTTTCGATAGCAGCTGTACCGTTTTACGTTCCTACTAACTGTGCACAAAAGTTCCAATTTTTCCTACATCTTCACCAATATTGTTATTATCTGGTTTTCTGATGGTAAGCATCCTAACTGGTATGAGGTGGTATCCCATTATAGCTTCGATTTGCATTTCCCTAATGACTAATGGTATCAAGATCTTTCCTTGAGGTTTCTACCACTTGTATATCTTCTCTGGATAAAAGTTTTAATTTTACTTCATTGTAATTAAATTTAAGCAGCCCAATGAGGCTAGAGGCTTCCATGTTGGGCAGTGCAGCTCTAGAGCACCATGATTCTCAAGGTAATTTACAGATCCAGTGCAGTAAGCACTGTGAGATTTGGAGGCAGATGGATCCATTCAGGTACTTTTAGTCTGACAGATGTAGCCAGTCACTAAAACTTTTTATACCTCAATTTTCACATAGTATAAAACAGAATTAACACCTCCTTCTTCTAAGAATGAAATCAATCAGTATACATCTCTAGCCCCTGATATACTCTTAGCACATAAGAGAGAATTTAAGCCAATGAGACATGCCTTGCCTCAATTCCAGTGTCCATGGAAACTCAGAACCCAGAATCTGTTTTTTTTAGATATGTTCCCCAAGTGGAATTGCAGTCCTTCCCAGAGAAAGGACTTTCAGCTTTAGGAAACAAGGATCTTTGGCTCCCACCAGGAGGATCCCGTGAATGGAAGGGGCTGACTGAGATGAATTCTGGACTAACTTCTCCGGTATTCTGTGATTTTGACTCTGTCCAGATTCAGCCTTGGCAAAAAAAACAACAGGAAAGTGAAGCTGTCGAACTTCTGGTTCTAGAATTCAGGCCCACCTCCTTTGTGAGGCAGCCAAAACAAACCTTCAGAGGCAGGATCTTTTAAGAAACCCTCTAAGCTCTACATGTGCTCTGGGACTCAGAACCATCCTGAGGCTCTGTCTTTGTGGCCACACCCTTCTTCCCTCCAGCGGGCCCACAGGCTTACCTGGACCTGGAGCTGCCGTGCTGGGGGTGCTGGCCGGTGGCGGCTGCGAGGAGCTGCTGCTCTCAATCATCAGGCACGGGTTGCCGCTGCTGTTCTCTCTCTTGACCATCAGTTCAGCCGTGCTGGGCAGCGGGATGGGGTGACTGATCCCCAATTCCTCTTCCTGGGCCTGCTGCCGTCTCAGGGCCACCTGGAAGCACAGGGCAGTGGGTCACCCTCCAGCACCCCAAAATCACTCCTACAGCTTTGCCAAAACCACTGAAGCCCTGCCCATCCCAGAGACCTCCATCCATTACCTCCAGGGATGAGGTCTGAGAATCCTTCATTTCTTCCCCCACCCCCAATTTCTTTTTATAGCCACCCAGGTAACTCTGATGTGCAGCCAAAGCTGAAAAATGGTTGAGAGTCAGAGGTCCTTTAGAGCTTTGAGTGAGTGCTCAAAAACTTTTCAATAAACAAATGTGTGTGTAGACTAGGAGGAAAGATTGGAAGAGAAAAAGCTGCAGTTAGCAGAGGAATTCAAAGTGAAGAGCAGAAGTCAGCACTGACAGATTAGGAAGGAAGGAGAATGGGATCACTCATTGCTTGCTTCCACAAATATGGAAAAGGCCACTGTATTAGGAACCTCGATCAGCAAGATATAGTAAGATTAGATTAGATCCCAAGGTACTCACTGTTTAAAAGGAGAGACACGAAGCAAACACACAACTACAATTCAAGACAAAACGTGAACCACCACAAGACAGGCACAAAAGGGGCTTTAAGTGCAAGGATGAGCGGAGGTGGTGCTGCAACGGGGCCGTGAAGAGCCGCATGAGTGAAGCCTGACAGGCAAGGATGAAGGGGCAGAACTACCCCCGACACGGGAGCAGGGTAGACAGTGAAGGCAGAGGCTGCTCAGGAAACCCAGAGCCCTATTCGGTGGGGTGGAGGGATTGTGGAGGGAAGTAATGGGGAAAAGGGGGCTGCAACATGGTGTTGGAAGTCCCTGGAGAAAGAGGTGGAGGTGGAGAGAAAAGGAGAAAGCAGGTGTGGTATCTCCCAGTGGGGGCTGGAAAGGACCCAGCATACCTAAGACACTACTCATGGTCCCTCTTCTTTTAAAGAACAGTGAAAGGTTGAAAAGTTGTGTCCAAAAAAAAAAAAATTGTATTTTTGTTTACAAGTAACCGAAAAAGGCAGACTTTCTGTTGAAAGTGACCACTGGTGATAATGGAACAAGAAAGGGAAGCACCTGTACCTCAGAGGCTGAAATACAAGCCAAAAAGTTGACATCAAAATGGTGAACCAGAAGCGTAACTACAATTTACAGACTGTTTTAGGAAAACTGTAGCCTTTAAATTGAGAAAGATGGTTAACTTGGAAGTAATTTTACTAACAAGAGGAGTCTTCAACTTAAAAAAAAATCTTTGAATATAAGATTGAATAATTAAGTTTAAGTCTTGAGTTTTCTATTATTAACCAAGTTTAGAAACAGAATATTAAGGATTTGACCACAAATGTTTAAAAGAATACCCATGAACTTGTGAAGTATGTCAATGCAACAAAAAAGTGCACTTTAAAAAGCCCTGGTTTACACAAATCTCACACATGCACACAACATAGAGTATTATACAGTCCATAAACTAAAAACACTTTTACAAAGACCTCTCAAGGGCTCTTAGGAAATGCTATTTAAATATGAAAGGTGAGGCAATTGATTTAAAAATGCATTTTAGGCTCTTAAGATCAATTTCAAGCTATTTTAGAATGATTGTTACATGGCTGTTTAAAGGATTTCACTCAGCACAGCACAAGCCTTCTGGTGTGGAAAATACTCGTTTTATACTATTAAAATAATTTTTAGTTCCTTTTGTTTTTAACATAGCGAACAGCCTCCTTACAAATTAGTACTCCTACTAATACAGCTTATTCAAACTTAATGGCCCTGCTGCTGTTAAGTCGCTTCAGTCGTGTCGGACTTTGTGCGACCCCATAGACAGCAGCCCAGCAGGCTTCCCCGTCCCTGGGACTCTCCAGGCAGGAACAGTGGAGTGGGTAATGGCCCTACTCGGATGCATATTTTTCTTACATTATGAGAAAAATCCCCCTCCCAAGCATACTCTCCACACTAAATATTAAAGCCAGCAGCTAAATATTCAGAAAAAAATTTTCTACCTACAAAAACAACTAAATGCCGTTGTTTTTTTTTTTCCAGTAAGTTCAGTGATGCATTTAAATGCTATATTCAGTGTATTCTTTTCCACTATAGATTAAGCTAAAAACCAATAAAGAATACCAAGTAAAACAACCTGTATTTCCATGACTTCCCTCACAGTCTGTGAAGACCGAATCTACCTATTTTAAAACATTTTTTAAAAATGGGTGTATATAAAAAGTATAATCTCTAAGAATGTTAAGTCCTGTTCAAGGCTCTTACTGATATCATTTTCAGTGGAGGATATTTATCCGTTCCTAACCAAAAATAGCACGTCGTTAGTAAACATTTCTTTGTAATATTTCATTGTAAATAACCTGTTTTAAAAGGATGGGACAACTTTTAGCTGGAAAGAATGTGTATTATTCTCTTCTAAAAATTCTTTCAGGATACCAACGACTTTATTTCTGTTAAGGTACAAAAGTACTGCCCCAACAGCAGACAAAACCTCAAACGCTTGCATTTTCTCCTCTGCGTGGTCGTTTAAAATTCTTAAGTGTGTTTTAAAACACATTCAAAGTAACCTGTACTTGAATATCTTCGGTCGAGACAGCAAACTTTAAAGCGCAAATGAAATTTCCCTACTGCTCAAAATGGCTGAGCCAGGATCCACCGCGGCGAATACGAAAAAGAGCGCCAAGAGCACAGCGAGGACCACGCCGCGCCGGCGTCCGTTAGGGCGACTTTTCCAGAAAAGCAGACTCCCGCCGCGACGCGTTATCCGCAGAAGCTGCGGCCGGCCGGGTCTCTGCTTCCCCCTAACCAGAACCCGAGAAGGCACCGTCCAACACCCCCACCCAATTATAAGCTCCCTGCTCGAGGCGGAGTCAAGGATCCGAGGGAGCAAGCCCCCCAACTCTGCTCAGAGAGTGAGGTCGGATGCCTAGGGCTCCCCGAAGGGCCGAACACCACAACTCGCTGCTGGAGGCGGGGTCAGAGATCCCGGGGACCCCTTCCCTAGCAGCGCGAACCCCGCAACTCTCTGCTGGAGAATGAGTTTAGGCATCTCGGGGACTCCCAAGCAGAGCGAACCCTGCAACTCTCAGCTAGCTCTGAAAGAGAAAGTCAGACAGTCAGAGGGTCCCCGAAGGGGCGAACCCCACAATTCCCGCTGGGTCACGGATCCGGAGCTTCGGGAGCCGAGTGAACCCCCCACCCCTGGCTCCGCCTGCGGCATCGGAGACGAGTCCAGGCCCTCGGAGCGCAACATCGGAGCCTGGCTAGGACCCCCGGCCCCGAGCGCGCAGTGGCTGTCGGCAAGCACCGCCACCTTCCTTCAGAACCCCACATGGCGCCCCAGGGACCCCAGGGGCTTTACTCGAAAAATTCGGGGCTGAAGCCCGGTTCCGGACGCCCGCACTCACCTGCGCGGCCATCACGCGTTG
Source organism: Bos taurus (assembly GCF_002263795.3). NCBI lineage: Eukaryota > Metazoa > Chordata > Mammalia > Artiodactyla > Bovidae > Bos > Bos taurus. The sequence goes on from NC_037335.1 coordinate 43,696,755, forward strand.
TCTCTCTGCTATCAGGTTGCACTTCTTGCACTGGCAGTCCCGCCACATGCAGAAACGCTTGTGGCCCTTGAGCGGCGACGCGTAGCCGTGGTTGCGGCACCGCGCGCACTTGGGCAGCCGCGGAGACTTCTTGCCCGAGACGGCGCCCGTGCCCGACGCTCCCGAGTCGGATCCGCTACCGCCGCCGCCGCCCCCGGCCTTGCCCTGAGGTGGTGCCCCCGGGGTTTGCGGGGCCTCCGACGGTGCGGAGGGCTTGCTATACGCATCATCGTTGGGCATGGTGCCCCAAGGAGAAGCGCAGACTCTCCGGTAGCTGCAAGGGGGTCACCCGGCCGACGGCGAGGCTGGAGAGGAGGAGGCGCAGAACGCGTACGTTCTGCAGCCGGAGGCGCAGCTGGACTGGCGAGGTCGGGACTCGCAACGCCCAGAGACGTGGGGGGTTGTGCCCTTTATTTGCGCGCGCGCGCGCGCGGCACAGAACTTCTGGATACTTTTCAGAACGTTCCCGGGACTGCCTGGGCGGGCGAGAGCTCTAAGGAGCGCCGTCACGCCCACCACCCCCCAATTCTAGCCACTCGGCTCCCGCTGCGTGCAAGCTTGCAGGAGCTGCAAACACCGAGGGCAGTGCTGGAGGGCTACTGCGAGCGCACACCTGGAGCAGGGGTGCTCCCCGGGGTGCACGGGCTGCCAGAACACGCTGTACTGAGGAAGCTGGGCTCCAGCTCAGCAAGGTAGCTGTGCAGGCTGCTGGGAGGAGGTGCAGACCCCCCTCTGGAATCCTCCCGCTCCCTTCCCCCCAGCGACGCCCTTCTGCAAGTTCCATAAGACAGACTGACAGAGGCCAGCTCAGAAAGCAGTTTCTTCCTCATTTAAGATAAGTCTGAGGCTGAAGGCCTGAACAAAGAGAAGCCTCTGCAGTTATATCAGCAAATAAGACCCACAATGGGAGAGTGGGTCCATGCGCACCCCAAATTGGGCCTGTTCTCCGGTTGCCTCTTCCTGGACCTGTGTTCACTTGCTCAAGAGATTTCCACTTGCTGGCTGCATATAACTTTCAGATCTAGAGTTCTAGTCCTTACTTCTCTCTTCAGTGGCTTACAGGTTCTTGCCTTTGAAGCAGCCTCACTTAGGATCTGCAGGCACTGGAAATTCGGTCTTTTAAAAACCTCTGTTGGGGTTGCAGGGGACAGAGATGAGCACATTTATCAAAATTCATTCCACACTTAAGATCTGTGCATTTTAATTATACCTCCAAAAACCCCAAATCCTCTTACAGTCTTTCCCTCACTGCCACTCCCCACCATTTTTGTCTTCTCTCTGCACTTGCACAGCAAATCCAACCCATTCTTCCTGCACACCAAAGTGTCCCTCTAAAGCCAGCCCTTCTCAGGTCTGAATCTCTGCAGTATCGTCCAGCTGGTCTCACTGTTTCTTAGTCTTCCATTATAATTCCATATTCCATGCACATAGCAATTGGCTCCTCAAGTGGCTTTGTATTGTTTTCCACATGAAAAACAGAAGTTAAGGACCTGAGGCTGCATCTTAAAGGACTTTGAAAGATCTCCCTCTGCATTTTTCAGCCTCATATATTGAGGAGTTCACTTAGCAGCTTGAGCTTTTTGTTGATTTTTACACACCCTTTTTGTTCAATGCCATGTCTCTAACCTTGGGATGGCCATTGTCCAGCCAGGGGTTGGGGTGGGGGTTGGGGGCTGCCCTTATATCTCTCCCCTGCTTGCCTTTCTTTTCCCCAGTGTTAGTACTCTAGTTCCAAATTCTTGGCCCTAACAGTAGGAGTTAGGTCCCCAAAGGATCCTGCCATCCCACTTAACTTCTCATCAAAATGTTTGTTTGTTGACTCTCTCATTAAGCAGAGTAGGCTTCCCTGATAGCTCCGTTGGTAAAGAATCTGCCTGTAATGCAGGAGACCCCCTTTAGATTCCTGGGTCAGGAAGATCCCCTGGAGAAGGGATAGGTTACCCACTCCAGTATTGCTGGGCTTCCCTTGTGGCTCAGCTGCAAGAATCTGCCTGCAATGCGGGAGACCTGGGTTCGATCCCTGAGTTGGGAAGATCCTCTGGAGAAGGGAAAGGTTACCCATTCCAGTATTCTGCCCTGGAGAATCCCATGGACTATACAGTCCATGGGGTCGCAAAGAGTTAGACTCGACTAAGCAACTTTCACTTTTTAGCAGATTAGCATTTTCAGCCCTGAGCTCTGAAATCTAGCCTGCCTTTCCCATTCTTATTCTGAGGCCCCTCTCACAGGCTCTTTCCCTCAGCCTGGATTTTCTCTATTAGTGTCCTCACTCTGAAAATTATTTCTTAAAGAAGCATCTAGCTTTACATGATACCTCATATCCTACCCATCAAGCCAGCAAAGCTTTACTTAGGACAGGGGCCAGGATGCAACCATCTGTCTCAATCTGGAGCTTGTTAAATGATAACCACTATTTGGTTCAGGAATATCCATCAGACTTTCATTAAAACACACATACCAATTACTGTTATCTACTATTTACTTTTCTTTTTCCATATTTCCATTTTAATACATTACCCAAAGCTGCATCACTCTCAAGGCCAAGTCCAGTTCCAGAGAATGAAGTCAATGCCAGAAGCAGCAGCTGTCAAATCCCAAATTACAGGGGAACACATGTTTCTTACGAGCATCCCCTCACTAGAGTCTGTGATGGAGGGACTTAAGCCTCCTACAGGAAATTTGGGGCTAGGAAACTGTGTGACCAAGATATTAAACATAAAATGTTGTGATGAAGATAATAACCTAATAAAGTTTCTATTCACAAACCACAGAGGAGGTACCAGACACAAGACAATACAAAAGGAAAGTGGGAAGACCTCAAGGATGAACAGAGTTGTCCTGGATATTTTGAATAATTTGGCCCTGTTGTCTCCTTTCTTCCCTCCCTTCTTTGCAAAACAAAACTGTGAAGTATAATGGTGCAGATCTGTATTTACTGAGGTAGAAAGATGTCCAGGGCATACTGGTAAGTGGGAGGAAGAAGGGAGTTCAATCCTAAAACATGGCAGGGTTAGGCAAAGACTTCTTAGATATGATGCCAAAAGCACAAGCAAGGAAAGAAAAAATTGATAAATTGACTTCACCAAAATTCAAAACCTTTGTGCTTCTAAAGCTATCATTAAGAAAGTGAAAATACAGGACATATCTGATGAATGACTTGTATCTAGAATACATAAAGAACTTTTGTGATACAATAATAAAAAGATAAACCAACTGAAGAATGGGCAAATTTTTGAATGGATATTTCACCAAAGAAAATATTTGAATGACCATTAAGCATATGGAAAGATGTTTGATATCATTAGTCATTAGGAAAATGCAAATCAAAACAATGAGATATCACGTCACACCCACTAGGATGGCTATACTCAAAAACATAGTAGCAAATATTGGCGGAGAAGGCAATGGCACCCCACTCCAGTGCTCTTGCCTGGAAAATCCCATGGACGGAGGAGCCTGGTAGGTTGCAGTCCATGGGGTTGCTAGAGTCAGACACGACTAAGCGACTTCACTTTCACTTTTCACTTTCATGCATTGGAGAAGGAAATGGCAACCCACTCCAGTGTTCTTGCCTGGAGAATCCCAGGGACGAGGAAGCCTGGTGGGCTGCCGTCTATGGGGTCGCACAGAGTCAGACACGACTGAAGTGACTTAGCAGTAGCAGTAGCAGCAAATACTGGCTAGGATGTGGAGAAACTACAATTCTCATGTATTGCTAGTAGGAATGCAAAATGGCACAACAATTTTGGAAAATTTTACCATAAGACCCAACAGTTTCATTCCTAAATATCTTACCACAGAGAAATGAAAACAGGTCCATACAAAGACTTGTATGTGAATATCATATCAGCATTACTCATTTGAAGCAATCCAAATGTCCACTAACAGGTGACTGAATAAACAACAGTGGTATATTCACACAATGGAGTATCATTCAGTCATCAAAAAGGATGGTGTGCTGACACATGCTGCAGTAAGGGTGAACCTTGAGAACATTATGATAAATAAAAGAACCCAAATTCTTTGTATGTTCCCAATTATACAAACTGTCCAGAATAGGCAAATCAATACAGAAAGAGCAGCAGTTCCAAAGCCAGAGTGGGAATGAAGAATAAGTACCAATATGTATAAGGAATCTTTGGGGGGGTGATACAATGGTCTAAAATTGGATCATGATAATGGTTGCAAAACCCTGTAAATTTACTAAAATTAGTTGTATGGTTAAAACGAGAATTTTATGGTTTATATATTATACTTCAATGAAGCTATTTAAAATTTTAACTGAAAAAAAAAATCTCAGGATGTACAATATGGTTCCATTTCTGAAATAGGACCCAGTGTGTATTAATATCTGCTTGAGTAGTTTATTTAATTCTCCATGAGTTATACAATTACAAGTGATACTCTCTTTATACTTTGTGTGTTTCTTTGGGAGCAGGCCCATGTTCTGGTGCCCTCCCTCCTGTCTCTTCCCTTGTAGCCAGGTGATAAGAAATGACATCTGAGCTTGGGCCTTGCAGTCTCTGTCAGCCCTGTGGTCAACCCCAGATCACCAGCATTCTTAGCATTAGAATTTGGAACCCAAGCTGGTCTCACAATGAATTATGTGTTTTGCTTTCCAGTTATCATAGTTCTGTGATACATCTACTTTGTTTATTATCTGTTTTTTTTAAAACAGGCATTACTGTCACCATCAGAAACAATACACTATTTTCTTGGTGAGGCAGTATAGCATCATATTCAATGTTTGGCTTTGAATACCAACTATGTGATACTAGGCAAGTTTCTTAACTGCTCTATGACTCAGTCAGCTCATCTGTAAAAGGAGAGTAATAATAATAACTACCTCAATGGATTTTTAGGATTAACTAAATTAGTTACTACTCACAATGTGCTTATAAAAGCATGTAGCACACAGTAATATGTAAGCCATTACTATTATTATTCACATATTTGAAATTTTAAAAGTGGTGAAAAAGCATATGGATATAACCTTCACTTACTAGAATAACTTAGAAGGAGGGGAAGCTATATTAGAAAACACCAATGATAAATTTCATCTAGTTTGCACTTTGTCCATGCAAAGATATTTTTGCCCCAGGTCTTGGTACAACAGCTCACAGGGAAAATTCTCTGTGATGCTTCTAACTATATATACAAAGCAAGACACTAATGAGTCAAAATATTCAGCTAAAGGGTCTGCCATGTGTGGAGCCTGGCCTCTCGAGTCAGCTGACCTGAACAAATAATCTGGTACCTGGGGCTGGTCTGAGCAGGAGGCATCAAGGGGGAAGTGAGATTCCTGGGGCTTGCGGCATTTCATGAAGGAGGACTGTGTGAGAGGGAAGACTGAACAGGACTTGAGTGGGCACAAAGGTTTAAAAAAAAAAGATATTCTAGGTCGTGGGAACCAGGGCTAGATGGCAGGGCTCTGGGAGTAAGTTGTGGGTTGGGGGAGAGGGCACAGACATGCCAGTCTGGAACAGAGGAGTCAAGCTAGAGCCCAGTGGGAGATAAGGCTGGAAAGATAATATGGCACCTTGCCTGCCAGGGAGGAATTTGGCTTCTATCCTATAGGCAAATGGAGAATGATGGAGGTTTTTGTCCTTGAGGTGTCTGAAAAATGAAAATGGTGGGTTTGCCAATCTCTTTGTGATTTGAACAAGCCACTTAAGGTCTCTAAGCCTTCCGTGTATAATTATGAGATGACAGTTTCATTGGGATCCAAGCTATTTGCAAGATGCTTGGAACTGTGTCCGCCACACAGAAGATACTGGATCATTGCTCATAGCTGATTCTAACTGCAGTTTGGATTGGAGGAGAGGAGTAATCTGAAAGCAAATAATACTGGCAGGGACCTAGTTGTTCAGAAAGATGGCTGTGCCTGAGGCTACAGCAGTGAACCCTCATTCCCCGTCAATCCTCCTCTATGCATTCAGTTCCCACCAACATCAACAGAGATGGACGACAGTAGTCAGAATCCTGGAAAGGGTGGTACAAACGAATGCAGGCCTTGCAGTCAGGCTGCCTGGGTAGAGCCCCAACTTTTCCACTTATCAGCTGTGTACCTGCAGGCAAGTCACTTGCCATCTCTGTGCCTCCCTTTCTTCATCTGGAAATTGCAAATCAGCCGAGAAGTCTTGTAAAGCTGCAATGACTGATGTACGTAAAGGGTTTCGGTGAGTGCCTGCAAGAGAATAAGCACCATCTAAGTGTGAACCATTGTTGATTTGGAATTCTATGGGAGGAATTTTGAAGCACACATAGAAGATGAGGGGGACAAGGAGGAAGGTATTAGGATCTGGGCAGTTTGCCAGTTCCTCTCAAGAAAGTTGTTCCCAACAAGGTCAGTAATTAGGAGCTCGGCCCAGAACTTGGAAATAAGGGACAGGGTCTCTGAACAGCAAATATCTGTCACAAAGCATACGATCCTCACACGATCAGAGTATCTGGAGCCAGTCTCAGGCTCTTAGGAAGACAACAAGGGAACAGTTCAAAAGCAGCACGTGGGCAGAACAGCGAGGGTTAGAGCTGCTGGGAAGGAGGAGACCGCACAGCCATAGGCAGGGAAGGCGGGGCTGTGTTCCTCAGGATGGAGGTCTACTGGCTGCAGTTGACCCTGGGAACATTACTGTTTAATGTCTATACAGAGATTGATTTTCACAAGTAATGCTCAGTGACTTATCAATAAAGACTAAATCATGTTCAATTCCTTACCCTCTGTTTAAGAAGAGTAAAAATACTCTAGTTTTTCCCAATAAAAATAGCTAAAATGTAAGTTTTGACATTTAAATTAGAAAGCCTAAATTATTTAGAAAATCACTGAACATGATACAAGTGAAATGAAGTGATCTAGAGAAATTGTGCTTCAAGAGAAAATGCACTCATCATCCAGAAAAATGAAAAAATATATTTTGAAGATAACTGCAGGTGACTTTTCGGTATTAGCTGCTGTTTTGAAACTATCAGCAGCAAACTTTTCTATTACCCAAAAGAAAAAGAAGTGGCTTGTCATTATGAGTTTTTCCTGTAGGCTCAATCACTTAGAATTCCAAAAATTTGTTGTTCTGTCGCTCAGTCATGTCCAACTCTTTGCGACCCCATGAACTGCAGCACACCAGGCTTCCCTGTCCTTCGCTATCTCCCAGAGTTTGCTCAAACTCATGTCCATTGAGTCTATGATGCCATCCAATCACTTCATCCTCTGTCACCTCCTTCTCCTCCTGCCCTCGATCTTTCCAAGCATCACTCTTCTCCAATGAGTCGGCCCTTCACATCAGGTGGCCAAAGTATTGGAGTTTCAGCTTCAGCCTCAGTCCTTCCAATGAATATTCACAGTTGATTTCCTTTAGAATTGACTGGTTTGATCTTCTTGCTGTTCAAGGGACTCTCAAGAATCTTCTCCAGCACCACCATTTGAAAGCATCAATTGTTCGGCGCTTAGCCTTCTTTATGGTCCAAGTCTCACATCCGTACATGACAACTGGAAATATAGCTTTGACTATACAGACCTTTCTCTGCAAAGTGATGTCTCTGCTTTTCAATATGCTATCTGAGTTTGTCATAGCTTTTCTTCCAAGGAGCAAGCTTCTTTTAATTTCATGGCTGCAGTCACCATCACAATGATTTTGGAGCATGAGAAAACAAAGTCTGTCACTGTTTCTATTGCTTCCCTATCTATTTGCCATGAAGTGATGAGACCAGATGCCGTGATCTTAGTTTTCTGAATGTTGAGTTTTAAGCCAGCTTTTTCACTCTCATCTTTCACTTTCATCAAGAGGGTCTTTAGTTCCTTTTTGTTTTCTGCCATTAGATATCATCTGTATATCTGTGTGTTAGTTACTCAGTCGTGTCTGACTCTTTGTAACCCTATGGAGTGTAGCCCTAGAGTCAGGCTACTCTGTCCATGGAATTTTCCAGGTAAGAATATTGGAGCAGGTTGCCGTTTCCTTCTCCAGGGGATCTTCCCAACCCAGGGACTGAACCTGGGTTTCCCAAATTACGGACAGATTCTTTACCTTCTGAGCCATCAGAGAAGCCCTAGTTTTCTGAATGCTGAGTTTTAACCCAGCTTTTTACTCTCCTCTTTGACCTTCATCAAGAGGCTCCTTAGTTCCTCTTTGCTTTCTGCTATTAGATGTCATCTGTATATTTGAGGTTGTTGATATTTCTCCCAGCAATCTTGATTCCATGCATGTGATGCCATCATGCATTTCACATGGTGTACCCTGAATATAAGTTAAATAAGCAGAGTGACAATATACAGCCTTGACATACTCCTTTCTCCATTTTGAACTAGTCCATTGTTCCATGCCCTGTTCTAACTGTTGCTTCTTGACCTGCATACAGGTTTCTCAGGAGACACGTAAGGTGGTCTGGTATTCCTGTCTATGAATTTTGCACATTTTGTTGTGATCCACACAGTCAAAGGCTTTAGCCTATTGAACGAACAGAAGTAGATGTTTTTCTGGAATTCTCTTGCTTTTTCTATGATCTTTATGATGGTGTCCAATCTAGGTGTCCAATTGTTATGATTACAGTTAGCCTAATTCTTGGTATCAAATGCCTTAGTCATCCTCACTGTTTTGCTTCTTTGTCCAATATTATTTTTTCTGGAATTAGATGAATTTTTTTTTTATATCTCTAAAACTAGGTGCAGTTTTCTTCCATAGCTTGGTAGAAACCTGACAAGGTCTTCTTTTAAAAAAAAAATGGTAAAATACATAATAGCTGATATATATTGTCTACTAAAGGTTTCAATTTTTAAGCTTTGAATCAGTCACAAAATGTTTGTTTTACTATTCCCAACTTTCTACTGCATGTAAATGGCCTATGGTAAAAATATAAGCATACTTACATTGTTATTTATCCTCGGGATATGAGCACTACTAATAATCTATCTATTTGTCTTGTTTTTATTTTGTTAGCAAACAGAGAAATCAGCAAGATAGTGGCTATTGAACCCAATGGGAGATGTATCTGTGCTCCTTTTTGATATACATTTTAACTTCCAATTCATTTGAAACTTTTACATGAAATTTTATTTCAAGATTTGTTTTCACTGTTTCTGTGTTCTACTGGAAAATTCTTGCAAGAGCATCAATTATGTAAGTACTTAAATAAATAGATGGTAATTAGGGTGAATTGTTAAATTTAAGAAGTAATTGTCTTTGCTTTTAAATTACCACTCAAAATAAGGTATTTGTAAGTTATAATCTGAAATAGCAAGCTGACATTTGCTGGCTCTTTACAAATATTGAACAGTAAATGTATGATGTTACTTCTCCCCATCAAATTAAACTTTGTAAAATAAATGTTTTAAACCAGATTTATTCTTGGAATTTCATGCAAAGATGGGCACAATAAAGGACAGAAATGGTGTGGACCTAACAGAAGCAGAAGATATTAAAAAGAGGTGGCAAGAATACACAGAAGAACTGTACAAAAAGATCTTAATGACCTGTATAACCACGATGGTGTGATCACTCACCTAGAGCCAGACATCCTGGATTGTGAAGTCAAGTGGGCCTTAGGAAGAATTACTACAAAGCTAGTGGAGGTGATGGAATTCCAGTTGAGCTATTTCAAATCCTAAAAGACGATGCTGTTAAAGTGCTGCACTCAATATGCCAGCAAAATTGGAAAACTCGGCAGTGGCCACAGGACTGGAAAAGGTCAGGTTTTGATTTCTGCACAATTGCTCTCATTTTACATGCTAGCAAGGTAATGCTCAAAAATCCTTTGAGCTAGCCTTTAACAGTACCTGAACTGAGAACTTTCAGATGTACAAGCTAGATTTAGAAAAGCCAGAGGAACCAGAGATCAAATTGCCAACATCCATTGGATCATAGACAAAGCAAGGGAATTCTAGAAAAACATCTCTACTTCTGCTGCTTTATTGATCACGATAAACCCTTTGACTGTAAGGATCACAACAAACTGTGGAAAATTTTTAAAGAGATGGGAATATCAGACCACCTTACCTGCCTCCTGAGAAACCTGTATGCAGGTCAAGAAGCAACAGTTAGAACCAGTGATGGAACAACAAACTGGTTCAAAATGGAGAAAGGAGTATGTCAAAGCTGTTTATTGTCACGCCGCTTATTTAACTTATATACAGAGTTAGTGAAAGTCGCTCAGTCATGTGCGACTCTTTGGGACCCCATGGACTATACAGTCCATGGAATTCTCCAGGCCAGAATACTGGAGTGGGTACCTGTTCCCTTCTCTAGGGGATTTCCCAACCAGGGATCGAACCCAGGTCTCCCGCATTAAAGGCGGATTCTTTACCAGCTGAGCCACCAAGGAAGCCAGTACATCATGCAAAATGCCCGGCTGGATAAATCATAAGCTGGAATCAGGATTGTGGGGAAAAATATCAACAACCTCACATATACAAATGACACCAGCTTAAGGGCAGAAAGTGAAAGTCAGTCATGTGTGACTCTTTGCAACCCTGTGGACTATACAGTCCCTGGAATTCTCCAGGCCAGAATACTAGAGTGGGTAGCCTTTCCCTTCTCCAGGGGATCTTCCCAACCCAGGGATCGAATCCAGGTCTCCTGTATTGCAGGCAGATTCTTTACCAGCTGAGCCACAAGGGAAGCCCAAGAATACTGGAGTGGGTAGCCTATCCCTTCTCCAGTGGATCTTCCCGACCCAGGAATCAAACTGGGGTCTCCTGCATTGCAGGCAGATTCTTTACCAACTGAGCTATCAGGGAAGTCAAGAGGAACTAAAGAGTCTCTTGAAAGTGAAAAACGAGAGTGAAAAAGTTAACTTAAAACTCAACATTCAGAAAACTAAGATCATGGCATCCGGTCCCATCATTTCATGGCAAATAGATAGGGAAGCAATAGAAACAGTGACAGACTTTGTTTTCTCATGCTCCAAAATCATTGTGATCGTGACTGCAGCCATGAAATTAAAAGAAGCTTGCTCCTTGGAAGAAAAGCTATGACAAACTCAGATAGCGTATTGAAAAGCAGAGACATCACTTTGCAGAGAAAGGTCTGTATAGTCAAAGCTATATTTCCAGTTGTCATGTACAGATGTGAGACTTGAACTATAAAGAAGGCTAAGCACCGAACAATTGATGCTTTCAAATGGTGGTGCTGGAGAAGATTCTTGAGAGTCCCTTGAACAGCAAGAAGATCAAACCAGTCAATTCTAAAGGAAATCAACTGTGAATATTCATTGGAAGGACTGAGGCTGAAGCTGAAACTCCAATACTTTGGCCACCTGATGTGAAGGGCCGACTCATTGGAGAAGAGTGATGCTTGGAAAGATCGAGGGCAGGAGGAGAAGGTGGTGACAGAGGATGAAGTGATTGGATGGCATCATAGACTCAATGGACATGAGTTTGAGCAAACTCTGGGACATAGTGAAGGACAGGGGAAGCCTGGTGTGCAAGAGTTGGACATGACTGAGCGACAGAACAACAATGAACAATCACAGCAAGTACTGACACAAAGCATTTGAAATTTGCCTTTTTATATAAAATGACAAAACAAATAATTATATTCATTTATATATTTCTGTGCTACTATTGATAAATACTGCTTCCAGTTGGTAATATGGTTATTGCTATAGTTGGCTGCTGTGACTTGAAGGGCCAAAATACCCTTAACCAACCATGAGGTCAGGAACATTTTAAGAACAGGTGTCTGGTGCCAGGAAAACAAGACAAAGCAGTGAAATATACCATCATAGAAAATATCAGTAACAATTCAGTTCAAGAGATGTCTCCAGTTACTGAAGGATCCATTTCCAATTGAGTGGTGACATTAAGAGTTTAGAAAAGAGTGGGGAGGGTGGCTTCCTGGAAGAAGCAAGCTTTCAGGAGAGCAGTATTTGGATTAATGAACAAAATCATGAAAGGGTGTTAAACTTATATAAACTAGAAATAAATCTCCCAAGAGACTGCTGGGACTGTCTCAAGATGGGGACACTCTTGCAGCCTCGACTCTGTCCTTAAATGTTCATTCCATTTAAGCGTCCAAATGAGGACGCTCATTTCCTCCACCCCCAACATTCCTCCCTGCCCTATGCTGTCCTTGGTGGGAGCATTCCTCCTGCTTTTCACAGTTCTGAAGCCCAAATGAAGCCCTTCTCTGCTTCCAGGAAACTTACCGAGAGGAGGCTGGGGCATTTTTAATTATTATTACCCACAAACCCCAATGAAAGCTTGGAAAAACAAGGAAATAGAGTGCCAACCTACACGCTCTGGCTTGTAAAATGTAATCACTTATTTCTCTTTCTGAACACCCCAAGGAAAAGGATCCTTGTCTGGGGCCCTCCCAGTAGGTTTGCCTCACGTTATGTGTTCCATCTGGTATTTTTACACTGGTGGGAGGGATACTGGGCCCAGCTAGAAGTCTCCGCTCCCATTTCACACCCCATTTCCCTTCCGGAAAACCCTCCGGCTTCCCCAGTGATTGACAGGCATTGTCAGTGCTCTCCTCCGCACGTGGTGAGCTCAAAGGGACCTCCACGTGGCAATGTGCAAACTCTTGGCTGACTCTGCAGGAGAGGGGGTGGGAGGAGCACGAGGTAGAGGGTGGGATTGCTATTCTTGTACCTAGAGAGTAGAGTTGGAACTCTGTGTGTGGGTTTCACAGCCAGGTATTGGAAGGGCCTCCTGTATTCAGTGGACTCCATCATTTTTTATAAGGGACTTGAGCATTCTTGGATATTGGTATCCCCAGGGGCTCCTGAAACCAATGCTCTGGGGATAGTTCCCCAAGTTCCCCAGTTGTATGTACTCTTTGAAGTAGGGGTGCCAGATAAAATACACGAAGAACATGCTTACGTTAAAAAGATTATTCCCCCTTTATCTGAAATTCAAATTTAACTGGATGTTTTGTATTTTAACTTGCTAAAAATGGTTACCTTAATTTTATGGGTCTTTGGAAACACCATTTCCCCAAATTCTCTTAGAAATAGAAAGAAAAGCCTTTGCACCAGAAGTCCTCCAGCTAACAGGCCTGAAAGCCAAATTCAGCTGACCACATGTTTTTGTATGGTCTGTAAGCTAACAATGGGTTTTACATTTTTTAAGGGTTAAAAGTAAATGGAAAGGCAAAAGTATAATTTTTGTGACGTGAAATTTGCATGACATACAAATTTCAGTGTCCGTAAATAAAGTTTTATTGGAGCACATCTACTCCCAGTGTTGTGATGTGCTATTACGATTCCTGCCCGTAGCGTTTAGAATAGAATGTGTGATTTGTCAGAAACAGGGAACAAGAGATGGAGTCACAGCGGCCCGTGTGGCACCCATCTTGATTGTTTGTAAATGTCTGATGTAAGACTTGGAATCTGTAATTTAGAATAAACTGTGAAATTAGGTCGGTAACTTGTTTTGAAAGGTCCGCGGAAAGACTTCGGGTTCGGACTGTGCACTTTGCTACCCCCTGGGGGCTGTACCTCACTGGAGATGGGGTCAGAGTGCACTTGGTGGGGAGGAGTCTCCTCAGAGTGCAAGTCCTGTGCACGGGCTCTGCGTGCGCGCTTTGGGAGCGTCCCGTGGTACTCGTGGTACTCGCGGAGCCGGAGCTCATTGTTCAGAGAGCCGGCCCCCACGCTCCTTGCTTAACCGCAAGCGCTGTTATGCCTGCCTGGAGGACGCTCCCTGCCCGCGCCACTCCTCGGAGCTGTTCGTGAATTCCTTTATTCTCTTCATTATTGGGTGTGATTAATTTGAATATATTGAGTACAATAAACCAAGTAATTCGAGCTTTTTCTGCAATTGGCCCCGGTCGTGTTCTGTGACCTCGCAGTCCCCAGGATCTTACTTGGTCTCGCTGCTTTGCCTGGAGGCACGAGTCCTTTCTGCACTGTTTGTAGCTGCCCTGACATTGGAGATAGAAGGGCAGGAGTTGCACCAGAGGCCATAAGGCTCAGGAACCTTAAAATAGTTACTCTATGGTCCTTTACCTAAAAAGTATGTGGAAAACAAATTTCTGGTTACCAAAAGGGAAGGGGAGGAGGAGGACTAAATTATGAGTATGGGATTAACAGATACACACCACTATATATAAAATAAACAACAAGAATTTACTGTATAGCACAGGGAGCTATATTCAATATCTTGAGATAAGCTCTAGTGGAAAAGAATCTGACAAATACATGTATATGTATAGCTGAATCACTTTATTGTACATTTGAAACTAACACAATGTTATAAGGCAACGATAATTCAATTTTTTTTAAGTATGTGGATCCCTGCTGTAAACTTTCTTTCTTTTTTATTCTTTTTTTATTTTGAGGCCCTGGTAGTTTTCTTTTTTAAATGAAAATATTCAAAATGGGGCAATGCATTTGGAGGTATGCCCAAGGTCTTTTGTGAATGGAAGGCTTGGTCTAAAATGGTGGTCCTGCATTTGCCCTTCAGACCTTCCCCCACCGGCACCCCCAGGCCCCTACTGGCTGACAGGTTAAAGGGTAAACAAGGTGACATAGACCCTTTCTTGGCAGAGCTCATGAGTACAAGGAGAAACAGCCGTGTAAATGAAGTGTTCTTCTGGAAGTGTCTTAGACCTGGGGAAGAGAGGAGAGCTTTGTGACAGCCTAGCCTTACTAGGCAGGAAGGAAAAGCAAGAGCATCTAGTTCAGACCAGCCTGAGGCTAAAGGTCGGTTGGGCATGTATAATATATTCCAGAAATGAGGGAGTTAAGATTGGCTGAACCTGAGGGGCAGGCGATGACAGATGGAGAATAAATGACTAAAATAAAGAAGCAATGTTTAACAAAATTCACATAGAGCTTTCTATGTACCTAGTGCTGTTGTAAGTGTTTTCTATACTATTTCATTTAATTATCACAACACCCCTTGATATAGTCCTATCATTGCTGCACTTTGTAGGTAAGAAATCTGAGGTGTACACCCAGGTCAAGTGATTTGCCTGATCTGGGGAAAAAACAACAATGACAAGGAGAACAGCAGGGGGTAGATGCAGGTTCACTTTCTTAGCAGTGCTAGGATGGGTGGGGTTGCTCTTCTCTTGTTCCCGAAGTAGTGGCTGTGGAAACAAATGGGTGATGGGAATGGAGATTGTCCTCGAGTTCCAGGACAATCCTGGATATTTGTGCAAACGGGTGATAGCAACTGAATTAGGGTGATCGTCACTGAGCAGTCTTGAAGAAATATCGAGCAAAACAAAGGGGCAGGAGATTCCTTGTTAAGTGTGATACAGACTAAATGCTGAAGAAAATCAGAGAGGAAGATTCCTGCTTATGAAGGAGTAATGACTGTTGTCAGAGGAGTTGGCCTTTGCGCTCATTCTCCAGACATTTTGAAACAGGTGTGGAGTCTACGAGAGCATTTTCCATTTTTTTGTTTGTTTGTTCATCACAGCTGTATTTCCTGCACCTAGACTAGCACCTGTTATGCCCTGAAGTGTTAGTCACTCAGTCGTGTCCAACTCTTTGCAACCCCATGAACTGTAGCCAGCCAGGTTCCTCTTTCCACAGAGTTCTCCAGGCAAGAATACTGGAGTGGGTAGCCATTCCCTTCTCCAGGGGATCTTCCTGACCCAGGGATCGAACCTGGGTCTCCTGCATTGCAGGCGGTTTCTATACTGTCTGAGCCACCAGGGAAGCCCAGTGTCATGCTCTAATGTCTTATTAATATTTGTTGAATGCAGGAGTGGATTTCAAAATATATATGTATGTTTGTGTAACTAATATGGTCACATGGTTCAAAAGTTAAAAGATTCAAAAAGCTCAAGAAGGCCCCAGTCACACAGTTCCCTTCCACACAGGCAACCAGGTTTTATATTTTTTCAGATTTCTGGCAAATAGATGTGTGTGTGTGTGTGCGCGCGCCTGCGCTTATGTTTATTCTCCACTCCTTCCCACTCACATACTTTTCATACAAATGGTAGCATAGTATACACACTGCACATGGCTTTGGTTCACTGTGTGTATCTTGAGACTATTCCCTGATAGTCCATTTTCCAGCCATAGCAATGGCATCACCATGCCACACTTTATCCAGTCGCCTACACTGCACATGTGGGTCTTTTTCTTCCTGTGCTCTTCGAGGTAGCACTGCACTGAGGAATGTGTGAGTGTTGAATGGGGAAACTCTGGGCTAAAGGAAGTGAAATGATTTAAGAGCACTTTTTCAAATGCTTTAAAAAGTGACCACCATTTTTTAAAGATTGGCCAGAAGTCCCCCACCATCATGGTTGTGAAATCCCCACTTTTGGAATCTGATCACTACATTAGGGACCTGGAGTATCTAGTGAAACATAGCGGACTGGCTCTGCTCCTTATGATTTGCATTCCTTTGGAAAAGCTACTGAAATCCTCTTCAGTTTTCATGTCTGAACTGTGGATAGTGATGCTTTCAGGCTACGAAGGTTAAATGAGATGAGGTAGTGCACGGATGCAGCCTGCCCAGGTGTGTGGTACACAGGAGAGATTCTCAGCTTCGTTTTGTTGTGCTGCTGTGCTATGATCCTCCAAATTCTCTTTCCTGTGCTTCCTTCTGCCTCCTTATTCCACCTGCTGTGACCAGAACAACTCGGTGATCTGGAGAGCTACAACACGGATGAGCCTTTCAAGCCTAAGCGAAATAAGCCAGTCACAAAAAACCACCTATTGTAGGAATCCATTTATATGAGATGTGCAGAAAAAGGTAGATCTAGATTGATGGTTTCCTAGGGCTGAGGAATTGGGGGAAATAGGGAGTGACTGCTAATGGGTCCAAGATTTCCTTTTGGGGGGTGATGAAAATGTTTTGAAATTGATATGGTTGCACAACTCTCAACATACGGAAAACATTGAATTGTGTACTTTAAATGGGCCAGTGTTTTGATATGTGAATTATACTTCAAGAAAGTTGCTGTTTAAAAATGCCCTGGCAGAAAAGTGAGATAGAGGAGGAAAGAGGGACAGAAGGGCTCTGAAGCAACATAGAGAGAGGGCTGCATTCGAGGCGCACAGCAGGTACAGCAACGGGCACCAACAGGCCTTAACTTTAGTCCTGGCTCAGCCTCCAGCTGGCTGTGTGACCTAGGAAAAGGCCCTTCACCTCTCTGTGCTTTGTCTCATTAAAACATAAAATGATTAAAAATAAGGAGGTGGAACTTGGTGACCTAGGGTCTCTTTCTCATCTAAAAGTTTACAGTTGGCCTCCTGCCTGGGGCTGGGGGAGGAGAGGTGAGGGGAAGCCAGAGATAGGAGGACTGCAGAGATACTGGCAGGCCTCTCCCTCCCCTCTTCGCCCTGCTCTGCACCCTGCCCTCCCCTTGAACCTGAGGCCTTTGCTCAGCTTCCCCCACCCTGGAAGTTCCTGCATGCAGAGGAGAGTGTGAGGGTGGGGTCGGGTCAGAGTCATGAGGAGGCCCAGACAGGAGCCACACTCGCAGATATTGCCCCATTTTCTACTCAAAGTTATAGTTTTTGAGAAGGAGGGAATTTGGGAAAATGAACCTAGAGTCAAGGCAAATTCTCCAAGCAGAGAGGTGGACAAGATAATTTTGCCATCACTGAGGCTGATTACCATCCTTTAATATATGATGCTGAACTGCACTAAATTAAATATGTGCATTCTAATTGTGTAAAATGTACCCAAAAGGTACCATTTAAAATGATTTTTAAGTGTACAGTTCGGTGGCATTAAGTACCTTCACAGTGCTGTTTAACCATCACCACCACCCACCTCTGTTTCTAAACTTTTACATTGAAAGATCAGAAACAAAGTGCAAGAACCCTGTGTTCCACACCTGTTCAGATCAAGATACATACGTTGAGAGCACTCCAGGGGGCTCCCTCTTGCCCCCTCCTGTCCATTCTATTTTTAAATTGTTTTTGCTAAATTTAGCTCTTTGCTTGGAGGAGAAAAAAAAAAAAGTCCTTTGTGGTTTTGCGAATTGCACAGTCAGTATCTCAATGTTTCACTCCTAGAGGTTCAAGTCCCAGTGTTCTGGGGCAGGAAGGCACTTGTGCTAGGACCTGGGACCCATTGTTCCTCCATAGCCCAGGGCCCCCTCAGGGGTTGAAAAGTTCTTATTGGTGAGCTCTTAATTCTCACTGCAGATAATGATAACCTTTCTGTTAAACAAAATGTGGAGATATTTTCTACTCTCGCTGTCAGGTAATTTGTTGGTTAAGGCAGGCAAACCTACATCCCATCAGTGACATCAAAATTCTACTGATTCTGTAACTGAACTAAACATGACATAACCCAGCCTACTTTTCTATAGATTAGTCTATGATTTTTTCCTTCAGATTTAAAAATTAATTTAAATTTTTTGAGATATAGCTGACATATATTAGTTTCAGGTATGCAATGTAATGATCTGTTATATGTATGTATTGCAAAATGATCACCACAATAAGTCTAGTTAATATCCATCACTCCAACTTATTTTCTTGTGATAAGATTAAGATCTACTCTCTTGGCAACTTTAAAATATACAATACAGTTTTGTTAACTATACTTAGCATGCTGTGCATACCCAGGACTTGTTTATCTTATAACTGGAAGTTTGTCTCTTTTGAACACTTTCACACATTTTTTTTTTTCAGTATTTAAATCTGGGCTGTTTGTGGGTGAAGTAAGAATCAGGAAATTAGAGTATAATTCATCAGACTAAAAACAAAGAAGGAAGCCAATAGGAGACTAAGGAAAACAGATAATGAAGGAAACTTAAAGAAGGAAGAATTGGTAAAGGATCAAATCAACCTCTGAGAGAGAGATTTCACAGTTCTACAGAGGAAATCCAGAAGAAGGCAAAACAAACAATCCCCCCATGCCCCCACTGAACTTCATCTCCAACATTTTTACCTATCAATTTTGTTCTCTACAATTTTTACCTTAACCAAAGCCCTTCAAAAGCCCATGTGTTATTCACCACTGTCTCTCCAAAGCTCATCACAGGTATCTGGCGTGTGGTAAACAATTAAGAACCAGGAATCAAAGGACAGAGGAACCAGTTGGTAAGGTCCTTTTCTAACTGGAGACGATGGCATGGCAGGGAGAGAGGGAGACAAGAAGGAAGTGTCATGAGGGACTGATTACCTACTCACTGTGACAGGTACTAGTGCTGGTACTTCCCAGGGCAGGTATGTGGAAAAGATGGACCCAAGTCTTAGGGGACTTTTCATTCTAATAAAACACATACAAATGTGGAACCGTGTGTGGTGATGGAGATTAACTAGACCTATTGTGGTGATTACTTTGCAATATAAACATATCCTGGATCATTGTGTTGTATACATGAAACTAATGTTATATGTTAATTATATGTTCCTTAAAAAAAAAAAAAAAAGGTAAATAAACATTTGGAAGGAACAGGGCAGAATTGCCCAGGAACCAAACCACTTTTTACCAGCCCCAAACCACTTTTTGATATTAATGACTCTGCAGAGGGGTTCCCAGACAGGTAGTGTGAAATCCAAAACTCTTTGTGGTTACAAATTCTCATGGAAGATCTCCTCCCCACATTCTACTTGCTGCACCCAGAGCCAAGGCCCAGGCAGATAAGCTTCCTTGTCTTCTCGGCCAAGGACTGTGATTTTCTAGTCTTCTCTTTCATTCAAGGCATATCCCTCTGAAAATCCCAGTTTTGTACTAGAGTATCAATTCCAATACAGTTTTAGGGGGAGCCACAGGCCTTGTCTCCTGGCCCTGTAAGGGTCTTAAAAGCCAAGGCTCTCAGTCACTAAAATAGGTGCAGGTACTTTTCCAGGAATCCAGTGGTTAAGACTCCGAGCTTCCACTGCAGGGGGCATGAGTTTGATCCCTGGCTGGGGAACTAAGATCCGCATGCCAAGTGACATGGCCAAAAAGAACAAATAAAAAATTTTAATTGAAAAAAATGACAAAATAAAATAGGTGCATCCCATATATGGGCACCCACAGTGTCTGTTCTCTCATCCTCCCCTCAGTATTTTAGGTTTTTCTTTTTGACCTGAGGGTATTTCCTTTATTTTCTTGTCACCTATTAATCTATAGGACATTTATATTATTTGATCCAGAATTTGTAAGTCTTTTGTTGCAGGAATTTGTTCACAGTATCTATTCCCCCATATTATTTGGAAGTGGAAGTCAGCCAACAACCACGTTTTTGATCATTTTCCTCAATACCCAACACAGTACTGTACAGAGCCCAGATGCTTAATCAGAGATAACAGCTGTGTGATCGTCCACACTAATCCCAAGGGAAAGCATATCATCACATGAAAACGGATTTGTGTATCATATTTTGGTTTTCAACTGATGCCAGATTCATTCTCCTAAGGGATCAGTGCCTGACAGGGGCAGGCAGAAAAGGAGGACCAACAAGACTCCAGAGCAAGGCGAGCTGCCCAGGAAAACCATGCCCCACCCTGGGTAACGGATGGGCTTGTCACGAGACTGGTCACCAAGTTCAAGGTCACTGTAGTTCAAGAGAAAGGCTTCTGTCAACCCTATCCCAACTTTTGCAAATAATTATAAGGAAGACAGTTTCTTAAGATTTACTTTTCCACTGATGAAGTCTCTAAATGCATAGTAAGAAGATTTAACAATGTCTGAAGAAAAGTTAAGCTCTCTTTTCTCTATTTTTCTTTCTTTCTTTTTATTTTTTTTTTAAGAAAAAAGGGTTCTTTGGGGAAAGATAGAAAGAGAAAATAAACCCCCGATATTCCCTTCAAATTTTGGGAAAGGGAGTTTTCAATGGGACAGCCATGTTTATTCACTTTTTTTTTTTTTTAATTTGGCCTCACATCATGAGAGATCCTGGTTCCCCAATCAGTGATTGAACATGTGTCCCCCACAGTGGAAGCACAAATCCCTAACCACTGGACTGCCATGGAATTCCCAAGTTTATTCACTTTTAATAAATATTTGTTGAATGCCCACTAAGGGCTGGGCCCCATGCAGGACACTAAGGCAAGAGCTGTGAACACAGCTGATGAAGAACTTGCTCTCTGGAACTTCTGTTCCAGGAATGGAGACAGACATTTTATACATAATCACAGAAATAAATGTATATGTACAGATGGTGAGCAGTGTTATACATGGAAGTGCACTGAAGGGTGCCATGACAGATTATAACCAGGGGCTGCCTTGGCTGGGCGTCAAGGAGGATCTCTCTCTGGAGGTAACTCTCTGCAAAGATCTAGAGGATGGGCCCAAGCAGTCAGGTTAAGAGTGTGCAGAAGAATAGACAGCTAGATGGAACAGAGTGGGTACAGCTTCTCATTAGTAATAAACCTATTTACAAAAAATACTGAAGCTTTTGCTTCAACATGATAAGGAAAAGCTTGTCATTTGGTAGCACTTTGTGGTTTGCTGTTTCCTGGGGTGGGGAAGGCTGACATCATTATTCCCACTTTCAAGATGAAGGAACCATGAAAAAAATCTGAGTGTCATCAACAGATGAATGGATGAAGAAAATGTGGTATATACATTCAATGGAATATTAGTAAGCCATAAAAAGAAGGAAATCTTGCTATTTGTGACAATGTAAACTTGAGAACATTTCGCTAAGTGAAATACATCAGACAGAGAAAGACAAATACCACATGATCTCACTTATATGCAGGATCTAAACAACAACAGCAAAATACCAAACTAACCAAGCAAGCAAACAAACAGAAAAGCTCATGGATGCCAGAGGCAGGTGGTGGTGGGGGGGAAAAAGAGAAGAGGGTTAGAAAGTACAAACTACCAGCTATAAAATAAATAAGTCATGGAGATATAGTGTACAGCATGGGGACTATAGTTAATAATACTGTATTGTTTATTGGAAAGTCGCTAAGAGAATGGATCTTAAAGAGTTTCATCATACAAAACAATTTTGTAAATACGTTTGATGATGGATGTTAACTAAACTTACTGTAGTGGCCATTTTGCTATATGTAGAAATATATATTGTGATAAATAGAAATATTAAATCATCATGGCGACCCACTGCAGTATTCTTGCCTGGAGAATTCCATGAATAGAGGAGCATGGTGGGCTACAGTCCAAGGGGTCACAAAGAGTTGGACATGAGTGAGAAAAAACTAATATAATATTGTATATCAAATACGTACACATATAAGAATGAAGGAACCAAGGCTCAGAGTTGTCAGGTTACCTGCCCAAGTCACACATTTTAAAGAGGGATAGGGCTGCAGACTGTGCTCTGGTGGTTTAAGTACCTCACATTTAAAGGAAACTTTGAAAGGTCCTCCGAAACAAGCAGTTTTATTTCAGGCAGCAGGCTGACAGCTCATTTGATGCTCAACAGAAATAACTAGCAGTTTCTCGAAATAAATGGCGTTTTGAACAGGACAAAGGCTCAGAAGGAAGAGGTCTGGGCCGTAGATTTAACTGCAAGTCATCATCATGAATACAACTTGTTTCATCAGGCCTGTAATAAGGTTCTTCTGGGCAGTGGAAACGAAGGCGCTGCTGTGAGTGTTCGGGTTCTGCTGTCAGAAACTGAGCGATGCTGCCTTAATGCCCCAGCTATCGACAGCAGGACAAATTTCTACGAACATTGCTTTTAATATTGTTACTACAACTTAATAGCCATATTTTTTTAAAAGATTGGCTAAATCAAAGAACACAAACTCCTCTCATTACTCATAAAATTAAAGATGGAACAGCAACAAAATGCACAGGTTTTTGTGCCCTTCCTTTCTTTGCTAGAGATACTTAAACATGTTCTGCAGAAAGGCCTATAGTAGTGTTTACCTTTTTTGTTCATCATTACCCCCTCAGGAAAATATTTTAATTTAATATATTTAAATCAGTTAACTAAGCCTAAATATGTTAATTCTATACTATGAAATGTATAATACATAATTTAATTTCTTCCTAATGAAAAAAGTTAAATCCTAAGGAATAAGATTATGTCAGATAGCGTTTGACTTTGGAGAGCTCACAGACCATTGTAAAATATAGATTTATTTTTGTCCCTTAAGGACCAATTTTCACCTCTCCTCCTGTTGATGATTCATGACTTAACTTAGAAGCAGAGAAAACACACACACACATCTTAGAAATATGTCATCTTATGATCTTTAAGGGGCTTCCCTGGTGGCTCAGCGTAAAGAATCTGCCTGCAATGCAGGAGCCGCAGGAGACACAGTTTCGATCCCTGGGTTGGGAAGAGCCCCTGGAGGAGCACATGGCAAGCCACTCCAGTATTCTTGCCGGAAAAAAATTCCTCCCCATGGGCGAGGAGCTGGGTGGGTTACAGTCAAAGGTGTCGCAAAGAGTCAGACACAGCTGGAGCGACTTAGCACGCACATGATCTTTAAAGGCTTGTACTGAATGGAACTGAAACAATCATTGTGTTGGTTGATTTTGTGTCAACTTGGCTAGGCTATGGTGGCCAGCTGTTTGGCCAAACACTAGTCTAGATGTTGGTGTGAGGTATTTTGTAGATGTGACTAATATTTACAGTTAGTTGACTTTGAGATTACCCTCCTTGATGTCGGAGGGTCTCATCCAATCAGTTGAAGGCCATAGCAGCAAACAGGTTTTCCTAAGACATTCTGCCGAAAGGCTGTAACAAAGAAATCCTGTGGAAGTGCCAGACTGCCAGCCTGCCCTACAGATTTCAGACTCAACAACCTCCATAGCTGCGTTAGCCACTTCCTTATAATAAATCTATTTATGCTGGGAATTCCCCAGGGTCCAGTAGCTCAGGTTCTGTGCTTTCACTGCCGAGGGTTCATGTTCAATCCCTAGACAGGAAACTAAGACCCCACAAGACGGGTGGCCAAAAACAAAACGAATCTCTCTCTCCCCCTCTCTCTCTCTCTCTCCTTCAGTGACATTTATATTTATGTCTCCAAAATCATCTTGGTTTAAAAGGAAGAAGTTAAAATTGAGTATTTCATGTGATAGTCATTCTGCTATCATGTAACCCTCACAGTAATGCTGTGAGGTAGGTATGCTGCTGCTGCTGCTGCTGCTAAGTTGCTTCAGTCGTGTCCGACTCTGTGCGGCCCCACAGACGGCAGCCCACCAGACTCCCCCATCCCTGGGATTCTCCAGGCAATAACACTGGAGTGGGTTGCCATTTCCTTCTCGAATACATGAAAGTGAAAAATGAAAGTGAAGTCGCCTAGTCGTGCCCGACTCTTAGCGACCCCATGGACTGCAGCCCACCAGACTCCTCTGTCCATGGGATTTTCCAGGCAAGAGTACTGGAGTGGGGTGCCATCGCCTTCTCTGAGGTAGGTATAATCACCTCCATTTCACAGATGAGAAAACTAAGACACAGAAAGTTTAAGTAAAACTTGCCCAAGGTCAAGTAACTATGAATTGACAAGATCGACATTTGAATCCAGGACTTCCTGACTTCAGAGCTCTCTGCTTTCCAGATGGCACTTGTGTCCCTTCAGTGGATCCCCTGTAGCTCACTGATGGCTAAGCGTGTGGTTTCACCCAAGCCTCACAAACCACTGGGAACAACAGATGCTTCTGTAATAGAGTCCATAACTGCTAATATTTACAGAACACTTGGCTGATGTTGCAATGTTTTCCTTGCGTTACTCATCTAATCCTCATAACAACTTTATGAAGCATATACTGTTACCACTCATGTTTTATAAATTAAGAGGCCCTGAGAGGTTAGGTGCTCCAGCTTTGAAGCAACAGAGCTGTGACTCCTACTGTGCTCATCCCCTCCAGTGTCTGGCTGTGGCCACTGCAGGGGACAGCCTTCTCTGAAGTTGTCCTTAGGACCTGGGCAGAGCTTATTCTTGGGACCACGCCATCTCCCTTTCCCCTTTTCTCCCCATCCTCTTCCCAGCTCCTGTGTTCTTGTTCCTCACTTCAAAACATTTAAATCCTGGGCCAGGGCTGGGGAGCAATCCGACAAATAGTCATTATTGGTTTGGGAGTCCTAGAGTTTGCCCATTAACAAAGACATCTGGAAACAGAAAGCCTTAACTTACAAGACTGAATGGTGGATTCAGAGGGTGGGAAGAATTTCAGTGAGTGGAGGTGATGTTTGGAAGCTGAATTAGTCAGGGTACCTATAGGAAGTGGATGGTACCCTCAGGCGGGGAGTGAAGGAGAATTGAATAAAAGGACAGTTTTTAGATGTGTGTGATTATGGCATCCAATCCCATCAGTTCAGTTCAGTTCAGTTCAGTCACTCAGTCATATCCGACTCTTTTCGACCCCATGAATCGCAGCACACCAGGCCTCCCTGTCCATCATCAACTCCCAGAGTTCACTCAGACTTAACGTCCATCGAGTCAGTGATGCCATCCAGCCATCTCATCCTCTGTCATCCCCTTCTCCTCCTGCCCCCAATCCTTCCCAGCATCAGAGTCTTTTCCAATGAGTCAACTCTTTGCATGAGGTGGCCAAACTACTAAACAGTGGCAGATTTTATTTTCCTGGGCTCCAAAATCACTGTGGATAGTGACTGCAGCCATGAAATGAAAAGAGGCTTGCTCCTTGGAAGAAAAGCTATGACAAACATAGACAATATATTCAAAAGCAGAGACATCACTTTACCAACAAAGATCTGTATAGCCAAAGCTATGGTCTTTCCAGTAGTCATGTATGGATGTGAAAATTGAACCATAAAGAAGGCTGAGCACTGAAGAATTCATGCTTTCAAATTGTGGTGCTCAAGAAGATTCTTGAGAGTCCCTTGGACAGCAAGGAGATCAGACCAGTCAATCTTAATGGAAATCAACCCTAAATAGTCATTAAAGTGAAGTCGCTCAGTCGTGCCCGACTCTTTGTGACCCCATGGATAGTAGCCTGTACCAAGCCCCTCCGTCCATGGGATTTTCAAGGCAAGAGTACTGGAATGGGTTGCCATTTCCTTCTCCAGGGAATGTTCCCAACCCAGGGATCGAACCCAGGTCTCTCACATTGTAGACAGACGCTTTACCATCTGAGCCACCAGGGAAGTCCAGAAGAATTGATAATAAAGCTGAAGCTCCAATACTTTGGCTACCTGATGCAAACAGCCAACTCACTGAAAAACACCCTGATGCCGGGAAAAACTGAGGGCAGGAGGAGAAGGGGGTGACAGAGGGTAAGATGGTAGCATCACTGATTCAGTGGACATGAGTTTGAGCAAATTCTGGGAGAAAGTGAAGGACAGGGAAGCCTGGCATACCACAGTTCATGGGGTCACAAAGAGTCGGACATGACTTAGTAACTAAATAGAGCAACAGAGGAGGATTAAGAGAAGCCAATATGGGATAGTGTAGCACCTCATGGCTGGCCTCAGCAGGGAGCCATTGCCACCCTGGCCTGAAGGGGCAAGGGGAGGAATGGTCCTGAGAAACTGAGAGATTTGCTGCAGCTTTGGGGAGTGACCCTGCCCCGGGAGAGATTGGAAGGCAGCCCCTGCCACCCCATAGGACGAAAACTAAGGAAAGAAGTACTCCTTGCCCTTTTTCTGGGAGGCTGGGTTGTGCAAGTGCTTCCCATTGACCACACCCAAACTGCAGGCAGATGCTAAGGAGGTACATTCTACTGAGAAGGCCAGCAGAAATCAAATGAAAACTATTACATACATGAGGGACTTCCCTGACAGTCCAGTGGTTAAGACTCCATGTTTCCAACACAGGGGGTGTGGGCTTCAATCCTTGGTCAAGGAACTATGCCCTCACATGTCACAGCTAAGATTCTGCATGTCACAACTTAAGATCCCACATACCACAACGAAGATCAAAGATCCTGCTGCCGCAACTAAGACCTGGCACAGCCAAGTAAAGAGATCAATGCATAAAAATTACAAATAAGACCTCACCACAACCCCTCAAGGTAAGTCTTCGTTTTAAAAAGAACTGCATAAAAAAAACAAAACCAAACCACATGCATGAGATAATTTCAGGAAGTCATGTTATGAAGAAAACAAAAGGAGGGAAGAATCTAGAAATGGAGCAGCATTATTTTGCTGAGGGTGTTTAGGGAAAGTGGTTTGGGGCAATGTCATCACTGAAGAGACACAGAGTAAGTCCACAGAGGCCAGAATCCCAGGCACAGAGTGGAGTGGGGAAGAGAGGAGGGGCCCTGGAGGGCCGTGCTGATCCCAGCACAGTGGCCCTCTGTGACAGGTCAGCACAGGGCCAGTTTCACAAATGAAGCAGAAAGACACCTTGGTGTCCACAGAGTGGCTGACAGGATAGCAAAGGCGGGCATGGGCCATGGAGTAACTGCCTGCCACCTCTTCCCTGGGTGGACAAATTACTTAACCTCTCTGTGCCTTAGTTTTCTCGTTTATGAAGTACAGATAACAGTGTCCACTCACAGGGTGGTAATGAGGATGAAATGAGCGTATTCTTGAACAAACTCTGCCTCAATTAGCACCATGCTTATCACACTCCAGGTGGGAGGAAGCAGTGTGGCCCCAGGGACCACACACTAGGGGGAGACAGACACACCTCCCTCACAATACAAGGCAAGGCAAGCTGTCTGCCAGCAGGAGGGGCTACACCTGGCTTTGCAGAGGAGGAGCCTTGAGCAGTTCTTGCAGAGCAGTCCATTTTCAGAAAGTCCTTTTCACTAATATAGCCAGAACTCAGGTCCAGTGAACATCAGTTGACAGTCTCCGGGCTTTATAGAAGGAAGGAAATCAAATAGGGGACTTAAAAGATTAGAGGATTCCTAGGTGGTCAGAGGACAAGAAGAATCAATTGACTCCGAAATCAGGGCATGACTAAGCAGTGCACCAAGAATCCAGTAGGTGGCGTAAATGGGCCATTCACTGGGAGAACTTCCATTTCTCATTGTCTATGAGATCTGGGGTTCTTTTTCTCTCCTTGTATCTCCCCTCCGCTTCCCCTTGCCCTCATCCCTGCCCCCGCCCCCCCACACCTTACTCAACTACAGAAACAGGAAAACCCTTACTGGAAGACCTACTGAACATTTCAAATATAAAATATATATATATGTATTTTTTTTTTCTTCAATCCCCTCTCCCTCAAAATTTTCTGGTAAAATTCATGGTTTCCAGACATTTTATGTGCATTACCATCCATTTTACCAAATATATGTTGCCATTTCACCATGTTAGTCCTTCAGTCATATCTGACTCTGTGATCCCATGGACTGTAGCCTACCAGGTGGTAAGTGGCTTGGATGGTTAAGAATCCACCAGCAATGCAGGAGACCTGGATTGGATCCCTGGGTCAGGAAGATCCCCTGGAGAAGGGAATGGCTACCCACTCCCATTACTTTTACCTGGAGAATTCCATGGGCAGAGGAGCCTGGCAGGCTATATAGTCCATAGGGTGGCAAAGAGTTGGACATGACTAAGCAGCTAACACTTTTACTTTTTTTAAACTTTCATTTCAGCATAGTTATTAGAAGTTTTAAATGATCTTTACTTAGTGAGGTTAGTTTTTAAAAAATTAAGACAAGCTACTTATAATTAACATAACTAAGCACTTTCCAGAAAGCTGAATGCAAGTATGAGCCTACAGCATATACAGAAAGGTTGGTTTATGTTGAGGTCAACTTTCTAAACACAATTTTGATTATACAGTTTTCTAGAAGAAAGATAAAAAAATAGAATGCTTCTGAATGAGTTAATGGGATCAGTTTCTCTGTGCGTTAGATCTAAATTTTCTGAAAGCAGATGCAAATGTTCTTATTTTTCTGTGGATCTATGAAGTTGGTTTACTAAGGGAACAAATTATGCATTTATCATCCTTTGGAGTATACTATGTCTTTTCTACATTCATGTGGGCAATTTGGAAGGTAAATAATTTCTTTTTCATCATAAAATAGAATAATACTAGAGAAAACATTAAAAAATGTAAGAATAAAAGGGGAAAAAATCACCCTTAACCTCAGTAGTTTTTTTTGACAGTGCTGGCAGTTTGATGTATTACCGTACTTTTTCTTATGCATATTTTCACTCATTCATAGAACAGACATTAATGGACCAGCTTCTATTCTGGGATCTAGGGATCTAATTGTAAACAATAAGCTAAGTTCCTGATATCATGGAGTAAAAAGAAAAATAATTAGTGATTAAGAAAAAGAAGGATAATCTCAGTCCATCACCTGCACTATGGAGAAAATGGAACAGGATGGTAAGGAAATATGAGGTGTCTTCATTAGATCAAGTGCTCAGGAAGAGCCTCACAAGAAGGTGATGGTGAGCCATGACTTGAATTACTAGGAAGGACCTAGCATGTGAAGAAACGGAAAGGAGCATTCTAGGCAAAGAGCATGTGCAAAGGCCCTGTGGTACAGAAACACTGGACGCA
This sequence comes from Bos taurus, assembly GCF_002263795.3. NCBI lineage: Eukaryota > Metazoa > Chordata > Mammalia > Artiodactyla > Bovidae > Bos > Bos taurus. The sequence continues at coordinate 43,725,984 of NC_037335.1, forward strand.
CGAGGACCCAGAACAGCTGCTGGGTTACTATAGCACAGCACGGGACCAGGGCTGAAAGAGGAGATGTGCTCAGAGAGCTGGGCTGGCAGCCAGATCATGCTGGCCTGGGTAAGCACACGAGACTTCATTCTGGTAACCATTGTACATACATTTGTCATCCTGAGTTTTCCCTATGACATTATTAACATACTTTGCCTCATGTCATTGCATAGACTTCAAAACCGTAATTTAAAACCAATACTAAAATCCCATCAAGTTGGTCTTTAATGATTTACTGCACTATTTTCCCTATGAAAGGTATATCCTCTTAACAAATATACCCAAGGTGGCAATATGTACTTCATACAAAATTTTATCTTCTTTTAAATAAGCTGATTGTTATTGGTTCCACTTATTGTTTCAAATTAGTTGAGCTAGACTTTCCTGCTTCTCCTAAGGAAGTTCATTTTCAGACAGTGTGTTTACATTTTAATGAGGGAAAAGGGAAGTGAATTTAGACAATTCTGACATTTTAAGTCCAAGATGAGTGATGAGGGAGCAAAACAAGACATTCACTGTAATCTAGTCTCTCAATCTCTCCCCATCTGAGATTATATTTATTCAAAAAAAAAAAAAGGCTAAGATCAGAAACACTATTGTCACAGAAGCAGGAAGAATAACATTCTGAAACTAGTGAGCTTTGATCTGTACTCAGCATTGGAAAGCAAGGAAATATGGCAGTGCTTTGCTTAAAAATAGAAGAGAATAGTGGTTTCTCTGGTCTGCCCATGCTTAGTTAGACAATTAAAAATAATGCTGTGACAGATGCTGCTATGTTCATGGTCCTGTGAACATGACTGTTTTAGGGGACAGTTTTATTGGAGAACTTGCTTTGTGACCTGTAAGAAGTTGATTTTTAGCAATCATGTAACTAAATATTAATATTTGGTGCTTCCCTGGTGGCTCAGTGGTAAAGAACTCACCTGCCAACGCAGGAGACGCGAGTTCGATCCTTGAGTCAGGAGGATCTCCTGGAGAAGGAAATGGCAACCCATTCCAGTATTCTTGCCTGGGAAATCCCATGGACAGAGGAGCCTGGCAGGAGGCAGTCCCTGAGGTCACAAAAGAGTCAGATAGGACTTAGCAGCTCAACAGCTAATAACAACAACTAATTATTTGCACCCTCTGAGAAAGCTGACTGCATCTTCAGAAGTGACTTGTGCATTTATTATTAGCTTTGATTTAGTTGTTATTCCTGATCATGGTCATGCTGAGGCTGCTTGGCTGACATGGTAGCTATGGGCCCAAGGAAACAAGAGTGTCCTTCATGGGAACCAGAATTCTTTGCACAATCAGTTACTGAATAACTGTGTGCATACGGCACGTGCAGAAGCAGGTCTGCTTGTCTTAGCAGCTGCATAGCACCTATGTTCAATGTTTTGGAGATGCCTTTATTATATGACCATAAGCCAATGGTAAAACTATATTTTGCAGTTTACTTTTAATACAACTTATAAATTCTCCTCTGTGCTGTTTGTGCTTGGATTTCTAACACTGGAAAAGACTTTAGAACTTATCCCGAAGTCCTCATTTTTATAGATAAGGAAGCAGAATCCAAAGAGATTAAAGGACTCACCCAAGGTCACTCAGCTAGTTAGAATTTAGAGTTTTTCTTTCTTTCTTTCTTTCTTTAAAAAAAAAAAATCCAACATTATTTTTATTTATAAGTCAGCCTGGTGTTGAACAAAGGCCAGATTCATAATGGCAGATTTCACTGAGCCACCCAGCCACTTTTTCTCAAAATAAAGCAAAGGTATGAGCTCTAAAGTTGAGTGCGTCCCTCAAGAATTCATGTGTCGAATTCCTAACCCTCTAAATGTGACCTTCTTTGGTAGTGGGGTCATTGCAGGTGTAATTTATTAAGATGAGGTCAATATGACTGGTGTCCTTGTCAGAGGGAGAAATTTGGATACACATGCACACAGGGAGAAGGCTATATGAAGATGAAGGCAGAGACCAGGTGATGCTTCTATAAACCAGAGAAGAGAAAGGAGCTCTAGAATACCACCAGAAGGTGAGTGAGAGGCAGGGGACAGACCTTCTCTCACAGCCCTCAGAAGGAACCAAGCCTGCCTCAGCGTGTCCTCTCTTGATCCTGGACTTCCAGCCTCCAGAATGATGAGACAATACATTTCTGCGGTTTAAGCCACACACTTTGTGGTACTTTGTATACTGCCCAACAAACTAATACAAATACCCATGCTTGCTGCTTATCTAATGAGTTAGAGAGTCCAAAAATAATGTAATTGTGCCTTTGGAAAATGTATAAGAACTAAGCCCACAAATACATGATATTAATATGAAACTAATTTGTGGCTACTGATCTGAGAGCTATGAATTGCCAAACAAAAAATTACAAAAATTTCCTAAAATCCAACTATTAAAGCCTGAGGGGTCTCTGAGACCTCAGATGGTCTGGCATGACCCAACCGTGATGTTTTATAGACAAGTCATGCCACCCTATCTAATGCTGTTGGATGAAGCTAGGGACTGAATTTAAACTTCTGGTTCAGTTCAGTTCAGTCACTCAGTCGTGTCTGACTCTTTGCGACCCCATGAATCACAGCACGCCAGGCCTCCCTGTCCATCACCAACTCCTGGAGTTCGCCTAGACTCACGTCCATCGAGTCAGTGATGCCATCCAGCCATCTCATCCTCTGTCGTCCCCTTCTCCTCCTGCCCCCAATCCCTCCCAGCATCAGAGTCTTTTCCAATGAGTCAACTCTTTGCATGAGGTGGCCAAAGTACTGGAGTTTCAGCTTTAGCATCAGTCCTTCCAATGAACACCCAGGACTGATCTCCTTTAGGATGGACTGGCTGGATCTCCTTGCAGTCCAAGGGACTCTCAAGAGTCTTCTCCAACACCACAGTTCAAAAGCATCAATTCCTCGGCGCTCAGCTTTCTTCACAGTCCAACTCTCACATCCATACATGACCACAGGAAAAACCATAGCCTTGACTAGACGGACCTTTGTTGGAAAAGTAATGTCTCTGCTTTTGAATATGCTATCTAGGTTGGTCATAACTTTCCTTCCAAGGAGTAAGCGTCTTTTAATTTCATGGCTGCAGTCACCATCTGCAGTGATTTTGGAGCCCCCAAAAATAAAGTCTGACACTGTTTCCACTGTTTCCCCATCTATTTCCCATAAAGTGATGGGACCAGATGCCATGATCTTCATTTTCTGAATGTTGAGCTTGAAGCCAACTTTTTCACTCTCCACTTTCACTTTCATCAAGAGGCTCTTTCGTTCCTCTTCACTTTCTGCCATAAGGGTGGTGTCATCTGCATATCTGAGGTGATTGATATTTCTCCCAGCAATCTTGATTCCAGCTTGTGCTTCTTCCAGCCCAGCGTTTCTCATGATGTACTCTGCATATAAGTTAAATAAGCAGGGTGACAATATACAGCCTTGACGTACTCCTTTTCCTATTTGGAACCAGTCTGTTGTTCCATGTCCAGTTCTAACTGTTGCTTCCTGACCTGCATACAGGTTTCTCAAGAGGCAGGTCAGGTGGTCTGGTATTCCCATCTCTTTCAGAATTTTCCACAGTTTATTGTGATCCACACAGTCAAAGGCTTTGGCATAGTCAATAAAGCAGAAATAGATGTTTTTCTGGAACTCTCTTGCTTTTTCAATGACCCAGTGGATGTTGGCAATTTGATCTCTGGTTCCTCTGCCTTTTCTAAAACTTCTGGTTAATTCTTCGTATTTTGATAGTTTTTCATGTTCTCATTTGACTTCTTTGTAGTACAATGCATGATAATGATATTGAATTTTTGTTCCTTTTCTTTCTCAAGAGTTTTTCCTTTCTTTAATGGGAAAATTCATATTTCTGTTCTATTCTATTTCTTTGACTGTGCCAAGGGGCACATGGATCTTAATTCCCCGACCAGGGATAGAACCCATGCCCCTGCAGTGGAAGCATAGAGTCTTAAACACTGAACAGCTAGGGAATTCCCCCTGCTCAATTTTAAATCCTTCTCTCCGAGTTGTCATTTCCTTTAGTTGTCCCCAGCCTGTCACTGTATCACCCTGTGCAGTGACATTACAGAGGGAGACAAGAGGTGCACAGCAACCAGGACATTTGTCTCCCTCTGGTTCTCTCACATCTGGACAGAGAAAGGCACGACTTAAAGGAGCCAACTGAACCAGTTTCCCCTCACAGCCACTGCAAGGAGGTGACCTACAGGGCAGACTGACGCTTGGCTTATACGACAAAATCTCTCCTGAGGACTCAACATGAAAGTACAAAGTCCCAGCACAAAATCAAGTACAGTATAACCTTTCTAAGCCTTTGTCCTATTAAAGACTATTTACCTGAGCTGGCAGGTAAAATTATGGCCCAGAGATGAGAACACAGAGGGCAGCAAATGAAAGAATTAGAGCACTGTTAAAATTAGATTTGTCATTCAAGCAGCAAAGCCATTGCCTGTTGCGGCTGTTGGAGGCACCTTCAGAGGTCTCCGGCCAAGGACGCTGATGCGGCCAGAAAAGACGGAATAGTTCCTGTATTTCAGCCAATGCTTCCTGCACCCCTGCCACCTCCTGCTCTGGTTATAGTTCAGAAAGGGGTGGATTCACTGAGAGCCCTGCATCTCAAGTCCCCAGGTCCGTTGCCTCACCTTGGATTTTGTTTTGTTGTTTGGCTCTGAAATGGTTCTGGTTATCAGAATTTGGCCTCAGGTTTTGGCCCTTAGACTGTCTTTGCTTTTCAAGCAGGAAATTATCAAGAATTACAAAAAGGCAAGTCAGAATCATGGCATTTAGGAAACAACCATATTACTTTGCCTCGAATGGCCTTTGGAGGGGGAAAAGTAATTGAATCAGTGACTGAATACTGAGCCACTTTGCATGACTCATTAAACTGCCATTTTCAACACTTTTGCCTCATGCTGTAAGAATGATAGAATCCTATAACAATCTATACATTTAAATTCTTTTATATCTGAAAAGCCTCGTGGTACAAGTGCCTACGGATATGAGCACAAACATCAATTGAAATACAAGACAGTCATAATAGAGCTAAATTTGATAAGCCACTCAAGCATGACCCAGGCAGCCCAGTCTCTTAAATCAGGATGCACAATTAATTGCTACTCTTTTATTTATTATCTTTAATCCCTCATTGGATACAGTTGACTTGCTGCTTCCTGGGATGAGGCCACAGCATAGGCGGGAATGAATAATTTTTAAATTATGAAGCAATTTCTTTGTTACAAACCTGGGTGCAGACAATGTAAATTCTAATCATTTCTTTTCCCCAGTATAGCGCCCTTTGAACTTGGAAAGGGCATTCATTTTTCCCTCCTTCTACCCTTAGTGGGCAGAGAGTCAGGCATGTCTCATCCTTGGAGGTCACTGGTGTTTTTCCTGCTCTTACAAAGGCATAATCCCCTGAGACTCCTTCCTGCCATCCTGAAGTCTCACTAAAGACCTGTATTGTATTTAAAATGGTAAAATTCTCCCCAGGGTGAATTAGCCCTTTCTACAGCCCTCTTTTACACTGCCTCCAACCTGGGTTATCTGTTTCTGCTCATTTCACCAAGGTCTGCGCCTCTCAGGAGATAAGGGTTTTTCCCTTTGAACTGTCTATGGTTTTGAGCTGAGCCAGCCTAATGAATCAATGGGATTTGATTTCAGGGGCATCAGGAAACCGTTTCCTTCCTGTTAATTCAATCGCTTCCTCCATTGTCTTGATGTGGCCTAAAATGCCACTGTTAGGGATCTTATCCCTTGTCTTTGTTCCCTGGTAAAGCATATATTCTTGTGGGAAGTTTAACACTTTAGGCAGTAACAGTTTTTTAGAGTTGAGTTGAGCTTAAATACATCCATAGAATCCTATCCTGAGAGGAAGCCGTGTAAGGCAGAGAGGAGTGGAGTGAGGAGACTAAGCCCAGCTCTGGTGGGGCAGGGGCCACACTGAACAGACCCAGAGAGCAGACACCCCTTAGCCTTCCCACTTGACTAGTATGGTTTGAAATAGCTACATATTTAACATACTTTATACATTATAATATATAATATTATAATATATAGTAATATAAAACTAATTCATACTAATATATTATAATGCTAATACTATTATAATACTAATATTTATACTAATACATAATATACTAATATATATTTCAAACCATACTAATAAATTCTCTATTTATATATATATTCCAAGATGCTTCATATTAAAAAATTATTCCTGATCATAAAGCATTAATGTGAAAATATTAAAACACTCATAATCCTACAGTTCTGATGTACCTAGTCTTTTTTTGTATTTTCATATAGTCAGTATCATACTTTATATAAAATTATTCTTTATTCTGTCTTTTTCAATTAACATTATGTTGTGTACATTTTCTCCTGGTGGATTTTTCACGGCTGCATAGTATTCCATTTATTTAACCAGTTTCCCATCAATCTTTGCTGTTAGCAACGATAATAGCCAACATTCGTAAAATGTTCTAGGTCCTCTTCTAAATTAAACCAACACATTCAATTCCTCTTCACAAGAAGAGCCCACTAAGGAGGTACAGGTTTTACTAGCAGCCACTGAGAGGTAGTAACAGATCCAAGACTCAAACCCCACTGTTTTGCCTCCAGGGTCTGGACTGTCAGTATTTCTGTAGAAATCTGATCTGCGGGGTCGCAAAAGAGTCAGAAATGACTTAGCGACTAACCAACAATAAATCTGATCATTTTATTATTAGGATAGGTTGCCTAGGAGTATTACTTTCTGTAAAAATGACTCATTTGGCAACGAATTTTTATTTTCGTTCCTTCCTTGATGTTTACATTTTGCCTCCTGTGGACGACTGCCCTCAGGCGGAGGGACCTGAGAAAGAAAGGTTAGTCTGCGCAGGCGCCCTGAAGTCCTTGAATAACTGCACCTCTAAGATTTGTGAAAGCACGCTTAGATCAGGCGCATCCTGGGCCTGGCCTCCCTGTTCCCCGAGTTGCCTTGGATATGAAGCGGATTATCAGTATCACTCCTGTGGGCTGCTGTTTTTACCGCGGGTTGGGAGTCAATGACAGGATGCCTCCCCAGCCCTGTATCTCCTGAGAACAGTGTGTGTACTGGGACGCTGGCATTGGGAGGTGCCCCTGGAGGGGCAGCCTCGGCAAAGAAGCCAGACATTCATTTGCTTAGTTTTGTTTTATATATATATATATAATAGGATTTTAAATGTTCCATAAAATTGGTTAACTGAGTTATGGAATATCTATTCAGTGGAGTTGTATGAACCAGATACTAACTGTACTTTCCATGTACTAACATGGAAAAATGCCCAAAGCATTCTGCTAAGAAGAAAAAAAAAGCAAAAGAACAAATTACAGAACTGCACCCATCATATAATTCCATTTCAGAATATATATAGAAAGAAAAAAAAAATTTCCTCTAGAAACTGAGATGGGGAGGGTGTAGGGCCTTCCATTTTCTATCCTTTGCACATTTATATTCTTTGAAATTTTCAGTGTGCGTCTTGTTGTTCAGTCACTAAATCACCTCGGACTCTTTGCAACCCCATGGACTGCAGCACAGTCAGGCTCCTCTGAACATCTATTACTTTTAAAATTAGTATAAAACCAACAGAGACTTTATCATAGACTATTTAGAGTACAAATTTTTTAAATATATAAACTCATATTTATAAATAGGAAAAATATAGAGAGAAAAAAACAGGATCTAAGGGAATCTAGTAGAATTAGTCAACAAGAACTAATTGAACTGGTATTTGGGGAATGGAAATATATTTTTCCCCATTGTGTTTTCCAAGTGTTTACTAACATAATTGTATGACTACTTCATACTATTTATATACTTTAAAAGTAGATATAATGGAATAAAGCATGAAATCATATTAGAAGTAAAGGAAAAAGGCAACTCTGAAGGGAAAAGAGAAAATGTGGAGTAGTAATAAGAATGAAACCTAGGATCCAGCTGCCTGGGTTCCCCCCTAGGCTTACTGTGTGATCTTGGGCAAGTCACTTGGCCTCTCTGGGCTTCAGATTCTTTATCCAGCCCAGAGGTTCTCAACCCTAATGCACATCAGGATCACCTGGGGAGTGTTTACTTCTTTTTGTCATTAGAAAATTCATTTACACATATATTTTTATACTTTTTAAAACTTTTTTCCCATGTAGGTTGTTACATAACATTGAGCAGAGTTCCCTGTGCTATACAGTAGGTCTTTGTTGGTTATTCATTTTAGATATAGCAGCGTGTACATGTCCATCCCACACTCCCTAGTTATCTCCCCCTCTAACCCTTCACCTGGGGAGTGTTTAGAATCACCCTCTCTAGGATGGAGCCTGGACAGGCTCCCGGGTGATTCTGGTGAGCACACAATGTAATCACACGGAGCCAGTCTAAGCTCTGGGAGGGTCCGTTCACTCCTACTGGGAAGTCTCTCCATCCAGGCTCAGAAGTGACTAGTGGTCATTTAAGTAAGTAAATAAGTAGATGCTTATGTAGCTCTTAGAGAAGAAATGTGTAAAATATGCCATTTGGCTGGATCACTTCTTGGTTTTGAAAAGTGGTTGCTCTTTGCTCATAATAACCACTTTCCTCTGGGAGTTTTGCTCGGCATTTGGGTGTAAAGAGTATGCATTTTTAAAGCTGTCCAAATGCCTATTTATGCAGCAGACCATAACTCCTCTCTGGATAGGCTGCTATGCTTTATCAAATAAATGATACACATTTTAAAAACTGTCTGAAGGGGCATTTACCTGAGGGACTATTATTGTGTTTGGATTTTTTTTCCCCCTGACTCCTTATGGTTCATTGGGTAAATAATATCTTTTAACTGATTTTTAAATAGATCTGTCTAGCGAGATACCATTTTATCAATCATATCCACTCTTATACTCTTCAGAGAGGGCTCTTTTAGCTTGTTTGTGTTTTTTTTTAATTTTATATTTCACATTAAGATGCTTTATGAAAAAAAGAAGTTCAAATAGTAAAAAAAAAAATTAGTATGAGGTAGACAGCTGGCATCTGGCTTTTTTTCCCTCTGGCACATAAAAAGACTTCCTTGTAATATTACTTTTCTTCTCTGGGGCTACTTCAGTGCTAAATTCAAGACATTTTTGCCTTTAAGCAATAAACCTAACCCTGTTCTTCATTGAAGAACAGGGTTTGATTAGTTTTGGTTTGATTAGTTTTGGAGAAGGTGGAAGATGGGGGACACTGTAGAACAAGGCGGGGTTATTTAGATATGATGATTGTGAAACAGAAGGACATCTGGTAGGACTGGGTTTGTGTCAGCATGAGTCATGTGACTTCTATAATAGAGCCAGGGATAGAGAATTGACATGGAGATCCCAACTGAGGAGAGGGAAAGATCTGCAGAAAATGATAAGCATACGGATCCGGGTTCTTAGTCGCAGGCAACAGAGTCTACTCAAGCTGGGTTACGCAGAAAGGGGTTTACCAAAGGGTGTTAATGAGTCACCGAATCTCCTGGAAGGCCACACAGGCCTGGAAATTGTACACAGGCCCAATATATCCAGGAGAAATGAGGAGTCAGCTCTTAAAAGAGTGCTTCTCAAAGTGTGCTCCCAGACCAGTGGCATCAACATCACCTGGACATTTGGTAGTAATGAAAATTCTCAGACCTCCTCCAAGACCCACTGAAGAAACTCTGGGAATGAGGGCCAACAGTCAATCTTTTAACAAGTTTTCTAGGTGGTTCTGATGTACAGTGAACTTTGAAAACCACTGTCTTAGTATGGTTCTAAAAAAGGCACCATGGTTGCTGCTTCCCATTCTTTGGCACCAGTGAAATTGGGAACTGGATGCCTGAAACTGCAAGAGCAGCCCCAGAAGAACCAGGTTCATCTGCCAGTGTGCTTGCCAAATCACCTCCCCTTGCTGCTGCCTCACGTAGCTCACTTCCAACTCAGGGACTCCTGTAAGTGATCCTCTAGATACAACCAGAACCACATTATGTTCTAGCACGCTAGCTGCAAAGGACACCAAGAAATGTAATTTAGCTTTCTAGACTCTGTATAGCACAGGTGTAAGCTAGAAGTGATTGGCATGGATGTTAGGCGAGCCAACCTTTGTATCTGCCATCAACCTGATGTCCCCATATGGATGTCAATGACTCTACACATTAGCCAGCCTTTTATAGCAGAGGGGGCAGAAAAGGAGAGCTGTTGCGGCTCATCACCCTACCCTGATATGGGATAAACAACACCCCACAGGAACCCCAGCTCTGGGAACTCTACCCCAGTCACTGCCTGGAATCCAGACTTTTCCTGGGTTCAGGGAGCCTTAATTCGGGTATAATCTGGGTTCACTGTAACAGTGACAAAATTGGTCTTTGATTTAAAGAAAATAATTTCCTTCCTATTTCCCATTACTTAATTGTAGAAGGTTTTCCTCCGGGGAGAAATTCCACTGCCTTGATGGAGTGCATTGCCTCCCGATACTAAATAGTTAACAAAATTACATCCAATTATTTGCACAAATCTGTTTACAATCAAAGCAAGATACTTGTAAATAAATTGTTATATTGAATTTACATTAGTCCTATGAAACAACACTCTACAGCAGCACTGACTGAAAACTGTATCAGCATTCTGACTACCAGCAGCAGCAGCTGACTTTCTCAGTGGGATCTGCCGGACCCCAGGGTCTAGTTTGGCTGGGAGGATGGGTGGACTCAGTCTCCTATTTCTTCAGCCTACCTCAGCCTGGCCAAGCTTACCTTTCTCCTGAGTTAGCGCTCAGTTCAAACACCATCTCCTTAAAGAGGCTTCCCTTGAGTTCCCCCGAACTCCCGAAGCTCACCCAGAAGCTACTGCCCATCACATCACCCTGCCTCATGATCTCCTCAGTCCTCCTCACTCTCTGAAATGAGCTCCTTGGCTTGCTTAATGTCTGTCTCTCTGCTGAAACATAAGCTACACAAAGAGAGAAACTTCCCATCTTGTCACCATGGCACCTGCATGCCTCCCCTACCCAGCAGGCCCTCACTAAATATTGTGGAACAAATGACTAAGTGTCTTGGGCGGCCCCGGGGCCACTGTGCCGAGAACAGACACTAAGGTATGGTGGAAGCTGTTGCTTACCTGGTAGTGAGAAGTGATGGTGGGGAATGCAGTTCCTCTACGGTGTCTGGTAGGTTAGCCTCTCCAGAGACAGCCCGAGCACATACCCAGGGCTCAGGTGGGAGGGAGGCAGCCCATAGAAGAGGCATCTCAAATGCTCAGTTAGGAAGGTTGTGATCTGGGCCCCAGGGCTGCTCCTGAATGTGGAGATGGGCTGTGCTCACAATCAAGGAGAAAGGCCATCTACTGCCTTCTTGACATGGTGCCCATCACTAGTGGGGAAAATCCAATTCCCTTAGGGCTTAGATAGCCCTAAGGCATCTAACCCTGGGACTTGGTTTAAATTAGCTGTGACCAATTTAAAGAGATTTGTACTATTTTTCATAAATAGTTTTTGTTTTCTCATTGCTAGATGGTTGTTTGAATCATCCTGGTTAATTCACTTTTCAAATATTTTATTATTTTTTATTTAAATAAAATTATTTATTTTTATTTAAATAAAATAAAAATATTTTATTTAAAAAAATACTTGAAAAGTGAATTAACCAAGATGATTCTTGGATGCTGGTACAGTGTTGATATAGTATTTCTATATGGATGTTGATATAGTATTTCTCCGTGCACGATAGTTGTATATTTCCTAGAACTACAAAAAGCATAATAAACAGACAAGAGCAAACACTGTCCAGACCTAAATGTTCTGATTCATCTGTTCTAGCCCTCAGAGCCTAGAGTGTCCCGATTACAGATACTGGCAGAGATGGTCCAGTGCAGCTGTGGGGGTCCACCTGCAATCCACGTAACTTCTCAGTGCCTTTAGCGTGCTTCTCAGTCAAATGAAGATGATGAGAGTGTGAGCTCTTGGGATTTTTGCAGTCCTGTAAGCAGCATATAAAAGCATATAAGGCCTGGCCCAGAGTAGGTGCTCAACTATTTTTACTACCTAGTTGCAGACCAGAAGCTAAGGTAAAGGTATGCTTGAGAGAGGGGACTAACCAGCCACCCTGGGACGTTACCCCTAACTCCCCGACAGAAAGATTTCCATTCTTGTGTTAAGTCGATGTCCTGGATTGACTAAGTAGCACCCCCAAATTCACGTTCACCCAGAACCTGGGAATGTGAACTTATTTGGAAATAGGGTCTTCATAGATGTAATCAATTAAACTATAGTGAGGTCATAGTGGATTAGGATGGGCCCTAATTCAATAACTGGTGTCCTTATAAGAGGAGGGAAATGTGGACACAGACACACAGGGAGAATACCTTGTGATGACATGGATGCAGAGGGAAGGTGTCCATGTGGAGACAGAGGCAGAGACTGTCATGTCCACAAGCCAAGGAAATCCGGGGGTTGCTGGCAACCAACAGAAGCTAGAAGAGACAGGGGAAGGATGCTCCCCCAGAGACTTCCGAGACCGAATATGACCTCACCAGCACCTTGATTTGGGACTTTCAGCCTCCAGAACAGTGAGAGGATAAATTTCTTTTGTTTTCAGCCATCCCATTAGCGGTCATTTGTTAAGGCAGCCCTAGTACACTAATAAAGTCACTTTGCAGCGATCACACTGTAGTGGGCAGAGCTTATTCCCCACCTTCAGCAAAATCCTCCTGCTTCCTTGGACATTCTCGCCTAAGTGAGATTAGCAGAGGAAGACTTCTGTTTTGAGAAACTGTCTGTAGGTGATACCTTATCAGGTTACTAGGCATGAGAGCAGATGAAGGAGAATAGAAAATGCATCAATTTTTCTTGGACTCAGAAATCTCTTTCAGCAGCTGCTTTTCCTGTGACTTGCAGGCGTCAGAATAGTGCTGCGCCATGAAACTGCACAAAATGCTCATCAACAGAAGCTCCATGAAAAGCCAGCACCCTCCAGTGTGGCACCGAGGGGCCAGCCACATCTGCTGCCCCACGTTAGGCCCTGAACCCCGGCCTGCAGGGTATATGCATGGGCCACAGAGTCAGCGCTGCTACCATGGCAGCCTGGTCCCCAGCACCTTGAGGTGTCTTGCATTCATTTATTTGCCGCCACACAGCTACTGAGTACTGCTCAGGGGCGACATCGCATGTGGAATGGGATCGGCTTCTGAAAGTATACAGGAGTGGCCGACTGAGAGGCAGGTGTTGTGGGGACAGAGAGATTCAGAGATAAAGAGGAGACAGACTCATTAGAGTGTGACTGGAGAAACTGAGAGATGAAAAGCCAGGCACTTCTTGTTTCTCAAGACTCATGTCAGGCTTACCGTCTGAGCTGAAGCATTTAACTGGAAAGGAAGAAGTGTGTCTATCCAGAAGGTCAGCTGCCTCGTTCTGGGTTCTGCTAAGGTCTTTGCCTCTGATTACAAAGACCTTTTCTCTCCAAATTCCATGTCAGAAACCAGGGCACCTGCCCAAGGGAGGGAGGCAGGGTGGCCTTGAAGAGAGTGTTGTCATCTTTCTAGGTCAAAGTAATGGCTTGACTGATTCATCTACCTCGCTCAGTTCCCTTGGGGTCCCTGGTGACTGTGGACCATCACTGCCTTAAGTTATCGTAATTCCCTCTTCCTCCTTCCCCATCCCATGAGAATGGCTTTAAAATGATTTCCTACAAAGTCCTATAAAAGGATTTTGTCACAGGTTTGGATTGAAATAATCCATGAAATCTGAGAGCTAACCAATGGACTTTTCTAACGGAACTTTTCCTCCAGAAAAGGCTACCAGGTGTGGGATTCCTTGCTAGGTGGGAGTGAGCAAGTTAATGGCCTCAGACATGTGTTATGGAAAACACAAAGTCTTAGCCTTAATGTCATGCCCAAAAACACACTTAGCTGTTGTGGTGATTGCTCTATAATTTGCTCTATAAGTTGCAGGAGAGTCAGTGATGGGCTGGAGTCAGCACTACTGAGCAGATAAATTGACCAAAGCATCTCAGCCACCAGCCTTCAGTCTGTCACCAACCATGGGGGCCAAAGTGGCTCTGCTTTTATTTGGTGCCAATTCTAGCCCCTGTTCTCTTAATATCTTCTTTTGTCTGTTACAAACCTTTATTAATAATCTCTTTCTGCTTGCCTCGTCCTCTTTATTTGAGCATTTAATTGAAAATTGTATTTGTAGTTGCTAAAATGCTGATCCACAGACAACTTTCTTGGTGTCCATGTGTGCCAATGAAAACAAAAGGCAGGGTGGTCCAGTGGCTGAGACTCTGCGTGCTCCTGAAGCTAGGGGCCAGGGTTTGATCCCTGGTCAGGGAACTGGATCTCAAAAGGCCCCACTAAAGATCCCATGTGCTGCAGTGAAGATTGAAGATCCCTTGTGCTGCAACTAGGACCCAGTGCAGCCAGATAAATAAATAAATATTTTAAAAAAGAAAAACATCTACTTCTGCTTTATTGATTGTGCCAAAGCCTTTGATTGTGTGGATCACAACAAACTGGAAAATTCTTCAAGACATGGGAATACCAGACCTGACCTGTCTCCTGAGAAATCTGTATGCAGGTCAAGAAGCAACAGTTAGAACTGGACAGGGAACGACAGAATGGTTCCAAAGCGGGAAAGGAGTACGTCAAGGCTGTATATTGTCACCCTGCTTATTTAACTTATATGCAGAGTACATCATGAGAAACGCTGGGCTGGAAGAAGCACAAGCTGGAATCAAGATTGCTGGGAGAAACATCCGTAACCTCAGATATGCAGATGATACCACCCTTATGGCAGAAAGTGAAGAAGAACTAAATAGCCTCTTAATGAAAGTGAAAGAGGAGAGTGAAAAAGTTGTCTTAAAGCTCAACATTCAGAAAACGAAGATCATGGCATCTGGTCCCATCACTTCACAGCAAATAGATGGGGAAACAGTGGAAACAGTGACAGACCATTTTCTTGGGCTCCAAAATCACTGCAGATGGTGATTGCATCCACAAAATTAAAAGATACTTGCTCCTTGGAAGAAAAGTTATGACCAACATAGACAGCATATTAAAAAGCAAAGACTTTGCTTTGCCAACAAAAGTCCGTCTAGTCAAAGCTATGGTTTTTCCAGTATTCATGTATGGATGTGAGAGTTGGACTATAAAGAAAGCTGAGAGCCGAAGAATTGATGCTTTTGAACTGTGGTGGTGGAGAAGACTCTTGAGAGTCCCTTGAACAGCAAGGAGATCCAACCTGTCCATCCTAAAGGAAATCAGTCCTGAATATTTGTTGGAAGGACTGATGTTGAAGCTGAAACTCCAATACTTTGGCCACCTGATGTGAAGAACTGACTTATTGGAAAAGACCCTGATGCTGGGAAAGATTGAGGGCAGGAGGAGAAGGGGACAACAGAGGATAAGATGGTTGGATGGCATCATCAACTCGATGGACATGGGTTTGGGTGAACTCCGGGAGTTGGTAATGGACAGGGAGGCCTGGCGTGCTGCAGTCCATGGGGTCGCAAAGAGTCGGACATGACTGAGGGATTGAACTGAACTGGAAAAAAAGAAAGCAAAAGGCAAAGGACTGAGTTAGTCTCTCTCAGTCTTTTCTAACTAAACGTGGACAGGAAGTGCCACCTTACTATGTGCCCAGAGTAGGAGAGAACCTGAATACTTGAGGAACATCACTAAAGACTATAATCCACCCACGTGGTAACCCCTTCAGTTCACCTTCCTTTACAAACAGCATGCTCATGCCTCTCTCAAGTCCACTTAGTGCCCCGAATTTCCATCCAGTTTCAGTATTGAGTTCCAAGTTGAGGCTCTCAGGACAGTTCCTACTTTAATGAATGACTGCAGTTTCATCTACCTGGAGTATGGCTCCTTGTGATCTGGAAACCATGAACCAGCAAGTGAGCTATTTATGTCCCCTCCCTCTGCCCCGATATGCGGTGGCAAAACACTCCAGCTGGGGAAGAGAGAAAGAGAAGATACACAGTGGTCATGGGTCCACAATGATTCAGAAACAGACTGAAAGTGGGCAGACACTCTGAGAGGCCCCCACCCCTCCACCCCGCAGGGAGGACTTGGCCCTGATCCAGGCCCTGGTCGGTGTTCTGCATGGCTGTTGGCTCTACTTTGCTTTTTCATCACGTTCCTTAGTAAATAGTATCTGAATAGAACATTAGTCAATGACCTCCTGGATCATTTATAACTGCAGGAAGTCACAGGCATTCTTAAGTCAGATTAGTGGTTCTTTTAGAAACATGGTCAGTGAGTTCCCTCGTGGTCCAGGGGTTAAGGTCCATTTGCCTTGCAATGTAGGGGATATGAGTTTGATCCTTGGTCAGGGAAATAAGATCCCACATGCCGCAGAGCAACTAATCTCATGTGTCACAACTAGAGAGTCTGTGCCACAAAGAAAGACCCCACATGACCCAACAAAGATCCTGCCTGCTGCAACTAAGACCTGATGCAGCCACATAAATAATAAATTGGTTAATTAAAAAAAAAACATGGTCCACTTCTTATCTGAGTCTGCACCTACTCAGATTCTTATGCCAGGAGCCATGTCCATGTCTGTATCTACACATACTTCTTGATTTGCATTAGTTCTTGGCTTTGGGGCCCCCATGTCTCTGACCTCATGCATCTGTGGATACCTTAAGTCCACTGGGTTTGGATGGGGAAGACGCCCCCCTTGGTCTCTTCCCATAGCCATGGAAACCAGCTGTGTTCCAGAAGGTAGCTGCTCCATTAGCTGGTCCAGAGGGAGAACAATATGAACATGGAGTGGAGCCCTTAGCTCCCCCTTGATGAAAGTGTAGTGATGTGAGAAATAAATTGTTGTGGTTTAAGCCGCTTAACTTTTTAAGTTAAAAACATTTTAAAACTGTGGTAAAATATATATAACATTTACCACCTTAACCATTTTTAAGTGTACTGTTCAGTGGTCTTAAGAATATTTACATTGTTGTGCAAACAATCTCCAGGATTCTCTTCATCCTGTAAAACGGAAACTTGTTCTCATGAAACAGCAACGTGTTGACCTCCCCTCCCCGCTGCCCCTGACAACCACCATTTAACTTTATGCATCTATACATTTGACTACACTAGGTACCTCATAAAAGTGGAGTCACACAAAATTTGTCATTTTGTAAATGGTTTATTTGACTTAGTATAATATCCTCCAGTTTCATCCATGTTGTAGCACGTGATAGGATTTTATTCCTTTTTGAAACTGAATAATATGCCACTGTATCTATATGTCATATTTTGTTTATCTGTTTATTCACTGATGGACACTTGGGTTGCTTCTTATTTTTGGCAGTTGTGAGTAACTGCTATGAACTTGAATATATCCATATCTCTGTGAGATTCTGCTTTCAATTCTTTTGAACATATACCCAGATGAAGCCTCTGAAATTTTTATGCTGTTTGTATAGCATAACTGGTTCCATCCTGACAGATACTGCTATTAACTAGCTAAGTGTGCAGGATCTGAGAAAACTCATTTTACCTTGACACTCATGGATAGCTGAAGATGGACTGCACTTACTTATACTCTTAGTTTTCTTTATTTTTCAAGTTACCTGAACTAACGCTCACCTTTGGGGCACCTGACTTAGTCCCCAGAGAGGAGGTTTAAAGCTCTGCAAACATGTACCCTTCCATTCATCACACATGCCTGTCTCAGAAAAGTTTTCTTCCTTCATCTCTAATTTATCCTTTGTGCTCTCCTTCCAGCCAAATAGTTATTAACATTTATGTTTATATCTCTAGTGCCTGACAATATGGTTGAAATATAACTATAATTTCCCCCTTAGTATCAAGGATTTTCCTGGGCGCTAGAGATGTAAATCTTAAATGAGGGTTGTTCTAAGCCCGAAGGACATAAATATTATATAGGATGCACACTGTCTTGATAGCTCACATTTGCCCAGCCAGACCCTCTCCTCACCCTCTTCACCCTGATCTCTGCACAGAAGGGCAGTTCTGTGGGGTGCATCCCTGGGCTCCCGGCCCTCTGGCGTTGGCCCTCAGCCAACAGGCAGCCCAGGCGGACACTGGAGAGTGGGAGTGGACTGAGATGGGGTGTTGATTCCCCTGCTCTGGCCCTGCATGGTTGCGTCATCCTGTCCATGTCCCTCAAATGAAGGAGGCCCTAGCACATGACTCCTCCTGGCTTTACCAGCTCTAGGTACTCTAGCATCCTCTGTGGCTTCCCAGTACCCAGACTTTAGCTTGGTAAAAGGAAAGGAAAGGAAACTGAAGTCGCTCAGTCGTGTCCAACTCTTTGCGACCCCATGGACTGTTGCCTACCGGGCACCTCCATCCATGAAATTTTCCAGGCAAGAGTACTGGAGTGGGTTCCATTTCCTTCTCCAGGGGATCTTCCTGATCCAGGGATCGAACCTGGGTCTCCCACATTGCAGGCAGATGCTCTGCCGTCTGAGCCACCGGGGAAGGTAGCTTAGTAAATTGTCCCTCTTTCTGAGTTTCCCAGTTTGGATGTGTCATGTTTCCTATTGAGACTGGTCCACAACTTTGCCTTATCAGGCCCGCAGAAAAGATAGACAATATGTACACTATATTGTGATAAGAGCAACAGCACAAGAAGCTGTGGGAGCTATGGTGGGTGAGTAAGAGAAAACTTTTAAAGAAAACTGTTTTGCAAAGCACCTTCTGTATCCAGATTGGGCTTTCCTGGTGGCTCAGATGGTAAAGAATCCACCTGCAGTGCAGGAGACCTGGGTTCAACCCCTCGGTCAGGAAGATCCCCTGGAGAAGGAAATGGCAAACCACTCTAGTATTCTTCCCTGGAGGATTCCTTGGATAGGGGAGCCTGGTGGCTGTAACCTGGTAGGTTACAGTCCATGGGGTCACAAAGTGTTGGACATGACTAAGTGACAAAAACTTTCACTTTCACACTTTCTGTATCCAGAGCAAGGTGCCCTACCTGTGTATTTTCACATTCAGTTGTTGAAAGTACTCTTTCTCAGTGACTACCATGTTCAAAGATGGGCTCGATAAAGGACAGAAATGGTATGGACCTAACAGAAGCAGAAGATATCAAGAAGAGGTGGCAAGAATACACAGAAGAACTGTACAAAAAAGATCTTCACGACCCAGATAATCATGATGGTGTGATCACTCACCTAGAGCCAGACATCCTGGAATGTGAAGTCAAGTGGGCCTTAGAAAGCATCACTACGAACAAAGCTAGTGGAGGTGATGGAATTCCAGTTGAGCTATTTCAAATCCTGAAAGATGATGCTGTAAAAGTGCTGCACTCAATATGCCAGCAAATTTGGAAAACTCAGCAGTGGCCACAGGACTGGAAAAGATCAGTTTTCATTCCAATCCCAAAGAAAGGTAATGCCAAAGAATGCTCAAACTACCGTACAATTGCACTCATCTCACACACTAGTAAAATAATGCTCAAAATTCTCCAAGCCAGGCTTCAGCAATATGTGAACTGTGAACTTCCTGATGTTCAAGCTGGTTTTAGAAAAGGCAGAGGAACCAGAGATCAAATTGCCAACATCCACTGGATCATAGAAAAAGCAAGAGAGTTCCAGAAAAACATCTATTTCTGCTTTATTGACTATGCCAAAGCCTTTGACTGTGTGGATCACAATAAACTGTGGAAAATTCTGAAAGAGATGGGAATACCAGACCACCTGACCTGCCTCTTGAGAAATCTGTATACAGGTCAAGAAGCAACAGTTAGAACTGGACATGGAACAACAGACTGGTTCCAAATAGGAAAAGGAGTACATCAAGGCTGTATATTGTCACCCTGCTTATTTAACTTACATGCAGAGTACATCATGAGAAATGCTGGACTGGAAGAAACACAAGCTGGAATCAAGATTGCCGGGAGAAATATCAATCACCTCAGATATGCAGATGACACCACCCTTATGGCAGAAAGTGAAGAGGAACTCAAAAGCCTCTTGATGAAAGTGAAAGTGGAGAGTGAAAAAGTTGGCTTAAAGCTCAACATTAAGAAAACAAAGATCATGGCATCCGGTCCCATCACTTTATGGGAAATAGATGGGGAAACAGTGGAAACAGTGTCAGACTTTATTTTTTGGGGCTCCAAAATCACTGCAGATGGTGACTGCAGCCATGAAATTCAAAGACTCTTACTCCTTGGAAGGAAAGTTATGACCAACCTAGACAGCATATTAAAAAGCAGAGACATTACTTTGCCAACAAAGGTCCGTCTAGTCAAGGTTATGGTTTTCCTGTGGTCATGTATGGATGTGAGAGTTGGACTGTGAAGAAGGCTGAGCACTGAAGAATTGGTGCTTTTGAACTGTGGTGTTGGAGAAGACTCTTGAGAGTCCCTTGGACTGCAAGGAGATCCAACCAGTCCATTCTGAAGGCGATCAGCCCTGGGATATCTTTGGAGGGAATGATGCTAAAGTTGAAACTCCAGTACTTTGGCCACCTCATGCGAAGAGTTGACTTGTTGGAAAAGACTCTGATGCTGGGAGGGATTGGGGGCAGGAGGAGAAGGGGACGACAGAGGATGAGATGGCTAGATGGCATCACTGAATCGATGGACGTGAGTCTGAGTGAACTCCGGGAGCTGGCGATGGACAGGGAGGCCTGGCGTGCTGCAATTCATGGGGTCGCAAAGAGTCAGACACGACTGAGCGACTGAACTGAACTGAACCATGTTCAAAGCAGTATTCCATCTAGAATACATTTAGATTTTAAGACACAATTTGATAAAGGAAAATAAAATAATAGAAATGAAAGTATTATATGTGCACTGCTGTTTTGCGTGAAGGATGCATTCCTGGATAAAGAAGTGCTACTTAAATCAGCCTCTAAGTGGTCCATATGGCCTCATTCCTAAGGAGATGCAAAGTCAGCTGTGCACATATGGTGGAGCTTTGTCCATGAACAATTGATATGCTCCTGGTTATGACTGCTGTCATCTGCCATCCCTCTGTTTCTTGGTTAGTGTTCCTGGGCTGCAGCAAGCTTTATTAATGTTCTTAAAAATGTCTAAGTCATTCCTCTAATCTGTAATTTCCTGTTGATCTTTTTCCTTTGCTTTCTCAACCATTCCCATAGTTACCTAGAGTTACTGTCAGACTTACACTTTAACATCTTCTTCTGCTTTTCTTTTTGTTTCCTTGTGGTAGGTCTAGTGCTATACTTATGAACAGTTCTCAGTCATGATAGGTGCAAACTGAAAGTAATTGGCAGAAAGTGAGGCTTCAGCTGAGCAACAAATCCTGCGAAGCACTCTCATCTCACCATGCAGTGTGAGTCATCTTAGCTGAGAGCATTTACAATACAGTTACTCAGTGGCAGAGAAGAGTCTGTGGCCCGTGCAATATGGAGGAGGGTACTGGGATGGATTTTTTCTATAATAAAGATCTAATTAAGGAAAATATTTCAGAGTGCATATTCAGTCCACACAGCATTGTGTCTAATAGCAAAAGGGGATAGGTGTGTTGCAGGAATAACTCAAAGTGATCACAGACGGAAGAGAAAGTGCTCTGGGACACACGGTTACTTTATTATTGAGGCTCATCATTGGATGTTGATAGATTGATGAATATTTTGCTTAAGACATGAATGGTTTGCCGGGAATGGGGAGATAAGTAGGATTTAGACATGCAAAAATGAGAGAGAATGGCCACATGCGCAAAGGCTCTGAAGGGGAAGAGGGGCAGGGGAGTGGCGAGTGTGCAGGAAAGGAGGATGAGGCTGGAGAGGTGGGTGCAGTCAGAAGAGGGAGGGCCATGTGTGCAAGATCAGGAGGCTGGGCTTCATTTTCCAGGCTGTGGACACCAGAGAAGGGAATGGTTCTAATCCAGGTAACCCTGACTATAGTCTTACCAAGGACAATGCACCCTCAGACAGAGGGAGTAGGAAATGGCAACCCGCTCCAGTATTCTGGCCTGGAGAATCCATAGACAGAGGAACCTGGCAGGCTACAGTCCATGGGGTTGCAAAGGGTCAGACACGACTGAAGAGACTTAGCACATACCTCCAATCTCCCCATTCATTCTGAACTTTGGTTCTTCTGGTGGGTTCTGAGCAGAGGGGTGACATGATCTGACTCAGGTTTTAGCAGTCACTCTGGCGTGGTGTGAAGAGGAGGGTCGAGGCCAAGACTGTAGCAGGGGTCACTTAGGATAGGAAAAGGGCCAGATAAGATAATAGCTTGGTCTAGAGAAATCGTGGTGACAGTGACAAGTATTTAGGTAGACGTGGGTTATATTCGGAGATGGAGACAATGGAATTCAGTGGCGACTTGGATGTGCGGAGTAAGGGAAAAAGAAAAACAAAGGTGAGCCTTAGTTTTTTGACTGGAGCAACTGGAACAGAATAATATAAAATAATCCCAGTGTTTTTGCTTAATTGTGCATTTCTATCTTAAAATATGTAAAATATACTTCTGCAAGATGTATTATTTATATGTGTGCTACATATGTGCGGTTTTATTGCATATTATATAATACATAAATCTACGGATTGAAGGATGGAGGGAGAGAAAAACACACAAAATTATTAACTCTGGTTTTCCTACAGAAGTTGGGAAGAGGAACAAGGTAAAGGAGGAGAGGAGGGATTTTCCTTTTTTGATATATTTGCTTCTGCTTCATTGTAATTTTCAATGAAGATGTATTAATTTTACCCAGAAGGATATAACATAGCTATTAATACAACTGTAATTTCTGGATAATAAGAATATAATTGTTTCATATTTGCATTATCAGGCTGTATTAGTTATCAGTTGCTATATAATGATATCACTATAAACTCAGTGACTTAAAACAATACACAGCCATTATCTCACAGTTTCCGTAGGCCAGGAGTCCAGGCACAGCTTAGCTATGTCTGCTGCAAGGTTGCAGTCAAGACGACAACTGGATCTGTGGTATCATCTGGGGCATGAGTGGTGAAGTAACCACCTCCTTACTCATGTGGTTGTTGGGCATGTTCAGTTTCTGGTAGGTTTCATTCTGAAGGCCTCACTTTCTTAGGGGCTGTCAACCAGAGACCATCCTCAGCTCCTTGCCCCGTGGGTCTTCCCAGCAGGATCACTTGCTTCCTCAAAGCCTACAAAGTGAGTCTCTTTGCAAGACAGACATTACAATCCTATGTAACATCATCACAGAGCTGACATCTTATCGCCTTTGCCGAATCGTATGGGTGGAAGCAAGTCAGAGGTGCCACCCACTTGTAACAGGAGAGACATCACAAAGGCATGGACATCAGGAGGACAAGGCGATGAGGCCAAGACGATGGGGCCAAGTGATGATCACTAACTTTGTGGTAATAATTTACAGTGCACAGAGAGCTTCTTGTACAAAAGTAAAAGTGTCAGTCACTCAGACGTGTCTGACTTTTTGTGACCCCATGGACTGTGTCCGTCAGGCTCCTCTGTCCTTGGGATTCTCCAGGCCAGAATACTGGGGTGGGTTGCCATTCCCTTCACCAGGGGATCTTCCCAACCCAGGGATTGAACTTGAGTCTCCTGCATTGCAGGCAGGTTCTTTACCCTCTGAGCCACCAGGGAACCTCTGTAATAATGTACTACCTAAAAATATTGTATTGATTTTTGAAACTTTGAAAAACAACAGAGAAACAGATTATTTATAAAGACTAAAAGGCATTCATTTCTTTGTGAAAAGAATTTCTTAAGTTAGTCTCCATTCTGATTGTTTCTTAATGTTGAAATATGTTCAATACAGCTAATAGGAAAGATAATTTTTTCCTTCAAAAGACCCTTTACCTCAAATAGGCAAGGGATCATCAAGGATTAAAGAGCATAGAAATACATACTCATTGTCTCTGAGGGCCATCTCTAGAAGGTGATGCCTCCTGTCCAGCTTGTCAAGGCCTCCTGGAAGTTGCCCTTCTCAGAAAAACCAGCAGTTTCCTCTGGGGCCTGTCCCTTGCCTGGGGACTACTGTGATGCAGTAGGAGACTTCAGCCAGGATGCAGAGAACTTGGATTCTAGCTTCAAACAAACAATTTCTGTAACATCAAGCAAGAGATCTAACCTTTCTAGGTCTTTTATTTTTGTATATTTGAAGCAGGTATAGAAATGATAGTTACATCAGTTGATTCTTTAGAAG
Source organism: Bos taurus (assembly GCF_002263795.3). Taxonomy (NCBI): domain Eukaryota; kingdom Metazoa; phylum Chordata; class Mammalia; order Artiodactyla; family Bovidae; genus Bos; species Bos taurus. The sequence continues at coordinate 43,750,081 of NC_037335.1, forward strand.
CAGATGGATGAGATGAATCAATCTACAACAACCTGGCTTTATAGAAGTTCACTGTATAGAGTCTAGCTACATGTGTTTTCTCAACCTTCATAATGACCTTACTAAGACCACCCAGACTGATTCGCTGTGACCTAACTCTGCATCTCAGGAGGGTTTTTCTCCACAGATGTCCAGCTGCCTCTGCTATTTGATTCAGGCTCTCACATGGTTTAGTAAACACCCCCCAGAATGTCAGTCCAGCTCACAAGGACCCACTCCTTCTTTGTCTCTCTTAATTAACCTAGTACACCCCTGGCCTGGCCCAGCAGCAGGCCGACAACCCAACTAGGCCAGTCAGTTTCTCATCTTTCAATTCAGTTCAGTTCAGTCACTCAGTCATGTCGGATTCTTTGTGACCCTATGAACCGCAGCACGCCAGGGCTCCCTGTCCATCACCAACTCCCAGAGTTCACTCAAACTCATGTCCATCTAGTCAGTGATGCCATCCAACCATCTCATCCTCTGTCGTCCCCTTCTCCTCCTGCCCTCAATCTTTCCCAGCATCAGGGTCTTTTCCAATGAGTCAGCTCTTCGCATCAGGTGGCCAAAGTATTGGAATTTCAGCTTCAACATCAGTCCTTCCAACAAATATTCAGGACTGATCTCCTTTAGGATGAACTGGTTGGATCTCCTTGCAGTCCAAGGGACTCTCAAGAGTCTTCTCCAACACCACAGTTCAAAAGCACCAATTCTTTGGTGCTCAGATTTCTTTATAGTTCAACTCTCACATCCATACATGATCACTGGAAAAACTGTAGCCTTGACTAGATGGACCTTTGTTGTCAAAGTAGTTTCTGTGCTTTTGAATATGCTATCTAGGTTGGTCATAACTTTCCTTCCAAGGAGTAAGCATCTTTTAATTTCATGGCTGCAGTCACCATCTGCAGTGATTTTGGAGCCCAGAAAAATAAAGTCAGCCACTGTTTTCACTGTTTCCCCATCTATTTACCATGAAGTGATGGGACCAGATGACATGATCTTCATTTTCTGAATGCTGAGCTTTAAGCCAACTTTTTCATTCTCCTCTTTCACTTTCATCAAGAGGCTCTTTAGTTCTTCACTTTCTGCCATAAGGATGGTGTCATCTGCATATCTGAGGTTATTGATATTTCTCTCAGCAATCTTGATTCCAGCTTGTGCTTCTTCCAGCCCAGCGTTTCTCATGATGTACTCTGCATGTAAGTTAAATAAGCAGGGTGACAATATACAGCCTTGATGTACTCCTTTTCCTATTTGGAACCAGTCTGTTGTTCCATGTCCAGTTCTAACTGTTGCTTCCTGACCTGCATACAGATTTCTCAAGAGGCAGGTCAGGTGGTCTGGTATTCCCATCTCTTTCAGAATTTTCCACAATTTATTGTGATCCACACAGTCAAAGGCTTTGGCATACTCAACAAGGTGGAATAGTTATTTTTCTGGAACTCTCTTGCTTTTTCGATGATCTCATCTTTAGGAATCTGGAATTGGCTGCAAGAGCTGCTGTCAGAAAGACATCCTTACCCTTGGCAACTGTTACTCTTATTCCCCATCTCAATGGGGTCCTTAGAAGAGAGGACTTGACTATTGGGAAGGAAGCTGGACTGATGGCCTCAAGCTTCCTCCCAGCTACTGACTCATTCTTTCTTTTGTTCTGGAAGTATTCATTGGTCTATGACTTGTTGCCACTTAATGACTTTTCAGAAGGAAAGCTATGACAAACCTAGACAGTGTATTGAAAGCAAAGACATTAGTTTTCCAACAAAGGTCTGTATAGTCAAAGCTATGGTCTTTCCAGTAGTCATGTATGGATGTGAGAGTTGGATCAAAAATAAGGCAGAGAATCAAAGAATTGATGCTTTTGAACTGTGGTGCTAGAAAAGACTCTTGAGAGTCCCTTGGACTGCAAGGAGATCAAATCACTGAATCCTAAAGGAAATCAACACTGAATACTCACTGAAAGGACTGATGCTGAAGCTCCAATACTTTGGCCACCTGATGCGAAGAGCTGACTCATTGGAAAAGACCGTGATGCCGGGAAAGATTGAAGGCAGAAGGAGAAGAGGGCAACAGAGGATGAGATGGTTGGATGGCATGACTGATTCAATGGACATGAACTTGGGCAAACTCTGGGAGATAGTGAGGGATAGGGAGGCTTGGTGTGCTGCAGTCCATGGCGTCGCAGAGTTGAACATGACTTAGTGGCTGAACAACAACAACAATAATGACTTTTCATTTAATCTTGACAACAACATTACATCCATTTGGCTTGTTAGAAGTTCAGTAGCCACAAGTCAGGAGGCAGGTGTTTATTATCACCTACATTCTATAGATGTAGAAACGAATGCTTAAAAAGGTAAAGGAACTTGCCCACAGTCTCAGCTGTGAAGGGGGAAAGCACGAGTCTAAAAGAGGTCTGATTGCAGAGTTCCTTCATTTTCCTCCTGGAGCTTGGGAGCACTTGTTCTCCCATCTCACAGAATTGGGGGTGGCCTGGGGAACATATTGGATGACGGGAGGGAGGCCTTGATCCATCTCAGATGATGCAGTTCTGAGGACCATGCAGTACCCCAGTGCAGACACAAGGGGGCAGAGAGCCGCAGGACACGCAGCTCCCCGGGCCTGGGCAGAGAGGATGAGTCTTGCTTCTGGCTTCCTGCATTCTCTTAAGATATGTACGGCCATAAACCCTGCATTCCTTTACATTAGGAAAAGAATATGTCCAACTATTAAATATATACCCAAACTATAAAATATTTCATAATTCATTACAGGAAACAGAAGGAGGACCGAAGAATAAAAAATGAATGTGAAGAGAAAAAAATGAGAGTAGCGACAAGTGTCAACACTGTGGGAGACCAAGATTCTATTAAATTGGCTTTAAAAAAAAAAAAAAAAGCATTGTCATTGAGATGAAACGTTGCAGGAGTTTATCATTAAACAGTATTTTAATTTTCACTTAGTTTTTGAAAGAAACTCGTGTCTGACTCTTTGGGACCCCATGGACTGTAGCCCACCAGGCTCCTCCGTCCATGGGATTCTCCAGGCAAGAGTACTGGAGTGGGGTGCCATTTTCCTTCTCCAGGGGATCTTCCCGACTGAGGGATCGAACCCGAGTCTCCCGCATTCCAGGCAGACACTTTAACCTCTGAGCCACCAGGGACTCCAAGACGTCTTTAAATTCTCTTTTCCTTATCTTTACTGGAGTGAAAAATATCTTTCACTTTTTATAATTTTATTTATTTTCGGTTGTGCAGGGTTTTCAGACTTCAGGGTGGTTCGAGCAGGACAGTCTTAATTTTTGAAAGGTTTTCTTGGCGAGCGGGGGCTACTCTCTGCCTGCGGTGTGTGGGCTTCTGATTGTGGTGGCTTCTCCTCCTGAGCACCACCGGCTCTAGGGTCTCCTGCTCTGGCAAGTGGATTCTTACTGAACCACCGGGGAAGCCTGAAAAAATCTAATTGTAGAACAGGAAGAGTATGTAATCTCATTTTATAGGAAAGAAGTTTACTTTAATGATGTTTTATTCTAATCTCATAATATTTTAGAATGTTAGTACAAAGACAAAATCTTGTGGTTCTAACACAGGCCAAAAAAAAAGGCTCATCTCATGAGACTGCCCTGAGAGCAAATGAAGTTAGGGTCAGAGCCAGATCTAGTTGAGCTGGTCCAGAGAGCCCTCTTCGGGCCCTCATCTTACTTGGTATGAAGTACGGTACGTCCAATAACCTACAGGACAATACAATTCTGCCTTTATCATGCTTTCAAAGATGAAGAATCTCCCGCTTGAACCACCATGAAGTCTGAAGCACTCTACTTTATATGCCAACATTACTGGCCATCTAAGTTTCGTGAGTGAAAAGAAACACTCTGCAGAGCAGGAGGCAGGCTTCTGGTCTAGTGAGGATGGAGGCACTGATGCTGTCAGCCAGAGAGTGGAGAGAAGAAGGGCTGGGACAGTGCAACACTGTCCTGCCCCGTAACTCAGAACCAGTACCAGAGGCTGGTGTTGGCCCGTGCTGAATCCCTGACTAAGCTGGCTCCAGTGTCCACACTGACCACCTTCCTTCCCACCAGATGGAAGGATATATTAGGGGTGTGTCGTACTGATATGGACAAAACCACACACACGTTATAACCCTGGTTGGGGCCATGCTTCTCTGGATCACGCAGACACATTTCCTTGGCAAAGAGACCAGTGTTTGATGTTCGGAAGTGAGAGAACTCAAGGAGCCTGAGCTCTCTGTTGAACACACTGGGGAGAAGCTCTGAGTAACAAAGTGGATGGCACGAGAGCTTAAGCTTAGGAACCCCTGTGGCAGTTTGGCTCAGTTGGAAAGTGCAGGGGAAATGTGATGAGGCTGAACTCAAATTAATTTCATGAAGCCAGACTGAGGAGGAAAGTGAGGGAGCCATCTGGTGGCTTTAAACAGGGGATAATACATCTGTGCTGAATAGGGACAAGGCTGGTGGTGGGGAGACCAATCCTGACACCCTCCTGCCAAACCAGGAGTGGGGTATCCTGAACTAAGGGATGAGCAGTGGGAGAAGGGGAGGGACGCAGAGGTGCAAGGGAGGTGGGGCGGGCGGGCTTGGTGATCACCCAGCTAGTGGGATTGGATGAGGTGATGTGTGTGAAGCGCTCAGCATAGAATCAGGAGAACAGGCAGGAATGGATAGACGTCAGCTGCTACTGCTTGGGAACACAGTTGAGAGAGCTGTAACAAAGGAGGGGATTGTGAAATACATGGGAGTGAGCCCTGAACATTCTGCAGGGTAGCTGGGAGCCAGGAGCCAGGAGGAGTGATGGAGTCAGCCCAACACTGAGAGAAACACCAGAGTGAATGGATCCCTGGCACTGCGTCACAGCAGATCCTAATTCCTTAATCCTCACACCCAACAAAGACAGGTGGCAGATTTCTCAGGAAAACCTTCTTGCTCTTCTCCATTAGAGCAGCATGCCTAGGTTCAGTGCTGCAGTGGACAATCCAATCTGAACAAGGATATCCACAACTTGGTCCATTCCCACCAGCCTGTGTTGTCCACGCTCCTGGGGTAACTCGAAAGATGATATTTCTGTGTGAGTGCCTGTCTGCTCTGGGATCAAAACTTAGGATGGTGAAAGACCATCTTGCCTCAAAGAAAAAAGTTCCCTTATGCTTAGCAAAATAGCTAACGTTTCTAGAACACCTGTGCAAGTTTGCAAGCGTGATCTTTCACAAGCGTGATCTCATGATTTCCTAATCACTTGCTGCTACAAGCAGAAGAGGCTTGGACAAGGCAGCTGTGCAGTCTCTCTGGTTTTTTTTTAAAAATAATTGTATTTATTTATCTTTGGCTGTGCTGGGTCTTCCTTGCTGCACAGCTTTTCTCTAGTTGTGGCAAGTTTGTTGCAGTGTGAGGGCTTCTCACTGCGGTGGCTTCTCGTTGGGGAGCATGGGCTCTAGTGCACAAGGGCTCTGTAATTGAGGTTCCTGGGTTCTAGAGACAGGCTCAGTACTTGCGGAGCATAGGCTTATTTGCTCCATAGCATGTGGGATCGTCCTGGATCAGGGATTGAACCCTGTCTTCTGCATTGGCAGGCGGATTCTTTACTACTGAGCCACCAGGGAATCTGCTGTCTTTGGCTTTTGTTCTTAAACTTTCTCTCTTCCTGGTCAATGGGTCCTGGCTATAACTAGGGCAGGAGAAGTGGGTGCTTGTGTGACTCCTCTGGGGCCTGCACGTTTCTGGCGGGGGGCTGAGCCTACAGGTTTTGCTGATTTCCTACTGCCATGGATTCCTTCTTACCTCACCTCTGGACAGGGTCTTTGGCTTCCTTAAAACTCAAGGGTGCCCATCTGTGAAGACTTGGGCAAGAGGGGGATCATGGGGAGTATGTGCGAGCCGGGGTTGGGAGGCATTATGCTGAGTTCCAGAGAATGGTTCTGGAGCTGCAGTCTCCTATCTGAGGCAGGAAAAGCAGTTCCCCCGTCCTTGACTGCATCACCTGATTTCTGTATTATCTGAATTCTGATACAGGAGAGCTTGGTTAATACAGGTGGGTGGATGGGTAAGATTGAAGAGGAAATCTTCAAAATGGCCAGAAATATAGAATTGCAGAGCGTTTGTGCCCTTCCTTGCTGTTTAGCAACTTGTGCATCCTCAGTTGTGTCCAACTCTTTGCGACCCTAGGGACCGTAGCCCACCAGGCTCCTCTGTCCATGGGATTCTCCAGGCAAGAACACAGGAGTGGGGTGCCATTTCCTTCTCCAAGGGATCTTCCCGATTTAGGAATCAAACTGATGTTCCTTGTGTCTTCTGCATTGCAGGCAGGCTTTCTTTTTTTCTTTTCTTTTTTTTTAACCACTAGCTCCACCTGGGAAGAGTTAGCACTTTGTAGCTTCCCCAAAGGAAATGTCAGAAGCCAGCAACTGGTTGCTTCGGGAGGACACTTTAACAGTCTTACCAAAGCTACAGCCCCATGTGCTGTGGCAGGTTAAGTTCTGTTCTTGTTGACCCATCAGCTGAAGTTCTTCGACTTCCTGGCTGAAACCACAACCTAGAGAACTCAGACAGCCACACCGCAAGGACACAGAGTCCCTTGGAACTCAGACTTTCTAATAACACATCTTCTTGGCAGTGCCTGGAAATTAAGTGTCCTTGTTTGTTTTACTGGAGACAGCGGGACTCCCTCCAATTTTCCTCCTCCTTAGGATGGGAGTGATTTCTTCAGCACTTGCTTTTCTGAGTATAAGAAGCTTGGAGAAAGCAGCTGTGGATTCTCTTTGGGTTCCTTTCTAGAAGCTTCCATCTTCCTAGTCAACAAGTCACATGATGTAAATATACCTGGGGCAGGGCTGTCAGGGACTTGTGTGACTCTTCTGGGTTCTGCAGGTAACTGGCTTCACCCTAACTCCAGCGGCTGTGGTAATCTGGAGAGTGACACTCAGAGGCACGTGAAAACCAGCTGCACTCTCAGCAGTCAGGGCACCCCAGGGGCAGACTCCTGTGCCTTTAACTGGGCGGAGTCTAGAATGTTTCAGGGAACCAGTTCCAGGCCTGGAGGATGTTCCTTTGCTCTGAAGTTTCCAGATAATCCAGGTCAGGGGAGGAGACTCTGTCCCTTGAGACCCCATGAAGACTTTAGAGCCATGGACGTTTGTGTAAAAGGTAGGTGAGATTCAACTTGCAGTCTTTTTTTCTGGGATAAACTTTCTTCCTGAGTTAATCTCAGAGAAAGAACACTTTGATTGACTTCTTCCCTGGAATCGAGTCTCTAACACTAGAAACTGGGATGTGCGGCTTTAGTGAAGAAAGCTTTTCTCTCTATAAAGCTGGGGGCAGTGGGGTAGAGTCATTAAGTGTAGGGACTTTGGAGCTGGGTTCCTGGCCTGGCTTTGTCACTTAATAGCTGTGTGGCAGTGGGCAAGTTCCTGAGCCTCTCTGTGCTTATTTCCTCATCTGTTAAGAGGGGAAAGTAATGCTGTACAACTACCTCACGGGTCTTACGGTAACGCGGAAATGAGTTAACGTGCATGAGGCACTCAGAACAGTGCCTGGGATGTAGTTAAGTGCTATATGAGATTTCGTTGTTGTTGTTATTTTCACTTTGAAACCAGAGGAGAACCTGAAGTAAAAGGGTGTCGTGTTCGGTAGCCTGGAGCAGTGTCTTGGCCTGGGAAGCGGGAGACCCGGTCTCTCTGATCCGGCTTCCCACGGAGTAATGGGGTGACCCTGAACCACTCAGAACTTCAGTCCCTTCACTGAAAGTGAGGTGAGATAACCCATAGATGGCCATCCATAGATGGACAAATAGAGTGTCACATACACATACAATGGACTGCTCTTCAGCCAGAAGCAGTAATGAAGTTCTGACACAGGCTACAACACGGATGAAACTTGAAGACATTATGTTACGTGAAATGCACCAGACACAAAAAGACAAGTGTTACATGATTTCACTAAATATCTAGAAAGGCTAATTCAGAGATAGAAAGTAGAACTAACATGACCAGGGGCAAAGCTGAATAGGAAATGAGTAGTTATTGCTCAGTGGTTACAGTTTCGGGTGATGAGAACGTTTCAGAAATGGATGATAGGGTTGATGATTCAACATTGTGAATGTACTCAATGCACACTTAAAAACAGTTACAACAGCAAGCTTCATGTTATATATATTTTACCACAATAAAAAACAGTCAAGCATAATAAGAAGTCAAACACAGAGAGGGAGAAGTAAGCTGACTTTGAAGGAGACAGACATGTGCTATATGAACTTTGAAACTTTTTTAATAGTCCATGAGGATATAAATATGGGTTACTAGGAAAAATATGAGGTGCTGATGGCGTCAGCGCCCCCGTCAGCCCCCAAGCCCTTTCCACCTACAGCCTGCTGTGAGGTAAAATCCCTTTTCTTCTCGCGCTTTCATGCCCTGGGTTTCCTTCAGGATGCGGCTCTGGGCCAGTCTTCCCGGGCCTCCCGCCTCCCCGCTCTGCCTGCTGCATCCTTCCCAGGGGCCTGCTGCTCTGTAACTCCATTTTCTTTCTTTCACGTGTTTGTGGCTGTCTACCACCTATGTTGTTCTCTCCTCAATAAGGAAGGATTGTGCCCTCTCCAGCTTTTGTGTTACCCCCCCCCAAATCCCTGACTCAGAATGAGTCAACAGAAGGGGTGCCTGAGGATGGTTCCTCCTTGCCACGAGGAACCACAACTATGGAAGGCCTGGTTCCATCATGTGTGACATAGGTTTTACAAACTTTTTAAATTTCTATGCTAACCTGTAACAAATACACCTTACTTTGAGACCTGGAGTGCATGCGTGTGCACACACACACAAATATATATGTAAAGTTCATGAACTTTACCATTTATTATGCATGGTTCAACCTTGAGATTTCTGATTGATTTGATTTGTGAAAAGTGCTTATAGATACACTGATTTCGTAACTCGACTGGCTCATGCGTGGGTGTGTTCACCACTGGCCACTAGGGGGAGCTGACACGCCAGGTTGCACAGATGAATGACGTGAGCTGGAGGGCTCAGAGGAAGTGGAAACAACAGTCTCAGCCTTGGCGAGGACCTCAGGATGCCTACACATCCCTTAACAAGCACCCTCACAGAGGGACCAGCAGTGCTCGCTCAGGCTTTATTTAGTTGAACAAACATCTACTTTGTTGACTTAGCTGAATGAACTTAGCTCCTGGTCCCTGTCTCATGTGGGGTGCCATTTAAATGTGTTGAGTGGGAGAACATCCCTGGTCGTCCAGTGATTAAGACTGCGCCTTCCAATGCAGGCGGTGTGGGTTTGATCCCTGGGTGGGGAGCTAAGATCCCACATGCCTCATTGATAAAAAACCAAAACATAAAACAAGCTGTGTTGTAACAAATTCAATAAAGACTTTAAAAATAGTCCACATCAAAATATCTTTAAAAAAAACTATGTGTTGTGTGCTGGTTGTTGGATTTTTGGCTTAGAACTTAGACCCCCTTCCTCCTGGGGCAACACAGAGCTCCTCTCTTCCCTTTTTTTTTTTTTTTAATAGTCTTATTTTTGGCTGTGCCAGGTCTTTGTTGCTGTACAGGCTTTTCTCTACTTGTAGAGAATGGGGGCCACTCTCTAGTTGCTGTGTGCAGGCTTCTCATTGCGGTGGCTTTTCTTGCGGAGTACGGGCGCCAGGGCACGTGGGCTTTAGGAGTTGTGGGTCTTAGAGTGCAGTCTCAAATAGTTGTGTCACAGCGGCTTGGTTACTCCACAGTGTGTGGGATCTCCCTGGATCAAGGATCGAACCCATATCTCCTGCATTGGCAGGTGGATTCTTCACCACTGAGCCACCAGGAAATCCACTCTCTTCCCTTGTTGCACAACTTCTCTTCAGATGTGTCACTGAAAGCCTTGCATGAACGCCGTGTAGACTCTGTCCCACTGAGCAGGTTCTAAACCCCACTACTGTACTCTGTGCCAGGCACCCGCCTCAGCCCTCAGCACAAGAGGCTGGTTGTGTGTGCCATTTTGATTGTGGAGAAATGAGGTCTCTAGAAATGAACTGCAGAAGTAGCAGAGCCTGGGGCTGGTGATCCTGGAGCCCATGCACAGAGAACAATCTCCAAGCATGTCAGCTGCGGTGAGGGCGCCTGGCCTGGCCTGGGTGCCCTCCCTCCCTGACACGGATGCGAGCAGACATCCATCTCAGCTCCTGCACAGCTTCCAAGTCTGCCTGAAGCCATGGGCCAACAGGCATTTCAGACTTCCTCCGGGAGCACCAGGAGCATCAAGCCTCAGCTGGTTAACCACGTCATCTTCAGTGGTTCTCACCATGTTCGACAGTTAACACAGTTCCTACCCTTGTTCTTCTTCAGTCAGGTGTGAGAAGCAGTGTTAAGGTGATGACTGCTGTGTGCTCCAGTGGGACCAGGAATGCATGCTTCAGTATTTGAGTAGATTCAGCAGTAAGTAGACAGCTTATATCCAGAGTAAGCCAGAAGGATTACAATACCATTAAGGGATTCCTTTCACCTCATTAGCAAGTGGTAGAGCTCTCCTCTCTGCCAACCGCCCCATCCCCAACCTTGACATTCACACCCCCAGCATGGTACAACCAACGTCCACACTCCGTGTTACGTGTTAGGATGGGCCAGCTGTCAAAGGGTATTTTTTTTTTTTTTGAAAGTCACTCAGTTGTGTCCGACTCTTGCAGTCCATGGAATTCCCCAGGCAAGAATACTGGAGTGGGTAGCCTATCCCTTCTCCAGTGTATCTTCACGACCCAGGAATCAAACTGGAGTCTCCTGCATTGCAGGCAGATTCTTTACCAGCTGAGTTATCAGGGAAGCCCAATCAAAGGGTATGGGTGATACCTTTTAGCGAGTGCCCAGAGACTTAGCTGGACTTATGTGGTAAGATTGCCTCAGAGCAACTCCATGGAAAAGAATTCAGAAATGATTATGGGGCTTTTCTCTGTTGGCTACAGGAAATAGCCACAGCCTGGGGTGAAAATCAAGTTTGCCAGCTAAGTGCTTAAGGGGACTCCAACACAACTCATGCCAGTCATCTCTGATTCTGCCAGGAGGAAGCCAGAGGCTGTGGAAATCAAATTCCTCTCCTGCTTTCTGATGGAGGCTCCCCAGGAAGAATAGACTAGAGCCATCTAGTTGCTCCCTCAACTGTACCTCACCCTGATCCTTCTCAAACGTTATTTACTATGGGGACTTCCCAGTGGTCCAGCGGTTGGGAGTCTGCCTTGCAGTGTGGGGGACATGGGTTTAGTCCCTGGTTGGGGAACAGGGATCCCACCTGTCATGAAGCAGCTGAGCTCATGCGCCACAAATACTGAGTCCATGTGCTCCAAAGCTCAAGAGACACAACTAGAGTCTGTATGCCACAAAGATCCTGCATGATGCAATGAAGATCTTGTGTGCCACAACTAAGACTTAGTGTAGCCAAATAAATAAATATTAAGAAAAATATTTACTACAAGCTCCCTGGGGGCTCAGACAGTAAAGAATCTGCCTGCAATGCAGGAGACCTGGATTCGATCCCTGGGTCAGGAAGATCCCCTGGAGAAGAAAATGGCAACCCACTCCAGTATTCTTGCTTGGAGAACTGCATGGACAGAGGAACCTGGTGGGCTATAGTCCATGAGGTCGCAGAGTTGGATATGGTGGAGCAACTAACACTTTCACACTTTACACAAGCTCCCAAGACTCTTTCATGACAACACTCTTCTCTTCCAGCTGCTTTTGGGCCCCTTTCCCACCCCACCAGGATTTTCAACAAGCTACCGTTTTCTGTCCACTGCTGGATGTTCAGTCACTGGATGCTCTTCGGCAAATAACTCTAGTTAGGAGCTCCCCTGTGGCGACAATCATGGTAGTGATAACGGTATGCTGAGGACTTATGTAAGGCCTCCTCTGTACAAACATTCTGAAACATCAGCCTCAAGAGAAGATGTGATTGACTACCTCCACACTTTACCGCAGGTATTTAAGGAGGGTAATGGAAGTGTATCTCTTAAGCAACCACCAAATCCTGGCCAGAACTATAATTGGGGGAGGATTTCACTATGAAAGATTTACTGCATTTTATGGTTCCGAATCCTTTACTTTTTTGTCTACAGCCAAACACACTGACATGGCTTTTCAGTTCTTCTCACAAGAGGCAGAACTTGCTTCTTCATCTCCTTGAACGTGAACTGGTCTTGTGACTTTCTGAGGCTGAAAGAATGCCACAGAAATGATGACATGCCAGTTCTGAGCCTAAGCCTCGAGGAGCCTTGTCCACTGTCCTTCTTGTGTTGCAGCCATGAGAACAAGTTTGGGCTATCCATGTGGCAGGAGGCAGGTGGAACAGACCTGAATTGCCTCAGCTGCCTGGCCAAAGCTGGCCTCCGTCAGTTGACAGAAGTGAGTGAGACTGGCCAAGAGGGGCAGGACCACCCCAGTGACCACCGGGACATGTGAGCCATACCTGTTTATTGTTGTATGCCACTGAGGCTCTGAGAGCTGTGTGTTACACGGCATTATTGTGGCCATAGGTAACTGACACACCCACTTAGAAATCAAGAGTGGGATGCACCCCTGGAAGAACTGTTAGAAGCAACTTTCACCTTCAAATAAATAGAATGGGTTCCAGTAGATTGTTTCTTCACTTGCATTGATTACCCCAAAGTGAATATCTTTCTCTGGTCTTCAATTCTAGACGGATTTAATATCCGGGTAGAAGCCAGCAAATGAGCACAAGTGAAAAGTCATTCTTCATTATTAGGCATCACATGAACAGAGGTGGAGAAGCAAAGACAAGAAAAGTGACACCTATCTATATTTTTGGAGACATCAGATAATATGTGACTTCCCTACCCATATGCGGCGGGATGTTTGTAGTGGTTAGTATTTCTCAGGTTGGCATCTACATGTAGAGGTCAGTACATACAGATTGTTGAAAAGCAATCTTTGTAAGAATTATTGGTGGGTAGTGGCAGTGCTTGGCTTCTGTAATTTCAGTGTAGATCAAAAGCACAGATACAAACCTGGCAAAGCAAAGTCATAGTCCCAAGTTCACTGTGCTCTACCGATTGTAGGATTATTGGCCTCCTGAGCTCGGGTGCCAAACTCTGACACATTAAGATAAATAGAAGTACTCTCCTACCTTTTAAAATATTACATAGACCAGAACACAGAGCAGTGTTTTTAAGATAGACACCAAGCTTCTGGCTATTTGGTTATACATATGGTCATATATTCTGACAATGACTGAGTGAGGCATATAGAGGAACTTCATTAATATTCTTTGGTCATTCAAGGCCTGTCATCAATCAATGTCACCAAGTGTTCTTTCTGAAAGTGAGTCTTGTCTCTGAGAGATTAATTTATAGGTAGGGGAGCATATAAACAAGTTTCCCCCTTTCCCAATGAAACACTGACTTCTCCTCCCTCTTACTCATCTTGATTCAGTCTCTGACCCCGGGGCTATGGACACGCACGTCATGCCTTTAGACAGGGAAGTCCCTCAAATTGGTTCCCGGTCCCAAGGGCCCCAGAGGCCATCACTCACAGATGCCTCTGTCTCTCCGACCTTGGCATAAGTGTCTAGATGACCACTGTCCTGGCTCTGTAAAGGGAAACCATTGTACGCTTCTGCCTGATGGTAGAGTAAGAACACAGAGATAGAATTCAGAAGTGGCAGCTGAGAAGACGGCAGCGTTGCACACCCGCTCCTCCCTGCCTCACTCCACTCCTCCCTGCTTCACTGGGGTTTCAGGAGGAGACCGTGACTTCTCAATGAGCATTCATGAGGGAACAAGCCAACACAGAGAGACACTCAGTGGGATTAGCATAAATAAAGATTTCTTTCTCAGCGTTATGTGTGGGTTATTATTTTCTTACAAGACTGCTGTGATTCAAGTAAAGTCTTCTGACCAAATTTTAAAACCCAATTCTGGATGAACACAGGCTTTATAAACACTCAATATTATTATACAAGCTGTAGAAACAAAGAGTTGCCACTAGATAATAGTGGCATAGCTTTGCAAAATTCCTTTTCAAATTGGGGAGCTAAAGTTCCACACATGGAACAGGCTAAAAGATTTAAATCACAGGAAAATGCAAACAAACAAAGGAAATCCCACAAAGATTAGAGAGTGCAGACACTCAGGTGTCCCATCCAGCAGGCACTGTGGCTGAGATAAGGGGAGGTCCACTTCTAACACTTCTTCCCTTGAGCAGTGGTTCTCAAAAGTGTGGTCTCCAGACCAGCAGCATCAGTATCACCTGGGAACTTCTTGGAAATGCCAGTTCCTGGGCCTCTTCCAAGACCTACTGAATCAGAAACTCCGGGTAGGGCCCAACAGTCTGTGTTGTTACGATCCCTCCTGGGGATTCTGATGTGTGATCAAGTTTGAGAAATGCAAGTTTTTAAGACACAATAAGTCTCACAAGATAGATAGGAAAGGGTTTTCCTTCCCAAAGAGATTGAGTCCTTAGTACCCAAAGACATCTCAGTAGTGGGTTACCTTCTCTCCTGTGCATCAAGGATGGTCCTGTACTGAGCATCCTTGGAAAACTAAGAAAGAGCCAAATAGTCTCCTGTGTTCTGTGATTCAGCCCCCAATGACACTGTCCCTGCTGTCCACACGTCAGCTGCTAAGCCCTTTGGCTACAGCAGCACCCTTCCTGGCAGCAATTTCAATATCAGTAAAGAAAAGCTAAGTTATGCTGTGGTAACAAATTGCGGCCTAACGTCCCTAACTTAATGTCATCAAGATTAATTGTACTGTCCATAATACACCTGTAACACAGGTCAGCACTGGACCGCTTGCTCCCTGCAGTCCCTGGGGGAGCCAGGCTGATTTACATCTGCACACTTGATTCCATGACCACCATGATGGGGAAAAAGAGGAGCTGCACACTGGCTTTGAAAGCTCCCATCAGGAACGGACACGTCATGTCATTTCCACTGATGTTTCATGGGCAAGGCAAGTCACACGGTCACGCCTACTGTCAAAAGTGGGAGGGCAGTACCCACAAAAACAACTGGAGGAACTGAAAACCATCCAAATGACTCCTGTTGCAGGTTACATGCTTGGGTCACAATACTCATTGTGCGCGAAGCTGCATACCGACATAAAAGAAGCGGCAGGGGCCTCCTTCTTCTGCCGCTTGTGTGCTCATTCTGTGCGGACGCGGTGCCTCTTTTGTGAAGCGGCAGCTAGGACCCCAGCGCTCACCATGGTGGGTGAAAAGCCCAAGGAAGGAGTCAAGGCTGAGGACAATGATCACATTAATTTGAAGGTGGTGGGGAAGGATGGTTCTGTGGTGAGTTTAAGAGGCATACATCACTTAGTAAACTAACAAAAGCCTACTGTGAACGACAGGGCTTGTCAATGAGGCAGATCAGATTCCAGTTTGACAGCCAATCAGTGAAACAGGCACAACTGCACAGCTGGAGATGGAAGATGAAGATACAATGGATGTGTTCCAGTAGCAGACAGGAGGTGTCTACTAAAAAGGGAACCTGCTACTTTACTCCAGAATTCTCTTCTCCCAGACCAAGAAGACATTCTCAATGAGAAAACTGCAATTTGGCTCCACCACATCCTGACGACTACAGTAATAGTTTCTCTCTCCTTTCATTTCCCCTTCCTCATTCCTTTATTGTACATAAAGTAACTGGTGTATGTGTACAAGCATATTTCATTTTTTAACTAAATGGCCAATGGTATGTTTTGATCGACACAAAACAGAGACGGGATGGGGAAAAATACTGATTCCGTGAAAATTCCCCCTTTTCTCCATTAGTGGGATGCTCATCAGCTCTTATCTTTATATTCCAGTAAGTTATTTTGCTCTCTGCTACTGCTGCTCTGCTAAGTCGCTTCAGTCTGTCCGACTCTGTGCGACCCCACAGACAGCAGCCCACCAGGCTCTGCCGTCCCTGGGATTCTCCAGGCAAGAACACTGGAGTGGGTTGCCATTTCCTTCTCCAATGCATGAAAGTGAAAAGTGAAAGTGAAGTCGCTCAGTTGTTCCCGACTCTTAGCGACCCCATGGACTGCAGCCTACCAGGCTCCTCTGTCCATGGATTTTCCAGGCAAGAGTGTTTAACAAAAAAAAGAACAACATAAAAATTCTTGCATACCTTGTTCGATTGGAGAATTTTAATGTTTTTCATTTATCATTGTAAAACC
Organism: Bos taurus; assembly: GCF_002263795.3. Lineage (NCBI taxonomy): Eukaryota > Metazoa > Chordata > Mammalia > Artiodactyla > Bovidae > Bos > Bos taurus. The sequence continues at coordinate 43,766,256 of NC_037335.1, forward strand.
AAGGACAATTTTATAACTTTTTTGTATGTAGCTGATACATGTAGGGCAATCAGTCTTTAAGCAGGGATAAATTCCTCTAAAAGAAATGAATCCTAGATAGCTTTCCCTTCAAGTCAAGCATCTTTTTTAAATAAACTCATTTACAAAAAAAAAAAAACTGGCAGGAACTGGCAGGGCAGAGTTCTCAGTCTTACATTCACTATTCCTTTGTTCCTACTGACCTTCAAACAAAATCAATATCTTGGATTGGTTGGTGCAGGATTTCAAACCTGGCCTAGCGGCGCGGTGCTGTTCTGCCGTTGGGTGAGACGCGGAGGGAAGTAGAAGGCCGCCCGGGTGGGGCCAGGCGGACCCGAAATTTAAAAAAAAAAAAAAAAATCAATATCTTTTTTTCCCAAGAATATCTTAATTCATAAAATGTTTTTATTTTTTAATAAAAAATATTAAAGTTAATATACCCAAAGGAAAGTGCATAAATCATGAGTATACAGCCTGACGAACGATCATAAAGCTGACCCTAACAGGTCAGCTACATAAGGCTAGGAGCAAGCTTGCTGTCGGGGGTGCCCAGCCCCTCTCAGGCCTCTCCTTCCCCTTTCTAATGGGAACACCCCTCGGACTTCCAACACTCATTCATTCAACTCGGATTTATCAGCCAGGGACCGGAACTCTTCAGTCCTGGCAGGTGCTACAAACCCAAGCAGGAAAGCTGATCTTATCAATCTTCCTGTCAGAGGGCTGGCTTTTCCGGGGAGGGACATATTTCAGACAGGGTTTGGTGGCGTGTGTTGGGAGGAGAACTCTCTGAACTTTCTGAGACCCTTATTGATGTGTTGCCTTTATTACCTATTTAAGCACATTCAGCATTTCATAACAGAGCAGATGGAGTCAGAGCCAGAATCTCTTTGCTGCCTGACACATGAGAAGTAAGTGGCCCGCCCTGCTGGCATGAGGTCCCGGACAGCCAGTATTGAGCTGTCCCTGGAACCCCTGGGCAAAGCAGCTCCTGCCCACCTGCAGCTCAGGGGTTTTCTCTTCCTCCCCTTCATAGTGGTTCTAGGGCTGGGTTAACTGGATCTGAGTTGGGGAATGGGGAACAAATGTTTTTCCCCAGGTATAAGAATGCCATTTGGTCTTAGGAGTATTTTTTATGCAGCTTCTATTATCTGAAAGTTAGGGATATGGTGCCCATTCCCTTGCCTATGAAATCAATAGTCTTGATGGAGAGGCAGAGGACAGCTGGTTTCCTAAAATGCCAGCCCTTCCTCAAATGTCCTCAAAATTAGGCTACACCGGTATTTTGCCTTCCAGCTTCTCTACAAAATCCTTGCCAGAATTCAGGCCAGGTATCTCAGGGACACCATGACAAGTGCTGACTCACTCCATCTTTCACCCTTAAAGAGCTGATGTGACTTCCCAACTCCTCCCCATAGGAAGTAGCCAGGCCTTTGGTGGGGAGGGAGAGCAAGCCTACGCAGCTCTGGAACACTGTGACCAGCAGTTCAGCCACATCCCTTCAACAAAATGTACTTTAAATATATTTTTATGATCAGCTGGGTTCTAAATTACAGCCATGCTGAATAAGAAGAGAGTAAACATATGATTAGTAATTTCCGTATGGCAGAAAGCACCGAACAGTCTCTGGCTAAGGCCCAGGGCTCAACAAGAACTGTTTTTTCAGTAAAAAAGAATATAGAAAATGGCCTTTGTTCCAAAGTCAAAGCAACAGGCCATGACCTTCTCTTTCCTGTATGGTAATAGTCTTCCTTCACGAGGAAGTGGGGAAGGAAAGAAAAGATGAAGTTAGGAAAATGCTCCAAGAGCTGTCTGCCTGCTTAACTTCCATCACTCACTCATGTACAGAGCCACCTCCTCCTCCTATACCATAAACACAGAAAACAGATTCTGGGCAGCCCTGATCCCTGGCCGTCTGGTAATGACTATTCCAGGAGATGCAGAAACGTCACTGAACGTGGAAGAATGCCACACGAAGACTACTCACCAAAGATAAATGATTCAATGTCAGGTTTCTTGTTTGGCTATAGCTCTCCCCACCCCACCTAACTTGTTTGGAAAACAGCATATGAATAGCATCCCATAATTCAGGAATGATAACATTCTCAGTGTGGACCAGTGGCCACACTGGGGAACACCTAGGATGCTTTGGTAACAGTGCAGATTCTCAGACCTTAAGAATTGGAATGCTCAGGGTGGGGCCCAGAATTTGTATTTTCATCAGCTCCTTCAGGAAATTCTTATGCATGCTGTGAACCGATTACACAAAAGCCTAAACAAAAATAAAACTGTCTCTACTTGCAGCAGGCTCCCTGGACCCCAAAAGGACTTAAATCATTAGGATTTAAAGAAATGTTATTTCCTTTGAGGGGAAAAAAATAGCAGTTTTCTTACCTGATTCTATCTGCAAGAGCTGTTATATATCTGCAGTATTTCATTATTATTAATACAAAAGTCCGGGATAAAATTCTTCTCATTAGCATACTGGTAACTTATGGGAAGGTCCAGTACTTCATGTATTCTGGGGACTACTGCCAAGAGCAAGGCCTCCTCCCCCATAGTAAGTGCAGGATTTAGTCCGTTTAGTCATGATGGTGGAGGACAAGGGGTCAGTTTTGTTTTTTTTTCCAACACTACAGTCTCAAGTTTCCCGCTGCTTTATACCTTTTGTCTTAGGGAGGATTCCAGGTTAGTCTCCACATTTCTAGGGCAAGGATGTTCAGGGAATTGGCTGTCACTTAAAGGTTAAGGCTTCTCTTCACTTAAGCTGGACAATACACTGAGGAGTCTCCAGCCCTCTGTTGCCCTCGCTTGGGGACTGTGCCCAAGTGTCCTGCCACAAATCCCTTTATGGAATGGTGCCTCCATAAATTGCAGCTGTCCCAATGGGGGAAGTCAGGCTGGTTTTATAGTGTGCCAAGATCCCAAGATAAAAAGCATTCTAAGTGCCCAGAGCTAGCAGAGCAAACAAGGCAGAAGCCAGCATATGTTACCCAGAAGTTAGCTCCATAAATACCTCCTTCCAGATACAACAAGCACTCATTTTCTTCTGCAAAACTCAGCACAAGAAGTCAAAGGCAGCACGCAGATGTAGGAATTCATTTTCTTACGCATGGAAGGTATGAGTGCCTTCTCATATGAGTGTTCTCAAATGAAACAAAAGAAAATTCTGAGGACTGCAAACCACCTGAGATACTTCCTTGCTCAAAAGGCGTGTCATGCTGTTAAGGGGCAGAAAACTCACAGCCCCATTTCTCCTCAAACACCAACTCTTCCACTTTTAATTTATTGTCCTATTTCAGGTCTGAGGGAACTTGGGTTTGAATAACTATCTGAAATGAAATTTAGCACAGATCCCAGAGCAAGCAGGTCCATCAAGGGAGGGAAAGGGGTGCTCACGACTCCAAGCAGCTGTGCTGTCACCTTCCTGGTTCAGTGCTGCATCTCCAGTACACCCGGGCTCTCACAAATGGCACCGGTTAAGGTTTACCACCAGCAACTGTGCCAAAACACAGTTACATTTTGGCTGCCATGCTTCTTCATCTCATATGAGAATCATTCCCTTCACCTTTTACAAAGTACCTGAAAACAGGTGCTGCTAAGCCAACAGCATGCTGGAATAACGTGTGTATAGTTTCATCTTTCCTTCCTCATCCCTGCAGGTTTCAACCAGTCACCCAGCAGCTGCCCCCCAAACTAGAGTCAAGGACCAGTGCTTCCGCACCGGAGAAGAGTTAGCTTAGGAGTTAATTGTGAGGTTACCTGTCTGATGAACTGTCTGCCTAATTAGGTCTTAAGTCTGAGACTCCTGCTGTGCAACCTGAGTAATGAGCAGAGCTGGAGATGAAGTCATGTGCTTGGAGGCGTCTCCTTTTGCTGGAGCCTAAGACGAGTGGACAGGGCACTCACCCTCCGCCCATCAGCTTTCGCTGCCGCTGCTGTAAGTCAAAAGGATCAGGGAAGACAGCTGTCAGAAATGAAGCAGGGACAAGTAAAAGAGCTTAATGAAATTTTATTTTGAAAATATGGCAAGAGTCTAAGGCACTTCAAACATTTAAATACATGTAAGACCAAAGTAAATGTGACATGGGATAAAGGAATCCATAAATACATGGAGAACTACACTATGTTTCTCTAGAGGCCAATGGATAGCCAATTTCTCTAACATAATTCAACTTTCATCATTAGACACAGAATTGTGCAATTATTAATAAAAATACAGCAACATTACATGTCATTCTTCATGTCTTCAGTTACTATGGAATATAAAAGTTCAAAATACTGTGTCAATTTTATATAGATACCCTTTGTATAAAATGTCATATAATACAGCCACCTAGATAAAACCAACTCAATAGACTTCCTTTTGTTAAGTTTTATACTTTTTGAGAATCCCACCTTTTATTTTTAAAACCAGAAACCTACCAGCCCAGGCCCGATTCATTCATGATCAAAGTCATCTCAACTTCCTTATTTTAAAATAATAAAGACAAAAGGAAAATCAACAAAACCATCCTGGAATGGAGCTTTCAAAGAGCTTTCCAGTGGGTCCACATTTAGTAAATATAAATACTTGTGGAAAAGCTTTAAAAACACCATGCCAGTGAGAACTTGATACTTTTCAGCAGTGGTGGGGGTGTGGAGAGCAGGAACAGAAGTAACAGAAGTTGCCCACTCAGGTCAGGTTACAATTTCCTACAACTGTACATAACGGAGCAGAGACTCAACAGCAAGTGTGCCCTACACAGAGGGAAGATGGCCAGAAGGGAGGCGTGTGTGCCCTGCCAGAAATCTCTTGCTGGCTCAGCTCCCACTGGCAGCTCCAGCCTTCAGCCCCCGGTTTTCTGTGTTCTGTTTGCTGGTGAGCTCAGGCACAATGTACATTCAGTATCTGTCAGCCCAACAGGAACAATTAGCAGCTTAGAGGTGGCATGTAAATGGACGGCTATTTGCACACAATCAGTCAAATGACCCTCGGTGGGTGGGACCAGGAGATGTCTTCCTTCCAAGTCTAGGGGTGCCCTAGAGACCAGGAAAGGAGAAAAAAAAAAAACTGGGGGTTAGTCAGTGACCTCATGTAGATCTGTCCTCTGTGACACAGGAACTCTGTGAACACCACGCATGAGCCAGAGCGAGGAGGGCTGGCACCCCATACACGGTCCTCCAGCGGGAGCCGCTCTCAGGCCAGCAGGCTTGGCAGAGCCACCTCCAGCTGTCCTGGGAAGTCAACTTCCTGCTGAGAGGGAACCCTCAGCCCTCAGGACCACAGGCTGCTGCTCACTGTCAACTTTAAGAAAGATGCCAGGAAGGCAATGTGTATTCATGGGCTCAAGATGTGCCATTTGTATAACTCTGTCCAGACTAAACCCTTCCTGTGAGGGTGTGAGGACAAGCAGGCATCCAGCCTCAGCGGTGCTAACCATTAGCACTCCTGGCCCTCTGGGTGGGGCAAAAATGATGAATTCTTACACTCCAGACTCAAACTTTGGTTTTCAGAATCGTCATGAAACCTGCATGTCCTGTCAATTCCCCAAGGAAGGGGGCCAGCTAGTCTGGTGGCTTTCAGCCTGCGTATGAACGCCAAGTGCACAACACTGACCGGAGACGGGGCTTTGGCGAAGTTGACGTGGGCGTACAGCAGGACAGCAATGTCCTTGTGTCCGGCTTCCAGGGCTATCGAGAGTGCGGTGCTGCCATCCTGGAGACGAGATGAAAACAAACCAAGTCGGGCTTCTCAAACTTCCAGGTAGCCAAAAGCTAACAGCACCAGTCCCTCTCAACTGGGTAAGGCTCCCCAGTCTAGCTGTTTGTTCAGCTCTTTAGGAAACCTTCTGGACCTCTTAGGTGCCAAGCCTAAAGGACGTTAGGATGACAGAGGCACAACCCCTACCCTGCCCTCAGATAGGGATCAGCCCGTTGCCAGTGTCATCACCTCATGATGGTCAGTGTGTATGTCTGCACACAGGGGAGTCTCAACAAAAACAGGCTGCCCAGGAAGGGTTCTAATTCACCCATCTAGCCTACCGGCAGGGGGGCAATAGGCAAAGGCAGGGATAGAAACGTTAACTTTTTTTTCTTTTTATAATTACAAATGAGCCATCAAGCAGCGTGATGTCTGTTGATTGCCCTGCAATTTGCCAAGAATCTCTTAGCTTTCCTCTTGGGGAAGGAGTTGGTCCTGTAGCCCTAACCACCCTTGTAGAATGCTCCAAGTCACACCTACATTTAAGCACTGAATCCTGTTGCCCTGCAGGAATATATCTTATGGATATACAAGAGGAAACACTAAATATGGGAAACAAAATGTTCAGTTAGGATTCCATTAAAATGCAGGAATTTAGATGGATATAAAGATGTATCAAGACAAAAACAGTATACTAGACATCAAGTATACCTTAACCAAAAGTAATTAACAATAATAAAAAGACAAAATATGGCACAACTTATTTTCCTTTTAGTCCTGGGATAAGGATTCCCTTTTGGTCACCAGTGGCAGGGAACAATCTGTGTGTGGTTTGAGCCTTAGGGTCCTCCCTCCCACTCTGAATTCTGGGAGTTACTTTTCTTCCAGAGGCCAGCTGGATACCCTCTTGCTCCTTGAAGGATAAGGAAGTAAGCAGGGGACCAGGATTTCTGGAAGTCACTGCGGCTCGATGGCCTCTTATTACAAGATCTACAAGCTGTTCTTTGCTGAGAATAGAAGCAAAAGCAAACAATCAAGGCACATGAAACACAGACTGCTCTTAAGGAAAGAGAAGCTGGAAACTGGCCCTCCTCTGCAATGGAGCGAAGGGAATCTGGTGCAACCGCAGCTCACGTGCTCCCGGGGAGGTCACTGCAACTGCAGAGGCCAGTCAGTCCTTCCTGCCAGTGAATGCCTGTACTGACTGGCTCTTCCTGCTGGTGTGGGCCTACAAGGATCTCAAGTGTAGCGCAAAGGAGAATGTTTTCCCTCTAATCTCTTAGTGTTTGGGGCCAATGGAAGCCCTGGTTTCAACCTGTGCTCCAGAGAGATAAACTTTCAAAAAGAGAACCAACCCAGCCAGTCCTCTGGGACCTGGCCCTCTGAATCTTGTCACCACCCAAATGTTAGTTCCTGCACCATGACCTATTGGTTCTCTTCCTCTTTGGTCTGGAGACACCCAGATCAGCAGCTTTCCTCAGAATTTTTTCCAGTTTTCCAGTCAAGGGGTTATCTGGGAATGGGAAAGTTTGGGAACTGGGAGAGGAAGGAGATGAGAGTGACAATGATGGGAACAGCCCGAGAAGGAGTGGGAAAATGTGCTGAAAACAAGCCAAGACAGTCTGGATCCCCTAGCTGATGAAAGGTCACAAATTATTCACTCGGATGGGCCCCAGTGAAGGGTTTCCAAGTGGACCAGGGGCGGGGGGTGGGGCTGGTCCTCTTCTTTCAGGTCACCTGGCAGTTACCCACACCAAATTCGCTTCTGTATTATGAATCTGTTTATCTCCCTTCAGTACACTGGTTCTCGTACATGCCCATCACCTTCTTCCTTTTATAAATTTTGGAGTGAGGCCTATTTCTCTTTCTGCCCTTGGCTTCAGTTAATGGGAATATTAGTTTGTACACAGAAGATGCTGCCAAGCTGGGCTGTGAAGGGAAGTGGCCTGGATGACAACACAAATCCCTGAGGAGGATAAAGGAGGATTTGCTCTCTCCCCTGGTCAAGCAGCACTGCCTCTCCCCCAAGTCCCTGCATGTCACTGGCCTGGAGGCCCTACCAGCGAAGACAGCTTACGTTGTCCTCCAGGTGGCCATTGCAGCCTGGCTGGGCCAGCAGCAGCTTGACGATCTCCACGTGCCCGTGCTCACTGGCACACATAAGGGCGGTGGAGCCCTCGTCGTCCTGAATGTTGACATCAGCCCCGCAGGCCAGCAGGCCCTTCACCATGTCGATCCGCCCGTGACTGACTGCCAGCATGAGGGCCGTCTGTCCTGCCTGTGAGGAGAAATGACAGCAGACTTGAGAAGCACGTGGTGGGTTGGCAGGGTGTGACCCACAGTGCGGCTGTGCTGGGGGAAGGGAAGCAGGGAGAAAGATAATGGGAAAGCATTGACAGGGAATTACTTGGGGCTGGGTGGTGGCAAAAAAAAAAAAGATCAAAGGCAAACCACTTCAGTATTCTTGCCTTGAGAACCCCATGAACAGTATGAAAAGGCAAAATGATAGGATACTGAAAGAGAAACTCCCCAGGTCAGTAGGTGCCCAATATGCTACTGGAGATCAGTGGAGAAATAACTACAGAAAGAATGAAGGGATGGAGCCAAAGCAAAAACAATACCCAGCTGTGGATGTGACTGGTGATAGAAGCAAGGTCTGATGCTGTAAAGAGCAATAGTGCATAGGAACCTGGAATGTCAGGTCCATGAATCAAGGCAAATTGGAAGTGGTCAAACAAGAGATGGCAAGAGGGAATGTTGATATTCTAGGAATCAGCGAACTGAAATGGACTGGAATGGGTGAATTTAACTCAGATGACCATTATACCTACTACTGCGGGCAGGAATCCCTCAGAAGAAATGGAGTAGCCATCATGGTCAACAAAAGAGTCCGAAATGCAGTACTTGGACGCAATCTCAAAAACAACAGAATGATCTCTGTTCGTTTCCTAGGCAAACCATTCAGTATCACAGTAATCCAAGTCTATGCCCCAACCAGTAATGCTGAAGAAGCTGAAGTTGAACGGTTCTATGAAGACCTACAAGACCTTTTAGAACTAACACCCAAAAAAGATGTCCTTTTCATTATAGGGGATTGGAATGCAAAAGTAGGAAGTCAAGAAACACCTGGAGTAACAGGCAAATTTGGCCTTGGAATACGGAATGAAGCAGGGCAAAGACTAACAGAGTTTTGCCAAGAAAATGCACTGGTCATAGTAAACACTGTCTTCCAACAACACAAGAGAAGACTCTATACATGGACATCACCAGATGGTCAACACGGAAATCAGACTGATTATATTCTTTGCAGCCAAAGATGGAGAAGCTCTATACAGTCAGCAAAAACAAGACCAGGAGCTGACTGTGGCTCAGACTATGAACTCCTGATTGCCAAATTCAGACTTAAATTGAAGAAAGTAGGGAAAACCACCAGACCATTCAGGTATGACCTAAATCAAATCCCTTATGATTATACAGTGGAAGTAAGAAATAGATTTAAGGGCCTAGATCTGATAGACAGAGTACCTGATGAACTATGGAATGAAGTTCGTGACATTGTACAGGAGACAGGGATCAAGACCATTCCCATGGAAAAGAAATGCAAAAAAGCAAAATGGCTGTCTGGGGAGGCCTTACAAATAGCTGTGAAAAGAAGAGAAACAAAAAGCAAAGGAGAAAAGGAAAGACATAAACATCTGAATGCAGAGTTCCAAAGAATAGCAAGAAGAGATAAGAAAGCCTTCTTCAGCGATCAATGCAAAGAAATAGAGGAAAACAACAGAATGGGAAAGACTAGGGATCTCTTCAAGAAAATCAGAGATACCAAAGGAACATTTCATGCAAAGATGGGCTCGATAAAGGACAGAAATGGTATGGACCTAACAGAAGCAGAAGATACTAAGAAGAGATGGCAAGAATACACAGAAGAACTGTACCAAAAAGATCTTCACGACCCAGATAATCACGATGGTGTGATCACTGACCTAGAGCCAGACATCCTGGAAGTCAAGTGGGCCTTAGAAAGCATCACTACGAACAAAGCTAGTGGAGGTGATGGAATTCCAGTTGAGCTATTTCAAATCCTGAAAGATGATGCTGTGAAAGTGCTGCACTCAAAATGCCAGCAAATTTGGAAAACTCAGCAGTGGCCACAGGAATGGAAAAGGTCAGTTTCCATTCCAATCTCAAAGAAAGGCAATGCCAAAGAATGCTCAAACTACCGCACAATTGCACTCATCTCACACGCTAGTAAAGTAATGCTCAAAATTCTCCAAGCCAGGCTTCAGCAATATGTGAACCGTGAACTTCCTGATGTTCAAGCTGGTTTTAGAAAAGGCAGAGGAACCAGAGATCAAATTGCCAACATTCGCTGGATCATGGAAAAAGCAAGAGAGTTCCAGAAAAACATCTATTTCTGCTTTACTGACTATGCCAAAACCTTTGACTGTGCGGATCACAATAAACTGTGGAAAATTCTGAAAGAGATGGGAATACCAGACCACCTGACCTGCCTCTTGAGAAATTTGTATGCAGGTCAGGAAGCAACAGTTAGAACTGGACATGGAACAACAGACTGGTTCCAAATAGGAAAAGGAGTTCGTCAAGGCTGTATATTGTCACCCTGTTTATTTAACTTATATGCAGAGTACATCATGAGAAACGCTGGACTGCAAGAAACACAAGCTGGAATCAAGATTGCCGGGAGAAATATCAATAACCTCAGATATGCAGATGACACCACCCTTATGGCAGAAAGTGAAGAGGAACTCAAAAGCCTCTTGATGAAAGTGAAAGTGGAGAGTGAAAAAGTTGGCTTAAAGCTCAACATTCAGAAAACAAAGATCATGGCATCCGGTCCCATCACTTTATGGGAAATAGATGGGGAAACAGTGGAAACAGTGTCAGACTTTGTTTTTGGGGGCTCCAACATCACTGCATATGGTGACTGCAGCCATGAAATTAAAAGATGCTTACTCCTTGGAAGGAAAGTTATGACCAACCTAGATAGCATATTCAAAAGCAGAGACATTACTTTGCCAACAAAGGTTCGTCTAGTCAAGGCTATGGTTTTTCCTGTGGTCATGTATGGATGTGAGAGTTGGACTGTGAAGAAAGCTGAGCGCCGAAGAACTGATGCTTTTGAACTGTGGTGTTGGAGAAGACTCTTGAGAATCCCTTGGACTGCAAGGAGATCCAACCAGTCCATTCTGAAGGAGATCAGCCCTGGGATTTCTTTGGAAGGAATGATGCTAAAGCTGAAACTCCAGTACTTTGGCCACCTCATGCGAAGAGTTGACTCACTGGAAAAGACTCTGATGCTGGGAGGGATTGGGGGCAAGAGGAGAAGCGAACGACAGAGGATGAGATGGCTGGATGGCATCACTGACTCGATGGACGTGAGTCTGGGTGAACTCCGGGAGTTGGTGATGGACAGGGAGGCCTGGCGTGCTGTGACTCATGGCGTCGCAAAGAGTCAGACACGACTGAGCAACTGATCTGATTTGGGTGGTGGCAGTCATGGAGAAACTCACTTCTTGTGAACTATGAGATCATAAGACTCTAAAGTCATGAGTCAGTTTTCCCTTTGGCTTGGAGGGTCCATCTCATGATAATAAGGAGCTGGGAAGTTTAGAAGATGGTCACAAGTCAACTGTGATCACACCTGGGTGAGGGGCCCTGTGCAGGCAGGAAGACACTGTGATCTGGAGACAGTCAGGGAGCAGTGGCCACTGGGTAGATGGTGGGAATTCCCAGTCACTCACAGGCAGGCTGACCCAGGATTCACGTGCACATGGCTTCAAACAGACGCAATGCAAGGCAGAGAAGGGAGAAGTTTCCACTGTGTGGTTAAGCTGGCGTTTCATGGGTGTGTTTGGTCATCAAGCACATGGACTGTGCTCAGTGGTTAGGAGCATGGCGGGGGCACTTGTGCAGGTCACAGCTATGCCAGCTAGCACAGAACCTGCAAGTAAGTGCACTCACCTGGCTGGCTTTGGCGTTCACATCCCCACAGGCGAAGAGCTCTTCCACGACTTGCATGTCCTTCTCTGCTTCCACGGCAGCGAGGGCTGCCAGCATGATGGGGGTGTACCCTGCCTTATTCTGGTGATCCACGTTACACACGTCTGCAAAAACATGAGTCTCTTGAGGCAAGAACCAGTCTTCCAACAGCATCAGTTGCCCTCCTGAACTGAAGGTGTGGAGTATGGGAGAGCCCAGTAAAATGGCCTCCAGCAGTCAAAGTCCCAGAGTGAGTCAGAAGGAAATGTGAGAGATGTTTTCATACTAAACCAAAGAAAAAGTTTTTTTCTAGGTCATGAGAAATGACAGCAAGCTTTCACAGCCCCTCTTGTTTGCAAATAGCGGTTGAACTACAACAGCTTGGAAGTCTGGGAGGCTGTTCCAAGTAATGGTTGCTTTGAAGAATACAATATAATGTGGAATCTAGACATTAATCTCTGTCTAGAAAATCACCATTTTGGAGTGAAGAAGGTGATCAGACTATAAGGGAAAGAAGGATTTGTAGAGGCTTATGTAGGAACACTGAATATGGTGTTCCCCACTCATAAACCACTGCTCACTCTGAGACCCTGAGCTTGCTGCTCTCATGTATGACCCTTCAAATTAGAATCCAATCATATGACACCCAGCTCTAAGAATTGTGGTCTGACAGCAACTTTAGTTAAATCCCGTACAAACTGTCAGGGACTCCTAGACTGAATAAACCAGAACTTATCTAGTCCTGTAATTCTTAAGGAGTCTTCAGGGCTTAAATTAGGCTTCCCAGGTGGCTCAGTGGTAAAGAATCCATCTGTCAGTGCAGGAGACGCAGGAGCTAGAGTTTGATCCCTGGGGTCAGGAAGATCCCCTGGAGGAAGAAATGGCAAACCACTCCAGTATTCTTGCCCAGAAAAGTCCATGGACAGAGGACCCTGGCAGGCTACAGTTCACAGGGTTGCAAAGAGTCAGACATGACTAAGCATATACACACACAGGGCCTAAATTATCCTGCAGGCATCCTTAAGTTCCTTCAGCACTTTCTAATAAAATGAAAGGAATGGGAAGTGCAGGCAAGAAACTTTTTATGTGAGACCAGATACAATTAAAGTGCTTAGGGTGTTTCTGTCATTGAGACTGAGAAGAGACTGTATGGTGAAAAAGTTTTTAAGTTCTAAACAACTGCATACTAGGGACATAATGGTATTTACAACAGTGTGTATTTTTTAACAGAGAAAAGGAAAAAGAAAAGAAAAAAGCTGTCTGATGGAGAATCGGGTGAACAGACATGCTCTTCGAGGCACCTTACTATCTCTGGCATTCGGCTCTTTGCTGATGTTGCTAGTATCCTAGATTTACAAACATTCTTTATGGAGCCACAATCTCAGTCTATAAAGGTGAGCATTATAAAAAGTGAAGTAAACCCAGAAAAGTGATTAACCAAAGCCATCCAACAATGGAACTAAAATAACTTAGTTTACCAAAATATCCTGCCCATGCAAAATTTCCAAGGGCAGATTAAACTGTTACTTTCAGGAGCAATCCTGAAATCCTGTTCTTAACTTTCCCGGATATTATCCACTTCTCTGTTTAAACAGTAACCTGCGCTGAGAGTATCATCAGCTCTGTTTATAGTCTGGAAAGTCTGAAGGACTTTCCTCTGGGAAGGAGGCTTGGAATTCCTTCCTTTAAACTGGAAACAGTTTTATCCTAACATGACCCTTAAATTGGGAACAATCAAACTTAGAAAAAAAGATAGATTTGTTTGGTCTCTTCTCTGCATTAATCTAATGTTCCCAAAACAAAGCAGAAAAAAATTGGGACAGTTGGGTCAAGAAGCAGAATGGGAAAACCGGACAATTGCATTGCATATTCTAAATCAGATGTTCACACTGCGTTCTCACTCATCAGAGTAAGGTACTGTGGATTCTGTATCCATCAAATTAGAAGTAAAAATACGTATTTCAAAAAGAAATAAAGTGACTTGTAGACTCAAGGTATTGATAATAGGGCTGTTCCATTTGAACAAAAAGTTGAAAGCTCCCTATTTCTCAAGGGGACCCTTCTATGTAACACCCCATTACTCCATGTTTAATACATCCATTGGCTACATTCTCGAATGGAATGTGAGGCATGTGTGTTACCGAGGATACATCTTGCTGAACTGCACCACCGAATATCCTCAATGGCACCTTCCAAAACAGATCTGGAATCTGCTTCAAGCCTCCCATGAATGACTCAAGAATGAGATTCTTACCGTCTCATGGGGCAAAGCAATGTAAAGGCTTTTAGAAGGGTCACCAAACTGAGGAGTGGGTCGGCTAGCTCCTTCGAGATGAGTCACAACCTGAGTCTGTTGGAGGAGAGAAAGGGACTGCTAGTGTACCCGCGTCCAAGAGCATCTTCACGATCTCGAAGTTGGAGTGGGACACGCTGTAATGCAGGGCGGTGTTGCCGTTGCCGTCCGCCATGTTGATGACGTGACGCAGGACTTCCGGTGAGATGGCCTCAAAGGCGGCTATGTAGTCCCCCACCATGGCCGGGATGGCCGACTTCTGGCTGGACACGCGGAACCACTCGTGCTGGAGGGTGTTCAGACAGAACCGCTGCCAAGACACCAAGCAGTTGGCCATTAGCAGTTCTATTTATAGACCTTTCTGAGACCTAGCTGAAAGCCCAAGAAATCAGGCCTTTTATAGTCAAAGCACATGCAGATAGACTTTGGTCTCAAAGAACAACTAATAAAACCCAGAGCCCTCAGAGAAGCCTCAAATTCCAAACTGAAGTATACCTTCTGATTTGCACACACGCACATGTTCTAAATTCTATATCATCGTGCAAGAATTACACCAGGATGCTAAAATTCTAATTCTGCTAGCGATGAGCTGTTCAAAGCTGGGGAAGATACTTACTCTGTACCTCAGTTTCTTCATCTGAAAAATGGGCTAATAAAAATACCTTTCCTTCACCATGTTTGTGATGACAAATGAGGTAATACATGTTAAGTCACTTAGGCCAGGGTCCATTTATTATTGAACTATTAATATTATGTAGGGAGGTTGGCCTTGAAAATGATTTTCATAGTAATCAGGACAGGAGAAATCATTTGACACAATTAGGTTGCCTCCTTCCTGTCCAGTCCAACTTCAACTCCTTCAACATCCATCTCCACAGCACTAGGCTGCAGACCATAACCATGCAGGCAACCTGATTCTTACTACATCCCAAATAAAAATGTTCAACCACAGAAAGAGAATAAAAAGCAAATTACTTTTTGCTGAAACAAATTACTTTTTCCCATCAGGACATCTGCATCTGGTCATCAGCCCCACTTGCCTTCCCTTAGGCTGTGGACACATGAAATTGGCATTTCATAGTTTGGGTCACTTGAATGAAAAGGGTCCTGACCAGCAAAGAATTCATCTAATTTTTCTTTTCTTCTGTTCACTCACATATTCAGATTTCAATTCCTCTGGATACCTCACACAGAAGGAAGGGGAATTATATCATCTGGTTGTCAAACTCTGTTATAACTACATATTCAGTGTCCTGATATGGTTACATGGCCTTGGCGTTGCGATCATTCACATTTGGAACTTTTCATAGCACAGTACTTTAAACATGTCTTTACTGAATGAATATTCAGTTAACAAAAAAATGGACCAATCCTGGGGTGTGTGCTAAGAATATGCTTGACAACTGGGGCCCCAGAAATGTTAAGTCCTCCCTGAGGATCACATAACCTAGTATTATAGGTAAAGTCCCTGGTGGCTCAGTGGTAAAGAATCCACCTGCCAATGCAGGAGACACAGGTTCGATCCCTGGGTCAGGAAGATTCCCTGGAGAAGGAAATGGCATTCCAGGGAAATTCTCATTCCAGGGAAATCCCATGAATAGAGGAGTCTGGGGGGCTATAGTCCATGGGGTCACAAGAGTCCGACAAGACTTAGTGACTAAACAGCAATAACAATGGGGAAGGTAAAAGTAAAAGTATATAACAGCCATAAAATCTGGGGTCTGAAAGCATCAGTTTTAAGTTCAGGTTAAACCTAGTGGGAAATATTAACAGTGCAGCGACCTTTCCTGGTTTTATTATTTGTGACCAAGGTACAGACAGGCACTTAGTCTATACTGATAAGAGTTCAACATGTACATAAATGTCCCCCTAGGCTGGGGACTTCATTTAGTATTTCCTTCTGTAAACATCACTGCTATGCTCCTTTTTCAGTACAATATTTGAAGGTCAAGATTCAGCTGGCTCTGATAAATTTAAGTTTCTAAAGCAATATAAACAGATGTGAAAAGACAGCATAATTTTCAAAAATGATGCCATATAACAAGGTAACATGATTTAGTTGGGATGAAAAAAAACCATGGGATGAGAACTGAAGACAGGTATCATCCATTCCAAGCACTAACTAGCAGCTACTTATAATCTTTAGGGCCTCAGTTAAAGCGGGATAGACCAGGATAGTGTCCTGGTGGGAACACGTATGTCCTTCTCCTGTGCTAGCCATCACCAATTTTTCTTCAGATTGTGTTTGTTATGTGAGGAAAACTATTTGCCTTTCCAGCATTAGGTAATTCCCTAAGTCTCTTCCATCTTAACATTTTGGTTTCATAACTCTACAACTTTGTGAGACCTATGAATCAACTTGTCTCATCAGCTGCAGACTTTGATTATTTAGCATAAAACTTCACATTAAATCTTCCACTAATATGCTAAGATTCAAATGAACATTACTATCTAGAATAACATGAAATGCTATACCTTCTCAATGCACTGAATTCAAGTGTCTACCAGAAGGCTGGTCTAACCTATGAAAGAAGCTGCAAATCTAAACATCCCTAGAGCAACACACCTGGCAAGAACATCTGATTCACCATGGCCATGGAAATATTTATCTGTCCTATGTTATGCTACTCATGCTCCTTAAGGCAAAACTGTCTACCTCTTTGCCGCAGGCTTCTAAATCTCTCAAGCTGTGAGAGGCCAACAAGTGCAGTTATTTCTAGGTTTAAAAATAGTGACTGACTGCATTCCACATCAGAGCATAATACACAGTTTCATAATTGGAAGGAATGCTGACCTCGGCTCAGATAGGTTTCTCTTAAAAACACAGGCTAACTTAAAAAATTCCAGGACTCTGCTCCCTGGATCACAAGGTTCTGTAAGCAGCCGGACATGCAGAAAGATGACAAATGGCTGCAATTAGCCCTCCTTTCCATATGCAAGTATCTGCCTCGCAGATGCTCAGCCCCCAAGAAAAGTACAGGCTGGAGAAAGAAGATCTGAAGTCAGGCCTGAGGGAGACATTCACAGGGTCGTCCGGCACACAGGGCAGCAGGATGGTCACTCTGCCCACGCACTAGGAACAGTCTGGGGGGGAAAGAGTGCAGGCAGCAACAGCCCAGGGCCTGCCGAGAGATAGGGTCTATAGGTCAAACTCACCATATCCTTGCTGGTCAAAGCTTTGGGGTCATTTATATTATTTTTCAGTAAGTTGCATGCAGACAACATCTTTTCACTTAATTCATATCTAGAAAGGGGGAAAAATAGAAGAAAGAGAGCTCAAGACTGACTACAGAAGGAAAGGCATCTTTACCTCAAACTCTATAACCCTTTACAAGACCAGGAGCCCTAAGTCAACCTCAGCAGGTTGTGGTGGCGCTAGGTGCCTGCCTGGGAGAGTCCAGATGCCCGAGGTCGGATGCTACATACAGAGCCAAGGCCTCCAGCTAGAGCTCTGGCCTTATTTCATGAGGGTAGCTTTCAGTTTCACCACTTTGGCTTGTGTGGCATTATGGAGATTTTCCACTGCTTTGGTTCTAAGTTCTTAAACATATTTTTACTCTTGAGGGGTTGAGGAGATCTGAATTACCACACACCCACTACGCTGACCAGTAAACCACACATGTGAAATCACATTTGGTGACTCAGGAAGGGTTTGTTTAACCCACATGAAAACATGAACTTAAAAGTCAGATGACATATGGCATATAAAGTATACCTCAATAAAGCTTTAAAAAAAAATAACATATATCAAAATATGGAGCCATTTGAAAATACTTGAAGTATAAAGACACTTACCTTGTGTTAATGCAGTTAAATACTCATTTGCCAAATTAGTTTTCTGAAATGTTCTAGTTATACTTCACATGGTGAAAAAACATACTGAAATTTCCATCTGTTCTGTTCTCTCCTGTTCTATAAGCATTGATTCCACGTTTGCTAAGGCTTTAAAATTGGCTACACTTTTAGTACATGTTTTAGCCAACCAGAGTGTTTGATATTTCAGCTGCTGTTTATGACAGTCCCAAAGCCATTCTTGTGGTGATCCCAATCACTCAATAAGCAACAAACTATGGGCATGTGACTGATCACATCATCTCTATAGTAACTGTGACCTTTGGTTGAGGCCAAAAACTGTTCCTCTCATATAATATCAGTACAGACCCATAATATCAGTAAGGACACCTGTATAAGGATAAATGGGTAACGGTAAAATCTGAAACTTTAAAACGTGAAATGTGTTGGTTACAAAAAATTCTAATATGGCTTTAAGTATAATTGAGGTTGTTAAAACAATGGAAGCTTTAGTGGTGCTTAAGAGTTTGGTGGATGGTGCCTCCACATACAAAGTGAGATATTAAACAGTTGAAGAAACAAAGGTGAACAGATACCAAGCCCTTCTCTTTGCTACCATAAGAGATCTAGCAGATTATTACTTCTGCACTTGTATCTACTAGCATCAGGACAAGAAGTACACACCTCTAAGGACCAGGTAAAGTTTAGCGCTTTGTTGGAGACTGGAAAAATCTATTAAGATTCAACTGCACAATCTACACAACCAGACAATTCTACTGCCAAAGTACACCAAACGTGGCAAGGGTCGGGGAGGGGGAGGATGTACCACACCTCTCTCTGATTTCCACCTTCTCAGGTTCGCATTCTGGAACCTGCATTTCATCTTCCACCCTGGTGGACGTGAAACCTTCCACATTAACTGCGTGGTGGCCTTCTGCCATTCCCCGAGTGTCTTCATCCTCCTCTTCCTCCTCCTCTTCCTCGGGAGGATACTCAGGGACATCACACTCGTCATCTGACTCGGAAGAAGAGCTTTCATCTGAGCTGGAATCATCACTGGAAGTGGTTTCATACCTAGGTGGCAATTGGGAGTTCAGGAGATGCGAGGTGCGCCCATGAAGACCCAGTGACAGAAATGTTTATGAAGGGAAAGCTGCTAAATGACTCCAGAAATTTCACCAGTGGTTTTTAGACCCTGCACTTAGAAGTTTGGAGTAAGGTCTACTTAGAAATCTGGTGGTTTTGAATGGGTTATCACTTAAAAGGGATAACCAAGGTTGCTGAGCAGTATCAGATAACCACTTGTAGAAAATAGTATGTATATATATAGCACCTCTGCTGCTGCTAAGTCGCTTCAGTCGTGTCCGACTCTATGCAACCCTGTAGACGGCAGCCCACCAGGCTCCCCCGTCCCTGAGATTCTCCAGGCAAGAACACTGGAATGGATTGCCATTTCCTTCTCTAATGTGTGAAAGTGAAAGTGAAGTCGCTCAGTCATGTCCGACTCTTAGCGACCCCATGGACTGCAGCCCACCAGGCTCCTCCGTCCATGGGATTTTCCAGGCAGGAGTACTGGAGTGGGGTGCCACTGCCTTCTCCATATAGCACCTCTAGCTTAGTGTAAATCAAAGGAAATTTATTTTATGGAAACCAATTCTGCGGTTGTTCATCTTTCCTGTTCCTTTTCTTTCCCCTTTTCATTCTTCCTATTTTGTACCTTTAATTCTCCCATTGTCCAAGGTGAACAGATTACGTAAGTAACCAACAGTTCCTCTGGTACACGCTCTCCAAACTGTGGGACACATTACCCAATAAAACGCTAATGACTTGGAAAGCAGACACCACTAAGTTAAACCTTTGTGGCACGCTTTACTATAAATATTATCTCAACTAACTCTGCACTATTGTTTCTTGTTGAGCCCATGTATGGATTAATAGGATTAACTGCTTTGATTCAACTGTAGGAGGACAAACAGGCTTGACTATTTATTTACCTGGGCCAATTACAAGAGAAGGAATAAAACAACTAAAACACATTCCATTTAGAAAATGAAGAAGAGATGGCATGGCGAGGTTACTCTTCGGGCAAGAGGCCCTACTATTCTGTTTGTAAGCCTGGAGAGCCAAGCACAACAACCCGTTCTGAAGGAGTGGATGACTATCCCTGGCTCACGGAGCAATGCTCTCAGTCTTTGTCTGTTGCTCAGTCCTGCCACAGGTAAGTTACAAGCTGTCCAACAATGTAGGCAACCTGCTGCCTGCTGCTTTCCTTGAAGACCATTTGTTTCACATCAAAGGTGAGAGGATGTAAATTACTCAGCTTCATCAGGTATCCTTTCAAGAGCGAAATATCCTTACAGAGAGCAAGAGAGGAGAGAGGCCCAAATGCACCTTTATGAGGAGGGAATCTTCTGTCACCCTATACGGCAGCATCCTAGACTAGCACCTTTAAATAGGACTTGGGTAGACAGGAGGCAAAGGAAACAGACCACGTATCAACACTAGTACCTCCATCTTTCCTTACCCTCCATTAATGCCAACAAACTGAAGATTCTTTTTTGCTCCATTTGAATCTTTGTTGGCATCTTTCTTCTTCATGATGGACTTCAGCGTACTTTCATTATTTGTACATACTGTGGAGAAGTGAATCATGGTGATCAAAATTAATATAATTCATACCCATATAAGTAAGTGAATAGGTATTCTTTATGTACATTCATTTTTTATTTATGTAACTAGAGATCTTGGCATGTATATATGAGAAACTTGTCCAAAATCCACTGGAAAATTGTGTGCATGCAAAGAAAATAATTCAAAGTTCCATTAATAACATTCTTTAAATGCAAAAAAAAAAAAAAATCCATTAGTCCTTCCAGACATAACAAAAGCAGTGACAACTAGCATCTATATCAGGCTTTACTGTTTATAAAGTGATGTCATATCTCACTTGATCCTCAAAAACCATCTAGGCACTAAGATAGGGATTATTATTAGTCGTTTTTTTTTTTTTTTTTTTCAGTTGAGATAAACCTAGAAAAATTTATACCTGCCAGACAGGTATAAATGAAACAGTGAAATGCTGTTTAAAATATTTTGTAATTTGCAACATCAGATGAGTTTTCTTAAGGGGACCTCATTTCTCAAGGGGGCTTTCTTTGATAATCTTAAGAGATATTCTAGGCCTACTTCCTAACAACTGTGTAATCATTTTTCCAGGTCAATTTATAAGAAACACGGGCATTAGACTGGAACGCTGACAACTCTGGTCCTGTGCTGATGCTGAGAAGGGTTGTGAGTGAGGAAAGTTACCATAGAGGCCAGCGGCTATCTGGTCGTCTGTCAGATTCACTGGAGACAGCATGCTTTCCTGGGTGGGGAAGGTATCCTGGCTGCCGATGGGCTTCCCTTCCGTGGTCCCCGCCTCCTGCAGGGATGTCTGTGAGTTTAATGGCCCTCCTGACTGAAGGGCTCCACACTTACAGGTGTATTCCAAATTACTGCCTGTGAGGAAGGAGAAGGGTGTACAAATGTGTGATGCTAGGACCAGATAAAATGCGCTAAATGGCTTTAAAAACAATTCTTGCAATTCATCATTTTCCCAAGCACTTTTCCGGTGTTTTCTTTCTGCATAATTAGCACTACTATCCAAGCCATCTAAAAATCAAACCCCCAAGGCCTTCTTGACTCTGATCTCTTCCCTTTGACCACATCCGGGTCGGTCCTTCTAACTCCGCACTGCCTCTCTTCTGTCTGTTCTGGTGCTGCCACCTTACCTTACACTGGACTACCAGTGTAGCATCCTGACTGTCCCTCTTCCTTCACATTTACCCCTCTCCCCACTCAGCTCAAATCCCATCCTTATTCCAGTTCAAACGCAACTTGAAAAACCTCAAAATCTCTCTACCACTCAGAAAACATAGTTCATGCTATCAATACTTAGCCAGATATTCTAACATCTGCCATTTGGCACTAGCTTACCTCTCCAGGGTTATTTCCCACTACACCTGTGGTCTTTTTGGGGTGCATCCCAGCAGGCGGAACTCCTCCCAGTGTAGAAAGTGGGGTCTCCTCTTTTCTCACAAGCACACCTGCCTCAGTTTACTCTCTTCTGCCTGGTGCTGCTCCTTCCCTATGCTCCCTCACATGCACAACCCTCCCATTACTTCCTCTTCCAAGCCTTACCTCATCTCCCCACTGGAAACTAACTCTCCTTCCTCTGAACTCTCAAGGCCCGTCTTTAAGACTCTCCTACAAGATCTATAATACAAGGTACTAGCTGATTCCTTAGACTCCCTTCTTGTCTGTAAATATTTTAAGGGCCTACAAAACTAATTTAATCAACTTTGTTTCTCTCACTCATCTTCTAGATTGCTTTTACTTATGTTAGGTACTTAATATCTGTTCACTGATGAAGCAGAAAAATTGAATTATTATTATATAATTTATATATATATATATATATATATAGGTATAGCACAGAATTTGTGGGCTTCCCAGCTGGTGCTAGTTGTAAAGAACCCACCTGCCAATGCAGGAGACATAAGAAACAGGTTTGATCCCTGGGTTGGGAAGATCCCCTGGTGGAGGAAATGGCACCCCACTCCAGTATTCTTGCCTAGAGAATCCCATGGACAGAAGAGCCTCGTGGGCTACAGTCCATAGGGTCGCAAAGGGTCAGACATGACTGACGTGACTAAGCACGCACACACACACACACACATAGAATTTTCTACGTGGCTGACATTTCCTAATTCTGTTCATCAACAGCACAGTGCTTCCTCCTTTAGTTCTGTAGGCACTGGGACCTCTCTGGTGCTTTCTTCACAAATCCACCTCCCAACTCAGCATGGACAGAGAGTACTGAATGCAGCCCTTCCAATAATGTTCAACTGCCCCACGACCTGATGTGACCCCTGACAGAGAATAAGAAATGTCTCCAGTGCCTTTTCAGGCTCCAAAATCACTGTGGATGGTGACTGCAGCCATGAAATTAAAAGATGCTTGCTCCTTGGAAAGAAAGCTCTGACAAACCTAGATAGCATATTAAAAAGCAGAGACATCACATCACTGACAAAGGTCCGTCCAGTCAAAGCTATGATTTTTCCACTAGTCATGTATGGATGTTAAGAGTGGGGCTATAAAGAAGGCTGAGGGCTGAAGAACTGATACTTTTGAACTGTGGCGCTGGAGAAGACTCTTGAGAGTCTCTTGGACAGCAACTAATCAATCTTAAAGGAAATCAACCCTGAATATTCACTGGAAGAAATGATGCTGAAGCTGAAGCTCCAATACTTTGGCTAGCCAAAGCAAAGAGCCGAGTCATTGGAAAAGACCCTGATGCTGGGAAAGATTTAAGGCAAAAGGAGAAGAGGGTGACAGAGAATGAGATGGTGCGATAACATCAATGACTCAATGGACATGAGTTTGAGCAAACTCAGGGAGACAGTGAAGGAGAGGGAAGCCTGGTGTGCTGCAGTCCATGTGGTCACCAAGAGTCAGACATGACTTGTCCACCAAACAACAGCAACAACCAGTGCCTTTTCTTACTTTAAGTAAACAAAGCAGGGCATTTATCTTCATTCCTCCTTTTCCAACTTCATTCATCATTACTTCGAAATTACTACAGTAACCTCCGAAGAGTCTCAACAGTTAATCCTCAAGTGCCAAAACACTCCCTAGAGAAACACCTTCACTAGGCACTTCCCCATTCAAGAACCAACAATGAGTTTTACAATGCAAATACATTAACAGTTTTATTGTTATGAAACCTTAAACAGTCACAAAAGTAGAGAATGGTATAATAAATCCCTGTTTCCATCACTAGCTTCAATAATGATCAGCTATCTGGTTTCATCTATACTGCCTCCAGCCATTCACAATGATTCTTCTGAAGCAAAAGGTGAAGATCCTATCACTTTCATTCATAAATATTTCAGTATATATTCCTAAAACATTCTTAAAAAATAAGCATAAAGCTAAAACCATCAAATCTAAAAAAAAAAAGATAATTTGAAATTATTATATATCTGGTCAGTATTCAAATTTCTGCAGTGATCTCTTAATGTTTTTTAATAGTGTTTGAATCAGAACCTCAGTCCTATATTTCCATTGGTTACTATGGCTTTTAAGTCTTTTAATCCATAGTTCTCTTTCCTTCTAAACACAGCTTTAAAAATACTTTTTAAATTGACATATAATTTATATAAAATAAAATGAACAGAATTTCAGTGTAGAGTTTGATGAATTTTGGTAAATAGGCATGTGTGTGTGAGCACCTCCCTAATTTAGCCACAGAACATTTCTGACAACCCAGTAAATGCACACTTCCCATCAGCTGCCCTTTTCTAGATAATCTTCCCACTGGAGGCAACCACTCCTCTTCTCCAGAACTTGGTTTTGTAAACTAGGGCTTTTAAAAGCTCCTCTAGTCAAGGTCCACCTTCTCAAGCAGGTGCCTGAGGATCCTTCACGGTGAACAAGGACAGCTACTTCTTGCCTGGGGTAGTTAAACTGCTCAACAACTCTACCCTCTACTCACTCAGAGTGGTCTGGTGACTGAGTTACTCCCACCTCTCTGCCCTTCCTTACTAGGCTGTCTTAACAGGCCTGGAATTTCAGCTTCCTTTACCAGCAGAATTCCACTCATTCTTTTCAAGGGTTGGCGTCATTTCGATTTCCTGTAATACATCCTGCCCTCTGTTCCCTTGGTCTTATACATCCCTTCTGTGAGAATGTAAGCTCCCTGAAGTCCCTCCGTGCTACATTATGTGTCCTCTGCAGTGCTCTGAACAGTGCTGGATAATTGAAAGACTTCAGTAAGTGCCTGTGTAATTCAACAGAAAGTCACAGGGACTCTGTTAAGTCTAATGAGCAAGGCAAAGAACAATGATAAATGATAATAAGTTCTCATTAGCTGGGTCAGAGGAAATTTGTCACCTTTATTGTCAGAAAATGTTTTTCAGATTGTGTTGAAACTCTGGCTGCTCTTGAGTGACCCAGAAACAATTGCCTGATCTTGATAAAGACCCATTGTTTTTAGTGGGCATAGATAAGATGACACACACACCAGCTTTAAGACTGACAAATGACTGCTGTGTTCAAGTAAAACACATGAAAAGTGCAGCCAAAAAAGTCAAAACTAAAGTGGCCAACAAAATTCAATGGTCTCAACCTGGTTGCCCTTAGAATGCCTGAGTTGGGTGTAAGATACAATCAACTATATCTGCAGATGGATCCAGTATTAGTGGTTTTTAAAGTTCTGCAAGTGAGACTTCGCTCAGTGGCGAGGAATCACCTGCCAACGCAGTAGACACAGGTTTGATCCCTTGTCTGGGGGAATCCCGTATGCCGCGGAGCACCTAAGTCCATGTGCCACAACTATCAAGCCTGTGCTCCGGGGTGGGGGATAGGGGGGTGGTCTGTAACTACGGAAGCCTGCGAGCCCTAGAGTCCATGCTCCACAGCAAGAGAGGCTATCACAACCAGAAGCCTGTGTGCTGCAGCTGGGGAGTGGCCCTTACTCACCACAACTAGAGAAAAGCCCACTCAGCAACAAAGACCCAGCATAGCCAAAAATAAATGAATAAATAAAAAAATTTTTTAAAGTTCTGCAAGTGATTCTAATGTGCAGCCAGGATTACGAACCAGTGAATTAAATTAACCAATCAAAAATTTGCTGAAAACAATGTAAAACTTGACTGTGGTAAACAAGAGTTTAGACTTTCCTTTAAGAAGAGCCAACTCATTGGAAAAGACTCCGATCCTAGGAAAGACTGAAGGCAAAGGAGAAGGGGGTGGCAGGGGATGAGATAGTTAGCTAGCATCACCAACTCAATGGACATGATTTTAAGCAAATTCTGGGAGATAGTGAAGGACAGGGAAGCCTGGCGTGCTGCAGTTTATGGGGTCACAAAGAGTCAGATACAACTTAGCAACTGAACAACAAAAACTGATTTCACTCTATCAACTTGGACCATGTGAATTATCAGGAATTGTTGGTGGTTTAGTTAGCAGTCCTGGACCACTAATGGTAGAAGTCCATGACTAACAGTAAACACCATGCAAACAGTAAGGGTTAACAACAGGAACAGTCACCGAACACCTTCAGAACTCTGGTACACCGCCCACGCTGCTCAAAATTCCACAGTGGGCAACAGTTGTGCAGGTACCACTGGGGAGTCAGTGAACAGGGGAGGGGCAACTGCAGTCTTCGGTCATTAACTCAAGCTTATAATGGCCATAAATGCCAGTAAAGCATGAGCTCTGTTTTACAACTTGACCAGATTAGTGATAACTAAGACACAGCAAATGACAGAAATCTCAATGTTTCAGAAAATAATAGCATCCTCAAAGCATTAATCTAATTCTAAAGTACATTTAGCATTTAATATATGGATAATTTTACTACAAGCTAAGGCAAACTGTAATGAAAAATAAGAACTTTTTTTCTTATGTTTTTGACTTTAGAAATGTTAAAGCTATATGCACGCTAAGTCGCTTCAGTCGTGTCCAACTCTCCATGACCCCATGGACTGGGGCCCGCCAGGCTCCTCTGTCCAGGGGATTCTCCCGGCAAGAATACTGGAGTGGGATTGCCATGTCCTCCTCCAAGGGATCTTCCCAACCCAGGGATTGAACCTGAGTCTCTTATATCTCCTGCATTGGCAGGCGGGTTCTTTATCACTAGAGCCACTTTTATATATTTTAAAAAACCAATGAAAAACAGAGACAGAGAAGCTTTTAAAGAAATCACCTCCTACAGTCTCCTCTGTGATATTTATCTGTCTAGAACGGGTATTAGTTGTTGGCACATACCAAATATGTTTCTAAATTTGTTAGAAAATTGGCTTTTATAAATAAAATGGATTTTAAAAGTTGCTTTGTTCACATACTGTAGCTCTTCTGGCATGCTAACTCATATTTTTATTTATAATGCCAAGTACTTTCTGAAAACACAACTATGAACAGTGTGGCCAACTATTTAATTATGTTATTGTGCCAGATTTTCAGTTAAACATTTGATTTGATTTTTAAAGAACATCTAGCTTACTTGTCAAAAAGAAGTAGGACTGAAATTTCTGAATCATAATGGAGGCCATTCATTTAGGCATTTTCTCAAAGTGTAACTAAGAATTCAAATGGGTCTAAAATAACACTTCTATTTTTTCCATAAGGAAAATGGCTTGAGCACAAATGTACCCTTTTCAGTCTACATGTTAGTTTGGGGAACTGACAGTAGAGATTATTCATGAAGGATCGCCTTCACTGGTACACATTGCTTCTGAGTGGAAAGTACGTAGCTCTGATGGAGGAGACAGGACAGTCCCTTTCTGTCTGTAGGCTCGTCGCTCAGAGCTCTCCTTGAGTACCCATGCCTGTGGCCACCAGCATGAAGTCACTAAATGGTGAGAACTGCAGTGTAATAATTTCTAGGGCCATTTTAGTATTTTCCTGAGAGGTACCAGATAGCTGTCATGAATGTAAAAATGAGTATTTGGAAATTAAAATGCTAAAGTGTATCAAGAATCAGATGCTCCCTCACCACAACCCCACCCACATTTAATTACACACCAATCCAAGACTTGACCCAGAAAACCCACACTGACAGGCTGCATTAACTAAAACTTGGGTTAAGCCGATGTGCTCTTGTGTTCTTCCAGATACAGCTAACGTTGTCCTCTCTATCCTAAGCTCATCTTCTCCCTAAACCTCAGAGAACTTAACAGAAGCTGAATTCTTCAAGCACTTTTATTTTCACATTATTCGGTGGCTAACATATACCTCCACAGGTTATCATTCATATTTCTGGTATATGTGTTTTTGCTTACCAACTGGATTGCAAGTTCAAGGCTTACACCACTCTCTCTCTCTGTTTCAGTACCACACTTTGCATACAGTTGACAATGAATTCGTAGCTATCAACTGATCTGAATAGAGATGAGGACAGAGCACACTTTAAATATGTTTACTGAAATACAAATGACCTGCTGATTGAAGGAAGAACCAGTGATTGTAACCATCAACTATTACCAACAATTCCCTTCATCATTTATGAATGGACATCCAGGAACTAAATGCCACTTCTGTTCTTAAAAACCACCTATCTCTATGCTTTAGCCAGAAATGAACTGCATACTTCACAGATTCATTCAGAGTAGAAGTGTCAAAGTAAACTTGCATCTTTTCCCAGAGTGCATATACTTATTTCACTAATACTCGTCTAAAATGATAAAGCATCAGTTTCTCTTTTAAGAAATTATTTTCAAACAAGAGTCAACTGAAGGGCTCATAAAGGGGGTGGACTGATTTTAAATCTTTATAAAAGATTTTTCTCAGAGCTGAAGTGTTTTTCCCAAGGTCAGTAACAGATGTCCTAGATCTGTAATTTCAATCTGGGCGTTGGGGGGGGGGGGCGGGGTGGGGACAGTCAGCTATCCCTTTTCAGAGTCTGATAAAAATTATGCACTTTCTTTACAAAAATTCCAAACACAAAACTATTTCATGAAGCTATGGAGCCCAGATTAATAGCACTCATTTTAAGGCTGTTTATTCCATAATATCTCCCAGAAATAGGACCTGAGTGTGCCTTACTGAGTGGTAGCAGTGGGTGGCAGCAGAAAATCATGAATTTGGGGAAAAAATGTTCCTCAGATGAATCTGATGGGCAGTCTGGTGAAGAGCTAATTTTATAGAGTAATTCTGCTGAAAGGGCCCCATGCAAGAAAAATCTAAACCTACCCTCTCAAGACACAGGAGGACATGGCAGCCCAATACCGCTCACCCTAGGTGTGACTGCAAGTTCTTGGACAACCAGTACCAGACATCAGCTCTCTGACCTCTGGGTCAGAAGACTTTCACATCATGTTCTCACACACAATGTTCCAGAAACATTTGGTTTGGATTATTCAATGCTCTTATAGCATTACTAAAAGCAAATTGTGATTTTTAAAGAGAGGTACTGGGACCAGTAAATGGTATATGATTTGAATTAAGGAAACTAACCAGAAACGGTATTTTGTAACGACCTTATTTTCCCTGTTTTTGCTTTGGCTTGGATGTCTGTCTACAAAATTGCTTTCACAGTTACGGGAATGACTTCAAGTTCATAAATTTTTTTCTTTAGCAAACCCAAGATAACTAAGAGTACAAATATGGAAGTTGATATAAAAAGCAGTTCTTTTATTTGAGTATGAGAGATGAATTTTCTATAAATCATGTGGCAGGCAGTTAAGTTCCACAGTTATAGATAGTTCTGTTTGTTATTTGCTCAGAGACAGTCACATATTTTTAGAGTATTTGTAACTGCAAGTCATTTGTCTAGAATATTCTCTCTCCTTCTCTCCTCACAGGTAAAAAAAAAAGAAAGAAAGAAAAAGTAATCCACTTCTCAAAACAAAACAATCCAGTTAATTCACAGAAAGAATAACCATGTTTTTCCTGAGGTTTCTGAGAAACTTATTTCCTCTTAACCTTTTAATTCCACGAAAGAAAATATTAAATACATTAAAAGTACTTTACAGATCATCTTTGATTACCATCAAATTCAGATGCATCAAAACTGTGACATTACCTCTCAAATTCTGAAAAAAATGTCTGTGATGTTTCATGTGAAAAATACATAGGCCATATATGATTCAAATATCAAAAAATGATGTCTCTGAAATATAGAATTGCACCCCTGAACATACCAAACACAAGGGTTTACCCCATGACAGCATGAGGGAGGCTCTCAGTATTTCGTGTTCTTCTGAACTGTTAACTTGTTATAAGCACATACTCCAGTTATAACTTCAAGAAACTGAATAGGAGTGCAAGGCATTATTATCGTGCTGTTAAAATAATGCTATTTTGGATATTAAAAAGTGATACCTTCCGATCTTCAACCCTTGGAAAACTGAAGAGGATTCTCTGGGCTTGGTACTAATATATACCTAGTTTAATTTGGAGCTTCATTTTGAGCTTTGACACAGATTACGGAAGAATCTGAATTGAAAATTTATTCTACTCTTTTTGTGTTTTCTCATTGCTGTAGTTCTTTATCTTGATAAAAGTGTTACCTGGAGAGGTGTAACAATGGGGGGCAGGGGAAGGCGATGGCTAGGCAGAATTATGAAGACAAAAATCTGCATTAAACACAAAAGACTATTCATAGCATGTCTGTTTGGCAGTTTGTTCTAGACCTACCTTTCCATTTTTGTAAGTATGGAAAACAGTTAACAGCAAGGACAGCCAGCATTTACACTCTGTGCTGCAGACTATTCCAAACGCTTCATTCATACTGATTCACTAAAGATTCAGTTCAACCCTGTGAGGGAACAAAGACAACCTGTCCTAGTGCTGAGAAGGAACTCGAACCCAGAACACCTGGCTTTGGAGCCCAAAAGTAAATTCTTTAAACTAAAATACTAGGTTCCCATAAGTGATCATTTATATACAGAAATGTATTCTAGACTGTACATGAGCAATGTTCTCTAGTGTTCAGGGTGCACAATAAGGTGGACACACTTTCACTCTTCACAGCCTGTATGTTGAGATCTCTACCCTATCAAGCCGCTTTCATTTTCACCCCATACAACACACACCAGATAATAAAATTTTACTTCTCTAGGTTAAGTTCCCAACCAAATTCCTTCATTAGAACTTTAAAGCAAAATACAAATGTGATGCGAATTACAGAAATACTTTAAAGTTGTTCTTGCGTGCTCCAAGAGGGAGCTGCCACTATGATCAAATAAGTGCTATAAAAAATATTTATGTTTTGTTCATGAATGTTGTAGGTTTCCTGCATTTTAGCTGATTAATTAGGTGTTCATGTGCAGGGTCAGATCTAAACATTGATGTCTGGAATGTCAGGGTGACTGGAAATAGACCAAAAAACACTGCAACACAGCCAGACAAAACCTCCACCCGAGTCTTGATGCTCCGGGTATCAGGCGGATTACACCAACGATACAGCTGAATATTTCTGGCAAGAATGTGAAATAGAAACCCTGGTTTGGGGAGGAGGGAGGAAGCCTAGCAGGAAAACGCTCTTAGAATGGATGATGTGCTGTACCATCTGTGTCTGGAGGTATTTAAGAGTCTCATTTTTGACTTCAACATCTGACATCATGATTTTTAAAAAGCAGTGGAAACAGACATATTATTAGTTACTTAAGACCTTGCTTTAGTTCACACATCATTTTAATCCCTTTAACTAAAATGACTCCCTATATATTCATTAGACTCTTGATTCTAAAAGGCAAAAATCTGTTATACATCAGCTGTCACTGTCATGTTCATTTTTTCTTCCACAATAAGCCATCTGTTTCACAGCACAGTTACTAAAAAATGAACATTAATTCATGTTTGCGGGTGAAACCTCAGAAGATATAAAAATAATCTATTTTGAAAAAACCGTGAAAAAAAAAAATCTATTTCAGTCTATGTTAACCATTGCCTTTTTGGCTATCGAGGGAAACAAAGAATTTGAAATTTTTGTTAACTTATATTTAAGTCTCTGCTGCATGTTTTCACATAAATTTAATGCACACCATACCAATCATTTAAAGCATTTTAATTCATTTTATGTGTAGCACTTGGCTAGAGCAGAGTGTGTGCTTTTAGTAACTCTGCAAACCTCACACTACTGTTTAGCATGTCAACAAAAGAAACCAGACTGGCACGCTAGCAGCACTACCCCAAGGATAACAAAGGTCCCTGTGCTCACTGTAAGCCAGTGATGAACACACTGACAATCTTATGGGATGGATGTCCTTTGAATGACCATTTCACAATGAAGTATAAAGAAGGATGACATTCCTTCCCTGAGTCACATTGGTTCACGAGAGGTGAAGAGCCAGGAATGGAACTCAGTGGTAGGATGATAATATGCACAATGAGAACCACATGCAACTGACAAGAGAGCTCATTTTAGTGCGGCTCACAGGGAAATAGCATGTGTCAATTTCTTCATTATAAACTTCAATTTAAAGAAAAGCAAGGGTGAACAGGAATCCCAATGAACAAGGGAAAATATGAGAAAGACAAAAAATGTAAGCCTCTAACAAAAGAAACAGTGTTGGAAAGGCCTCCCTTCTCTCAAGAGTTCTGGCTCCCTGTCAGAGGCCTTCCTGGACCATCCTGTCTCCAGCAGTCCCCACCTCTCCACCATCACTCACTGTTTCTCTAAGTGGAGTTCTTTTCTTCATAACATGTACCACTTCCCAACATATTTAAGTATATTTTTATTGCCTGTGCCCCAACTGGAATAATGTAAGCACTATGAGAACAGGACCCCATATCTATACTTAAAACAGAGCAGGAATTCAATCATTATTTGCTGAATTAATGAATTTGCATGAATTGACAGAGTCTCTCTCCCCTAAAAGTTTTAGTTAAAAACACTTCATACCGGTATTTTTTTTATTGATCATATACAGGTAATTGTGGTTGAAAACAGTGCAGGCTGCCCTGTGTAAAATCAGCAAGTAAATAACTAAAAGACAGCTATCAAACTAGCAGCCTCAGAAGACAGCCCCTAAGCCAGGCAACACAACTTGGCTTTTCTTCTTCTAGTCTTAGTCCTCAGCCGGGAAACAAAAACTACCAGAGAATGAGAATCAGCAGAGCTGTTTATGGGTTTAGATTCTTGGTTTTCGTTCTACCTATTACCATTCTAAAGTTTTCTCCATGGTTCAAAATATTGGCTCCAGCAGTTAAAAAAAAAAAAATCTCTCCTAGATTTCCACTGTCCCCACCTTCCCTCACTCCTAGGTCCTTCAGAAGTACCACCTACCTGTGACCTTACCCAAGCTGGTTTTCAGGAAGTCAGGGTGCCTGAGCTCTTCAAGGCTTGCAGACTTCATGACAGAGTTGATTGATGATAAGGTGCTGATGAGCTGGGAGTTGAGGGAGCCAATCTGTGACTGAGGTTCCCCAAAAGCTTCTGCCAGTTCACTGTAGTTCTCAGCCAGCAGCGCCTGCTGTTCCGCCAGCAGCTTCTGGACACGCTCGATGTAGTGATCCAAGCCTGTCTCCATCCCAGACGGTGCCTGGGGCTGGGGGCTCTCCACGAACTCTCCTACAGGCTCGTCCCCAACACCTACACTCCTCCGGCTGCCTGTCGGCCCCACAGTCAACTGGGGAGGACCACATGCTATGGTCCTCATTTTGAGGCCAACCAGATAGTTGTCGTTAATACTGATCTGCCCCACGCCTGACTCTTTGGTCTTCACAGCTGATGGCCTGTCAAACCCAGCGTTGCCAGAGAGCACCGTCCCCACTCCGATGGACCGCATCTTGGTGGAGCTGACGTCCTTGACCCGGCCTTCTCCCACAGCTACTGTCCGCATCTCCACAGTGTGGGTGCTGGTCTGCTTGTCCACAGTGCTAAGGGAAGTGTTGGTAAAGGATTCTGTGAGAGTGGCCACCTCAGTGTTGGTGAACTGGCTCACCTGTTCTACAACTGTGCTGGTGTGCTGGCTCACAGTTCGAGGCACTGCCATGACGGCAGCTTCCACCTGGCTGACAGCCTCTGTGTTCACGCTTCGAGAGGTGCACTCCTTTGGAGAACAGACGGTCACATCAACAGAGCAATCTCCACAGCCAATGGAGCGCACTTCTTTGAGATTCAGGTTGGTCCTGAGGAGTGCCAGGTCATTCACGGACTCCTCTGTGTTGCTGCCTGTTTCACAGACACTGATGTCCATACCTACGCTCTTGTCACACATTTCCACCGAACGCCCAATACATCTGTCATGCATTTCCACCCTTTCCTTAACAATCCACCAATTCATGGGCAGCTCAGGCCCCACCTCTTTATTCTCATGATCGGGCTGGCAGGAGATGCCTACACTACTTGTCTGCACGCATGTCCCCACACATGTGTCAACCACATCCACGTGACTGCCAGCCATTTGGTCTCTGGTGGGTACCACCGCCTCCACCATCTTGCTGAAAACAAGTGGCTGGGCCATCATGGCTTTATCAACTTTTTTCCTCGAGCCAGCAGCTTGCAGCTCTTGCTTGAGTTTAGTCATCTCCCGGTCATGGGTGGTTTCTTTAAGCTGTACTTCCAGGCGATAGATCTTATCCTTTAAGGCTTCTATGGTTTGCTGTTGCAGCTCAATTTCTTTGTCAGCTTCAGTAGTCACTCCAAGCATGGCTTCTGTCACACTGACCCCAGAATTCCTTGTCTCAGTGACCATGCCAACGGCGGCATCCTTACAGGACCTGGCACCCCTGCAGTACACAACAATGTCATTCATGTCCTCATCGGCGCCCACAGCCACAGACCGGAACTCTTGAGGCTGACACTCCCCATTCCCCCTGAGCTCTGAGGAGGCCTCATAGCTGCTGTCCTGGATCTTCTGCTCCAGGGCCTGCATGTCTGCTGTGAGCTGCCGGAATTCCTTTATCCTCTGGGTGCTCTGCTCCACGCTCTCCATTTCTTCCTCCTCATAGTCAATGTACAATTCCCCACCACTCCTCCGGGTCCTGGACAGCTGTTCCAGCTGGGATGCATTCCCAGCACTGTAAGACCGCTTTCTCACACCACAGACATCGTTCTGGGATGCCGCTCTTTGGTTTTTCAGCTGTGAAGCCAACTGTCTTTTCTCCTCTTGCAGGACAGAGATCTTCACCTGGAGCACAGGGATGGTTCGCACCTGCTCTTCTAGCTCCTTCAGGCGCTTCAAGGCAATGGCCATCTGCTCACGGATGTGTTGCAAGTGCATGGGGCTCACGTTGGTCACTGGTGTGGAGATCCCTGAGCTCAGGGGGCTGTGACGGATGGAGCTCCCCATGGAGGAGGTGGTGGCAGCAGCTGGGGCATAGCCACCATAATCCCCATTGCCTTGGTATCCATTCTGAAGCTGGGGCATGGTGGGATTGTGGTTTCCAGAACCCAGAAAGGAGGAAAGGGAGCTGGTGGAGCCCATGCCTCCAAAACTGGCCAGCCTGGGCCTTCGGAACTCACCAGGTGCCACCTGCATGGTGACTCTCTCCTGCTCAAGTCTTCTCCGGGTCTCCATCAGTGTCTTGGTGACATGAAGGTTGTGCTTTGGGAGTTGTGGTGATGGTGGTGGCAGCTGTCGGCTTTCTGGGATGGTAAGAAAAGTAGGAGAGGTCTCCAGAGGGGCAGGTGGCTTTGAGATTGGGGTTGATGTAACTTGGCTTCGGCCTAGGAGGAATCTGGGGCACTGCCTGTTGTCATCACTGTTGGAGGATGAGAGGGATTCAGTAGAAGTCCACACGCCGTGCTGGCCAGGTGCAGCCCTGGAGTCTGGGCATGGCCCAGATGGCTTCCGTCTCTTCTGGATGTTCACTTTCTTGATGGTGTTTCCTTTCTGTATGTCATCCACGTATTTGAGGAAATCTAAGTCTAGTTGGTAACCATAGGGGGTCTCCACAAAATAGGGATCTTTTTGTTCCCTGTCTTGTTCTCCATTCAGAATATCATTTGCTTTGCCTAAGAGAGAAAGAGGGGAGATTATTATAATGTCATTAACACATACAATGATAAAAACTAGTATTTGTGTATGTTGTAGCACGGTAAGCAAATATGATTTAAGAGCTGACAAATCTATGTTCTAATCCTGAATCTACAACTTAACAAATGGGTGTTAACAAACCTCTCAGAACTTCAGTTCACCTCTGAGTAAAAATGGAAATACAAGTATTTAAATCATAAGGCTGTTAAAAATGATTTTTAAGAGCCAGGCACATAGTAAGTTCTTACCAAGTACTTTGAGTTTTTTAAAGAATCATTGAAGACTTGAAAGCATTTTCAAGTAGATAATTTCATTTTCTGTCTACAGTCTTTTGAAGTATAGCAGTCACTAAGACGGCTATTTTATAAAGTGTACTCTGAGGCAGAGAAAGTGAGAAGTCTTAAAATAACGGAACAAGTCAGTGGAGAGCCAGGAAGCCTGGACATGAGTTTGCCCACCTACTGCTCTTTTGGAAACTACACAGTCTTTCTAAACCATGGCTGAGGTACTGCAGAGCCTGACCACCCCTACAAGATCATCATTTGCCTAGACACTTTCCTTGTAGAGAATGCTGGGGCACATGGGACAGTGAGTGACTAACTCCAGCAGCAAGGGGGCAAGAACAGTCTGTGGATAGACTTCAACTATATTCTGTGGCTTCCTATTTAAAAACAAAACAACCTCTATCCCAACAGAGGAGGAGAAGTTGTTTTTGTTTTTTTTCCCCCCTTTGACTTCTTCTGGACAAAACATCCACTATTTTAAGAATACCTTGTTTTGTATTTGTGATGGATCCAAATAGATGCAAAAGGAGAATGAAAATAAGGGCAAACTTTTACTCCAAACACTGGATCATATGGCATTCGATAAACGCTACTTCTGGCTAAACCAAATGGTTAGAAAAGGAAACATGAAACATTCAAGGCATAGATCTTGCTGCTGACCTGAGCTATGCATTCCAAACTGAAAACCAAGGTTGTTTTTGTTTACATTGTAGGATTAAGCAATGAGTTTTCCTAGAGTCATGATAACAAGATCTGCATCTGAGTGTTACGGGAAGGATCCCAAAGTAGTGGCTTAAAATGCAAGCCATCAGTACCCCTACCTCTAGTGTTAGTTGCTCAGTGCTGTCCGACTGTTTGTGACCCCATGGACTGTAGCCCACCAAGCTCCTTTGTCCATGGAATTCTCCAGGCAAGAATACTGGAGTGGGTAGCCACTCCCTTCTCCAGGGGATCTTCCTGACCCAGGGATCCAAGCCTGATCCCCTGTATCACAGGCAGATTCTCTACCTTCTGAGCCAGGAGGGAAGCCCTATGGCTACTCCTATCCTGGGCATAAAAGCCCACCTGCCTGCTGTCAAGGCCCAGGTACTTGCAGCAATTTGGATTGCTGGTATGTGCTTCCCACACTCAACAGTGCCGAATGTGACACCCCACAGTGTTAATGCTCTGAACAAACCTTTTGCCTACATCTGCCCGCTTCCCTCTAAAATGCTGGAAAGAAAAGTACAAAAAACAAAACTGCCAGAGACAGGAATAAAAAGTACCCTTTGTATCGTCATTTAAAACGCCATTAAGTTGTTCTAGCTGTTAAAATTTGTGAATAAGATTTCAATTCTAAGGCACGTGGATAAAGAATTCTATTGGAAAGAGGTGCTCAGCAGAAAACATTTTCTGACCTAAGGCGCTGATGAGGAGCGCGGCGTCGGAAAACTTGTGCTCCAGCTAAGAGAACGTGTCTTCTTTCTTTCCTTTTTAACTCTACAAGGACAACATGCTCACTCAAAGTATGCAGCCAGACCTGTTTCCAGTGCTGTCTGAAACTCCATAAGCAAAGAAAAACTGCAGGCTCGGGACAGGTAGATTCTAAGCTGGGCTGGCCCAGACCCTTGAGGCCAGCGCTCCCTGCTGCCGGCCGCGGCCGGGGACTGGGCCCCGGGGGGAGCCCCTGCCCTCCCCCCGCCTGCTGGTCGCACACCTACCGGGCGCCCGCTGCGCTCTCGCCGGCTGGCCTGCCGCACTCCAGCTCGCGGGCCCAGGCTCTCCACCCTTCAGAGAAGGAGGGCGGACACCCGGAGACTCGGCGGCGGGCCGGGCGCACACGCCATAGGCCGGGGCCGCACCAATGAGCTCTCAGTGGCCCAGCGACCCCACCCCCGCACACTGAGCGGCTCTGTCCCGCGTTCGCACTGCAAGGAGGAAGCCCGGAGCTTTCGAGAGCGTGTGTTCCTCTTGCCAGTTCTGCCAAGAGTCAAAATAAAGCCGGCAGTTTAAACGTCTCCACAGAGAGACTCTGTCTCTGTCGCACCGGTCCCTTCCTCGTGAAAGAGTGTGTGTTCTGCTGTGGCAACTAGCGGCCTCGGCTCTGGGCCACCTGAACAAGTCGGGACACAAAGGGCCCCACTGTTCACGGCGGGGCCTCGGCACCGCCCCCCCCGCGCGCACGGGTTCCCAGCGCCCGGCTCTGCACACCAGAGTTATCCTTGAACAGTGATCATCTCCACTGAGCCTAGGACTGAACGTTTCTTTAAAAAAAAAACTTTTTAAAAACCACCTTGCTTAAAAAAAAACAAAACACCTTGCTTAAAAAAACAAACTATGCTGTACACACATATATAAATACAGTACAGTAGTATAAAATTGTAAAGCAACAATATTTCAATTTTAAAAAGAACACGAAAAGGAATTTAAAAAAATATTATGCACAAACCATTTAAAGAAAAAGTCACTCATATCTCACCACCTAGTGGCAATTTTTAGTATTTTGGTATAGCTCTTGTTTTTCTGTGTATGTCTTAACAGCTAATTTTCCCACTTAAGCGTTTTCCTTAGGAAAGGTTAATTTTAGTTTATTACTCTTCAAAACTTTAAAAATGCATTAACGTCAAGGTTTAGAAAACAAAATGTCACACTTTCCA
Organism: Bos taurus; assembly: GCF_002263795.3. NCBI lineage: Eukaryota > Metazoa > Chordata > Mammalia > Artiodactyla > Bovidae > Bos > Bos taurus. The sequence goes on from NC_037335.1 coordinate 43,804,430, forward strand.
GAGAAATTCAACCGACTTATCTTTAGTTATTTCTGTAGTTCAGGCAAGGTACAGGTCATGCTGAATTATCCCCAGATGAACTTTGGACTTCTAAATCTGGGAACCAAGGGAGGTTAGAATTTAACTGTGTTGAGCTTGATTATTTCCTAATAGTGTTCGATTCAGATTCTCCCGAGGACTTGTAATCCAAATTTCACTCTCTAGCAACTAAAAAGGAAGATGTATTTCTCAAGGTGTCATTTTTCCAAACAATTCTTCACAGTACAAATTATTCTACTGTTAAGTAAAGATACCTAGTGTCATGATTATTTTATTTTCTGCTTTCCAATCTACCTTTACATACATTAACACAAACAGGGCACTTACAGTGCCCTGATTTCCCAACTTTTTCATGTGTTTGTCTTGTCTCTCTGTACTAGACTAAGAGCAACAAATTTAATTTTTAAAAGCTCCTTCCTTGCTCTCCCTTCCAACCACACACATGAATTAACAAGATGCTATGAATAAAGATGGTTTATAATGTTTACTGAAGTAATAACTGAATATACAGTATAACCAAGATCTCTGAAAAACATTTAAATACTCTGTAGTCTGAAGTTGCTTGTTCTATATTAGTGTTAAGGACATTTCTTATTATGATGCTGTTTTAGTATTTATCTTTAGGTTCTGGAATCATGGGTGATTTTTAATGTTTTTTTACTGGTTTAAAAAATTTTTTTACAGCATATAGGTATTCATCTTTTAAAAATATGATTATAAGTCACTGTTCTGAATACTGAAATAATACACTGGAATGTACTGAAATAAACTCCAAGATAGCTCATATGGCAGAGGAATGTATGGGGCAGTCATAGCAAAGATAACCAAATGCTCTTCAGTGTGTGCTACCTCACCCTTCCACATGAACTGGACTCCCTTTGTTTAACTGGGCAAATATAAACACAGTATTTCCCCAGCTTCTCTCGCTGTTAGTATGTCCATAAGCAGATTTGTCATGCAACAATCCCCAGACGCCTCCCTTACAAGACACGGGACTAGTTCTTGGACATCCTTTCTCTTTGTTTCTTCTTCTGTCCTGCTGTCTAGAATGCAGATATAATGACTGGAACAGTAGCTGCTACTTTGGACTTGAGATCACACTGAGGGATGGAGGAACAAGGTGCTTGAAGGAACCTGGGTCTATAAGAGCTTTGTGGATCAGAGCACTATACTACTCCTGGAAAACTTACCTCCCTTTACACATTTATGTGAATTTATATTTAATTTTGTTAGCTATTGTTTGCTTGGAGTTCCTGTTACTGAGAGCTAAGTTGAACTCTAATGGATACAGTACTCTTTAACCAGTGTTGTCTTCTCCCCCTCACAAAAAGAAAAAAAAAAATAATAAGAAAGAAAATTAGGACCAGATCTTGAAAAGAAAAATGTTTAATAATAAACTGGGGAGATATCACATTAAAACTTTTTCATCACAAAAAAATTGATAAATTCAAGAATAATTAAGGAAGTGTAAAAACAAAGTGAAAAAAAGTCTCTAAATGGGTTATTAAGGAGACTGTTAATGCCTAAAAAAGCCCTTTTGGACTAACAGAGCTTATATGAAGCCAGAAACCACTGGCTGTTATCTGCAACTGGAATCCGGAAAGTAACAGCTTCCAGTTAAACAGTCTGGAATCAGAGGGGTGTCCCTGGTGTTTACAAGAATTTTCTGAATGTCTGGAAATCCAGAGGTAGAGACTGTTCCTGGCACCACCTCTACCTTCATTATATAGCATTTATTGAAAGCTTAATTGGGTGCAGAAAATGGTCCTATTCAGTGGAAAGAGTAGGAGGAAGGATTTATAAGAAATAAAAGGAGGTACAGTCTAGATGTGAGATAAATGCCAAACACCTGAAACATAACACTAAGTTAGGTCAGTTACAAAAGTATATTATCAACAAGAACAATCTGATGATATATGAAAAAATGATTAATACTGGAGTTAACCAGGAGATGAATTCTGAAGACAAGGTAAGTGATGACAGAGTAAAATGCAAAGAGGGGTTGATGAGCCAGGTAAGAGTCTAGTAGTGCAAGGAAAGAGGAGGCTAGAAGAGAGGGGGGTGACCTAGTACAGAAGGGGATACTGCACTGGGTCCTGGAGCAGGGGAATCTCATCACTGAGAGGTCGCACACCAGGCCATGTGCTAGGGACTGAAACAATCAACAAGGACTGTCTTCACAGCTGTGTGGATTAGACCAAGGTAGGGAAAGAGATTAAATTCCAGGGGACCAGTTAAAATGTTATAGTACCCAAATGTGATGTGAGGACCAAATAAAAAAAAATGACACATATATGTTTACCTTATATGTATAGTTAATACTGATTCTTGAAAGACAATTTTAGTAACACCTCTCTCTCCCCCTCCCCCTTTCCTGCCTTTTCCAGTTATTACTGTCTTCCAAGTACTGTTGTAGGAGCTGGGGGACACAGAGTAGACAAAGGAGACAAGGTCCCCCGTTCTCACAACGCTCAGTCCAGTGTGGGGGGCAGAGGGAGGGCGCTCAGGGGAGTGCATGGAAAAAGAAAGAAAAGGCAAGGCAGAAGCAGAGCGAAGAGGCAGAACCACCAATATTTATATTTGTGTGTCGGCCTAAGTGGATGGGCTTTAATAGTGCTCTACGTGGCTCTTCAGGGTTGACCTACTTCCTAGACACCAAAGTTCAGAGTCCCTCTTCCATCTTCTATCCCCTAACCCAGTTTGCACAGTTTGCAAACTGGGGAAACCAAACACCAAATGTGACAGCACCAACTGGAGACAGCTTCCTAAGTCCAGACCAGATCCCAAAGTATTCAGAGAAAAGCTGAAAACAACAAACTGATGGTAATTCTACTCTTTATTTATATACTCACCAGCTATAAAACTAGTGCTCTGTGACAGAGCTAGTGCACAGACTCAAGAACAATTCGAAATGTTCCTTGCAATTTTTCTGCATTAACAAAGTGAAATTGAGATTTGGCTGTTTCAAAAGTCATTTCGTTTAGATTCATGACATATTATATGGTTTCAACTTTTCAAAGAAGCTAAATTTAATGTCCAAATAATATTTGGTTTGGGAAGACATTAAAAAGTAATGTAGTGGCCAGGAGGTAGAAGATTAGAAGGTAAGAAACTAGTCTGGGAGTACTAACCTGCTAGTGGTGTTTCTTAACTGGGGGTGATTTTGCCCCCTGGGAGATATTTGGCAAACTCTAGAGACGCAATGGCACCCCACTCCAGTACTCTTGCCTGGAAAATCCCATGGACGGAGGAGCCTGGTAGGCTGCAGACCATTGGGTCGCGAAGAGTCGGACACGACTGAAGCGACTTTACTTTCACTTTCCCCTTTCATGCATTGGAGAAGGAAATGGCAACCCCCTCCAGTGTTCTTGCCTGGAGAATCACAGGGACAGGGGAGCCTGGTGGGCCACCGTCTATGGGGTCGCACAGAGTCGGACACGACTGAAGCGACTCAGCAGCAGCAGCAGCAGAGACAATTTTGCTTGTCACAACTAGAAGAAGGGGGTGCTCCTGGCTTCTAGTGGGTAGAGGCCAGGATGCTGCTAACAGCCTACAATGCTCAGGACAGTCCTACCTTCCTCTACAAAGAATTACCCGGTCCAAAAGGTCAGTACAGTCAGCCCTCTGAATTTGTGGATACGAAACCTATAGACAGAGACTGTCGACTGTGCCATGTCATTTTATACAAGGGACTGGAGCACCAGTGGTTCTGCTGTCCCTGAGGGTCTTGGAATCAATCTCCTGAGGATACTAAGGGCAGACTGTGCTGTTGAGGCTGAGAGTGCCTCTACTAAAGACGCTGAGCAGGAGCAAAACATTCATATAGCAACTGAAAATTTGACTATATAAGCTGTGTTCTTCAAGTCTTCCATTTTTCAGCAGGACCACAGCATCATGCTTAAGTGACAGGGTAATAAAAATGCCAATTTTGAGCCAGAAACCAGTAAATACTTTTCTATACACCCTACCACAGTGAGCCATTCTTTACTCTGAGTAAAAAGAACTGGAGGTTTACGAAATAATACGTCCTGGTGGACTTTTAAATGGGCAAAACTTTGATATTATTACTCTATCTATTAATTAGGATACAAAGACTTCTTTGTCCTGGTTTCACCACTGCATACTCTAGGCCCAATTACTGACTAGTGGTGCCATGAAAAATAATTGCACCCATGTGCCAACACTCTTTTATGTTTTTCTTCAGCAGATATTCTACCTGACTATTGAAACTGAAGAACTCTGCTAATTCCTATTACTGTATTGTCCCCTCTCACATGAAGCATGAAGATTTTTGCTTAAAGAGCTGAGTCAGTCCCCAAGAAGCACATAATTAAACACAGATTCCCATACTTAAAAGCAGCAGAGTGCAAGCATCCTGCTGTTTAAAGCAGTCAAAAAGACTCAACATCAGCTGAGGCTGAGAGGCAGGGAAGAAAAGCAGTAGGATCAACTCTGAGATGAACTTGATGAGAGAGAAGTTCTCATGGAGTTAATTACTCAGAGTATGAAAGTAATTGAGTTAGCAAATCAACTCTCCCTGGCATGGAGCAGGGGACGGAGAAGACAATGATGTGGAACAGCTCCTTCTAGACAGGTTTAACAGGAAAAGTTCTGATGACACTGTTCAAATTAAGACTGAGATCCAAGGAGCTTCTCATACCAAAATCTACGGGAAACCCTATTTGTTAGAGAATACACAATGAAAAGCATAACAATGTAAGCGTTCCTTCTGTTTTTTTCCAAGAGTGTATGGCCAATGAGATTTTTCTCTTGCTCTTCCAATTACCAAAGAATTGTTTTTCTGTCTGCATTTTTCCCTTATCCATCCAATCATTCATTCAAATGATAAGCACCTATTAGAAGTCAGGGCTGGTTCTATAAAGCCTGAATTCCTGTTCTGTGAAGTTTATATTACCTACTTGATTTCACCTAGACTTCTCTTCGGGTTGTAGCTGCTTTAAACGGCTACTCAAATATGCTTTCTTCAAATAAAATGACAACATGAAGGAAAGCAAAAGTGGCTGCCAGAAGTTCATGGGAAATACCAGCTCAACATAACTCAGTTTTACAGGCTTGGTTTGTTTATATGACTAAGTTATAATGTGCTGTTGTTTCTTATATCTGGAACTCTTCATTACTGCTTCTGGCTTCTTCCCCTACATCTTCAGATCTCCTCACAGCTGTTCTTATCTCTGCGTTTGTAACTTGTCCCCACACACATTCCGCTGTCTCCCATCACTGCTCCTTTTCATCCTGGTCCCACATTCCAGGTCTACCTGTCCCCACACCCCAGAGACGGAATGTTGACCTAGGGAAGCTGCAATTGTCAGGCTGAAAGATGGGTTTATTCTTTCATTCAGTAGGTATTTATTAAGAACCTACCATGCAGCAAACACTGCTAGGAGTAAATCAAAAGGGACAGAGAGCCTACCTGGATAGAACTTGTGAACTCTAGGAAACAAAGGATGCATAAAAAACTAACAACTATGATAAGTGCTGTGAGACTAAAGTCCAGGAGGTATGTGAGGACAGAGCAGGAACCCCCACCTGGGCTGGGCATAGAGAGTGTTCTGCCAGGGTGCTGTATTTGAGGGGTCCACTGGGCTAAGTGTGTGCGTGTTTGTGGGGGTTGAGGGATATTTGCCAGGGAGACCAAGATGGGAGAAATTCTAGGTGGAGAAAACAGCGTATGTGAAACCTGCCACTTTTAGGAACTGAGAAGAGCTTTGCATGATAAGGAGAACACGAAGTGAGGCAGAGAGGGGACCAAGCCCCCGTCACAGAGGTCCCTGCGCGTCAGGTTTGTAGTTCTCAAGTGCGTCAGGGAGCTACTGAACACAGGAGTAAAACGGTGAGACTTGTATCTTAGCAAGACTGCTCTGGCTAGATGCTGGAGTATGTATTAAAATTCTCTTCAGCAATCTCCATTCAGTTTCCACAGACTGTTCAAGTCCCTATGAATTTTTCTTGTGGTATTGCAAATTCCTTTGCATTGCGTGAGTTTTAATTACTGAACTAGGTAATAAGTGTTAGACTTAGTGTTAAAACAAGGAGAACTTAAAAGCCTGCCTGTGTTTGCGGGCAGTCTGTGGCCCACGTCTCCCCCCTAAGCTGTTCAGCAGGAAACGGAGAAGGCCTGACGTATCTCAACTCCTCTGGGCAGAGCTGCAGACAGGGATTGGGTTTTTGTATTCATCCTCTGGGGCTCTATCCTTGACCTCATTCTGCTAATAAGAAAGAAAATATTTTCTTTAAACCAATGGATGACTCACTGTAGAGAAAAATGATGGGATTTCCTTTTCAGAAGGTGATTTAAGTACAATAAATCTAATCTGGGAGGGACAGATGGGTGGCATGAGTGAGGGCAGGAAGAAAGAAGAGAGGACATTTTAGGGAATGCAGGCCCTGATTGAGCTTGTTGAGATGCAGAGCACAAACTTGCTCCATATTTGAAACTAAAATGGGCACAGCAGGGGCCAAAGATGTCTGTGAAGCAAAGCTGGCTGACCCTGGCAGCCAGCAAGCGTCCTGGGTCCGCAAGTGTCCAAGCGGAGGAGAGAGGGACAGATGGGCGGCATGCTAGTGCAGACCTGCAGTGCTCCCAGCTTCAGCCCCTGATTCTCTGCCCACGCTGATCAGGGGCTGAGTTACCCAAGGGAAGGCTAAAGATAGAGAATACGGTCTGGGAGAATGTAAGCAATACATCCTGAAAATTCAAGACTTCTACCCACCACGAGGTCTCTGACAAGCTGAATTAATTTCAGATCAGCTGGCCTCTAACCACCTGAGTGCTCTCTCTGCCTGCCTGACAAGGATCTTGCTGCAGGGGACCCCTATTGTTTGAACTCAGACAGCAGGTTCTACCTACTCCTTATTTATCTCAGTTGTCAGCACACATCAGAGTAGCTATTTAAAGAGTGTCAGGGGTCTAGTTAGCTCCCAAACTCACTTTTGGGTTCTACTGTCCAAACCTGGGATAATTTGGGCATCAAAATAATAGGATTAATGATAGTAGCAGATGACAGTCCACTGAATAAATCAGGTATCTATGAGTCCATAATGCCATAAGAAATATATAACAGAGTTCCAACTTACAGTTCAATAAATAAAGAGTTATGAAAACAGTAAAACACCATTTAACAACCATTGTAACAGTACGCGACTCAAGCAGGAATCAACGGATGCTGAATCTAGTGTGTACAGACTTCCTACTGAAGAACAGGAATTTTGGCCTCAGGATGCCTCACACAAAACAGCTTTCGATCACTAAGGAGAAAATGGTGATACTGTGGAGCAGAAAGCTGATCAAGAACCATGTGGACTAGGTGATAAAGGCTACAATCACAAGTCCCTGAGGCCCTGCTCTGAGAAAGCACAGGATCAGTCCTTCTGGGTTTCTGCTTGGAAGGTATGGCCTAAATCTGGACATGTCAACAGATTTACCTGAAAGACATCGCACAAAAAGGACAGGTCCCTATCTTTCTTTGGGCCATGCCACACAGCTTGCAGGATCTTAGTTCCCCAACTGGGGACTGAAATCAGGACTCTGGTAGTGGAAGCATGTAGTCCTAACCACTGAACTGCCAGGGAATCCCCAGGTCTCTCCTTTTAAAACTGTCAAGGTCATCAAAGAAAGGCTAAGAGCTATTTCAGATTGAAGGAGATTAAAGAGAGATGACAAAAGCATGTCTTTATATATATACCCACACATACAAGTACATGTATACATACAGAAAGAGACGAAGCAAATATGGCAAAATATTAACCACTTGAGAATCTGAAGGTAGGTGAAGGAGGCAAGAGAGTTCTTTCATGAATTTTCTCTAAGTTGAAATTATTTCAAAATAAATTACATAAATGTAGATGATGATAACCTTCCTCTACTTGTGCCTCCAGTGTCTCTGGGGTACGTGAGAGCGGTCAGCCAGTCACCGGGGAGCACAGCCAATCTGCTGCTGCTCATATGCAAACAGAGCAATCTGTTTTTTATCAAGACTAATGTCTCCATGCTCCTATATTACATATTCTTTGAGGAATTTTACATTTGTTTGAGGTATCCCTGGAAACTTGCAGAGACTTCTCAAATATTAATCTTGCAGATTGGTTGCCAAGAGCCCCATTACAGAAAATAAAGTTCCAAAGTTCATTTCTGTCGCATTAAAAGTCTTCAATAATTTGGCCCAATCCAGCACTTCCCAGTCCCCAACCCCCCTTCCTCCCAGAACCTCAACATACCAAGGCACTTTCAAGCCTCTCTGCCTTCGTTCACTCTGTTCCCTCTTCTGAGCATGCCCTTCCCCAGCCTCTTCCACTGATCACAACTGGGGCCCAACCCAAAATTTCCCATCATTTGTAGAGTCTTCTCTTATTCCTAATTGCTCTGTCCTGGGAAGAAATGGTCACCTTCTCCCCTCCATCCTCCTGGAACACTTTGTTAACATACTGACCTGTGCTATGAGTACCAGGCACATGACTGTCTTACCCCACCAGACTGCAGGTGTGCTGGGGGACAGAAACCAATTAATACTTATTTTTCTATCCCTCAAGGCCTAGCACAGTGCTTGGCACATAGCATGCTCAGTATTTGCTGAAATGAAAAGCCTCATGCCTAGGCATGTACCATTTAGTTAAGTCTGGGAGGAAGAGCTGTAGTGATTAAAATCAGATACTCTGGGACCAGAGCGCCTGGGTTTGAAACCTGGCGCTGCCACTTTCTGTTGGCAAGTTAGATTCTACTCCAACTATATAACTGGGAAAATAATAGACCTGCTTCACAGTGTTATTGTGGAGCACTCAGAGCTAGGTCTGTGGTCTATTATTATTTACTATTATTGGATCACCCTCCAGTGTTTGGTGAAGCATACACTCCTGGCATACTAGTCCAGAACTCCTCTCTTCCACCCTGCTTTTTTCCTCCCTGCCCATGGAGCTAGGGTTTGAGGTGTCTGTGATATTTTTCAAAATCAAATAAATGAGTCTGCTAAAATCTTGAGGTCTACCTGGTTTCTTCTGGCTGAAGGAGATGCTGGCTGGGCCCTGCAGTGGAGGTGCATGTGTCTGTGTGTGCACACCAGGGCTCAGGGTGAGTGGAGTGTGGATGCTGGTGAGGTACAGAGAGAGCCCTACTCCAGTATCAATTATACATAGGGAGGAGGTAATATAAAACAAAAGCAAAAGCAGACAGACTTCTCCAACCTTTAAAAATATATTATAACCAAGAGGAAATATTTTCTTCTTACAATATCAAACCAGTTAACCCTAAAGAAAATCAACCCTGAATATTCATTGGAAGGACTGATGCTGAAGCTGATCTCTAATACTTTGGGTACCTGATGAGAAGAGCCTACTCACTGAAAAAGACCCTGATGCTGGGAAAGAATGAGGGCAGGAGAAGCAGGGGACAACAGAGGACAAGATGGTTGGATGGCATGACTGACTCAATGAACATGAGTTGGAGCAAACTCAGGGAGACGGTGAAGGACAGGGAAGCCTGGCATGCTGCAGTCCATGGGGTGGCAAACAGTTGGACACAACTGAACAACAACAACAACACAATAAGAGGACAAAGGTAAGCACTGATCTTTATGAACTATCCTAATCTCTCTCTAGTTAGGTCATAAGAGCAGAACATTTTTTAACATACTATGCACAGATGTGCATTGTAGAACCACTGAATGCACTTCCATGCAGTTGTCCAGATTGGGGAGATGGTATGATTTTTTCATAAAACAAGTACAGGAGCTATAAATACTTCTGAGTTCACAGACCAGCAATGGGCAGCAAGGGTCTGGAATCACACTTGCAGCAACAAGGTCTGTATGTATAAAATGAGAATGTTGGTGTAACTCAATGATTTCCAAAGGTTGCGTCCAGACCACGACCCTCTCACTATACTTCACACAAAGTTCCATAACATCACCTGCTAAGTGATCAAGTGAAGAAAGGAATTAACTGAAGCAGCTGTCAGGCCAGATGAACTCAGGCAGATGGAGCCAGGGGCCTTGCTCTCTAGAGCCCCCTCCATTTGCAGCACTTTCCAGCTTCAAGGTAACAGCTAACACAACCTAACAATCCCCAAAGGCAGCTTCCTTTTGCTGTATCATCAGTCCCACCCTGGGTAGGTCTTAGGAGTTTCGAAGCCAGGCTGCAGGTGAGCAGTGAGAGGAAAGAAAATGGAAAGGGTCACAGTTCCTGAAAATGGAGGACACATTGCAGCAAGGAGGCGTGTGACATTACAGAGGCCATGAGGGTCACACAATGGCCCTCTTCTCCAGTGCTCAGTGCCAAATGGAAGATGCAGCAGCTCTACCCAGAATCTGTCTCCTAATAGTTGAGATGCCTGGGCTCTTTACGGCTTGTTCTCACAGCCTCAGCAGTGCTGTCTTCTCATGTCCACCATCTGGTTTGAAGACTGAACTGCTGAACTAGAGCCTAAATTTATCACGCATGCACAGAAGGGAACTAGCTTGGGGACTAAATGCTGTTTTCCAAACTTTCTTCAAAAATAACACACTGCTCTAAGCGTACATAGGAAATGTGCCAGTTCAGAGGATAATTCTGTGAAAAGCAGAGAAGCAGCACTAGGTTCCCAAAGCTAGGGAACTTTGGGACAGAAAGGCTTTTCTAACAAAACATTATGCCTTTTGGCGAGGTGGGAGAGGCTAGCCCTTATTTTGTTTTACCATGTTTACATAAGAAAAAGAAACCAACTTCAAGGCACACTGAGCAGCTCATTAGAAAAACAGCTGAAAACAAATGACCAAAAATGGAGTTACCAACAAGAAAGGAAACTCTGGGAGTTAAGCAAGCCAAGAACTCAAACCTTAGCATATATATACATGCAACCTCTCATTCCCATGACAATGACATCTTTATGTTAGAGCCATGGCTAAAGCTGAAACTGTCACTGAACCAAAAATCCAGGACTGAGTTATTCTTTCCAGTCTGTAAGAAAAGCAAATATTTTTCATAACATACAGAGCTTGAGTTTATATTTCACCAACCCCCACCCACACGTCACACTCTCCTCTGTTTTTATTTTTTGGGGATTTTCTTACTTACCCACCCAGAAACAAAATAACTGATTTTCAGCCAGCAGGAAGCCAAGTCTTGGGCCCACTTCCCTCAGCGTTATAGGGCCTGCACACGTTAGCAGGCAAAGAGCCCAGGAGCTGCCGCAGAGCATTTATTTATACCCATTTGGAATTTCCTGACTAACAGCCTGCTGGCCATGGGGTTTAATTCCAGGACTCTCGGCCTCAGTGAGACAGCAAAAACTACCGACGAACAGAACCACTACAAGGGTCTCAGCAACACAGAGGTGAAGACAGGTCTCTCCCAGGCTCCTTCCAGTTTTTCAAACAAACTATGCTCATATTCCTCAGACACATGAAATGCTGCCCTAGAAATGCAGCTGTAATACCTGCTAACTCTTGGAAGAACACAGACAGAAAGGCAGCAAATGTTTCCTCATTCTTCCTGCTGACTTGGTCCCTCCTCCTCTAAACCAGCCAGGGCTGAGAAAAGCTCCCAGTCACGACCTGAGCCAGGGCGCAGGGCTGGACTATGGAGGAAATGATTCAGTGCTATGCTGAACCCAGGATCAGCTGGAAGCGAGTGATTCCTTTTCTTGATTCATTCTTATTTATTGCAACATGCAATTTGAAGGCTAAAAACACTCACATTGGTAAACCACAGACCCAAACCTTTTTTTTTTTCTTCTTCATAGTTCCTTAAAAATTTTATCCCAACTGGATCATATGACTTTCAAAGACACAGAATTAGTTTCCGAACAAGTGCATTCTGTTTTAGGGGGATAATGTTTTTAAGTGATGTTTTGTTTCTGTTTTAAAAATCTAGTAAGAATCATCTGTCCCTCTAATGGTTTAAATTCATCACCTAAAAAAAGAGAGAGAAAAAGTCCTTTTAAATCTGTTCTTCACCTGTGTGCCTAAGTACACTGGGTAAATGTGACTGATTCTAGTGGAATAAGATTGACTGAACTCTACAGGGCAAACAAGCAAAGCCAGTTCTAAACAGTAAAATGGAGATTAACAAAGATTAAGGAGGACTCTAAAGGGCCCATTTTAAAGAATTCAAAACAGAGGACAGCTATGAGGAGAGAGGCAGTTTTACAAGAATCCCCTGGATCTGCAGTGTCTAACTGGTTCACCTTAGTGCTGGCACACATCTCACCGCACTCCACTTAACACCTTACTCCACCCTCTGCTCCACCTGGTACACTTTTTGAAACAGACATTTTCCTGTGTGAAGCTACAAAGATCAAACTTTTTAAGATGACGTGGGACTCATCTGGGCTTGTTTTACACCAAATAAACTGATTCAAAGAGAAATAACAAACTAATAAAGAACAAAGTTTCAAGTGCCAGATACTTTGAAATAGAGGATCAAAAAAATTCCAAATTATTTTATCCAACACCACCTACATTTAGACTAATTTCCCCCTTGTTTCTGGACTTTATAATTTATTGAGGTATTTACATACCATAAAATTCACCCATTTTAAGTGTACAGTTTTTGATGAGTTTTAGTTAATATATACAGTTATTTACCCATCTCCACAATTCAGTTTTAGAAAACATTCATCATCCTAAAATTTCCTTAGGCTTATTTTATCATTTAGAAGAGAAAATTTCTCCTCTGTGCTTCTGAAAAAATTTTGTTATTATTTAGTTACATTATATATTCCAAACTAAGTATTAATATCAAAAGACTTGTTCTTAAGAATTAAACTGAGGAAGACAAAAGCATCTGAATGCAGTATTCCTTTCCCGGAAGGAAAAAAATTCGGCTAAATTTTTATTTTATAAATATTGTGTTCTGGTAAGAACAGAGCTTATTCTGGAAAGCAGTTGAATATAATTATTTTGTCTGTGTGCTTCTATGAAGCCAAGGTCTAACAGAAAAAGTCACTGTATGCAAATAAACGTCTAGTCCTTTATCAAGGACAATTTGGGTGGTGGCTCAGATGGTAAAGCATCTGCCCACAATGCAGGAGACGGGGGTTCGATTCCTGGGTCGGGAAGATCCCCGGAGAAGGAAATGGCAACCTACTCCAGTACTCTTGCCTAGATAATTCCATGGATGGAGGAGCCTGGTGGGCTATAGTCCATGGGGTTGCAAAGAGTCAGAGATGACTGAGCAACTTCACTTTCACTTTATCAAGGATGACACAGGTTGGGATGCGAGAAGAATTAAAAATAGGAGCTCCTTCTGCCTGAAAAGCATCAGTCGTAAAGGTTCCCACTGTCGGGAGAAAGACACACCTGTCTGTCTCTACTCTCCCTTAATTTATATACAAAAGAAGCCACCGAATGTGATCTGGGAGGATGAAGATGTACTCAGGGTTTTTCCTCTGATAGTTGGGCAGTAGCCAGCAAAAGTGACTCCCTGTGAGAAGGGAAATGGGCTGCAGACAAAGGTTTCTGTGACACCATGCTGGCGGGCAGTGTCCCAGTGGTCCTTCTCCCTGGATGGTGGTGCAGGATGGTAGCCAAGCATATCTGTACCCACAGTACTTCTGATGCTTATGTAATAGGCTAACTGCATCAAGACTCTTCTTCCCAGAGAGCCTGACCCCTAGTCTAGAGATAAAACCAAAGCTAAATGAACTACTGAGTAGTAACATTGGATTACATTTTGGACAACTTAAGGTGCGTATTTCCTGACACAGCCTGAATTCACCTTCCTCCCCTAGTGTGTTCCTTTTCTCCTTGTTACCAACTTCTTAACCCTTTGAGTCTCAAAGACAAAGCACAAATGCGTGTGAATCGTCAGTTTCATAAAGCCCTCCTTACACGCATCCTTCCCCACTGTACAGCACTGTTCCAAAGGCTTGGTACATTTATGAACTCATCTCATCTTCAAGACAACCCTATGAGGAAGCTTATGTCATCCATGCTGCTGTTCCACTGATACATTAATATGACACAGTACTGGACAGCGATGCACTCTTCCCTGTAGCCCTGAGAGGGCAAAGAATAGTGTGTTGGGGGGTAGGGAGCTGACATTTCCGAAGGGTGGGGAAGAGAAAGAACATGCTACTTCTACACTTTTGCTTGTTCCTTCCTCTTCTGGTGTGTCACCACCTGCTTCTCAATTTTTGCAGACAAAAATTCTCCCAGTTTGCAAAGACCAACTAAATAAAGTATCAGTTCTGTTGGAAGCTGTCCCTTATCCTAATGTGGGGTCACCTCTTCCATCCAGGCTTTCAGTGAAGCGTGCTTTCTCCTCTATATGATTCGTGCACACATCTGACATCCCTACAAACTTATGGGAGCCCCTGTCTTCTTCATTCAACCAGTGTTGTGCCCCCGGCACTGCAGGTGCCGAGGGCCCATTTGCTCAATGTGATTCCTTCCAGAGGAGCCACACTTGAAGTGTTTGTTTCCTTTTAAAGAACTGTATGATAATGTCAAGGACTCTGAGCCCATGCCCTCATTTCACAGCTGAAGTAAGACTCTGGGCCAGGGGGGCGACAATGCTAACATCAGCTCTGCCAATCAAGGGGAAGTGCCAAGGCTGGAAGCTGTCAGAGCGGACACCCACCATGCCTCAAGTTCGCCACCCTGCTGCACAGTCAAAGCACCTGGGGCTGTTTCCAAAAATGCTGAGTTGTCCCCCCATCTCCACCCCAATGAATCAGAATCCCCAGGGTGGGGCCAGGGGGATTAGCAGTTTAGAAGCTTCACAGAGGAGTCTATGCCACGGCCAGGGATGAGAACCTCAGCTGTGAACTTTGTAGCTCTTAAGTGTGTCCTTCATCTTGACTTAAAGGAAGCCGACAGCCAAAATGGGGGCAGCCCCTTAAGTAATTCAAGTAGCCTCAGGGTCAGATCACAAGTTCAAAAACCTTTAGCATCCAGGTTAACAATGGAAAGGATGGAGTTTGGAGGGGTTTGGGAGAGACTAGAAGGCAAGTGTCTTCTCCAGTTGACTATGGCCCTGTGGAAGTATACACTTGTGATCCAGAAAGACGTTTCAAGAGTTGAAGAAACTGGAATTTTTATATGAAATTATTTAATGTAAAAATCTTGGCCATTAATTCAAATTAAAACAAGACCTTGGGTTTGTCAAATAGAATGCACTCCCAAGCCTCAGTTTAATACCAAGCAAGGACTTCACCATATCCATTTGGGATCCAATCTCATCCTGTTTCTGTCCCTTTCCTTTTCCCATTTTCCAGGTGGCCAACTGTTTTCCCCCTCTCATTTGAAATTGCTAGAGTCCTTGTTGAAACACATTGAATACAAAGACAACAACCAAAACAAGAGCCTAGGATCCCTACTGCCATTTCTCTCACAGGTAATCTTAATGTGCAAAAAGACCTATAAGTCTTTATCCTAAAAAGAGACAGGTTGATAGCAAAGTGCTCTGCTATCATGCTCGTGGAGGGCCTGCATTATTTCTGCTATATTTGAGACTTCCCCTCAACCCCTAAAGAATTCAAATACCTTGTTATGCTGTGTAATCCTTTCCTGCCAGACTGGTGAAGGGATGTGACACTAAAACCTGGGTGTCTAAGAGCACTGCAATGACTGAGAAAGTGTATGCAGTTCCTTTCCTCATCACCAAGGCTCCTTCTCCACCCACCTCCATCTTAGCCCGAGGGGGCTGACAGGACCTGAAGGGGATTACAAGGTTAGGACAGGTCTAGCAAGGACTTACAGCTCTTTCTCATCATAGGTGTGGACAGCATTGGGTGTTGGAAGAGGACTCCTCCTTTAGCTGCCTGGATTAGAAGGATCTGCATTTAAAACTTATTATCAGGGAGATTTTCCAAGGAGAGGCCACAATCAACATGAAAAGGGTGTGCCCCAGCGGAGGTGTGTGATTCCAGTTGGGAAAGTGAAATTAGGAAGAGGATGCTATGTATGATGGGCCTAATCTAAAAGACCAAAAAAGGATCTTGTCTTTGTTAAACCTGACCTAACAAAGTGCATTTCCCCAAACATATTTAAGGCTTAAATCTGGAGTCACACTGAATTTCTACATGTTAGGCTTTCTTTATGGTCTGGGTTGCCTCATGATTATTAATTTCATCAAATTTAAACTAGAGACTTTCTCACAATATATTTTCTTCCAAGGTTTGAAATCAACATTTTAAAAAGCCAAATGACATAGTGAACTGGGGCTTGAAACTAAAAGATTTAAAACTTTAAATGAAATTGCCACAGAGACTATAAAGGCTGTAAAATGATGAAGCACCAAGGACAGTTTATTTCCGTCCATCTAAAAGAGGTGATAGATCTGCAGAGACCTTTTCCAAAAAGCTGCGGGTGAGAAAGAAGGTAGACCAATGG
Organism: Bos taurus; assembly: GCF_002263795.3. Lineage (NCBI taxonomy): Eukaryota > Metazoa > Chordata > Mammalia > Artiodactyla > Bovidae > Bos > Bos taurus. The sequence goes on from NC_037335.1 coordinate 43,820,791, forward strand.
CCATACTCCCACCTTAGAGGTTACCAGCTCAGGTTCTCATCCAGTTTCAACCAGTCCACCAAACCGGAGCAGCTAATAAGCAAAAGGAATTGATTGGAGCCCCTCCTCACTCTGGTTGGATTGTTAACAGAGAAAGAAACAGAGAGGTCAAAGGAGCTAGAAAAAGCTTCCCAAACAGCCTCTGACAATATTCCTCTCTGGATGACCACGTCATACCTGAACCCAAGGCATTTAACAGACAATACCATTTTAAGCCTACCTTAGGGGACACGATGAAGAAAATGAAGACACTATTAACTCTCACTTAGATGTGAGGTATGGGGAGGAAGAATGCAAGTGAGTATGTGTGACACAGTGAAAGCCACGTGTTCATGACAGGGAACTACCCAGGTGAACAAGCTGGGAGAAGACTGCCCAGCATATGACAATTTAAGAATGGCAACTCGCAGGGCTCAACTTCACCTCACAGATTCCTAAGCAGGCACTGTGCCTGTATCTTACTATTAGCTGCCCAGTGTTAAGGCAGCACCATGGAGGTGGGCTGTAAACCTTTGTTGGTTGAACATTGGCTATTTTGGGTATAATGCAAGACACGATGGGCATACCATCATACCAAGATGAAGATGACATGAATCCTGCCTCTTAAGACCTCAAAGGTACAGATGAGTGAGACACAACCACAACTCTTACATAAAAGAGAGTGATGGCGACTATTTAACAGGATACAAAGCTCTCCAGAAATAAAGAAGAGGAAGGGGTGAATTCACATTGGGAGTATCTGAGGACACTTACTGAAAGAGGTGAGACAGAAAGCAGGACTTGAAGCATAAGAAGGGTTCATATGAACAAATATGAGAAAGACAGCCAGGTCAAAAGAACAGTGCTTTGGGCAACTCCACTAAGAGGGGAACAGGGTAGGTAGCAGCTGGGATGGCAGAAAAGCCTCTGCTTCTTTCACATGACTTTGGACGGAGCTATTCTCTTACTACCTGGAGTCAGAGAGGCCTGGGAAGGCCAACCGTGATTTCTGCAGGCACCATGACTGAAGAAACAGAAACAGACTATGACTTATCAAAATAGGACTTCCCTGGTGGCTCAGATGGTAAAGCATCTGTCTACAATGTGAGAGACCTGGGTTCGATCCCTGGGTTGGGAAGATTACCTGGAGAAGGAAAGGCAACCCACTACAGTACCCTTGCCTTGAAAATCCCATGGACGGAGGAACTTGCTGCAGGCTACTATCCATGGGGTGGCAAAGAGTGGGGAATGACTGAGCAACTTCACTTTCTTTCACTTTGTCAAAATAAGGCCAAACACAAAGGCTCTGAGTGCAGAGCAGAAAACAGATATTAAAGTTACTGAAAGCTAAAATGTTTGGAGAGACAGAAAAAATAACAAAAGTATTAGAAAGCTCAAAGATCCTTAATCTTGTCAGCTATCCTTAATAAAACAAAATCACAAAGTAGTGAGAATAAGGCCAAAGACAGACCAACTTTCACAGAACCCCAGTGTTGGTCCTTACCAAAGAAGGGAAACAGGTGCCCTCTGCCAAGTGTATTTCTGTATAGTCATACAAAAGTGAGCTACTGAATGAATGAACTGACTGAACTGAATTATTTCTACTGAGCTTTGTATCATTCTTTCCAGTAATTCCCAAACCATACCATGTTCATTTCAATTGACCATGATTTGGAAAGCCTACCTTTTCATCATCAAAATGTATAGAGGATAGAAAACCAAAGGATAATACCCTAGAGGAAAAGCCTCCAGATCTAAGCCCCCTTTACCTTTCTGGAAACTTTTCTGTCTTGGATTTCTTCGTTTAAAATCAGTATCCTGGGGTGGTGTAAGTTCCAGAGGCTGTTTTCTAGTGCCCAAATTAATGTCGGAGCACCACCTTCAGAGAATCCGCAGCTCGTTATATCAGCACGTAGAAGGCGATACTCACAATTACTGGGATTCCTTACAGGACAGGATGACAGGTAACCGACCACAGAGCTAATGATGGGATATGACCGTTTCCCCTCACACTGCCAAACAGCTGTCTCTGTGCCAGAGCTGAAAGCTGTGTAAAGTGTGGTGCTAATGGAAAAATCTGGTGGCACAGGGCTTCAGAATTTTGCAATCTTTTCCTGTAAGCTGCATTGTTGGAATGGTTTGACATGAGAACCATTCCCTCCTCCCTGACTGGTCTATGGACTTCCAGGTCTCCACCCTGCCGTGCTATAAAAATCAGTGTATCATCCGGCTGACTCACCACCTGAAGAGGCGGAGTACTGGCTAGGGGACATGCTGCATGAAGCCAGTAGGTACTTCAACCTGCGCCTCCGGGTCACGGGAAGACAAATCAGTCTTTGTTTCACAGTGGGAGGGAACATACCAAATGGGCCGCCTCAAAAAACATTTCCAGGGGGTGGTCCTGATTTGAATGAAGCATCCTGGTCAATCAGTCTGAAATGCTAGGGAAAAGGAAAGTTTCTTGGTGGATACTCTCTCTGACTATCCACAAAGATGAGGAGGACACTGATGAGGAGGACAGAGAGCAGAGGGAGAGGGGACTTTTTATGTTTTAGTTAGAAGACTGTAAGAACTGATGTGTGTGACTAAGGCTTTAAAGATATTAAGCAGCTGGGCTTATGAATTATTAGAAATATCCCCTCTGTCACTCACTTATATTTCTAATCTAGGAATATTCTCCCCTTTTCTTTCAGGAGACTCTTAAATGTGCCTGCTGTATAGAACACTTGAAATGCCTTCAGCTAACATGTTGATGCAAGAAAAAGGGGACTCAGGAACTTTGGCAGTACAAGCTGAATCAATGTTTTCACAAAGTTATTTGCAAAGTTGATGGAACTTATCAACTAAACCAAATATTGTGAGACTAAATTCAGAAAATCCCATGACTAGCACTTGATTTTATCTAACAGAGATCATGTCCAAAATGCATAGGATCCCTTGGAGAGAGAACTATTCCCTCAGATAAAACCACAAAAAAGGAACTGAAATAAATTTAGGACTTGTGACTAATAAAAAGAGCTATAAATAATAAAACTGCTTTCATAAACCATTACTCTAGCATCAGCTCCTCTAAATAAAGGTTTATATGATGAAATGTAGTCATGTCCACAACCTCTTATCCAGCTGATAGAAATGTCACAAACTACTCAAATCTGGCTTGTCACAAACAAGACAGTGTAAGAGTACAAAGATTTAACTTTCAGAATAAGAACAAATCCCATGAATCCAACAATTTGTTTCTTGGCCCAGTTCTTCCTCATGTCTATAGTTCTGCTTTTCATCCTGTTGGTTAGAAAAGCCTTCTAATATTATAGAATATTATTTAATCTTCATTTTTAACCATGGCTTTCTCCAAGAACTACTAGGATTAGAAATCTGGTCTCTATTTTAAAAGATCCTCAAAACAGCTACATACTTATTTTTAAGCTGTGAGATCACTCGTCCATATAGAATGGCCAGATGAGATCACTGATGCTATATATACAAATGGGCTGCATATTTCAAACACTTCTCTTGTTTTCAGCCTTAATAAAGAACTGCAACCCAAAAGCAGAACCAGACTTATCCTCTAAAACATGAACATACTTTTCCTAAAGCATATGGAAATGAGTAAATCAGTTATAGCACACTCCAAAAATATCTAACAGGGCAGCCAAGACAGGAAAAACAGAATCATCACTTTTTTTGGACTCAGAACTTCTACAACTGTTTGAATGAATTGTATCAAGGCTCATTTGCCGGTTGGATCTTCTTTGAGGTTTTTATTAGAGAAGTCCACTCAATGCCATTTTAAAATACACTGCCAGAAAAGAGCAAGAATGCATTATTTCTGTGAATGTGAGAACACCACTAATTATTTTTCATGCCAGATAAAATTAAACAGCCTTTGACAGAAAAGGTCTCCAAAGCAGAAAGTGAGCTTTAGTCACTCATTTCCCTCCAAACGCATTCAAACCTTTCTTAGAAATTACACAAAGAAGATGAACAAGAATTATCCCGGACACAGGAAGAAGGAGGGCTCAACTAGCCCACTCAAAGTTCTTCCAGAAAGAGGGGAAGTGTATAATCAGAAACAAATGCTGATACTCACGATGAGAAGCTGGCAGGTGAGGAGGGCACAGAATATTCAAATCCCTGTAGAAGGGCTGTTGTAATCCTGTGCCTCCCTATGCAATCTCCAAAAGATAGCAAGAGCTCAAGTTCTTAATAGCGAAAACTCCCTGTTGGGATTTTGTGCTTTTTTCTTTCTTGCTGGCACCCATGGAGCACCTGGGCAGAAATCGACAACGGAAGGGTACCTTTGCTCAAGACCTAGGACTAGCAGGAGCCCGAATTCTACTCTTCCTACACCCAAGTAGGCTGGTACTTGCTGGGAGATAAGTCATCCTTCCTTGGCTTAGCTGGAGAGCTAATCGCCTGTCTGAAATCTGATGCTTAACCCATTATGACTCGCTCACGGTTTAAAGCAAAAATCTTATGAGGTAAAACTGGCTACAGCTTAAGACCAAAGCCTTGAAAGTTTATAAAACAGGCAAGCCCTGACAAAGGAGGGACTCTTCAGAGCCTCTTTGGGGCGGGATGAATTCTGGGGTTCTGATTAACCAGACAAACAAGACTCTAAAACCCAGGGTCTGTGTTTGTAGGTGGTCTTGGCATTTTAACACTTACAAAATTCAAATGTAAATACTTCTTACTTAAAAAAATTACTATCTTCCCAAACGCCATCAGTATAAGAAAATAAATTATTTCACTTAGAAATTCAGTGTGGAATTAGCCTTCAGTTAACTAACAACTAACAGTTTCATTTGAAGTCGAAATGATAATCTAATTAAATCCAGTTATTAAACACATCAAATAAAGGGTGAAACTGCATGAGGTACTAAATATACGAATATTATATATATATATATATAGTATTAGAATACACTTGTTCATTTGGCTCTATAGAACAATCACACTAAGGAAAAAAAATGACCCCTGTCAGGACAGACATGTTATTTATAATCATTCTACTTTTGGGTTTTATGTAGTTTTCTGAAATATATACTTTCCCATTGATCTGTTTAATTAGATCTTCATAGATACTACACTTCTGATTTTTAATGTCAACAGAATGCCTCAAACAAAGAAAAATGACTCTCTACTTTCAGTTTCTGGGTTAGCCATGGGGGCAAGCTATGTTTTGCCATCTGAACATAAAAGGGAGATTGAACAGAAGAGATCAAAATCCTGGCTAGCTCTTACATATGTTTTTATGTTGGGCAATTCTGTTACCCTCTCAGCTCTTCTGATAACCACTGAACATACCACTTAAGGGAAAATGCATTTAATCCTCTTGCAGATTACATCAGGAGACCCCGGAAGGTCAAGAAGGGTACCCACAAATTAAAGCAGCCCCAGTTTCTCTTCAGCTCACCCTCTGTCTTTGGTATAATACAAACACAGAGGTCAGGCCTGACTCACCACCACAAACACACCACCTCTGCCATGCTCTGCGACATTCTTTACAGACGGTCTCAGAAACACCAGGGCCCCTCCAGCCAGACCAGTCAGTGCAAATCGGTCTTGTTCTTGACAAACAGCATTCATATCTCTGCTGTCAGGTTCATCGCAGTGGGCTCAGAGTTCTGTTTGAGAAATGCTCCTGCCCAGAAAAAATATTTACACAACGGAGAGTAGGCTGCACTGCACCACAGCCGTCTGCCTTCTTTGCCACGAGACTTTGACTCTCTCTGATTGACCAGGTCTTATCTGTGGCCTTTGTACTTCATTTAACATCAGCATGGAGACAAAACTTGGAGCCAAATAACTGATGAGGTAACAAGATTTTATGAAAGTTATTTAAACATTTTAAATTAAATATTTTTATGAAAGTTATTTAATTTAAAATGACAACCAAATGGTTAATGCAGTTCAGTAAGTATATTGAATGAGTAAATATGTATCTGTCTGGGAAAATATACATATGTCTAGGCTGTGAAAGAGAATACCAAGAGGGGAGAAACTATAATAGACTAGCAAAGGCAAGTATTAGAAAAAATACAAATGGTGATGGCAAGCATAAAAAGTCATTCACTAAGGCTCATATACCTATTTCATTTAACTGTCAGACACAAGACAATAATTCAGTTCTTTCCCCAACATCCCAGCATCTGACAGAGCCTGGCGCATGGCACCTAAGCAGGTGTTTATTAGATCATGACAGAGATAGCAGGACAAGGAGGATGGTGATTTCTCCTGACTTCTGACCAGCACTTTACATCTTAAAAAGTGTTTTGACGGTTATTGTTTTATTTTTTCTTCTTAACAATCCTGTAAAGAAGGTAGGACGAGTATTATTATCTTTATCTGACAAATGAGCCACTTGTTATTTGGCTTCTAAAGAGACTCTAAACTCTAATTAAAGTTTCACAACATTAATTAGTGTTTACAGAGGCATCAATCAGTACACTGTTTACAACACGATGGGAAAACTTGGGAAAAAGCAGACTGTCCCTATCCCTAAATTCTGCAGAAATACACCAATTTTTCTAACCAATGACTCCCATTTACTTCCTACTTGGCTATAAAAAAAGAGAACAGTTAGTCATGAGCAATTTATGATGTTCATACCTCATTACATTAACAAATGACATTAGTGTACTCTTAGTAATACCATAATAAAATACTTTAAATTAATGAAAACAAAACTGGACCAATCAACAGAAGTAGGATGAAGGATCTGGTGAAAAAGACATAAAATTATGACAAACAATTGATAATGAGGGGGTGGGCGGTAAGAAGGAAGATGAAATCTGGAAGGGCTTTACAAGTAAGTTTGCCAGGTTTAGCAAATAAGAGGACACCCACTTAAATCTGAATTTCAGATAAACAAAGGGTTCTTTAATAGTGTAGGAATGACTCTCTTTTATCTGGATACTCTGTTCCCAAGGAGACTTCAACTTCCACTAGAATGTAAGATTCCTAAAGGCAGGGTTTCTGCATATTTTGTTCCCTGCTCTATCCCCAGGGCTCAGAACAATGTTTGGCACATTTTAAGTGCTCAATACATGCCATGTACTGGTAAAGTTTATTTCTTAGGCTTAGATGGTATGTACATGAGTGCCTGTTATATAACCTTTACATTAATTTTTTATGTCTGAAATGTACAGTAATACATTTTACAAGTTACAGTATTAATTAACCACTCTTATAAGGGGGAGGGGGTTGGGGGATGGAGTGGGAGTTTGGCACAAGTAGATGCAAATTATTATATATAGACTAGATACACAAGGTCCTGCTGTATAGCACAGGGAATTATAGTTAATATCCTATGATAAATCATAATGGAAAAGAATATAAAAAAAGAATGTACATATAGGCATAACTGAATCACTTTGCTGTACCAGAAATTAACATTGTAAATAAACTATGTGTTAGTTGCTCGGTCATGTCTGACTCTGTGCAACCCCATGGACCTTAGCCCACCAGGCTCCTGTGTCCATGGGATTTCCCAGGCAAGAATATTGGAGTGGGTTGGCATTCCCTTCTCCAGGGGATCTTCTCAACCCAGGAATCAAACCTGGGTCTCCTGCAGTACAGGCAGATTCTTTGCCATCTGAGTCACTAGGGAAGCCTACTTCAATTTTTAAAAAATCAATGCTTTTTACCCAATCTAACTGAAGGACTCAGTGGGGAATGAGAGTGTAAAATGGCTTGTGAATGGTCCCTTATCCAATTTAAACTCTAGACAGGGACGTGAACATGGGATAATCAGTCTTCAGGTGTGTCTTGCAGCAAGGGCACAGTGTAACCAGGTTGTGCTTTTCTCAGTTGTCTTATTTTGCATCTGCTACATTCCTCAGACCATGAAAAGTGTTTCTTTTGCCAGTGTTCTGACTCCATCGTCACATGGGATTTCTGCTCATGTTCTGAGGAGCCCAAAGCAGTGATTTTTCAGGGGGAGGGGGTAGGAAGGGAGACCTCTTTGGGGCATAACACATTTAGGGGAAGTACAGTTTAAGAAATCATATTTAATATTACCCTTTATTTTTGAAAATGAATAAAACATATATTTACTTCATACTTAACACTTCTACTAAACTATCCAAATAATGTAGTTTTTTTCTCATGGGAAAGATCAGTCACCAGCCTTCTGTTCCAGGTACCTGTCTGCAATAACAAGTCGTACCCTGACACCCCAGAAGTCACAAATCAGAGAGTTTTTCTTTGCTTTCAGACTCAGTCCTTAGACCTGTTAGGCAGGCTACCAAGTGAGGAAGGAAGGTTATAACTGTATCATCAGACTTTAAGAACATAGAAAAGTGATACTCCAAGACAAATCAAGTTGGAAAGGGAATTAGGGTCACTTGGGGTAAGTATCTAAACCCCTGAATATAGAATTCTGCCAGAGATACCAGAGGGTTTTGAAGAACAACTTCAAGTCCCCTTCCTCTGAGTGTGTGGAAACAATTAGGGGCAGGAGAGAGAAAGGAGATGATAGCATCACAGGGGTACTGAAACTCACTCAAAACTCTCAAGAAACTTCAGTGTTTCAATTTCTGCCCTTATCAAATATTTGACTAGAGAAACAATAATCCTGACTTTTCTTTCTTCACTTAGGTAAGTTACTGAGCTTCTCTGTGCCATGACACAGGGGTAGCAGCGGTGGTGGTGGCAGTGATGATAACACATACTCTCACAGGACTGCAGTGATGATTAAGCATAATAATGCAGGCAAAGCATCTTGGGTACCATGGTAACACTAAGAGTTCATTAAATGTTAGGTATTGTCATTCACATTATTGATAGCAATCCTGAGCAGAATCTATAAAAGTCCTGAGAAGTCGAGTAGCAGAAAGGACAGGAAGAAGAATGAACAGATTAAGATCAGTTGTTCCATAATTAGCAATTGAGTTTATTTGGGTTTGATCTGGGGCAAGCTGTAGCATCTTGTTAGAGGAGATGCTTGTAGCTGGGGTTGCTGACACAGAAAGTCTCATAGTGGGTGAGTGGGCCCATTTCAGAGGTGTACTCCTTCTCCTCCTGATGTTTTACAGCTTACACAACACTTGTAGGCATGTTTCTGATGCTCTCATTGGTTCTAGCCCTGCAGGTTGACATACTTATTGATGTTTTACACATGGAGAAATGGTCCTGCCCCATAATTCATGGTTAATGTAGGAGATGGGTCTCCTGACTCCAACCCTACATTCTCTCCATTACCAGTGCACAGAGACAGCAGCACGAGGACCTTGCACTCAAGTGCTCCACAAGAATTCCCACATATACAATTACTGCTCTCACACGTTCCACTATTTGGCAGACAACTTAGATGAAGAATGAGCACTTGGAGTAACACTTTGGAGAGGTTGTCATCTCCTGCCATATACAGTCTCATACTTTTCTCAGTGTTTGTCCTACAAATTTCTCCAAAATCTTATATAAACAATACAAATTATAGATATGCAAGATATATAGGCTTCTAAGATAATCAAGTAAGAATCAGAATACAAATCTTTACGATTCACAATATCTATAGCTTACTGTATATTTCTTTTTGGATAAGTTAAAGAATGAATATACCCTTCTTTTATCCCACTCCCCCACTGTTGGGCAAAATCAAACAAAAGCTGCTTGGGAGTGGATACTGCTGTTGCTAAGTCACTTCAGTCGTGTCCAACTCTGTGCAACCCCATAGACGGGGCCCATTAGGCTCCTCTGTCCCTGGGATTCTCCAGGCAAGAACACTGGAGTGGGTCGCCAACACTGGAGTGGGTCGCCATTTCCTTCTCCAATGCAGGAAAGTGAAAAGTCAAAGTGAAGTCGCTCAGTCGTGTCTGACTCTTCGCGACCCCATGGACTGCAGGCTCCTCCATCCATGGGATTTTCCAGGCAAGAGTACTGGAGTGGGTTGCCACTGCCTTCTCTGGGAATGGATACTAAGGACTGGTTTTAAGCATTCAGACTCAGCTCCTCTCTCATTGTTTGATCCCTCATAAAGAAGCACAAGAGAAGTATACATTATTCTTGCATTAGCATTCAGGATTTTACATGTATCTTTTAACACTCCAATAGAGTTACCTTAGATAATAATTTACCTAACTGATTTTTGTAAATAAAAACTCTAAAGATAAAAGCAGATTCTGCAAGAGATTAAACAACAACAAAAACTTTAATGGGCAGAAACTGCTTTGAAATTCTAGTTATCTAGGCAACTTATTCGGAGAAAGCAATGGCACCCCACTCCAGTACTCTTGCTTGGCTGCAATCCATGGGGTTGCAAAGAGTCAGACACGACTGAGCGACTTCACTTTCACCTTTCACTTTCATGCATTGGAGAAGGAAATGGCAACCCACTCCGGTGTTCTTGCCTGGAGAATCCCAGGGATGGCTGAGCCTGGCGGGCTGCCGTCTATAGGGTCGCACAGAGTCGGACACGACTGAAGCGACTTAGCAGCAGGCAACTTATTATGATTTATCCATTATTTAAAAAGAAGCAACTTGGTCTGAGCAAAGACACACACTAATGCACACACACATATACACACACACTCCAGAACATGGAGTTACCTGAGGCACAGCCGTTAACCTTCGTGGTGTGAGCCATGCTGGCTTGAATCCAATGATAGATCCAGAAAGGAGTGAGGACTCATGCAAATTTTATGCATCAAGTTCCCAAATGCATTCAACCTGAAACAATAAAGAGGGCCCCATCAAAATGGGTCATTTAAAAATATGTATAAATGCAAAGTCTTAGCTTTCTGTTTATAAAGATGACTGCCTATGGACAGAGCAAATCAGAAACGCAGGGAGAGGCAGCCTGTGGAGCAAGGTGGTGACTGCCCTGTATCTGGCCACTGGATGTTTAGAGTGACGCACCCACAGATGCACCCATGGACAGGGACTGAAAGCAGGTCTCTAAACACAATACTTCTATGGGAGATAAAATAGGTTCTCCAGAAATGTGACTTTTTGAGGAAGGTGTCCTCCAAATATAAATATGTATCATTTCACAAACTATTTATTGCTTTTAAACTTATCTTCCTTTCCAAATTTTGCTTCAACAGTTTCATTTTCTCAATTGCAATTTCAAAGCAGTTGTTGCACCAAATGTTCACATTTTTAAAAAAGATTAATTTCATGTGAATTCTCTTGTAAGATCTCAAGTTTTTCACTGATCCAGTCTTTTAAAACATAAATCTGATCCAGGCAGTCCTCGTCTTAAAAAAAAAAAAAAATCTGCTCTGTTCTGTTGGATAAACTTCAAATGACTTAGCATGACATGCAGTTTCGAAACATCAGGGTTTATGTTAGGCAACACATTTCTTATTTTATATTGATTTTCTACTTTAAAGTTAACTGAGATTACTACAAAACATTACAATCACAAAATTTAAAACAAAAAGAAAAAAAGCCCATTGCTCCAACCTTTGCTTCTGCAAAATACCTTTTGAAAAATATTGGTAAGGAAAGCAACAAAGGTACAGACAGGAATATTCCATTTCTTCCACTGTGCCCAAATTCTCACTCTAGACCAACAAAATCTGAAGAAATTGAGCTTAACGAATTCCAAGCTGAGAGATAAAGTGTAACTGAGAGACCTACATAAGCTCTTCCAAACAGGAGAATTCTAAAATAATAACATATCCATATATCCTGTATCCTAATGCAGTTATTGATGTCATTTAAGACCTGTTAATAATACAGTAAAGTACTCAAAGTATGTTGATTAAAAAAACTATTGTCACAACCTATTTTGTTAAAAATACATATGTACATATTTATACATCTCTTTAAAACAATTAGAAATAAATATACCAAAACAGTCATTGTGGTTGCCCTTCAGTGATGCAATTACCCATGATTTTAGCTCCTTCATTACTTTTGTAATAGTAATTATTTATAAAAAAGACATTAGATACTTCCTGTCAACTTGGTTTTGTTTGCTTTAAAATGAACTGGAGAAAGAAAAAAGCATTTTAAAGTGCTATGCAAAAGGCAACTATCAAGCCACGGTCATGGAGATTATAAGAGGTCAGAAACATAAGTAAACAAAAAGAAGGAAAGGGGAATCGGCTAACCCCTTTGATCACACAGGGTGAGAATTCCTTACTGCTTAGCTGGGGATCTTTTCTTCACTGTCTGAATGGGTCTGCACTACAGTTCAAAGCTGCAGCTCAGTGCACTCTGAGGGACCTTCTACAGGCTGCTTCTGACAGGCATGCTCCCTTGTGTGGCTTTTCTAGCTACAGTTGAGTACTGCTCAGCTTGCCCGCAGAGACTCAATTCTCACTCTTCCACTGGGAGGCCTCCTCGCTCCCTGTTGCTCCCCAGTTTCTATCTGGCAGCTCACCAAGAGGACAGGACAGCTCTAATCTCTCTGACTATGAGGTCATCACTTGACATTCTGTTGAAAATAGGCCCTGGTTCAGGTCCACGGCACTGAACTTGGAGAGTCAGAGCTCCGACTCTTTAGGGATAAAGAGTGAGCATTATGTCTGACAAATGTAGCTTTGTTAATAAAATAAGGTGGGGACTGGGAGAACTGAAGGAGTGGGGTGATGAGAGGGCAAAAGGAAGAAGCCCAGCTTCTGGAATTATTCAAGTAATTATACTTTTAAAAGCCAACAATAGCTAAAACTGTCTACTGGTCTCAGTCGAGTCCTGTGTGTGTGTTTGTGCGTGTGTGTATTCTTCCTTCATAGTGGCTTATAAATACCACCATTTAAACTCTTGAGGGAAAACTGAAGGCAAGAAGAAACATGCTGCTTGTGTTATGGGTGAATGAAGTATGTGTCAAGGTGTTTGGATGGATATGTGCCCAGAATCTTCAGAGTCAAGCTTCATGAACTTCGGTCCAAGGTCCTCTCGTGTTCTTGAACATCTTTCACCTGGCAGAAGATCTTTATCTCAGATCCAAACTGGTCTCTCCCACCCTCCCCCAAACTGAACAATAAAATCAAAATAAGGACAAAGCCTCAAATTAGGAACCACAGGCATATCACTGGTAAAATAACAAGACATTCCTGTCACTGGGTGTGGATCCTGGCAGTATCTGTGCAGAAACAAGTTTTATATTGTGTTATCGATCTTTCCCAGTTATTGTTCATGCCTGACAGGTGGCTTCAAACTGTGAGGACTCAGTCTTCTTAATGATATGCAGATTCTTATATCACTGCATTGTATAAACAATGAAAGGTTTGGCTGTGATCCATTCTCTGTTCCAGATCAATAAACTGCTTCTTTTCTCTGTCAGAGAAGACTGCAAACCAGTAAATCTTAACTAGTACAACAGTGGCTTGGTTTTGCTGGCTAAGAAAAAGCACTTCTTTGAAGGGATTTAGAAAAATACACCCACAAAGAAAATAATTTGCCTTCTTGCCTGTTTATTTAAAGAGACTGATTTGCATTGAATAACAGCTCCCCAAGTATGGTGCCGAAAATAATGTCGATGCATGAATTAACTTCATAGATGTATTAGTTTAATATGAAACAGATATGAAAAAGAGCTCACTTGATGTTTTATAAGAACATCAATGAAAACAAATAAGCAAAATTGAAACTTGTGCACTCTAAGCCAGTACTGCCAACCAATCAAATGCCAATGCCCTGGTTACAACCAAGATTATGATGGTGATGGTCACAACACTGATGACAATGCTGATGACCACCAGTGCTGATCAAGCGCTTACATTAGTTACTGAAATCTAAAATGTCATCTACTCTGAAGTGTACCATTAAGTGCCATTGGTAAAAAAAGATGTTGCTAATTAAATGCTAATAAAATGCTCCGAAAAATTACATTAATTGTAAGATATATCCTCATTTGAGAAGTGTTAAAACGTGCATCTTGAAATTGGTGAAATAATGTTATCTTTAAGGCACTTTTAAAGAACTTAACAGTTATTACATTAATTAAACCTTACAACAATCCTATGAAGTACCAACATCCTCTCTCTACATTTTACAGATAGGAACCTGAGGTTTAGAATTTGCTGAGGTCACATAGCTGGTAAATGAAAGAGCTACATTTTAGAGCTAAGGAATTCACCTACAGCTCATATGCCATGCTTTGTGATTAGTGACTTAAGAGTGAGAGCATGATTGCCCTAAGAAGTAAGAACTCACACGCATAGCGTAAAGTCCCTTTCAAGGAGTTACCTAAGGGATGTATATGCTTACTGCAAGGATGCTTTGTTTTAATCCCTTTTAGGTAGAAAGTTGTGTTTCAGAATTTTATGTAATATTGGTTTCAAAGCAATTACATTTCAAACTTTATTCTTTCAGATTAAATGTTTAAGAGCTTGAGGAGGTACCTCCTCAATATACCATGGTATACTCAATATACCCTGACACACAGGGTATATTTTAGCACTTATTGGTCATAATCTCTTCCAGACTCCACAAGATATCAATCTTGATTATTAATATTGATTCATTAGACTTTGCCATGAATGCCATTTGACAATTTCAAAAAATTCAGTGCTTAAGAAATTTTCCACCACTGAAAACAGGTGGGAGATTCTCAATGGAACTGTAGGAGTTTTTAAAAAATGGATAGGATAAAGGTAGTATAACTGGAATAAGAAACTTGCTGCTCAAAATGACAATTATGAAATGGGAAATAACCATTTTGATGTGCAAATTCTAGAATGTCTTTTATAACATAATGTTTTATAATTTATAAAGTTACAGAAGCAATATAAAGAATTTGACTTAAAATCTGGAAAAGACAAAACAGGCCAAAAAATGACAATTTACTATTTGACAATCCTAATGTTGTCATTGTTACCATCTGAGACTCTTCAATATATTGACTATATGCATATTTTAATTACTTCAACATGCTTTTAAAGACCTACACCATCCTAGAATCTGAACCAGTCACCATTTTGTTTCCATTTCAGAGACATAAGATAAACTATCTTATGTTGGTGGCGGCGCAGCACAGGAGCTACCCCACGTCTGAGGTCAGCAGCAGCGGCCGAGAGGAGCTACCCCATGTCCAAGGTCAGCAGCAGCAGCTGAGAGGAGCCACCCCACGTCCAAGGTCAGGGGTGGCGGCCACGAGGAGATACCACAGGTCCAAGGTAAGGAGCAGTGGCTGGGCTTTGCTGGAAAGCCGTGAAGAGATACCCCACATCCAAGGTAAGAGAAACCCAAGTAAGATGGTAAGTGCTGAAAGAGGGCATCAGAGGGCAGACTGAAACCACAATCACAGACAACTAGCCAATCTGATCACACAGACCACAGCCTTGTCTAACTCAATGAGATTAAGCCATGTCATGTGGGGCCATCCAAGAAGGATGGGTCATGGTGGAGAGGTCTGAGAGAATGTGGTCCACTGGAGAAGGGAATGGCAAACCACTTCAGTATTCTTGCCTTGAGAACCCCATGAACAGTATGAAAAGGCAAAAAGATAGGATACTGAAAGAGGAACTCCCCAGGTCGGTAGGTGCCCAATATGCTACTGGAGATCAGTGGAGAAATAACTCCAGAAAGAATGAAGGGATGGAGCCAAAGCAAAAAACAACACCCAGCTGTGGATGTGACTGGTGATAGAAGCAGGGTCTGATGCTGTAAAGAGCAATAGTGCATAGGAACCTGGAATGTCAGGTCCATGAATCAAGGCAAATTGGAAGTGGTCAAATAGGAGATGGCAAGAGTTAACATCGACATTCTAGGAATCAGTGAACTAAGATGGACTGGAATGAAGGAACTTAACTCAGATGACCATTATATCAACTACTGTGGGCAGAAATCCCTTAGAAGAAATGGAGTAGCCATCATAGTCAACAAAAGAGTCCGAAATGCAGTACTTGGCTACACTCTCAAAAACGACAGAATGATCTCTGTTTCCAAGGCAAACCATTCAATATCACGGTAATCCAAGTCTATGCCCTGACCGGTAACAATGAAGAAGCTGAAGTTGAACGATTCTATGAAGACCTACAAGATCTTTTAGAACTAATACCCCCCAAAAATGTCCTTTTCATTATTGGGGACTGGAATGCAAAAGTAGGAAGTCAAGAAACACCTGGAGTAACAGGCAAAATTGGCGTTGGGGTACAAAATGAACCAAGGCAAAGGCTAGTAGAGTTTTGCCAAGAGAACGCACTGGTCGTAGCAAATACCCTCTTCCAACAACACAAGAGAAGACTCTACACATGGACATCACCGCTCAACACCGAAATCAGACTGATTATATTCTTTGCAGCCGAAGATGGAGAAATTCTATACAGTCGGCAAAAATAAGACCGGGAGCTGACTGTGGCTCAGACCATGAACTCCTTATTGCCAAATTCAGACTTAAACTGAAGAAAGTGGGGAAAACCACTAGACCATTCAGGTATGACCTGAATCAAATCCCTTCTGATTATACAGTGGAAGTGAGAAATAGATTTAAGGGACTAGATCTGATAGAGTACCTGATGAACTATGGATGGAGGTTCATGACACTGTACAGGAGACAGGAATCAAGATCATCCCCAAGAATAAGGAATGCAAAAAAGCAAAATGGCTGTTAGAGGTGGGCTTACAAATAGCTGTGAAAAGAAGAGAAGCGAAAACAAAGGATAAAAGGAAAGATATAAGCATCTGAATGCAGAGTTCCAAAGAATAGCAAGGAGAGATAAGAAAGCCTTCCTCAGCGACCAATGCAAAGAAATAGAGGAAAACAATAGAATGGGAAAGACTAGAGATCACTTCAAGAAAATTAGAGATACCAAAGGACTATTTCATGCAGAGATGGGCTCAATAAAGGACAGAAATGGTATGGACCTGACAGAAGTAGAAGATATTAAGAAGAAGTGGCAAGAATACACAGAAGAACCATACAAAAGAGATCTTCACAACCCAGATAATCATGATGATGTGATCACTCACCTAGAGCCAGACATCCTGGAATGTGAAGTCAAGTGGGCCTTAGGAAGCATCACTATGAACAAAGTTAGTGAAGGCAATGGAATTCCAGTTGAGCTATTTCAAACCCTAAAAGAGGATGCTGTGAAAGTGCTGCACTCAATATGCCAGCAAATTTGGAAAACTCAGCAGTGGCCACAGGACTGGAAAAGGTCAGTTTTCAGTCCAATCCCAAAGAAAGGCAACGCCAAAGAATGCTCAAACTACTGCACAATTGCACTCATCTCACACGCTAGCAAAGTAATGCTCAAAATTCTCCAAGCCAGGCTTCAGCAACACATGAACCGTGAACTTCCAATGTTCAAGCTGGTTTTAGGAAAGGCCGAGGAACCAGAGATCAAATTGCCAACATCCACTGGATCACTGAAAAAGCAAAGGAGTTCCAGAAAAACATCTATTTCTGCTTTATTGACTATGTCAAAGCCTTGACTGTGTGGATCACAATAAACTGTGGAAAATTCTGAAAGAGATGGGAACACCAGACCACCTGACCTGCCTCTTGAGAAATCTGTATGCAGGTCAGGAAGCAACACTTAGAACTGGACATGGAACAACAGACTGGTTCCAAACAGGAAAAGGAGAATGTCAAGGCTGTATATTGTCACCCTGTTTACTTAACTTCTATGCAGAGTACATCATGAGAAACGCTGGGCTGGAAGAAGCACAAGCTGGAATCAAGACTGCTGGGAGAAATATCAATAACCTCAGATATGCAGATGACACCACCCTTATGGCAGAAAGTGAAGAAGAGCTAAAAGTGAAAGAGAAAAGTGATAAAGTTGCTTAAAGTTCAACATTCAGAAAACTAAGATCATGGCATCTGGTCCCATCACTTCATGGCAAATAGATGGGGAAACAGTGGAAACAAGTGGTGACTTTATCTTTTTGGGCTCCCAAATCACTGCAAGTGGTGACTGCAGCCATGAAATTAAAAGACACTTACTCCTTGGAGGAAAGTTATGACCAACCTAGACAGCATATTAAAAAGCAAGGACATGACTTTGTCAACAAAGGTCTGTCTAGTCATGGCTATGGTTTTTCCAGTAGTCATGTATCGATGTGAGAGTTGGACTATAAAGAGGGCTGAGCGCCAAAGAATTGATGTTTTTGAACTGTGGTATTGGAGAACTCTTGAGAGTCCCTTGGACTGCAAGGAGATCCAACCAGTCCATCCTAAGGGAAATCGGTCCTGGGTATTCATTGGAAGAACTGATGTTGAAGGTGAAACTCCACTATTTTGGCCACCTGATGCGAAGAGCTGACTTGTTTGAAAAGACCCTGATGCTGGGAAAGATTGAGGGCAGGAGGAGAAGGGGACAACAGAGGATGAGATGGTTGGAGGGCATCACCGAGTCAATGGACATGAGTTTGAGTAAACTCCGGGAGTTGGTGATGGACAGGGAGGCCTGGTGTGCTGTGGTTCATGGGGTCGCAAAGAGTCGGATATGACTGAGTGACTGAACTGAACTGAACATGCTAAGATTTGCTTCTTTAGGTACAAAAGTGGATATATCCAGCTCTTTGACAGACTCTCTCCCATCCACATCCTCTCTACATCACAAAAGTACATCGTCATCTTTCCAAGAGTATGCGTAAGGAAATGCCTCCAATGAAGGGGTTAAAACCATCTTGGAGCCTGCAGATGCCTCAGAGCCCTGCATGGCTCTGTTCCAGCTGGGTTGCTGGGAATCACACAGCTTACGCAACACTTAGAAGTAATGATGGCAAATTTTCTTTCTAGGAAATTTTCTGTGATGGAAATTTATCAGCTCATAACCTAGGCTAAAACCAGGTACTTCCCTGCAAAAAAAAAAAAAAAAGAGTAAAAGACAGTCTGAAGAAGAGTAGACCAATGAAAATTAGAATTATTAAAGTTTGTTTAAAGTTTACCACCTTCACATTTTTTACTTTAGAGGGAAGTAATGTTATGACTCAGGACAGGCAGGGATGTGAAATGGTATTTATTGAGTGCATTGGTTCACCTCTAATGGGGTTTAGGGAAAACAGACCATAGCAGAATCCTAAACCTTGATGTTATAAATAGTCTATATTAGTGAAGCCTTGCTCTTACTTAGGAAGCATCTCTCCTAGTGGTAGATTATGAGTTAAAGTATCAGTGCTTTTGCTTATTCAAATATTAAAGAATCAAACCAATTACAGATATAAGAGAATTAGTTTGGTACAGTTTGAAAGGCTTTTCCTTCATTACCTATTTAAATTATTTAAAATGTGCAGCTCTTTATTTACTGCTGTAGCAGATATTTTCCCTTTAATTCCTTCTGGATTTTTATGTGATAGTCTCTGTAATTACTTTTGAATTGATCAATATTGTTAATAACAAGTTCAAGGGTACCTGGACTAAATAAAAGGGGATCACAACACATTCTTAAGATTCTTATCTTCCAAAGAGTAGGTCTCCAAGTGTGGTTCCCAGACCAGCAGCAAAGCATGACCTTCTGGGACCTACTTAGAAATGCAAAGTCTCAGGCCACTCCAAACCTCCTGAATCATTAGCGCTAGGGTGGACCTTAAGTCAATGAGGACTTTAAAGCCAATTAGTAACATAATATAAATGATCTTATTTTTAAGTAGTTTGCTTAGGCTTTTTATTATCTTTAATGAGAGGTAGGTCAGGGCTCCTTCAGTTATAATATCATGGGGAAAGGACACTGGATCTGGACCTTCCAGGAACAGTTTATTCAGACCAGTCCTTTGATTTTAATTTTCAAAAAAATTTTATTTTCTAATCTTTAGAGCAGAAAGGTTCAGCCATGCTACACAGAAACTTTCCAGATATTCTTGTATTTTCCCCAGAAGATACAAGCTTATTTAAGGGAAACTTAAAAGAGGTCAAGTGCCTAGATCAGAAGGTACTTTATAATTTGCTGCCTGACAAAAGTTCCCCAAAAGTTAAACTGTGTTATCAATACAACATGTGCACTTCAACTGAAAATGGTTATGGGAAAAGCTGGAACCAGAAACCGAATCCGGAGATGTAAAAAGACAGCACTAGCATCTACTGTACCTCATTCACAGTCAAGTTCAAGTTGCTCTAAACAGGCCATTCAAGCTATTCCAGTAAGGCTGGAATACTGCTATCCTTCAGCTGAAATAAATCTCATTTATGCTTTTATCTTTTTAATATAGATTCAGAACATTCTCTGCTATTTTATTGTCTCAGGCTTTCCAGCTGGGACAAGCAGACTGCTTTCATGACTGTGCAAAAATCTAGCTGATGTTCATCCTCCCATGCTTGAGGGCAAATTCTAGTTTATGCAGGGTGGGGGCGTTGGCATCTGCCATGGAGATTTCATTTAAAACTGGGAAATGGCTGAGAATCCCTGTTTCCTGCTGGTGTTCCATTCTACTGAGAGATGCTCTGGGTAACAGCAGTGTGGTGACAGCCTGACGGGTCTCAGGTCACACCCAGGAGGAAGATCTTTGTCCTCTTGTCAGCAATGGGAACTGTGGACTCCTGGGGTTATTCCCACCAATTTCAAATAGGGAGAAGCCACAGATGCTCCTTTTAGTGCCAATTCAGAAGCCATCAATCACCTAACACTTCTGCCACATTCAGCTGGGAAATGCAGCAGGCTAAGGGAAGCCGACTCCATGACAAAGACTTAAAACCCTTTCTCATCATCTAAGGTCCTGCCTCTTCCTTCTTGAGCATCTCCATTCCCCCTTCTAAAAGACTCTGACAGCAATGTCTCAACTCTACCACGCTAGGAAAAGTACCAGAGCATGGAACCTGCCAGAGAAAAGGCTTCACTCCTCACCTAGGGCAGAAAGGTTGGGCTCAAGCCAAAAACAAACTGAAGCCATGTACCAAGAAGTCTGGCTCACAAAGTGTGCAATTTGGCAGCACTTCGGAGCCAAATGCCATCAGCTTCTGAAATGAGGGCCTTGGGGCATGACTGAACACTTAGGCTTCTGGGTGATAACACCAATTGGGCAGAGTCTGAGACAATGAGGTAGTGAGCAAGATCCTAAATTCAGAAAGACAGGAAACAATGAGATCCAGACTTGCAGGATAAAAGACCCGATAGTATATGTCTATCACACTAAAGCAGAGTTAACTCACAAACATTAGTTTAGAAACAAAAACAAAAATTTCTAGCTGTCAACGGAAGAGAAAAGTTCACTAATGACACAATAGCTTTATTTTTAATTTAAAATGTCCGGCAACTGTGTTTTTATTTGTTCTACACTATTAAAAAAAATGACGTTTGTATTGATGGACATTTACATGTGTTGGTCAATATTTTCTAAGCCCCTTGCTACTCCAAGTGTGGTACCCAGGTCAAGAGCAGCAGCATCTATGTGACTTCTTTAAAAAAGTAGAATCTTGGATCCCACTGAAGACATATTGAATCAGAATCGGCATCCTAAGACACAGCCCAGGTGATTCGTACACACACTGCGGTGGGAGAGGCACTGGCTTAGCCCTATTTTCCCCATCAGGCCTCATGCTTCTGAACAGGGTACCCTGTATCCCAAGGGACCCCCCAGGTGGTTCATAGCCTTGGTTGGTCACTGGAATTACTATCCAGGTCCAAGTACATGACCGGTAGTTATGTGGTGATATGGTATTACATTATATGCTAATAATTATCCATTAAGTACTCTGTGGTTGGGGCCCAGGCAGAAGTATTTTTTAAGGCTCCCTTAGGCAATGCCAATGTGCTATGTTTGAGTCACTGGTCTATTTCAGTGGTTCTCAAAGTGTGGCCCCAGACCAGCTGTATTACCAGGGAACTTCACAGAAATGCACATTTCTTTCTTCCTACCCTCCTTCCAGCCCCCTGCTTTACTCACAGTCACACACACACGTGCATGTACCAAGACTGTAACTGTCTTTACAGAAAGAGAACTCAATAAAACCTCAGAGTTCTCAAAAGGCAGCTGTTCTAGTGTCTCTTTTACACAATTTATTGAACACCTGAAATAAAAATGTTTTACAAAGATGGCATAAAAACCACTTAAAATGAGAATGAAGACAGACAGATACATGTCTAGGCGCTGAGGGGATCATAGGGTCAAACATGCAATGGATGGGGGAACAGCGGCTGAATGGTAGGTAAATTCTACTGTCCCCTGGTGATCTGCGGGGTGTTTACCTGATAGCAATGGTAGTTCCCCAAGTCTGGAAATGCAGCATCCCAACACTCCCCAGAGATTCTGCTTCAGTGAGTCTGGAATGGAGTTGAAATGTATATCCTTCACACACATCCAAGTAATTCTTATTATCAGAAAAGGTTAGAAAACACACTGCCTTATAGACTCCCACTCCCTAGGTCACTGTTTCTCAAAGTGTGACCCTGGACCAGCCATGCCAGCATCACCTGGGAACAAGAAATACATATCCTTGGGCCCACCCCAGACCACTGAATCAGAAAGTCCTCAGGTGGGTCCAGTGGTCAGCATGTTAACAACTCCTCCAGCTGATGTGAAAATCATGGCACCAGGCTATTTTCAAAACTCTAAAGTATTGTAAGTGGAAACTGCCTGCTCTTTTTCAGACACGTAGGTTTTGGTGAGAAGTTCTAGCCTCATCTTGGGCCCTGCCTGTGTCTTTCTCATGGAAGGGACTGTCCTCTTCCAAAGAACAGCATGAAAGAACGCACTGAAGACAGTCTTTGGTTGTCATCATAAATTATTCACCTGGACAGGAATAGAGCAGAATGCATTGCCAGAATGAAAGCAGTTATGCTAGTGTGGTAGGAGATTTTAAAAATATCATAAAATTTCACTTTTATTGGAAAGACAATCCAACAGTAACAGGAAACAAAATAAGTGGCTAATGTGGTGAGATGGCTGGATCTTCCTAGTTCCTGTCCTTTCTTTCTCTCTTTCCAGACTGTTGTTCTATCAAGAAACATGTTTAATGCGTATATATGGAACTTAGAAAGATCGTTAACGATGACCCTATATGTAAGACAGCAAAAGAGACACAGATATAAAGAACAGACTTTTGGATGCTATGGGAGAAGGCGAGGGTGGGATGATTTGAGAGAATAGCATGAAACATGTATATTACCATATGTGAAATAGATCATCAGTCCAAGTTCAGTACACGAAACAGGGCACTCAAAGCCAGTGCACTGGGACAACCCAGAGGGATGGGATGGGGAGGGAGGTGGGAGGGGCGTTCGGGATGTACACCCATGGCTGATTCATGTCAATGTATGGCAAAAACCACCACAATATTGTAAAGTAATCAGTCTCCAATTAAAATAATCAATTAATTAAAAAAAAAAGAAACACGTTTAACACAAAGATATGAAAACCAGTTCATAGTCTTACTGTGTTCAAATGCAAGAGAACTTACTTGAAAACGTCGGGAACACAAGATAACATTGACAATAAAGCGACAAGTCTCAGAGATCTTTTGGAACCCGTAAACCAAATGCAAAGTTTTATGGTTTCTAGCAAACCTACATTGCTCAAGAGAGAGGTTCTGAGGCTTTATGAGGCATCCCAAAGAGGCCGGGACCCAAGGAACGTCAGGAAGCCCTGAATTTCCATATATTTCACAGGACACAGATCTGGACAAAAGGTCTAACAAGTTAATGTCCTAAGTTACAAGAGAAAACTGATCCCCTTACCTAGAAACCTCTTTTCCTCTGGCCTTTAAAGCTGCTTCTGAGAACTGGGGACTCATCCACAATAGCAGAATTCGGGCATAAACAAAATAGCAGCCCAAGACAAAGAGCCTGGGAACTGTGTCTTCATCTTGACTTGGCCTGGAAACACCTCCAGGGCTATGAGAAAGTTACTTATACACTCTAGACCTCCAGTTCTTCATAGCTGGACTTGGACAGCCCTACAGACACTTCCAGACCTGACAGACTTTCAGTAATTCTGTTCTAGATCCTGGCCCAAGGGGGCACATGAGGCTCCCCAGGGCCGATATTGCCGGGCTGTAGGGGACCTTGTGCATAGGTCAGCAGGACAGGGATCTTGTCTCACAGGCCCGCACGGCCTCCAAAGTTCCTCCTGGCACAGTAATGGCCAAAGAACTCCTGCCAATCAACATCAAAGGGTTGCTGCAACAGCAGGGCTCTCATTTCTCCTCCAATTCAGTCCCAGAGTGGTTGCTTTTTTCTGCAATTTTCAAATTAAGTTATCTTCCCCCTCCTCAATGTAATAGTACTAAATTTCCAACAATAAAAGTTTAAGAGAGAAAGGGGGAAATCAGCTGTAATTTCATTACTATCAACCTTTTGCTATATAGTTTCCCAGTTCTTCTCTGTGCTCACATACACATGGGTGTACTTAGGTATTTTTCTCCAAATATGTTATTTCATTTCTTTTAACATTATTCACATATTTTACAGGTTCAGTTCAGTTGCTCAGTCATATCCAACTCTTTACAATCCCATGGGCTGCACCACTCCAGGCCTCCTTGTTCATCACCAACTCCAGGAGTTTACTCAAACTCATGTCCATTGAGTCAGTGATGCCATCCAACCATCTCATCCTCTGTCATCCCCTTCTCCTCCCGCTTTCAATCATTCCCAGCATCAGGGTCTTTTCCAATGAGTCAGCTCTTTGCATCAGGTAGCCAAAGTATTGGAGTTCCAGCTTCAACATCAGTCCTTCCAATGAATATTCAGGACAAATTTCCTTAAGGATTGACTAGATGGATCTCCTTGCAGTCCAAGGGACTCTCAAGAGTCTTCTCCAATACCACAGTGCAAAAGCATTAATTCTTCGGTGCTCAGCTTTCTTTATAGTCCAACTCTCACATCCATACATGACTACTGGAAAAACCATAAGCCTTGCTAGACGGACCTTTGTTGGCAAAGTAATGTCTCTGCTTTTTAATATGCTGTCTAGGTTGGTCATAACTTTTCTCCCAAGGAGTAAAGGTCTTCTAATTTCATCACTGCAGTCACCATCTGCAGTGATTTTGGAGCCCCCCAAAATAAAGTCTGCCACTGTTTCCATTGTTTCTCCATCTATTTGCCATGGCGTGACGGGACCAGATGCCATGATCTTAAGTTTTCTGAATGTTGAGCTTTAAGCCAACTTTTTCACTCTCCTCTTTCACTTTCATCAAGAGGCTTTTTAGTTTCTCTTCACTTTCTACCATAAGGGTGGTGTCATCTGCATAACTGAGGTTATTAATATTTCTCCCAGCAGTCTTGATTCCAGCTTGTGCTTCTTCCAGCCCAGTGTTTCTCATGATGTACTCTGCGTATAAGTTAAATAGGCAGGGTGACAATATACAGCCTTGACGTTCTCCTTTTCCTATTTGGAACCAGCCTGTTGTTCCATGTCCAGTTCTAACTGTTGTTTCCTGACCTGCATACAGATTTCTCAAGAGGCAGGTCAGGTGGTCTGGTATTCCCATCTCTTTCAGAATTCTCCACAGTTGCTGTGATCCACACAGTCAAAGGCTTTGGCATAGTCAATAAAGCAGAAATAGATGTTTTTCTGGAACTCTCTTGCTTTTTCCATGATCCAGTGGATGTTGGCAATTTGATCTCTGGTTCCTCTGCCTTTTCTAAATCCAGCTTGAACATCTGGAAGTTCACGGTTCACATATTGCTGAAGCCTGGCTTGGAGAATTTTGAGCATTACTTTACTAGTGTGTGAGATGAGTGCAATTGTGCAGTAGTTTGAGTATTCTTTGGCACTGCCTTTCTTTGGGATTGGAATGAAAACTGACCTTTTCCAGTCCTGTGGCCACTGCTGAGTGTTCCAAATTTGCTGGCATATTGAGTGCAGCACTTTCACAGCATCCTCTTTTAGGATTTGGAATAGCTCAACTGGAATTCCATCACCTCCACTAGCATTGTTCGTAGTGATGCTTTCTAAGTCCCACTTGACTTCGCATTCCAGGACGTCTGGCTCCAAGATTAATATCCTGAGAAGGGAACAGCTACCCACTCCTGTATTCTGGCCCAGAGAATTCCATGGACTGTATAGGGTCACAGAGTCAAAGACGACTAAGTAACTTACACACACACACACACCTATTAATATATCTCTTCTTTTGATATCTGCATAGCATCCTCTTTCATATTTACGCTATATTTTATTTGACCTTTATTTTTGAGTATTCAGATTCTAATTTTTTCATATTACATACTCTTTAAGGAACATATTTTTACATACAGCTTTGTGTATTTATTCAATAATTTGCTGTGAATCAATTCCAAGAAGTGGATTTGTGAGAAGAAAAGAATGAGCCTGCACATTCTGATGGATAATGTCAGGCTGCCCTGCAGAAAGGTGCCAATTAACTCTCACCAAAACTCTGTGGGAGGGTCAATGAAACTGGACTCCATGCTGACCTAAGTTTATTGTTTTCAGTACAGCAACACACCCTCAAGTCAGTGTATTTAAAATCTCTCTGAACACAATTAATATGTTTTCACTAAGTCTGTATTTAATACAGCAATTTTAGTTGCTCAATATGGAATTGTATGTTCATTCTTCATCCTTAGCTCAGAGTGATTTATATTTAATAAAACTCAACACTGTCTCTGAGAGTAAATTTATAGAAAAAATGAATTCTTTCATCCAGAAGTCTGAGGATGAGAAATGCCTGATTACCACATGATATAGGGCTTGGTATGTAACCAATTAGTCAGAACAGAGATGAGAATAAATTCCAGACTTCTGTCCTAAGACTGAAGGGGTCATGATGTTGAGAGAACACAGTTACGGCTGGACCCAAAGTATCTTCTAGAACAATAATGTACACACATCCCCAAAAAACAAATAACAGAGAGAATGCTGTTAAAGCAGAGAAGAAAGTTCTAGCTATTGCTGGAACAGTGAGACCAGATTCCTTAAATTACCATTATGGAGCAGAAATTTATACAACTAATTACAGGTTAACATAAAAAAACTTCTGAAGTTATGAAACAAAAGTAGACTTTTTAAAAGAAAGAGAACCAGGAATATGGGGGGAAATACAAAATTTATATGTACTAACAACATTTATTTTGGAGGTGAACTTACAAAAATAAAACCATAGTGTTAAAGACACATGTATATATTACATATTGTGTTGTATGATCATAAAACTCTTAGTTGCTATGCTTTACAATAGAAAGGGCTCTGAAAAAACCACCTAAATCCTTCTTTTGTAGATGAAGGACATTTTGTAAAATAATAGAAGTTAAATAGCCAGAATATAGTCAAACAAACTAGGCAGTAGAGGTCTGTGTCTTTATTTAGAGAAGTGAGGAATAGCAGAGTTGTGCTTTTTTTTAAGGTTTCAAAGGTAGTTACTATTTTTTTAAGGTTTCAAAGGTGTTCACTATTTGTATTTTTTATTTGCTTTGCATTTGCTTTTAACCTAGCAAATTTGCAGTGAACTTGATCAAACTGCCATGCTTTGACGATCCTGGGATTGCATATACTAAAACAGTAAAGTATCCTCTTGATATATTTTTTAAAAATTGAAGTATAGTTGATTTACAAGGTTGTGTTAGCTTCAGGTGTACTTTTTCAGATTCTTTTCCATTACAAGTTATCACAAGATATTGAATATAGTTCCCTGTGCTATATATATATATATACACACACACACAGTAGGTCCTGCTGTCTGTCTCCCCTTGACTTAAAAAAAAAGTATTTATTTCTTTATTTTTGGCTGCGCTGGGTCTTTGTTGCTGCACAGGCTTTTTTTCTAGTTATGGTAAGCGAGCTTCTCATTGTGGTGGTTTCTCTTGTTGCGGAGCACGGGCTCTAGGCTGCATGGACTTCAGCAGCTGTGGCATGTGGCTCAGTAGTTGTAGCTCCCAGACTCTAGAGCACAGGCTCAGAAGTTGTAGCACACGGGTTTGGCTGCTCTGTGGCATATGGGTTCTTCACAGATCAGGGATTGAACCTGTGTCTCTTGCATTGGCAGGTGAATTTACCACTACCAAAGAAGCCCTTCCCTTGACCTTTATTTAAAAATTCATATTAATGCTGGCAGGAAGAGACAAGGAGTATCATTCCATTACGATAGGGATTGCAAGTAGACACACAAAGTGGCACCTTTCTCTTTGTAGAATTCTCTATTTTGGACCTTTCGCTCCAACTTTCACACTGTAAAAGGGGAGGAGGCTGTGGCAGAGAGGCTGCAACATGGGCCCATCCCTCTAAGCTGAATCTTTAATTCAGAGAGCCATACAGGTGGGGAAGGGGTGGTAGACATGTTTTACAACCCCACTGGTTGGCTGCTGTGGGTGAATAATGGTCAAAAACTAGATCAATACCATCTTAATGCATATGTTCACACTGAAGTAAAAACCTTGAGGGGCCTTTAAAGGAATGTCAGCCTTCAAGCTCCAACAAGCCATACCTGAGTGAGAACCTTTCAAGTGCCAAAGCTGCTATTCTGAGTCTGGGTGAACAAACACATGCTCTAGTCTTAACAGCTCACTAGAACCCTGCTGTGATATGAACTGATAATCAGACACAATACAGTGACTTAAATCTCTAAGTTGCATTTCACGATATTACTGGACCAAGTCCACACTCTGAGATCAGTTGCCGCAGATCTTTACAATTCCACTAATTTTCGGGTGCCTTCCTCATTTTTTCTTATGCCTTGAGCCAAGGTGGCCATATAACATATGATCCAGATTGGAACATTTTTAAGAATGCTAAAATGATAAAGAGATGGGATGCTAGGACAACAGGTATAACCTAGGACTGTCTCAGGAAAACTGGAACATATAATATTCCTACCTGTAAAGAAGTAACAGAAACAAAAAGCGGGAGGGAAAGGAAAAACAATAAATAGAAACACTGGGTGACTGCTATAAAGACATGCTAGAAACCAACTACAAAATGGCATCTTATACATTTCTCACTGCCATGGGGTTCATTCAATACATCCTTATTAATAAGATATAGTAAAAATGCACTATGACTGCTAACAAAGGTTGATAGTAATGTGTGATGTCAAAAGAAGCTATGTTATTTCCAATAACACTTCGCATAAACGCCAATGAAATAATTTCTAGAATGCAAGGCTCCTAACAATACAATCTCCAAACACTCTTCTGGGAATGAATCACATTTGACATGCATTGTTTCTCTCACATTACCCAGAGTCTCATAAGTGGGTTATCTAAATGGTTTCAGTATTAAAATTCTCCCAGCTTCTATTTTTAAACCAAACATGACAACAAACGCGTCCACACTTTACAATTTTACAATGTTTTCACATGCATTATCTTAGCTAAGCTTTCAAATAGCTTTGTGAGATACCTTCTCCTGTAACAGATAAGAAAACTAAAGCTCTGAGAACTGAGCTGCATGCACGACTTACTGTGCAAGTGCAATGATTATGTTATCCTCGTTTTCTGAGCATCTGACATTCAAAGCCTAGGACAGCTGGTATTCTAAACTATTTTTAATTAATTAAAACTCCTTTTTTGAATGAATGAATAAATTCCATAAGAAAAGGAATTGGTCCATATTTATTCCTGCATCTATGATCTCACTTTATGACCCAGAGAAGGCAAATCTAGAATATATACAGAATTTTTTTAAAGAAAAGGGGGATGTAAATAAAGATGAAAGGAACAAAGAATTTACTAAGTAGCTAATACATCTTAAAGGAGAAGGAATATACAGAAATGGTGATCTCTAATAGGTAGTAGATGAGCTTGGTGAAAGTGAAAGTTGTTCTGCTGCTGCTGCTAAGTCACCTCAGTCGTCTCCGACTCTGTGCGACCCCAGAGACGGCAACCCACCAGGCTCCCCCGTCCCTGGGATTCTCCAGGCAAGAACACTGGAGTGGGTTGCCATTTCCTTCCCCAATGCACAAAAGTGAAAAGTCAAAGTGAAGTCGCTCAGTCGTGTCTGACTCTTAGCAACCCCATGGACTGCAGCCCACCAGGCTCCTCCATCCATGGGATTTTCCAGTGTCCAACTCTTTGTGACCCCACGGACTACACAGTCCATGGAATTCTCCAGGCCAGAATACTGGAGTGGGTAGCCTTTCCCTTCTCCAGGGAATCTTCCCAACCCAGGGATCAAACCCAGGTGTCCCACATTGCAGGTGGATTCTTTACCAGCTGAGCCAACAGGGAAGCCCAAGAATACTGGAGTGGGTAGAATATCCCTTCTCTAGTGGATCTTCCCAACCCAGGAATTGAACTGGGGTCCCCTGCATTGCAGGCAGATTCTTTAAATCCAGAAGGCTGAAATGTACTAGAGCAACTATGGATAACACTTTCCCCAAACTACCCACTGAAGGTCTTGGATTGGAGCTGGTGTTTCATGTCTCTGCTGTATATTAGTATGGCCAAAAGAAGTGAGGTCTTTCAGCGCCTTTACTATTTGTTCTTTTGAGTCAACAAGGAAAAAGTAGCTTGGAACAAAAGAGACCCTGGCAAGAACTTTTCCTTCCAACACTTTCCTTTCAATATTTTTCCTCACTTGATACCATGGGTGCACACAACTATATTGAGTTTTCTCCTCAAAACCACTCCCTTAAAGCAAATTGGAATGATTTTTTTTTTTTTAAAGTACATGCATGTGTGTATGCTCAGTCATGTCCGACTCTTTGCTACTCCATGGACTGTAAGACCTCCAGGTTCCTCTGATTTTCCAGGCAAGACTACTGGAGTGGGTTACCATTTCCTTCTCCAGGGAATCTTCTGACCCAGAGATCACACCCGCATCTCCTACATTGGCAGGAGGGTTCATTACCACTGAGCCACCTGAAAGTTGTGTCTGACTCTAGGTGACCCCAGGGACTGTAGCCTTCCAGATTCCTCTGTCCATGAAATTCTCCAGGCAAGAATACTGGAGTGGGTTGAAATTCCTTCCTCCAGCGGATCTTCCCCACCCAGGGACTGAACCTGGGTCTCCTGCAGTGGCAGGCAGATTCTTTACCATCTGACCTACCAAGGAAGCCCCTGTGCCACTTGAGAAACCTTAAAAAAAATAGTGAGGATTAAATACACATTTAATGGATAAAGATTATAGAAACTAAAACACTACACTTTTTTTTTCTGTAACTTTCATTAGTTTAAGATCTGGTCAGTGCTAAAGGTAGATAATTATAATAGAGTAATTAAGTTTCATGGAAAGGCAGAGAAAAAAAACAAAGAGGTATGAAGTGATAGTTCTTAAATTTCAGCTTCTGTAACTCTTTAATTTCAATAATATAATAAAAGTACATAGCATACTTATAATACCAGTTCAGTTCAGTTCAGTCACTCAGTCGTGTCCGACTCTGTGCGACCCCATGAATCGCAGCACGCCAGGCCTCCCTGTCCATCACCAATTCCCAGAGTTCACTCAGACTCACGTCCATCGAGTCAGTGATGCCATCCAGCCATCTCATCCTCTGCCGTCCCCTTCTCCTCCTGCCCCCAATCCCTCCCAGCATCAGAGTCTTTTCCAATGAGTCAACTCTTCGCATGAGCTGGCCAAAGTACTGGAGTTTCAGCTTTAGCATCAGTCCTTCCAAAGAAATCCCAGGGCTGATCTCCTTCAGAATGGACTGGTTGGATCTCCTTGCAGTCCAAGGGACTCTCAAGAGTCTTCTCCAACACCACAGTTCAAAAGCATCAATTCTTCGGTGCTCAGCCTTCTTCACGGTCCAACTCTCACATCTATACATGACCACTGGAAAAACCATAGCCTTGACTAGATGAACCTTTGTTGGCAAAGTAATGTCTCTGCTTTTGAATATGCTATCTAGGTTGGTCATAACTTTCCTTCCAAGGAGTAAGCGTCTTTTAACTTCATGGCTGCAATTACCATCTGCAGTGATTTTGGAGCCCAGAAAAATACCAAGAAATATCATAAAATATCAGTATGTAATGAGATATCTACCCAGAGCTTACTTGTCTAGCCACTCTGGAAAACTGGAAAACTAATGAGAACAGTTTCTGGAAAACTAATGAGAACAGAAAATAATCAAAGAAGTAAACTATAAGTAAAATAATATCTATGAACTTAGCTTAACAGAAATCCCAAACCCATGGCCAATTTACTCTTCTTTCATATGTTCTAAATGCCTTGAAGAAAAGTTATGACCAACCTAGATAGCATATTCAAAAGCAGAGACATAATTTTGCCAACAAAGGTCCATCTAGTCAAGGCTATGGTTTTCCCAGTGGTCATATATGGATGTGAGAGTTGGACTGTGAAGAAAGCTGAATGCCGAAGACTTGATGCTTTTGAACTGTGGTGTTGGAGAAGACTCTTGAGAGTCCCTTGGACCACAAGGAGATCCAACCAGTCCATTCTGAAGGAGATCAGCCCTGGGATTTCTTTGGAGGGAATGACGCTGAAGCTGAAACTCCAGTACTTTGGCCACCTCATGCAAAGAGTTGACTCATTGGAAAAGACTCTGATGCTGGGAGGGATTGGGGGCAGGAGGAGAAGGGGACAACAGAGGATGAGATGGCTGGATGGCATCACTGACTCGATGGACGTGAGTCTGAGTGAACTCTGGGAGTTGGTGATGGACAGGGAGGCCTGGTGTGCTGCGATTCATGGGGTCACAAAGAGTCGGACATAACTGAGCGACTGAACTGAACTGAAAAATTAAATTTGGTTGTTTGGGTACCATATCCCCAATAGAAGGTCTGTACAGTCAAAGCTATTGTTTTTCCAGTATTCATGTATGGATGTGAGAGTTGGACTATGAAGAAGGTGGAGTGCCGAAGAACTGATGCTCTCAAATTGTGGTGCTAGAGAAGACTCTTGAGAGTCTCGTGGACTGCAAGGAGATCAAACCAGTCAATCCTATAGGAAATCAACCCTGAATATTCATAGAAGGATTTCTGCTGAACTGAAGCTCCAATATTTTGGCTATCTGATGTGAAGAGCCAACTCACTGGAAAAGACCCTGATGCTAGGAAAGATGGAAAGCAGAAGAAAAAGGGGGCAGCAGAGGATGAGATGGGCAGACAGCATCACCGACTCAATGGACATGAATTTGAGCAAACTCTGGAAAATAGTGGAGGACAGAGGAGCCTGGTGTACTGCAGTCTATGGCATGGCAAAGAGTCAGACATGACTTAGCAACTGAACAACAACTCCCTAGTAGCCCTGAAGCTGAAACTCCAGTTTCTGGTCTGATTATAAAGTCATGGGGATTGCTTGAGAAAGTCGTAGTAACTCAAAGGCAAATTCCTACAGCAAGAGAAGAGAGTTTAAAATAATGTTTAAAAAGCTGAAATGTTGGAGCAAACATCCCTATAAGCTGTATGTTTCCTGGGGACAATAATCTTATTATAAGCATAGACCTAACTTTCTGTAAGAACCTTAAAATTTGTTCTATATATTGTTTAAGAAAGTCTGTAAGAAATGCTCTAAGTTCTTTGGCTATGTTTTTCTCTTTAAAAAAATTAAAGATATAATTCACACGCAGTAAAATTCACTCTGAAGTTTTAGTATACAGCTTTGCAAGTTTGGACAAACATGTGGTTGCTTAATTCCCATCACAATCAAGATACAGGTTAGTTCTATGACCCGGACAAATTCCTCTATGCCCTTCTGTAGTTAATCCCTTCTTCACCCCTGTCCTCTGGCAACAACTGATCTGCTTTCCAGTTTCTATAGTTTTGGCTTTTCTAGAATGTCATATGAACAGAATTGTGCATAATTTTTTTAAATGTCTGTACGGATATAATCAATTTCATAAAATTTTCAAACCAAAATGGTTCAAGTGAGAGAGGGACAGAGAAGATATAATTTGAGGGACAAATTCAGAGCCACTGGGAATGCTCAGTTCTCCAGAATAGAATATCCTCTGGTGAAGGAGCACAACCTATATTTTTACCAAAATATTTTTAAAATAATGCCTGGGGATACTTGTATTTTCCAAAGATGTGTGTAACTGTCTAGTTAGATACCCTACACAAACTTAGAAAGACATGAAAGTAAAACCAAAGGTCAAGCAATGACAGTATTAGATGCTGTTCTGCTCTGAACAGTTAGCTCCAGGAGTCTACCAGCATGCTTTTGGTTCTCTTGTTATCCTCATGTAGTCTAGACTAGTACTAAGCACACAGTAAACACTAACAAACGCTTGTTGGAAAAAAACATTTAGTTTCGTGGCCAAGCCAGATCATTAAGGCAAAAAATTAATTTGTGATCAAATCACAAAATAATGCTTGCCCTTGTTTCCGTTGCATAAACCAATGTGTATATTATTAGTTTTTAAACAATAGAGATTTCATTTCTTAATAATCAGTGAAATAAGAGAGGTCACATTTTTAACTTTAGGCCTAATTCTTAAACTCCTAAAAGTTTCAGAGTAGTCAAAAAAACCCGGGTCAATGGTAATACTTTTCTGAAAACAGCAGTACAGACATAAAAAGCATGGGTACTTACCATCTTAAATTGAAAGCACAGTGAGTACACATCAATTCAAAAATCTGTGCTTTGTTTAACTGCTTTCCCAGAAGACAATATATAACTCAGTCTGTTAGGTCAGGATTCACTCTACTTCTGTTACAGAAGTTAAAAAGACCAGCCTTACCACAGACACTGAATGGAGAAGAACCAATCCTGGTAAAGAATGATGCATTTTTTATGTAATGACACAGCAAAGACTGCACTAAAATATACATTTTCCCACATACAAAACAAATCAAAGCTAAACCTAGTTCATGTATGTTAAAAATCCTTTGCTATTAAACCAGATTATTATGGGAGAAATCTCCTAGAATTTGAAACAGAATTTTGCATGGACAATAAACAAAAAAATGTATTGCAAAACAATCTTATGCTGCAAAAGAAGCATTTAAAGAGTTAACTAATGTTGAGAGTTGTTTTTAAAATGATGAAGAGCAGATCTTAAAACAAGGTAATAGCTATTTTAAGGTAGTAGTTTTGAAAAGCCTGTGAAAGTTATGACCTTTTAACCAGAAGATGCACATACGTACACACAGAGACACATCTAAATGAGATTTCAAAAGGAGACGGAGGGCTGTCTCCCTATCCTCAACAGATCCAAAGTTCAAAACTTTTGTTTTAAAGTATAGTGAAAGTGGAAGTCGTTCAGTCGTGTCCAGCTCTTTGCGACCCCATGGACTATATAGTCTATGGAATTCTCCAGGCCAGAATACTGAAGTGGGTAGCCTTTCCCTGCTCCAGGGGATCTTCCCAACCCAGGGATTGAACCCAGGTCTCCTGCATTGCAGGCAGATTCTTTACCAGCTGAGCCACAAGGGAAGCCCCTTAAAGTATAAGATCTTTCCAAATTGTGATCTAACCAGACACTTTAAAATGACCATTACTTTGCTCTTTTTCTGTTTCCAAATAGGTTTTCCTCTTTTTTTCATTTTGTTTATAAAAAGGTTCATAACGTATTAAACATGGAGCTATAAAGTAGAAGAAAAAAAATGATAAATTTACTCAGTTGGAAATATACATTAGGTTTTCCCAGGTGGCTCAGTAGTAAGTAAAGAACCTGCCTGCCAATGCAGGAGATGCAGGAGACATGGGTTCGATTCTTGGGTTTGGAATATTCCCTGGAGGATGAAATGGAAACTGACTCCAGTATTCTTGCCTGGGAAATCCCATGGACAGAGGAGCCTGGTGGTCTTTGGTCCATGGGGTTGCAAAGAGTTGGACACGAGTCAGCTACTGAGCACAGCACACACAAACCCACATTAAAAAAATCCTCTACAACACTAGGGATACTTACCCTCATCATCACTCCAACACTGGGTTAGGAGAGGCAAAGGCTCCAAGGAAAGGTATAGAAATAAAACTCAAAATACTAAAAGGAAGTACTAATTTCTTC
The DNA here is from genome assembly GCF_002263795.3 of Bos taurus. Classification (NCBI taxonomy): domain Eukaryota; kingdom Metazoa; phylum Chordata; class Mammalia; order Artiodactyla; family Bovidae; genus Bos; species Bos taurus. Next base: position 43,856,447 of record NC_037335.1, read on the forward strand.
CGTTGATAGTAGAAGCTAAATAGATGGAAGAGGAAAAAAAGATGACAAGTACCTATTTACTGTGAATGACACAGAAAGAAATTAATTTGCCTTTAGAAATTCAATTACATTTCAAATGAGAATTACCTGTCACATAAATTCTTGTCTAGCTTGAATTTTTCTCCCTCTCAAAGATGGCAAATTCTATCAGCTGGTCACTCACGGAGCCACAAACCATCCCTCAGTTCTTGTGGCTGAGTGTGCCCATGAGACAGGAATTTGGGGTAGGAAATTTACAAAAGCACTGCTGAGATTAGCAAAAATCAAACACCTGTTCAAAAACCAGACCTGCCACTAAATTCCACTCTCCAATTTTCAGTTTGCTGAAATCTAAGTCAATTCACAAGTGTTACTGTAAAAATGCTGGTTTTTTAAGGTTTGAGAGGATAAGGAAATGAGTCTTCGCATGTTACCCTCAGAGTAGGCTGTTTTCTCCCACTACTTTTAAAAAGCACAGAGTGGCATGAGGATGTCTCCTTCCAAGTTCCTTAGGTGCAAAGCCATTTGCTTTAAAATTCTTTGGAATTCCAATGCTCAGAACACCCTGTACATTGCTTTGTTTATGTGTTTATGATAGTGGTGGTGATGATCTTATTAGCTGTTTCACAGAACAATCCCTGTTTGGAAAAGGCAGAAAGAATACTAACAAAAAGAGAGGATTATCAAGATGCATGCTCTTCTTTACATCCAATAACCAAAGTAAACATGTAATAAGGTGGATTTTAGTGCAGGAAACAACAGTTAGGTAAAGGACTTTCACTTGTTTATCTGATAAAAACAGAGTAAATACACACAAGCCCAGACTACCTCTAACCATGCTGCACAGAGCTAACTGCATTAATTATCACTTTCATGGGGAAATCACATTTCTTACAGATGAATTTCTCACCACTGCAGGTCTTTCCCCCACATAGGGAAAATGTTTTCCAGGTTTGGAGTATCACTGATGGTAAATGAAAATTTGCTTTGGGCTAGCAACATGGCTCTTGCCTACATCTATTTAAAAACTGACAATAAAATGGAGCACTCTCTTTCAAAATTTCACTGCAACCTAGGCAGACATTTAAAAATGTTGATGTGTGTTCTAAAAAGGTTTTCCATTCAAACAGACTTCATCTGCCTGAGCAGTTAGGACAAAGCTGAATATTCAAGAGTCTAATACTTTACAAAGCATAAGATTTGGGATGAGAGATTTGGGGTTCCCTAACTCAGGTGTGGAATTATTCTAAAATAAAGCTATGTACAATGAAGACTTTACCTAGAGCCTGAGACAGGCAGGCAGGTGTGTGTTCACGCATACATACACACACACGGGAAGGCAGAAGGGAATGGCACTGCTTGGTAAAATCATCCAAGATCAGCAGATGGAAAGAAGATGGGCTCTTGAGAAACTTACTGCAAATGATAAGAATGAGAGAAAATTAAAATGGAGACACATATTCAAGTAAAATATAGTGGAATATAATCCTAGACAAAGTAAAAGCTCAGCTTGCAAACACCTGATGAAGCCTGGTGAAACAACCTGTTTAGCATCAGATCTCTGAGGGAAAAGTACATCTTTCAGAGTGTTTCTGTGGCTGAGCCTGGTGGGCTACAGTCCATGGGGTCACAAAGAGTAGGACACGACTTAGCAACTGAGCACACACATGGGACTCCTTTAGGAATGTAGGACTTACACGGAGATATGTTTTTGTATGTACTATGCATTTTATGATGTTTTTAAGTCATCAGCCTTGTTTAGGTGAATGTATTAAAATACACAAAAATAAATGCAGTTAAATCCATTTGTACTGCCGTAGGTTACAAAGAGTAATAGGTCCTAAATTGTTGGCCTTGTTATGTCCCTTTGCTCTCTGGCCCCAGCAGTGGCATAGTCAAATTGACTGGCAGGAAAAAGAACCATCCTGTGGAGGAGTCAGAAGGAAATTTCAACACTCGAATGATTCGAGGATCAAAGGAAATCTATGGAAGAGAACTGTAGGGAACCAAGTGCTTCAATGGCAGAAATCAAACTCACCAAGTTTAAGACAACAAAGCTAGGCTCTCCCAAAAGGATGGACAACTTTCGTTTGCCCAGAACTTGGGAGTAGAGAACCAAAACATTCTTTGCCAAATATTCTGCCTCAAGTTGACAATACACATTGGGACACTTCACAGAGCTGGTGCCAACAAGGTAATTTGAGCACCAATGGTGAGGAACCATTTATCTGAGATTCTATCACTATGCTTATCCTGAGCAAAATCAGAGCATCCCTGACACAGCAGCTATAGTTACATCCCTGACAAGCTATAGTTCCCTCCTGGAAATGCAAGACGGTGGCCCAGAAGGCAAAGCCTCAGAAAGGTATAGGAGAAGAGAGCTCCTCAGTCTATGGGATTTTCCAGGCAAGAGTACTGGAGTGGGTTGCCATTTCCTTTTCCAGAGGATCTTCCCAACCCAGGGATTGAACCCAGGTCTCCCACATTGTAGGCAGATGCTTTACCAGCTGAGCCACCAGGGAAGTCGAAGAGAGAACAGAGGTGGTTAATATGGAACAGGTGATTGCAGCCAAGGAAGTTTTATAACTCCACAGGTAAGAAAAATAGCAGGAGCAGGGAGCCTATATGAGTGAACTCACTGCCCCTCCTTTCCCATTCATTCAGTCAAATCCTGTTTGAAATCAGCCTCTGACACAGAAGGTGTTGTTTGTCTACATTTCGTGTCATGTTGGACAGGTCAGGGTTCCAGGGAGTGAGATGAGACCTATCTTTCTTCATGGCACTGGTCTGCCAAAAGAATCCCTGGAACTGCAAGAATCTATGATACATCATGAAAGTATTCAGATGTTTTAGAAGTTGATGAAAAGCCTCAGATAATTACAGTGTCAGTGAAAAAGAACGACAACAGTACACTTTTTGGATGAGCAATGTCTTAGTCTACCACTAACGATGGAGACCATGTAGCTAAATTAATTTGCCCCTCAATGTCTGCTCTACTCATACCTTAATCATTATTTTTGATAAGAACCCCTGGATCTTCAAAATTTCAGTTTCCCCAACAGTGACTGCTGCTATATAAGCTAGGATGTAAAACAGTGGACATTCCATAAGGGCTTACAGAGTATGAAGCTGACAAGCAATGCTCAGGATCTGGGAAAAACTACTCTCTTGATAGAAACGACTGAGCTCCAATTCTTCATTACTGCCCTGAATGATGCGGAACAGAAGGGAAATGAGATGCTTATGATCCAGGTAAGGAAAGGGAAGAGGGAAGGTGGATACTAAACAAACAGAAATAAGCACCTAGCTTGGATGGTTAGATGTGCAAATAATGAGAAACAAGAAGACATGGCAACTATCTGGTACAAGAACACTGATAAGTCTGAAATTATTCTGATAATAGTCACCAAGGATTTGGTGTATGGCTATCTAAGAGCAATTCCTCACTGTCTCCTGGGAAATTCCTAAATCTCATTTTATGAAAACAGATTGGGCTCTATTCCAGACCAACTGACACTTAAATACAACAATTTAAGTGTATATTGGAGTAAATACTCCAATAATTCTGATGCATTGGGTTGGCCAAAATGTTCATTTGGGTTTTTCCATAACATGGTATGGGAAACCAGAATTAACATTTTGGCCAACCCAAGACAGTGAAGACAGAATCACTGAGAGTATTAAAAAAAACGGTCAAACTCAGAACTAAGCCTCTATGTACCACGCATAGGTGGTTCAGGGGAAAAGAATCTGGCCGCCAATGCAGGTGACACAGAAGACACGAGTTTGATTCCTGGGTCAGGAAGATCTCCTGGAGGAGGCAATGGCAACCTACTTCAGTATTCTTGCCTGGGAAATCCCATGGACAGAGGAGCCTAGCAGGCTACAGTCCATGGGGTCGCAAAGAGTCAAACACGACTGAGTGACTGAGCACACACCATGCAGAAAGTGAGTTTATGATTCCTTATAAAAGGGCTAAAAAGGAATGTGAATGAATGAATGAAGAGACAATATTAATAAATTGTTAATGCTATTTTTACTTTTTATTGGTTGACTAACATGGAATTCTTACTTTCTAATAATAAAAGGGAGGAATATTCTATTCTAAAGACCAGGGCTTCCCTGGTAGCTCAGTCAGTAAAGAACCTGCCTGTAGTGCAGGAAACCCAGGTTCGATCCCTGGGTGGGGAAGATCCCCTGGAAAAGGAAATGGCAAACCACTCTAATATCCTTGCCTGGAAAAGCCCCTGGACAGAGGAGCCTGGTGGGCTGCAGTTCATGTGGTTGCAAAGAGTTGGGCCGACTGAATGAACTAACACCGGTCTCAAAGGAGCTTATTATGAACAAACTGTAACAACATTTCCTTCTGTGGGTTATACTGGTCTTAATATTTGGGGTAAAGAGTTTGCATAAATAAATTCATGATCTCTGGTTCTCTGAAAAGTATACTAGGGAACAAAGAAAAGAGAAGACATGCCCAAGGACCTCAGAATCTCGTCAGAGATGTGACCTTCTTCATAAAGGTGCCAAATGATCAGAACAGAGAGTGGGCAAGGAAAGTTCCATGGAGCAGAGGAGCTGGGAGAAGGGGATACCTAGGGGATGGAGAGAAAGAGAGCAGTTTACTGACAGCCAGCCACAGGCTTTGTAAGGGTCACCATGGGAGGCCAAGATATCTACGGGTGGGGTTGGGGAGGGGGGCTATACAGTGAGAAATATGGAGGCCTGTAGTCCTGATGACTGACTCTCCCCATCTGTTCTCCCTAGGTTGGTTACCATAGCATCATTCCCCTTGGCAGTAACTGGTTTGGGAAAGGACATGTGACTCAATTCTGGTCAGAGGGATTTAAGGAGACATTCTCTAGGAAACTTCTGAGAAAAGTTTCCTCAATCCTAAAGGAAATACACAGTGCTGGTCTGGATGTGGTGCTCGGCACTTCTGCAGCCATTCTGCCACCAAGCAGAGGATAAACCAGCAGACGGTGAATAACAGTGAGATGACATTAACAGACTGGGCTTCTGATATCACTGGGCTACTGAACCAACCTCAAAAGCTGCTCTCTGGACTTAAGTTATGAAAAAGATAACATTTTCTTACTGTATAAGGCAGTTTGATTTGGGGTTTTCTTGGGTTGTTAAACACACCTAAAACATATTCCAACATGAGCACTAGAAAAATGAGCTAGAATGAACTTTTGGGGGTCCCCAGACCAGGTTCAGCAATATGGATTTTTCAAGATGGGCAAAGAGAATTTATTAATTAGGAGTGGCACAGCTGGTACTAAGCTTGAATGGCAGGAAAAAGTATAACAAGTATTATTATTTTATTAATACCCATAAATCTTTCATTTCTTTATTTTCTTATGGGACAGAAAAAATGAGTGTGTAAAAAAAGTCAAGATTGGTTACAAAATGGTACAGAAACTCATAATATGTGGAAAGAAAAGTCTGTTTTCTCTCATCATATTTGCTTTGCTAAAATACTTACTTTCATTATATTCTTTAATGAGGCACCAAGACAGCTTCCCTGTGGTAATCAATTCTAAGTTAAACCCTCTATGTAGCTTATAAGAAAGGAAATGCCCCCCAGTCTCATCACACACAGACAGTCAATGTGTAGATACAGAATTATGAAAAGTCCTATTTGAAAGGAAGGCTGTGCTTTGTGCCCTAAAGGTTGCCACACTTGCATTTGAAAGTAGAAGTTATTAAAAAAACAAAAATGATAAACTGCTTTATTTTGCATGAAACCTCCATCTGCACCAGTTATAGTATATATAATAAGTAATTATCTTCTCCTAGTAATTATCTATCTTCTCTAGCCAGTTTTAAAATATTTTCCATTCAACTTTCCTTTTAAGATTAACAGTATAATTAATAAGCCATTGATTCTTTTAACTTCTCTTAGAACCTCAAGGGGAAGCAAAATTATCTAGACAATCACATGTTGTGGCTATATCATCCCAGAGATCAAAGTGCTGCAGTATGGAATTTCAGCAACATTTCTGGCCAAGAAAGTCTGGCTGCTGATATCTGATGGTAAAGGAAAGCATTAAATCTGACTTCAACAGAAGTTTGATGCCATTTTGTACGACTTGACCAACTGACAGTCATCTTAAAGTGAGGGTCATGTGCCCCTCCTTTTCATTCAAATCTTTATGAGGTGTTGTACAAAAAAGATCTTCATGACCCAGATAATCATGATGGTGTGATCACTCACCTAGAGCCAGACATTCAGGAATGTGAAGTCAAGTGGTCTTAGAAAGCATCACTATTAACAAAGCTAGTGGAGGTGATGGAATTCCAGTTGAGCTATTTCAAATCCTGAAAGATGATGGTGTGAAAGTGTTGCACTCAATATGCCAGCAAATTTGGAAAACTCAGCAGTGGCCACAGGAATGGAAAAGGTCAGTTTTCAGTCCAATCCCAAAGAAAGGCAATGCCAAAGAATGCTCAAACTACCGCACAATTGCACTCATCTCACATGCTGGTAAAGTAATGCTCAAAATTCTCCAAGCCAGGCTTCAGCAACACATGAACCGTGAACTTCCAGATGTTCAAGCTGGTTTTAGGAAAGGCCGGGGAACCAGAGATCAAATTGCCAACATCCGCTGGATCATGGAAAAAGCAAGAGAGTTCCAGAAAAACATCTATTTCTGCTTTATTGACTATGCCAAAGCCTTTGACTGTGTGGATCACAATTAACTATGGACAATTCTGAAAGACATGGGCATACCAGACCACCTGACCTGCCTCTTGAGAAACCTATATGCAGGTCAGGAAGTAACAGTTAGAACTGGACATGGAACAACAGACTGGTTCCAAATAGGAAAAGGACTACATCAAGGCTGTATATTGTCACCCTGCTTATTTTACTTATATGCGGAGTACATCATGAGAAACACTGGGCTGGAAAAAGTACAAGCTGGAATCAAGATTGCAGGGAGAAATATCAATAACCTCAGATATGCAGATGACACCACCCTTATGGCAGAAAGTGAAGAAGAAATAAAGAGCCTCTTGATAAAAGTGGAAGAGGAGAGTGAAAAAGTTGGCTTAAAGCTCAACATTCAGAAAACGAAGATCATGGCATCTGGTCCCATCACCTCATGGCAAATAGAAGGGGAAACAGTGTAAACAGTGTCAGGCTTTATTTCTGGGGGCTCCAAAATCACTGCAGATGGTGACTGCAGCCATAAAATTAAAAGACGCTTACTCCTTGGAAGGAAAGTTATGACCAACCTAGATAGCATATTCAAAAGCAGAGACATTACTTTGCCAACAAAGGTCTGCCTAGTCAAGGCTATGGTTTTTCCAGTGGTCACGTATGGATGTGAGAGTTGGACTGTGAAGAAAACTGAGTGCCGAAGAATTGATGGTTTTGAACTGTGGTATTGGAGAAGACTCTTGAGAGTCCCTTGGACTGCAAGGAGATCCAACCAGTCCATTCTGAAGGAGATCAGCCCTGGGATTTCTTTGGAAGGAATGATGCTAAAGCTGAAACTCCAGTACTTTGGCCACCTCATGCGAAGAGTTGACTCATTGGAAAAGACTCTGATGCTGGGAGGGATTGGGGACAGGAGGAGAAGGGGACGACAGAGGATGAGATGGCTGGATGGCATCACTGACTCGATGGATGTGAGTCTGAGTGAACTCCGGGAGTTGGTGATGGACAGGGAGGCCTGGCGTGCTGCAATTCATGGGGTCGCAAAGAGTCGGACACGACTGAGCAACTGCACTGAACTGAAGGTGCTGGTCCTAGGGAGGCAGGGATCAATGATATTGCCCTTGAACTCACAGAACACAGAGTAATGGAAGGAAGTTATTGCAACATACTGTAATTTAACTGTATGTTAAATACCAATCCTATTAACATGAGCTGGGATGTACAGAAACACAAAGGAATGGCAGATTACCCAAACTGGAATGTGGGGAAGGGTTATCAGAGGACGTTACTCTTGAAAGGAATTTTAAAGATGAGTACGTTGTTGGCCCTGAAGGGGAGAATGTGTAGTCTTCAAAGAAGACATATAGCAGATGCAAAGGCAGGAAGATTCCAAAGGGGTGTGTATGAGGGAGTTGTGGGAAAGTAAATATGCAGGGCTTACAATCTGGCTCACCTGGTTAGGAATCAGCCTATAATGTGAAAGACCTGGGTTTGACCCCTGGGTTGGGAAGATCCTCCGGAGAAGGGAAAGGCTACACACTCCAGTATTCTTGCCTGGAGAATTCTATGGACTGTATAGTCCAACGGGTCACAAAGAAATATTTGAGGGCTGGAGATGACTAAGGGCTTTGTATGCTAAGCTGTGAGGATTACAATAAACTATGGAAAATTCTGAAAGAGATGGGAATATCAGACCACCTGACCTGCCTCTTGAGAAATCTGTATGCCGGTCAGGAAGCAACAGTTAGAACTGGACATGGAACAACAGACTGGTTCCAAATAGGAAAAGGACTACATCAAGGCTGTATATTGTCACCCTGCTTATTTAACTTATATGCAGAGTACATCATGAGAAACTCTGGGCTGGATGAAGCACAAGCTGGAATCAAGACTGCCAGGAGAAATATCAATAACCTCAGATACGCAGATGACACCACCCTTATGGCAGAAAGTGAAGAACTAAAGGGCCTCGTGATGAAAGTGAAAGAGGAGGGTAAAAAAGTTGGCTTAAAGCTCAACACTCAGAAAACTAAGATCACGGCATCTGGTCCCATCACTTCGTGGCAAATAGATGGAGAAACAGTAGAAACAGTGGCTAAGTTTATTTTAGGGCTCCAAAATCACTGCAGGTGGTAAATGCGGCCATAAAATTAAAAGACACTTACTCCTTGGAAGGAAAGTTATGATCAACCTAGATAGCATATTAAAAAGCAGAGACTTTACTTTGCCAACAAAGGTCCATCTCATCATGTATGGATGTAATAGTTGGACGATAAAGAAAGCTGAGCACTGAAGACTTGATACTTTTGAACTGTGGTGTTGGAGAAAACCCTTGCAAGTCCCTTGGACTGCAAGGAGGCCCTACCAGTCCATCCTAAAGGAGATCAGTCCTAGGTGTTCATTGGAAGGACTGATATTGAAGCAGAAACTCCAATACTTTGGCCACCTGATATATAGAGCTGACTCATTTGAAAAGACCCAGATGCTGGAAAAGATTGTAGGCAGGAGGAGAAGGGGACAACAGAGGATGAGATCGTTGGATGGTATCACCAACTCAATGGACATGAGTTTGGGTAAACCGTGGGAGCTGGCGATGGACAGGGAGGTCTGGCGTGCTGCAGTCCATGGGGTCGCAAAGAGTCAGACAAGACTGAGCAACTGAACTGAACTGAACTGAAGCCAAGCTAAGGAGTTTGGATTTTATTTTGAAAGCAGTGGGAATCACTCAAAGTCATCTAAGCTCCAAAGCCACAGGTTTGGGTTGGTTTCAGGAACTGCTACTCTGGCTGACATGAGGAAAATGACCTGGTGAGTGGAGGAGGAACGTGAGAGCAAGGAGACAGAGTCTTAGTAGTTGTTCATCCTGAAGTGTGGACAGCATAACTTTCATAGATAATTCTGTTTGCTGGGCATAAATTGCCCTATATGTTTAACCAGTTTTTAAGTCAACTTATGAATTCAAGTCTTCTGTCTCAAAAGCAAAGGAGTAAGAAAATATCTGTGGGTGGGTGGGATGCAAACATGCTAACAGTGAACAGAAACAGCAACAGCAGATACATATCCTCCTAGAACTGCTTGTACCAACGCAGCTGTTCCCATCAATCAGTCATATGCTAACCCTGGCTTTTTTTTTTCCCCCAAAATTTATTTGTTTTAATTGGAGGCTAATTTCTTTACAATATTGTAGTGGTTTTTGCCATTCATTGACATGAATCAGCCATGGGTGTACATGTGTTCCCCATCCTGAACCCCTTTCCTACGTCCCTCCCCATCCCATCCCTCAGGGTCATCAAAGTGCACTGGCCCTGAGCATCCTGTCTCATGCATCAAACCTGGACTGGTGATCTATTTCACATTTGGTAATATACATGTTTTAATGCTATTCTCTCAAATCATTCCACCCTCGCCTTCTCCCACAGAGTCCAAAAGTCTGTTCTTTGTATTTGTGTCTCTTTTGCTGTCTTGCATCTAGGGTCATCGTTACCATCTTTCTAAATTCCATATATATGTGTTAGTATACTGTATTGGTGTTTTTCTTTCTGACTTACTTCGCTCTGTATAATAGGCTCCAGTTTCATCCACCTCATTAGAACTGATTCAAACGTGTTCTTTTTAATAGCTGAGTCGTATTCCATTGTGTATATGTACCACAGCTTTCTTATCCATTCATCTGCTGATGGACATCTAGGTTGCTTCCATGTCCTGGCTATTGTAAACAGTGCTGCGATGAACACTGGGGTGCATGTGTCTCTTTCTATTCTGGTTTCCTCGGTGTGTATGCCCAGCAGTGAGATTGCTGGGTTGTATCGCAGTTCTATGTCCAGTTTTTTAAGGAATCTCCACACTGTTCTCCATAGTGGCTATACTAGTTTGCATTCCCAACAACAGTGTAAGAGGGTTCCCTTTTCTCCACACCCTCTCCAGCATTTATTGCTTGTAGATTTTTGGATCACAGCCATTCTGACCGGCATGAAATGGTACCTCATTGTCGTTTTGATTTGCGCTTCTCTGATCATGAGTGATGTTGAGCATCTTTTCATGTGTTTCTTAGCCATCTGTATATCTTGTTTGGAGAAATGTCTGTTTAGTTCTTTGGCACATTTTTTGATTGGGTCGTTTATTTTTTTGGTATTGAGCTGCATGAGCTGCTTGTATATTTTTGAGATTAATTCTTTGTCAGTTGCTTCATTTGCTATTATTTTCTCCCATTCTGAAGGCTATCTTTTCACCTTGCTTATGGTTTCCTTCTTGTGCAAAAGCTTTTAAATTTAGTTAGGTCCCATTTGTTTATTTTTGCTTTTATTTCCATTGCTCTAGGGGGTGTGACCCTGCCTTTTTGTTAAGACAACAATCAGGTCTTGACTAAGTTTTCCGTAGCCTCTCTCATTTCCCTTTGTTGATGTTCCACAGTAAGCTCATCTTTGCTTTCGATTAATTACCTTTATTCTTATCATTATCTCCTTTCTTCTTAAAATGAGCACTCATGTTCCACTAAGAGATGAGCTAAATATATGCACAGTGCCTAGTACAGGGCCTGACATATAAAGGGTATGAAGTAAATAAACTATTATTATTTTCTGCTGTCTACTGCACTTTTATCTCCCCCAGTATTAGCCTTGGGAGTCCCCGAGCCCAGTTCTCTTATATTTGGACTATAAACTGCAATTCTGAAACACTGTTTCTCTAGTGAGAATTCAGTAGTGTTGTTCTGGACCTTCACTGGGAAAAAGAAGATTCAGTATTTGTTATTTATATTTGCTTCATAGACCAATGCATTTTCTCTCAAGACATGTGTCTGGATATTTATGACTTGTTTGTCTATGATGTGCCTTACAGGAACCACAAGGATAGTTAAGTTACTGAATCATAAAATGTCATTGCTTTTCCTAGCAACTCATCTGAGCAGATGGCAAATAACTATTTTTACGGCTTGTTTCTCTATTACATGTAGAAATATTTATTAACATTGTATTTCTGTTGCATGTGTGCAACCAAGTTAGGCAGCTGCCAGGAAGGCTGGGGGAAGGGAGAGTGAATGGTCATACATTCAGGGTTTTGTCTGAGCAGGTGAGCAAGCCTCACCTGGGGGATGGGAAGCAAGGAACACCCACTAATTCCTCTGAAGTAAAAAAGATGTTAAGCAAGGCAACACCAACAGTCACCCAGAGTTGTTCTCACCACATAAGGCTATATTTCATTAAACCTGAGATGTCACCATCACAAAATGAACAGTATTTTATGTACCACTGAGAAATCAAAAGCACTTAAGTGGGGAATTAAACAGACACAGGAGTCCTACATGAAGCTGGGGCACCGAAAGGCCAGAGAAGTAAGCCTGCCACACATTAAGAGATGGCAATGAGAACCTGGAACTGCGTGGAGGGAAGGGGGACCTTCCCAAGGATTTGGGAAGCCCATACGTGGGTAGGCTTGCATCCTGAATTCCCACCACCAGTTTGGTCTGAATAGCCTTAGGCAGAGACTCTCGTGCCTGGTCTGTTTGGCAGTTCCCAGTGACTGGCAGAGGCAAACTCTCAGAAAGACATGAATTTCACTGGCAATTATAAGATGCATCCCAATCTCAGATATATTAATGCATAAAACTAGGTACACCGAGGAACAGAAATACAGAAATGCTCACCTACAGTGAGGCCCATCCCAGGCATTATTTGGAGTCTGGAGTGGAGAATAAGGAAACCCAGGAAGAGGGCAAGACAGAAACCAAAGTTCAAAAAGCCAGTTATCCAGTAGGTAGCCTCACGCAGGAAATGAAAGCACACGGGAGACAGGCAGGGCGCCCAGATTTCTGGAGCCAGAAACAGGTCTGCACAAGTGGGCTGGGCCTGGGGCTAAGCCTCTCTCCACTTGTTTCTCTGGCTTTCAGAGCTGGGACAGAACCTCTCCCAGCTTTACTTCCTTAGCAATAAAATGCAGAAAATACTTTCTATAGAATCACTGAAGAAATGGAACAAGCAACTGCATTTTATAAGTATTTCATATACTATTAAAAAACACTGTGACAATAAAAATTATGCTTATTATTCTTGATATAAATATTTTAAATGCTCTTTTAGTCAGACTTTGTGATTTCTAGTTTATTAATATAATTTTCATTTAGCAGACGGCTGTGTATAGGTCAGGCACTTAATAAATCCTTATTAACTAAACAAATAAACACTACTAATTTTGGCCCAAACCTTACTCCGCCCTAAATTTCTGAGGTACCACCACTGCTGAAAACACAAAGGGGAGAAAAGACAAAACACGTGACCCCCGCCTCAGTCTAGAGCATGATGTATTTATGCTTAAATAAGTACACAGATCTTACACATCTACCCTTGGTCTCCCTGAAAGTCACATCACAACAAAATCAAAATATTAGCAGGGATGAAGTGCAGGGATGAGACCAACAGACTGAAGGCAGATTCCAGGAGGCAACATTACAATGGACTCAGATGGATGGAAGATAGGCAGCTTCAGTATGGGAGGGCTGTTCCATTACTGGCCAAAAGACCCTCAGCATCACCAAAGAGTATCTTTGACAAAAGGGACCAATGTCTTGTGGCATTTCCTAGTCAAGCTTATTAACAGAGATCAATAGGGAAAGGAGGTCCTTTCCAAGGCACATGCCTGAAATGGGAGGGGAAAGAAAGTACTAGGCTGGATAAGAAACTTGAGGTGAAAGATGAGGGCCTCCATTTCCAACCTGAGTGGACCTGGGTATTCTAAGCAGATGCTGTGGATGAGGGAGAACAGGAGGGAAGGGAGACTTGGGTTTATCCAGGCTCTGTCCTCATCTATCACATGCCTCTGAACTTGGCCATCAAATGAGGAGTAAGACAGGATGCTCTATGGCACAATCTGTCTCTCACACTTTGTGATTTCAGATGCTGTTAATTAAGAAATCTCTTGCTCACTCTACTCTTTGGCCAGGAGTAAAGGAAGAGTGCTAAGGAGAGAACAAATCAAATAAACAGGAATGAACAAAGACAAAATTGGTGGCTACAGAGAACAGTAGAAGGGGTAAGCTGGTAAGAAAAGATACTGGGAAATACTGGTGTACACACAAAGAATAAAAGAGATTAAAGGGAAGGTTCAAAAAGTTGAATAAAATGCAGGGAAATTTTTGAAGTAATTTAAGGGTGGTTTCAGGATGAAAATTATAATTTGGAACAATGGAGAGTGGGCTGAAGTTGGGAAACGACTTGAGTGATCAGAGAGATGAGCAGTCTAGAAAGAGGGCCAAGTTCTCAAAGTCTTCAAGTATACAGTATGTTCCCCAGGCCAACCCACTCAGGAGACTGATCGTTTTAAAGTATTAGTCCATGTTTGGCAAAAAAGGCTTGAAACTTCTCTTCATTGATTTTATTCTGAACATTTGTTTGAGTATCTCTCAGGATATTTCTTTGGTGGTTATTTAGTTAACAAATCAGGGAAAGGCAAAGACCTATTCAAAATTTTTAAAAAGTGATTAAACAATTTTGAGTTCTGGTCTTTTCTAGACATTCTGTACAGAAGCAGGGATACAGAAATATAGACCTTTGACAATGGATAATTATCAGGAAGATTCAGCACACGTTTCCTGTGGATAAAAAGAGAAAAGACAAAAACACGGAGGCCTGGCACTTTCCCAGAAATAAACAATTTTTCTGGGAAACTTGGACATAAGGTTTATTTTACCTAGGTCAGACTGCTAGCCAACATTTTTGTTGGACTCAAGTTCTTAAAGATTTAAATGTTTCCTATTCTCAACCTTTGGCTTACAGCTAAATACTTAACAGTTCTTATCTGGGGGCCCCACTTGATAAGAACTTGGGAAAATGCACTAAAAATATGTCTTAACAAATCTTTCTCACGATAGGAGCAGTCTTTTTCCTCTTTGAGGAAATCTGGCTCTTATTGCTAATCTGCAGGAATCTGCTACTGAAGAAGGGTGCTGTGGGCTTGTGGAGTCTGCTCTGGACATTAACAACCTTAACTGCCTTTCAGACCCCAGAGCATCTTATAAATGTGGATTTCTCTGACATTTACATTAGGCTGCACTGCCATTTTATTTAGAAATAAATTTAGAAGTCAAGGAATAAAAAAGTTAAATAGTCTGCTCAAGGGCATAAGCAAGTCCATGTCAAGATTTCAATTTTAAACTAAAGACTGGGTTTATGCCTCTTGTACTTAGAGGCAGAGTCTCTTTGGTGGTTTATTGAGGAAGTTTTAAGTTGCACTTTTAAAGGAGATAAAAACGCTTTTGTTTAGTGCAACTTTTAGGATGCTTCTCTGCAGCTCTCCAGGTGCATACTAGATTCATTTGAAATTTAAGTAATCATTTACGCATTTATCACTTGCTCCCATTGGATTTTAAGCTTCTTCCAGGACAAGACCCAGGCCTTATTCACCCTCACAGCCATCTTTCACCATGCCTAGAGCAGTGCCCCATCACAGCCTTAGGGGCCACGAGTGAAGAGGTTCACAGATGACTGTCTTCTTTTTGCTCCAAGGGAAGTCTTTTACAGAGGTTGAAAACACAAGTCATCAATTCCAAATAAATTTTATCAGGTTCCAGGAACTGCTCTACTGGTTCAAGTCAGACTACTCCTTTATCCCCTTCTTTTCCTCCCTTGTAAAGTGCCAAGACACAGCACAGCAACAAAAGTGGTCACAGCAAACTGTGTGGTATAAGCTTAAGGAAGGGTTGAAAACAATTTTAGTGAAAAATATACTTCATATTAAAAGAAAAAAACTGAGTAAATTTCACTTTTGAAAATCCTGATTCAATATTTCTCTGAATATCATGCAAAGTTTGCATTTTCTCTCCCTTTCTAAATAAGCAGCTTATGTACAGGCTACCAAGGATGCAGAGCAGTGCATAATTAAATCCAAAACCCCCATTATATAGTCTGAGCTCCCTCAGTAAGAATCTATGAATAACTAAACATCTGCACTTGGGCAAACCACTTACCTCTTATAAAGATACACTCTTTTTCTTTTAAACCTTGAGGGACTATTGAGAAAATTAGTACTTCAATTTACACAACACTTCGAAGTATGAAATTTTATACAGCCTTATATATTTGTACAATGAGAATGAGTGGTAGAAGAGATTTTTACTGCTGTTATTGTCCAAAAATAACCATTCAATAATTCAGTGGAATTCTAGAATTATTTTTATCTTTCTCTATTTTTCTATATTGATGACATTTGTTAGTTTGTCATTTGTTTTGTCAAATGTATTGTTTCTTACCAAGCCAATAGTTTTATCTTCTTTAATACAGATTTTTGAGTAGTAAAAATGGAGGAAATGGATTTTAGACAAATTAAGAATTTCATGACAGTAAAAAAAAAGTGCTGAGAGGATCCATGGGTACATGGATTCATGCTAGGTTTGCTCAAATGTGTGAGAGACAGAGCCTCAGTAACCAAGCAGAACTCTTGGGGGACTGGTAAATTGTCAAATGGATACAAGCTTTGAGGCTGGGAGTCCTGAGTTTTAAGTGTCAACTCTGCCACTAGTTGGCGTGGGACTCTTGTCAGATAGTTTAACCTCACTGTGGTTTCCTTGTCTGCAAGAGGGACTCACTCACACACACACACACACACACACCACACACCATACACACAGGAGTGACAATAACACAGTAAAGCAGTTTAATCTGGGCAGTTAAGGTATGGGTTTCAATTAGTGCCTCCAGGGTAGTAGGCAGGTAAGTGAATGTGCCAGAAAGGTGCAAAGCTGCCTGGTGGTGACAACAGCACCCGTCCTTTTAGGCACAGGAAGCTGGTCAGAATATCTGATCTGGCTTCACTTTACTGGGACAAGTCACCTTCCCTCTATATCTGTGTCCTTAAGTGTTGGTGGCACTGTGGTTGTCTTTCTACTTCCTGGACTTATTCTGAAAATTAAATACGATAAACACAAAAACAACTTGAAAGTAAAAACAAAAACAAACTTAGAAGTATTCTGAAATTATTTCAGCACTGTAGCCCTTAAAGTTTAGATAAGCCAGATGGGAGAAAATAAATCAAAGAATTTGATCTAAGTGTCAACTCTGATAAATCAAATGACTACTACTTTTCAATCTGGAATAGGATCAATTTTTTTAAAAAAGCACATTGTGCACAATGATGTTAAAGTGTGAAATCATATATACAGCACCAAGTACCCAGGGGATGTTCAGCAAATGAAAGTGGCTTGCACAGAAGCAGAAGCCTGGGCCTCCTAGAGCATTTAAAACACCATGTGGTAACTGGATGTCCACCCTCTTGCATCTTCCACCAGGATGTCTGTGAGCTTCTAGACTGCACAGGTGGTTTCATGGGTTGGGGGTGAGGCCTGGGTGAGTGTATTTTAAAAATCCAACTCACTGAGGATTTTGATGGTGTATAGCCAGGGTTTAGACCCACTAACCTAATCCAATATGGTAATCTCCATCTTCCTCAGAACTAAAGAGGTAAGATATTAACAAATCATCTTTCCATTCTGGTGAGAGGGAACAATCAATAATAAGACTAATTTTTACTGGGTACAGAATTGTGCAAATCCCTGTTGCATGCTGAGAGGATTCAGGAAACCCATTCATGACTGACAAAAGACAGGTACACCTAGAAAACCTCTTCCAAAAATCTTTCTGAACTTCTCTTGTAGGCTTTCTCTTCAAACGGTTAAGGAGCTCCAATATTAGCTTCAGGAGCTTTGGAATGATCAAAAAGTCAATGAATCCAACAGGTAAGTTTATAGCTGTAATCTGCCTGTTTCATCCAAGATAGCCTTTCATTTATTCTTGTCATGGGCTTCCTAAGGCAGTTTTGGGGATCTGTTCTTATATTCTCATTCTCTCTCTCAATATCTCTTTTACCAAGAGGCTTAAGCTACACCAGAGGTCCTCAAGACAAGCCAAAGCCTTCTGGCAGAGCGTCCAAACTGTATCCCCTTCACTGGTAAGGGCACAGTCCACACATGAGAGTCAGTGTAAGATGTCACATGGGTTATGTGCATGTGGAGCCAGTGAGAGCAAGTGAGAGAGCAGACAGGGCTGGCAAGTGGGTTCTGAGTTGTGCTTGCTCTGCTTAGAGGAGAGGGCAACTCATGATCTTGATGAGAGAAACAGAAAGAAAACATCAACAGTAGCTGGAAGAATGAATGTTTATTAGTCATGGGAAAGGAGGAAGTGGATGATCATGAAGTTTCAGACTCTACATCTCTAATTGCCCAGAATCTGCGCTCCTTGAAGATTTAGAAACAGAGTAGATTCACCAGTACTAGATCATTCTAAGGCCTTTAAGTCTACTTTTTTTTTTCCCCTCCAGTAATGGGCCACAGGGATGTCAGAAAACCCTGTGTGGATTCAGATTGTTTTTTGACATGATGTCTTGAGAATCTCCATACTGCTAAGCCAGTATGAAACTCAAACCTGACTTGAGTGCGTGTGGGGGCTTTCCATACACATGTTCAATAAGGTCAGTAATGCTTCATAAAGCTCACGTATAATGATCTAATTCTGGCAGAGCTAATACAAAGAGTTCAAAATTAATTTATCTTTGATAGCACTTATTAACCATTTACCCTGATAACTTTATCTGATATCCATCAACTGTTCAGTTATTCTTTTTATCAGATGAAACCCAAAAGTACAATTCTTAGCTCTAATACATGACTTTACTCAAAGGGTGAAAATGGACTTCAATGAAGGAGCTTGAAAACCAGAGAGACAATTAAACATCTTAGATTTCTGGTATTGAGTATTCTGAAATTATTTCGGCAGTTTAGCCCTTAAATAAAAGTTTAGATAAGCCAGATGGGAGAAGAGCAAATTAGAGAATTTGACCCAAGAGTCAACTCATAAATCAAATGATTACTACTTTTCAATCTAGAATATGATCAATTCAGTTAGGTCAAGACAAAAACTGTCAACAGGACTGTAGTCACTGAAAATAAAGAAATGCTACTTTTTATTGCTGATTCTACTCTATCCCAACTTTTCTTTTTCTTGCACATTATTACCTGTTGCTTAAGGTGACCCACAATATCTGGTTTTAGATGATGGATTGTTAAAGAGTTAGTGTCCTATTCCAAGAAAGGCTGGGAAAAGAATGGGATGTGGTTAATGACACTGAGTAACACAGAGTAAGAGCATTTCAGAAGATACCAGCGGCTGAACAAAGTCTTGTGGCTTGCCCAGACCTGAACCAGGCAACTGAGAATGTTAACAGAAGAATTTAAACCAGCTAAACATACCTGGAGAAACACTCCCACCTGAGGAAAATCTAGATTTTAAAGTATTTTTAAATTATAGCAAAGAACTAAAATTTTAATTAAAAACTTTTAATATGGGAATATATTATATATAAACCCTCTGAAAACTACAGTAATGCTAACTTGAGAAAATCTGTGTTCTGTAAACTGTATGTACCTAACAATTTACAGGCAAGATTCCTTGTGGATCATTAAATATCTTTATCCACTCTGTCCCTAGCTGAATGCTGGAAAGCTATTATGATTACATAGCAGTTCATCTGATTATAAAAGAATGGCATATTTAGCTATTCTGACTTAATGCCAGCTCTTCTTTCTGTAAATACACTGTTTCAAAGTTTAAGACAACTTGTGTGTTCAATTGCTCGGTTGAGTCCAGCTCTTTGTGACCCCATGGACTGTAGCCCATCAGGCTCCTCTGTCCATGGAATTCTCCAGGTGAGGATACTCGAGTGGTAGATCTTCCTGACAAAGCGACTGAACCTGGGTCTCCAGCATTGCAGGCGAATTCTTTATTGTCTGAGCTTCCAGGGAAGCCCTAACTGGGCCCATCCAAATCTGATGCTATGCAAAGGGTAAATTATGCCTAGCATCTGTCCTGAGGTAGAAGTTGTTAGGATAACAACTCATTGCTGATTTAGTTTTATTTTACCTGTTTTCTCCTGTCCTATCTTCCACTCAACTAGATAAAAAAGACTAAGCATTGAGATGCCTCTAAGTACTGTATGGCTTTAAAAACTACATTTATAAAAACAATTTTTGAGGCATGAGATGATACCTATCCCAAGCCTCTCAACCTCCCCTACTCCTTTAAGACAAGTATGGACTATGAAGAAAGAACTGAAGATTTGGCCCTACAGAGGACTTTCAAATGACCTGAGCATGTGCTTCTTTAAAAAGAGTGGCTTACACTTAGTTATGGCTTATAGTTTTTTTCTCCTAAGGGTGCTATGGATTGTCACCAATAGATAGTAAATGTAAGTTCAGAAAATGTTAAGTTCACATTTAAAAACATTTTCTTAATTTACAAGTTACCCAAATAAACAATATTAATTCCCTGCTTCTTTCCTCCAACAACTTTATTCTCTATTTTAAGGCTGTAGGTAAGTTTGTTCAAACTACTAGAAGGAGGAGATTGTACTTGGAATAACAGGGTGGAGCCAGTTCTGCCTCAGGACAGACATGAGATGGTAGGAGCCAGAAGAGAAAAGGCAGTCTCCCCACCCAGTATGTACAAGGCTTTCCTACTGAATCAAAGCTTCTCTTCCCAGATGACAAATTTGAGTCTTATTGTTGAAGATTTTTTTTTTTTCCCCATTGAGCAAGCTTCCTTATTCATAATCATTCAAAAAATTATTTCATGGACGTGAAGAAGTGAATTAGGTATCTAAAAGTGAACATGTTTTCTTTAAAACTGAAGTCTTTGCTTATAAAGAAATTATGTCCTAATAAATATTTTCACAAGGAGACAATACCATTTTCCTGCATTAAAAATGTGGACCTGTTGGAATTCCCTGGCAGTCCGGTGCTTAGAACTCGGAGCTTTCACTGGTCAGGAGAACTAAAATGCTGCAAGTTGTGTGGCATGGCCAAAAAAAAAAAAAGTGATCTGGGAGTGAGAATACTCAATCTTTTCTCAGTGAATGCCTCAGATCTACACCACACAGGATCTAGATCTAGAACTGTCTAATGTATTCTTGGAAATACTGTTCTTTATCCAAAGTAAGCTAACCACAGTAGTATTAGCAGAAATAATCTTCAGGAGGAAGTCTAGTGTGCAGGGTAGACAACAGCGGGCAGGTGGGCCATATGTATCCTTTGGTAACTGCCCACCATAAGTGTGGTGTCCAGAGGGTGGTTCCATAAATACTGTTCACTGACAACACCCAGGATTCATTCCTTCCTCCACTCTGCCCACACCCTCTTTCCATGAGATATTCCATTCTATAAATATGTTTTCTTTTTGACAACAAAAGTGATAAGCCTTAAGTGGAGCTTATTCCTGAGAGAAACTTAAGCATGAAAAGAGGAAAACAGAACAAGCAGTGCACAGCGTGTATAGGTGTGTGTCAGGAATTGGCTTGCTGATCTGAGCTTATGCCAACGAAGATAAGTGTGCAGCAGCACCCTATCTGCCTAAATTGGCAGTGGGAAAAATTCAGTCTGAGAAGCAATTTTTCCTATCAGCCCATTTTGCGAGTACCTCCTCCCACAGCCAAATGAAAGAAGAGTAGCTGGCTCCCTATCACCGTGGAGCAGCTGAAAAGGTGACACTGGGCTCCTCCTTGCAGGCGGGCTTCTGGCCAAGAGGAAAAGTATCTTCTCAGACTAAACAGATACACCCAGGTGAGCAAGGGCTGCTGTTTTTTAAAAAATTAGTAAGAAAGTAAAAACCAGGATATTAGACATTTGCCATTTCTCACTTCTTTCTCCTTCCCTCTAACTGATTCCATTTTCTTTTTGAAGACAAAGGACACATCTGGCTTTGAAATATAAATGTCCGACAGAAAAGCTGATAGGTGACAGCTGTTGGATACAAATTGTTAAGCTAAGCCACTGATAACATCAAACCATCTCATTTCCTGAGACAGATTAACATTACTTTGATGCTAGAAATGATATCTGAACAAATACAGAGGACCTAAAAGTTATCCCCACTTACTGAACACATTTTTCACCCTATCATTTCATCGTTATCCCATAGCTAGTCCAGAATCACTGTCAGCCACTCCTGCGTGTTTCTTGTGAAAAAGCGCACTCATTGCCACCCAATATGCTTGCAGCTACTATGGACAGCACCCTGTCCATTGCCCGGAGGAAAAAGGAAAGAGGAAACAGAAAAACTCTCTTTCCTGTGAGGTGTAGAAATGAGATCCTGCACGTTCAGTTACATTTTCCTCCTTTTCCGCGTCTTCAGTATTTAAAGAGATGTGAGATCACATTTAACTTTCCAAAGGCTGATGATACTGCCATCTAGTGAACACAGTCATCATACCAGAAAGACAAAAAGGTAAGTGCTCATGGGCCCATTATTTCTCAAGTACAGTTCAGGAAGTATAATAACCAACCTATTTTAATCTCATAAGTATCACTTATTATAACATTTTAAAAGAGGGGAAAAGGTACTAAAAGAAGGTTTGCAGTCTATGTATTATTCTTTGTATTATCAGCACAACAGGGGCCTAGAAGCAAACGCTACTTTCCTGTAACACACAGAAGCCCTGCACTTCCTCCAGCAGTGAGGGCTATGGCTGCACTTATGATCAGCACTTTGTTGATGGCATAGCCCACTAATCCATGTGTGGTGAGTACCTGTGCTTTTTTTGAGTAACTAGCTTATTGAATCCTAAAGACCCTGAGGCATGGATCTGGTCACAATTCTTTCCTTGCCTTGGCTGCTGGACAGCACAGAGTTAATCAACCTATGTCTAGTGTATTTACAAGCCCTTACACAATACATGTTCTATCTTCATCCCTCATTTCCTCTTCTGACTATTTCCCTCTGTCTGAGTAGCCTCACCCACTAATCATTAATTTCATTTTGTATATTCTTAAATCACCATAAATTCTTTTCTGAAAGACTGAGTACATACAAATGAAATCCATTCTTGTCATTTGTTATGTGTATGATGCCACAGTGGGAACCCTGATCATATAACCATAAATATATGGAAGACAAGTGTCATAGGTCATGGTGATTCCTGCCTTGTGTGGGTCCCCTTTCCACTTGTTAACTCCTCATTAGAAGAACAGCTGATGGTCAAAACCAGGATTCAGAGTTATTTCTCACTTACAATCACGGTCTTCTACATATTCCAGTATGGCCTCAGAAGACATCATCATCTTAGGGTGAAGGTTAAATTCATCCTTAGGATTTCATGTTAAATTTCTGCAGCTTCTTCACCTTAAGGGACTGCTTTTTCATTTTCCATCTGACAAATTCATTGACTATCACTGCTTTTATACCTTGTCCTATTTCTAAATACCTCTGGAGAAGGAAATGGCACCCACTTGGAGATAAGTCTAGAAACCCAGTTTAACATTACTGGAAACTAAAGTACCGAGTCAGTAAGGAACTTGGCCAGGTTAGCAGAACTCTTCGTTCAGTGACAATTATCTGAGACTTACTAAAAGATTCCTTAGTTTGCCTATTGTTTTTACAGGTAATAAGCTTGGACCAGGCACAATACTAGCAAATGGAATGCTGGGGACTGACAGCTAACAGCCCCACAGGCCAAAAACCACCATGCATGTCAGGTCGACCTTCCATATGAAATGAGGATGGAGACATGGCTGACAGGCAGAGTAATAAGGCAACCTAATTACACTCAGTCTGGAGTAGCAAAATGAGCACATACAGGACAGAGAGGACCTATTTTAGAGAAAAATAATTGTGAATAATTCAAAGAAACAACCAAAGTGCATTATTCTTCTACAGACTCATGGAATTAACATTTCTGTGAAGAATGATCTTATGTATGGGCTTCTTTCTCTTTGCTCAGCCACAATTCCCAGAAAAGTGGGAAAGACTACACATCTGATTTCTGCTGGTAGGTCTAGAAGATGAAATCAAACAGACACTCAGGTCACAGACTTGCAGCCGAAAGCATGTTCTTCCCTTAGTGTACCAGAACTGTCTCCACTGGCCCTCCTGGCTTTTCAAGCCTAGTCTTCACTCCAGGGCCTGGAGTATACAATTCCTCTTTTATCTAGAAGGATTCTTCAGTGACCTTTAAACCCAGGAAAGCTCAGGCCTGCTGGTTCCAGCTACCTCTTGATAGGGTCAAGGGGGGATGGAAATCACTTAACATTACCTGATACAGGAGACTGCACTTTGTCAACCAGCTACTATAGTAAACCAACACTTCACACTGCTGTGTCTTGCCCAAAGAAGGAACTGCTTCTTGGATTCCATTTTTCAAATCATATATATATATAAAAAAACACAGTACTTTATTTTTAAACTACACAGTATATCATCACTCTTTCCATATCATTCCATTCATCACTACTATCTTTTCTCATTCAATATGACCTGTGCTTAAGGGCTCACTTGGAATGGGACTGAGGTCCCACAGAGAATTTGTATTTTATATACTTCTACACCATGCTCATTTATTAGGATGATCATGCATTTATAATCAAAAAAGAGTCTTTGATAAATAGAAACTCTAGCCAAATCAAACCTTTAGCCTTGTTATTCTTGTGAATTTATCACAAAGAAATAATTTATAATGGCCTGAAGAAGTACCAAAGACTACATACAATCCACATTTTTAACTTTAGGAAGATGGTTTATAGATTATGGTACTTTAATATTATTAAATACTATTTATTGTTATAATTGTAAAGGCTTTGTAAATGAATGGAAATCTGTACCATCTTAGGTAAAAGTAGTACTCCAAATACACCACATAACTAAAATGTAAACTAAATGTATGTAAGAAAGATGAAATGTTATATTAGAGTAGTAGAATTTATATATAATTTAAAATATTTCACTGATTTTCTTTAACAAATAAATATAAAATACCTGCTACACAGTGGTTCGAGGAAAATTAATTTTACCATAGTTACAGACTAAGATACTGACCTACATCTCCTTTATTTAGAGTTACCTTCATTGGAATTTACAAGCCTTCCTAAATTTTGCTGAAGTTCACTAAAGAAGTTCCAATGACTTAAAAGATAAAACATAGTAGCAGAATCAAGGTCTACAGGGTCTCTCTAAAATGGACTTGAGGTAGGGATTAGAAATTTAAGGAATTCTTAAAATTTACAAACAAATCCATTTAAAATATAAGTCATAAACCTACCAAAGTTCTTTCTAAATAAAAATACTTCAATGGTATCACAAAAACATCATAATGATTAGTTTAATAACATATAAATTTTTTCTAGTCAAACCCAACTATTAGGTGTGGATAGTCTTTTTAAAACATTTTTATTGTTTCAACTGACTTTCCAAAGCCTTAGGGGTCAAGTTTTCTCCCCTTCAGATTCTCAGAACATAAAGATTTTCAGTGATCTTTCAGAATCTCAAGTCCCAGTAGGTAGATGGACAAGAAGGAACAGCAGGAGGCCAGTGGTGACCCAGAAAGCTACCAAGAAGTGTGAGTACGTGCTCATGTGTTGCTTCCCATGCTTCCATCCAAGAAAATGCTGTATCGAAACGATGGGTATGAATGCATCCATTATGCATTATCACCACTGCCTTATCCCACTCATAGACTCAATACTGGCTCAGCTCACCTCCCTTGGCGACAATCTGGACTGTCAACTAGGGTGGAGGCTCTTAAGTAACTTTACGAGTTGGCTTCATCTAGGTAGCTTCTCAGGTGTGTTTCAAGGGTCACACCATAAAAACTGACAACATTTTGTGAACAATGTGTCAGGTCTGTTTATCCCCTTGGTTTGAAGAAGGACAGACTGACCAAATCAGCCCAGCCTGGGTAATGACTACATTACTCTGAGGTAGAGATTGCAGATACAGCCCACCCTTGTGATCCTCAACTCACTTACAGTTTGCACATGCAAATACCCTCAAGTTAACTATCTTCATCTCAGATGCTCTAAGATAATCACCTTTTCCCAATATAACACTGTGCTGCAATTCATGGAGTCGCAAAGTGTCGGACACGACTGAGCAACTGAACTGTACTGAATATAGCATTGTTCAATAGAGATTTTTTTAAAAGCCAAAATATTTCTTTTAGGTCTTAAAGAGAATACACAAATACTAATAAAGGATAGTTGACCTATTTATTGACATAGAATGTGAAACACATCAAATGAGTCATTTATGTTGTCACTCTCAAAGTTTTATACTCTTTACTTCAAAGATTCCATGGTATTAGATACATCACATAGATACACACATACACATGGAAATTTTCAAAGGGTGAACAAATGATGTATACTATGCACAACTAACTAAGGATAGCAGAAACATGAAAAAGGAGTTGCTATGGTGCTTCCCAGCAACCAGCCTAATTTCAATACCACATCTATCCCAGTGCTTTTTTCTTTGCCTAAAAGTCCTTGCCACCTTACCAAGTGCTTCCCTCCAAGCACAGGAAGTTAAGAGAACAAGGAAAGGGAGAAGTTACAGACATCCTTATAGCCCTGGAAGTAAACATTTCTAGAACTCTACTTCTGGGTTGGGTGAAGAAAGTAAGGCCGGCCCTTCTGGACTGGGGTGAGGCAGGTATGTGCAGCTGATCCTGGAACTGGGTGGAAGCAGGAATCTGCACAAGAACCAACAAGTTCACAGGAGAGGCAGCGACTGAACGTGTGTTTAGCAGTCTTCACCATCTGTTTTCAAGTGGATTAAGATTTGCCAAATTTAACCTACCTTAGTGCCATCCTGAATGACCCAACAGCATGCAAACGGATTAAGGAAGGTGAAAGAGGGTATCATTTACTGATGACCAGTCTAAGAGTCAGTTTTAAAGAATGATCCATGAAAAACTCCTAAACTGGAATTTCACTCCCATCCCCAAAGTTTTTCCTAAGGATAAAACACTTAAAAATCTGTGTTTGTTTTCTACATTTGTGATTCTACTTCTGTTGTGTAAATAAGTTCATCTGTACTCCCTTCTTTTTAGATTCCAGAAAACAAACTTATGGTTACCAGGTGATAATGGGGAAGACAGATAAACTGCGAGGCTGGGATTGACACACACACACTACGATATATAAAACAACTAACTAATAAGGACCTACTGTACAGCACAGGGAACTCTACTCAGTATTCTGTAATGGCCTATATGGGAAAAGAATCTAGACAAGAGTGGATATATGTATAACTGAGTCACTTTGCTATACAACTGAAACACAACATTGTAAATCAACTATACCTCCATTTTTTTTTAAAGCTACTAAGGAAAAAAATAAAAATAAAAATCTGAATGGATGATTATGCTTTACCAGTTTCTTCAGGGAGAGGGGGGGCCCCCAGGGAGGCCTCCTTCCCTAGCTCCTTCTTTGCCCTATAGCTATGCTCAACCTGGACCAACCTGGACCAACTGGATCAACCCACTCACTTCCTGGGTAAACATGATCCTGTTTTTTTTTTTTTTTAAACTTAGAATTTTCTTATAGCATGTCATCCACAGCTATTCATTTTTTTTAAATCTCCTCACCTCTCCAGCTGCAGAGAAGGGATGTGCGTGTGCATGTGCATATAATATATATTTACATAAATATAAATATGCATATATTTCTTAGTGTTTATGTTCTTTCACTTCTTTATCCCTTTGTCCAGGCTGATCACCTTACCTACCATAGGAGGGCTTCTTTGTTTTTCTCTCACTCCTTGAAGCCCAGTGTAGATATTGCCTCCTCTAGGAAGCCTTTTCTGATTTCCTCACCTCACCCCACGATAAATGCCCCTTTCTAGTGCTTTCATAGTGCTCTATGCATAACTTCAAAGGGCTTAACATACTGTTAAGATTTTGTTTTTACTGCCTTTTTTTTTTTTGGTTCTTTCTTCAATTAATCCATTAGTTTCTTTGGGGGATGCAGTCTTCTATTTCTTTACTCCAGCACTGACCCATATAGCAAATAATAACTACCTAAAAATCCTTGCTCCATGCTTGAATGAGTTCCACTTTGCTCATATACATGTTGTTGGTAACTGCCGTATTTTATGCAAAATGGCATACTTAAATGCCTCCCTTTCATCACTTGGAAATCAGATATTATTTCCCTCATGAGATTGCCCTATAGAATCACTGATAGGGAAGATTAAAAAGTGATTAACAGGAGGAGTTCAAGTTCTAGTCTCATACTTTCTATACGCAGCATCTCTTTGAAAACATTTTAACCATAAACTTACAGTACATACACATTACAAAATATATTTAAAACACATCCTTATAGCAAGACATTTTGTAGTGAAATGTCTTTTAGACTCTTCAGCAGATGGACCTGATGTGCTCCAACCACAATACTGTGAAACTGCTTACTTCACTGCATAGAGTAGTTTTCCCATGTGTGCCATTCTCACTGCTATTCATTCTTCAGGTTGTTGTTAGCCACTAAGTCGGGTCTGACTCTTTTGCGACCCCATGGACTAGCCTGCTGGGCTCCCCTGTCCATGGGATTTTGCAGGCAAGAATATTGAAGTGGGTTGCCATTTCCCACTCATTCTTCAAGACCCCAAAGCAAATGCCACTCTTCCATGGAGGCTTCCTCAATCAAACTAGACAGAAAGCATCCTCTAAAGCATCCTCTAGTCTCCTACAGTGTTCTTTGCCTTATTTGTCTTTGTATCATCCACCACAGCATGATGTCATGTATGTTTATGAGCATATCCAACAGATGCTCAACAACTACCATAGCAACAATGGCCCTTTACAGTTCTTTGTATGTATGATAGACAAAAATGAGAAACAGACTAAATATTCAGCATCAGGGGGACAGCTTAGCAAGAACCATGGCACATAGCACAACAGCATATTATGTTCCTAAAATATGACTTCTGTCCATTTATGAAAACATGCACATAAAATAATGCTGTGGAGAAAAAATACACAAACAGAATATGAATGGTGGTCCAGTTTTTTTAATTTCTGGGTATACATTTACCAGGCAATTTTAAGTTAAATAAACTTGACATTAATTCATGTTATTTTTTGTTTACATTCATATTATATCACATGACACTCATCTTAAATTCTTCTGCATTTAATATGTAGCCAGGGTGGTCTCACTACCTTAGAAATTATCAAAAGCATCCCCAGTGACCAATGCCTAAGAATCCTCTTAAGTGCTTTAATACTGCTTCAAGTCCAAATTCTCAACAGACTTAGAGGAGCTTTACTTGTTATTCAGTAGCTGCTATGAAATACACCCTATCTGAAACCATCAAACCAAGTCATACAAAAAGCCAACTCAAAGCTAACCTCTGTACCCTTGGCTATGTTAAGAGCAAGGGATTCAGTCAGTATGAGTGTTAGGGCAAGCCATGGAGACCAAAAAAAACCAAAGAAAAAAGGATGAGAACCAAGAGGGTGGGGGAGGGTGTCTGTCATTACATCACTGCCCGCTATCTGGGCCTTCCCCTTCCAGGGACTGCATGCAGCATGGACGGCAGGGCTCACTCTCCGTCCATGCACACCTGAACTCACTGCACTGGGTCACGAGTCCAAATATTCTAAAATAAGGAAATTCTAATGACAAAAAAAAACGTTTCATGTCAAATATTTGACTTTAGGGAGTCAGACCTCAGTGTTCTACTTACATCAGTTCTTCCCAAGTTTTAAGAGTCTGCAAATGGCACATACTTGATTTTAACAATCTTTTCCCTACATTTCATTTTCTAAGTCACTTCCTTAGGTGTCACTTAAAATACAAGGCAGTAGTAATAAGATACTTCCCATCTCTGATAAAAAACGGACTTGGACTAATTTCTTCTTCCCAACATGGTAATGTTTTCAATAGTTTTTTAGTACAATGACAAGAACTTTCTCTGAAAGATTAGTTGTGAGTGGGTGGTTCTACTGTCTGCCTCAGATGCACATATAGTAAACATAAAATGCTCTGACAATTTCCATTTCCTAGTGGAAGTGTCACTCACATGAAAGTCACATGACTTTTTCTATACAAATCCAATAGTCAAACAGAATCTTTTAGTGTTTCCTTGTGATTGCTGTGTTTATGCTATCCTTCACTTCTCTTTTTAGCCTAAGAAGGAAATTTTCAGACTACATAAGCCGGATAGCTCCTTCACATCCCAACCCATCCATCACAGCAAAATCCTTTAATATCTTAAGTCCAACATCTACAACCATACTTGTCCAGAATCTGTAAGGTAGGTTTTTAATGATATGCCAGATGAAAACCCATCCTCCTCCTTTTCTCAAGACCATTTTCTTCCAAAAGAATATCTCATCATGAGCTCAGTGTCATCAGATGCTCACACCTTAGCAATTTAGGAAGGGTAACTGTACATGCGGCTGAAGTTAGGGCTTTTTACTTATCCCAGGTATGTTCCCAGTTGCATCATTCTGCCAGGCTTCCTGAATGCAAACTGTACACCACTAATGGGTGTGGGGTGAAGCCATGGGCATTCGTACCAAAGGTCAAGGCAGTCACAACTGATTTATATTTATAGTCCACACACGGCCATATTTAGTGCTTCATTTTGTCTGCCATTAAATACAATACTCTTCCAGTTTGAAGCAGGAGTCTACTCACAGGAAAGAAAGTCAGTCTAAGAGAAAAGTTATGTTAAGTTTCAAGAAAAAGTATGATTGTATCATCTGGGAGCAATATAACTTTCCTCATACCTAGTATTTTATTTATTTATTTATTTATTATTATTATTTTTAATATTTTGTATTTTATTCATTTTTTTTCTAATTTTATTTTATTTTTAAACTTTACATAATTGTATTAGTTTTGCCAAATATCAAAATGAATCCGCCACAGGTATACATGTGTTCCCCATCCCGAACCCTCCTCCCTCCTCCCTCCCCATACCATCCCTCTGGGCCGTCCCAGTGCACCAGCCCCAAGCATCCAGCATCGAACCTGGACTGGCAACTCGTTTCCTACATGATATTTTACATGTTTCATTGCCATTCTCCCAAATCTTCCCACCCTCTCCCTCTCCCACAGAGTCCATAAGACTGTTCTATATATCAGTGTCTCTTTTGCTATCTCGTACACCAGGTTATTGTTACCATCTTTCTAAATTCCATATATATGCGTTAGTATACTGTATTTATGTTTTTCCTTCTGGCTTACTTCACTCTGTATAATAGGCTCCAGTTTCATCCACCTCATTAGAACTGATTCAAATGTATTCTTTTTAATGGCTGAGTAATACTCCATTGTGTATATGTACCACTGCTTTCTTATCCATTCATCTGCTGATGGACATCTAGGTTGCTTCCATGTCCTGGCTATTATAAACAGTGCTGCGATGAACACTGGGGTACACGTGTCTCTTTCCCTTCTGGTTTCCTCAGTGTGTATGCCCAGCAGTGGGATTGCTGGATCATAAGGCAGTTCTATTTCCAGTTTTTTAAGGAATCTCCACACTGTTCTCCATAGTGGCTGTACTAGTTTGCATTCCCACCAACAGTGTAAGAGGGTTCCCTTTTCTCCACACCCTCTCCAGCATTTATTGCTTATAGACTTTTGGATCGCAGCCATTCTGACTGGTGTGAAATGGTACCTCATAGTGGTTTTGATTTGCATTTCTCTGATAATGAGTGATGCTGAGCATCTTTTCATGTGTTTGTTAGCCATCTGTATGTCTTCTTTGGAGAAATGTCTATTTAGTTCTTTGGCCCATTTTTTCATTGGATTGTTTATTTTTCTGGAGTTGAGCTGTAGGAGTTGCTTATATATTTTTGAGATTAGTTGTTTGTCGGTTGCTTCATTTGCTATTATTTTCTCCCATTCTGAAGGCTGTCTTTTCACCTTGCTAATAGTTTCCTTTGATGTGCAGAAGCTTTTAAGGTTAATTAGGTCCCATTTGTTTATTTTTGCTTTTATTTCCAATATTCTGGGAGGTGGGTCATAGAGGATCCTGCTGTGATGTATGTCGGAGAGTGTTTTGCCTATGTTCTCCTCTAGGAGTTTTATAGTTTCTGGTCTTACGTTTAGATCTTTAATCCATTTTGAGTTTATTTTTGTGATTGGTGTTAGAAAGTGGTCCAGTTTCATTCTTTTACAAGTGGTTGACCAGATTTCCCAGCACCACTTGTTAAAGAGATTGTCTTTAATCCATTGTATATTCTTGCCTCCTTTGTCAAAGATAAGGTGTCCATATGTGCGTGGATTTATCTCTGGGCTTTCTATTTTATTCCATTGATCAATATTTCTGTCTTTGTGCCAGTACCATACTGTCTTGATAACTGTGGCTTTGTAGTAGAGCCTGAAGTCAGGTAGGTTGATTCCTCCAGTTCCATTCTTCTTTCTCAAGATCGCTTTGGTTATTCGAGGTTTTTTGTATTTCCATACAAATTGTGAAATTATTTGTTCTAGCTCTGTGAAGAATACTGTTGGTAGCTTGATAGGGATTGCATTGAATCTATAAATTGCTTTGGGTAGTATATTCATTTTCACTATATTGATTCTTCCAATCCATGAACATGGTATATTTCTCCATCTATTAGTGTCCTCTTTGATTTCTTTCACCAGTGTTTTATAGTTTTCTATATATAGGTCTTTAGTTTCTTTAGGTAGATATATTCCTAAGTATTTTATTCTTTCCATTGCAATGGTGAATGGAATTGTTTCCTTAATTTCTCTTTCTGTTTTCTCATTATTAGTGTATAGGAATGCAAGGGATTTCTGTGTGTTGATTTTATATCCTGCAACTTTACTATAGTCATTGATTATTTCTAGTAATTTTCTGGGGGAATCTTTAGGGTTTTCTATGTAGAGGATCATGTCATCTGCAAATAGTGAGAGTGTTACTTCTTCTTTTCCAATTTGGATTCATTTTATTTCTTTTTCTGCTCTGATTGCTGTGGCCAAAACTTCCAAAACTATGTTGAATAGTAATGGTGAAAGTGGGCACCCTTGTCTTGTTCCTGACTTTAGAGGAAATGCTTTCAATTTTTCACCATTGAGGATAATGTTTGCTGTGGGTTTGTCATATATAGCTTTTATTATGTTGAGGTATGTTCCTTCTATTCCTGCTTTCTGGAGAGTTTTTATCATAAATGGATGTTGAATTTTGTCAAAGGCTTTCTCTGCATCTATTGAGATAATCATATGGTTTTTATTTTTCAATTTGTTAATGTGGTGTACTACATTGATTGATTTGCGGATATTGAAGAATCCTTGCATCCCTGGGATAAAGCCCACTTGATCATGGTGTATGATCTTTTTAATGTGTTGTTGGATTCTGATTGCTAGAATTTTGTTAAGGATTTTTGCATCTATGTTCATCAGTGATATTGGCCTGTAGTTTTCTTTTTTTGTGGCATCTTTGTCAGGTTTTGGTATTAGGGTGATGGTGGCCTCATAGAATGAGTTTGGAAGTTTACCTTCCTCTGCAATTTTCTGGAAGAGTTTGAGCAGGATAGGTGTTAGCTCTTCTCTAAATTTTTGGTAGAATTCAGCTGTGAAGCCGTCTGGACCGGGGCTTTTGTTTGCTGGAAGATTTTTGATTACAGTTTCAATTTCCATGCTTGTGATGGGTCTGTTAAGATTTTCTATTTCTTCCTGGTCCAGTTTTGGAAAGTTGTACTTTTCTAAGAATTTGTCCATTTCTTCCATGTTGTCCATTTAATTGGCATATAATTGTTGATATACCTAGTATTTTATATCTAGGAACCAAAGGCCTGACAATAGCTAAGCCCAAAGGAAAAAAACCCTAATATTAAAAAATCATTAAAAAAATCCTGGCACAAAGACAGAAATATAGATCAATGGAACAAAATAGAAAGCCCAGAGATAAATCCACGCACATATGGACACCTTATCTTTGACAAAGAAGGCAAGAATAAACAATGGAGAAAAGACAATCTCTTTAACAAGTGGTGCTGGGAAAACTGGTCAACCACTTGTAAAAGAATGAAACTAAAACACTTTCTAACACCATACACAAAAATAAACTCAAAATGGATTAAAGATCTAAACTTAAGACCAGAAACTATAAAACTCCTAGAGGAGAACATAGGCAAAACACTCTCTGACATACATCACAGCAGGATCCTCTATGACCCACCTCCCAGAATATTGGAAATAAAAGCAAAAATAAACAAATGGGACCTAATTAAAATTAAAAGCTTCTGCACAACAAAGGAAACTATAAGCAAGGTGAAAAGACAGCCTTCAGAATGGGAGAAAATAATAGCAAATGAAGCAACTGACAAAGAATTAACCTCAAAAATATACAAGCAACTCCTGCACTCAATTCCAGAAAAATAAATGACCCAATCAAACAGTGGGCCAAAGACCTAAACAGACATTTCTCCAAAGAAGACATACAGATGGCTAACAAACACATGAAAAGATGCTCAACATCACTCATGATCAGAAAAATGCAAATCAAAACCACAATGAGGTACCATTTCACGCCAGTCAGAATGGCTGCGATCCAAAAGTCTATAAGCAATAAATGCTGGAGAGGGTGTGGAGAAAAGGGAACCCTCTTACACTGTTGGTGGGAATGCAAACTAGTACAGCCACTATGGAGAACAGTGTGGAGATTCCTTAAAAAACTGGAAATAGAACTGCGATACAACCCAGCAATCCCACTGCTGGGCGTACACACCGAGGAAACCAGAATTGAAACAGACACGTGTACCCCAATGTTCACTGCAGCACTGTTTATAATAGCCAGGACATGGAAGCAACCTAGATGTCCATCAGCAGATGAATGGATAAGAAAGCAGTGGTACATATACACAATGGAGTATTACTCAGCCATTAAAAAGAATACATTTGAATCAGTTCTAATGAGGTGGATGAAACTGGAGCCTATTATACAGAGTGAAGTAAGCCAAAAAGAAAAACACCAATACAGTATACTAACACATATATATGGAATTTAGAAAGATGGTAACGATAACCCTGTATGCAAGACAGCAAAAGAGACACAGATGTATAGAACAGTCTTTTGGACTCTGTGGGAGAGGGCGAGGGTGAGATGATTTGGGAGAATGGCATTGAAACATGTAAAATATCATCTGTGAAATGAATCGCCAGTCCAGGTTTGATGCATGATACAGGATGCTCGGGGCTGGTGCACTGGGATGACCCAAAGGGATGGTATAGGGAGGGAGGTGGGTTCAGGATGGGGAACACATGTACACCTGTGGTAGATTCATGTTGATGTATGGAAAAACCAATACAATATTGTAATTAGCCTCCAATGAAAATAAATTTATATTAAAAAATAAATAAAAGAAAAAAAACATTGAAACAAAACAAAAAAATCCTTTTAAGTATTTTAGAATATAAAAATACTTTGAAGGAAAGGCAATCATAGAGACATTCTCATCTTTATTGACATGAAGATAGCCACAGTATATACTATGTGGAATGAGCAGTGAACTCAGACAAAATTCAGACCATTCTCTGGCTAAATGTGCAATCCTGGATAAGTCATTTAACCTGCCAAGCACTGAGTTCCATTTCTAAAAAATTAGGAGGTTAATGCAAAGAAATAGAGGAAAACAATAGAATGGGAAAGACTAGAGATCTCTTCAAGAAAATCAGAGATACCAAAGGAATATTTCATGTAAAGATGGGCTCGATAAAGGGCAGAAATGGTATGGACCTAACAGAAGCAGAAGATATTAAGAAGAGATGGCAAGAATACACAGAAGAAATGTACAAAAAAGAGCTTCACGACCCAGATAATCACGATGGTGTGATCACTGACCTAGAGCCAGACATCCTGGAATGTGAAGTCAAGTGGGCCTTAGAAAGAATCACTACTAACAAAGCTAGTGGAGGTGATAGAATTCCAGTTGAGCTATTCCAAATCCTGAAAGAGGATGCTGTGAAAGTACTGCACTCAATATGCCAGCAAATTTGGAACACTCAGCAGTGGCCACAGGACTGGAAAAGGTCAGTTTTCATTCCAATCCCAAAGAAAGGCAATGCCAAAGAATGCTCAAACTACCACACAATTGCACTCATCTCATATGCTAGTAAAGTAATGCTCAAAATTCTCCAAGCCAGCCTTCAGCAATATGTGAATCGTGAACTTCCTGAGGTTCAAGCTGGTTTTAGAAAAGGCAGAGGAACCAGAGATCAAATTGCCAACATCCGCTGGATCATAGAAAAAGCAAGAGAGTTTCAGAAAAACATCTATTTCTGCTTTATTGACTAGGCCAAAGCCTTTGACTGTGTGGATCACAATAAACTGTGGAAAATTCTGAAAGAGATGGGAATACCAGGCCACCTGATCTGCCTCTTGAGAAATTTGTATGCAGGTCAGGAAGCAACAGTTAGAACTGGACATGGAACAACAGACTGGTTCCAAATAGGAAAAGGAGTTCATCAAGGCTGTATATTGTCACCCTGTTTATTTAACTTATATGCAGAGTACATCATGAGAAACGCTGGACTGCAAGAAACACAAGCTGGAATCAAGATTGCAGGGAGAAATATCAATAACCTCAGATATGCAGATGACACCACCTTTATGGCAGGAAGTGAAGAGGAACTCAAAAGCCTCTTGATGAAAGTGAAAGTGGAGAGTGAAAAAGTTGGCTTAAAACTCAACAGATCTTAAAGATCTTCAGAAAATGAAGATCATGGCATCCAGGCCCATCACTTCATGGGAAATAGATGAGGAAACAGTGGAAACAGTGTCAGACTTTATTTTTCTGGGCTCCAAAATCACTGCAGATGGTGACTGCAGCCATGAAATTAAAAGACGCTTACTCCTTGGAAGGAAAGTTATGACCAACCTAGATAGCATATTCAAAAGCAGAGACATTACTTTGCCAACAAAGGTCTGCCTAGACAAGGCGATGGTTTTTCCTGTGGTCATGTATGGATGTGAGAGTTGGACTGTGAAGCAGGCTGAGCGCCGAAGAACTGATGCTTTTGAACTGTGGTGTTGGACAAGACTCTTGAGACTCCCTTGGACTGCAAGGAGGTCCAACCAGTCCGTTCTGAAGGAGATCAGCCCTGGGATTTCTTTGGAAGGAATGATGCTAAAGCTGAAACTCCAGTACTTTGGCCACCGCATGGGAAGAGTTGACTCCTTGGAAAAGACTCTGATGCTGGGAGGGATTGGGGGCAAGAGGAGAAGGGGACGACAGAGGATGAGATGGCTGGATGGCATCACTGACTCGATGGACGTGAGTCTGAGTGAACTCCAGGAGTTGGTGATGGACAGGGAGGCCTGGTGTGCTGCGATTCACGGGGTCGCAAAGAGTTGGACACGACTGAGCGACTCATCTGATCTGGTTAGGATAAAATGAGATGATATTTGCAAACTCCCCAACACAATGTCTGGTATACGGTGCCTATTTAATAAATTATTATAATTAGCTTATCATCATTATTTATCATGTCTCCAGGAAAGAGTTGGAATAAAGAACCCAAATAATCAGAACAATACTTGTTTGGTAATTTGAATATTACCTCTAATTTTAACCTTAAACATATCTATCAACTGTACCCCAAAGTCAAGATTCTATAGGATGAGAAGGTTTTTTTGCTGAAATATAGGGCCAATGACACTCCACCTGCTTCCTCAACCATGACTTAATGTAAAACAAAAGCATGTACGGAAAGTTTAAAACAATTTTGGAAATTTTAAAAGAGAAAAATTTAAAGTGCATTTTCTCTTTTTAATTAAAATAGAACACATTAATACTAACACAATAAATAAAATATTTCTCTGTTCTAGATGAGGGAAAGGAAAAGAGAATGATGATTGATGTAGGAACTATTCAGAATAAGCAACTACTAAATGTTAATGTGGTGTCTCTCCACATAACTAATTACAGGCACCAGGAACAAGTCTCAAACTACTAACCTTTAAACTGGATGCAAGACACCCAACCTATTCTTTGTAAATTCTTTTGGCTGA
This sequence comes from Bos taurus, assembly GCF_002263795.3. Taxonomy (NCBI): domain Eukaryota; kingdom Metazoa; phylum Chordata; class Mammalia; order Artiodactyla; family Bovidae; genus Bos; species Bos taurus. Next base: position 43,893,905 of record NC_037335.1, read on the forward strand.
TTGACCATACAATGATTAGTTATCAAAGCTACTTCAAGCTCACTTATGGCTGCAAAGATAATTTATACATTTAAATGTCAAGATATAGCCAGGTATATTTTCAAAACATTGTAACACTAGGCTTTATTTACCAGCTAAGGATTATACCATATTATACCTAATCCTACTCTCAAATTAAAGTATATCAGAAGTGGGAACAATATGAAAATTTCTTACAAAATGCCAAAGCCAAGAGGAAAATGTACCTGAAAAATTCACCTTTTAAAATTATGATATAAACTTGATTCTTGTTGAAAAAGGAACCAGAGACACTTTCTCTCTACATAAGAAACAGTGGTAAAACCCACGAACGAATTTTGAAGTAGAGCAAAATGCTTAGGAAGATCATTATCACTATAGACAAACATATTTGCAACTATTATCATCTCAATCATCATACATAAAATATGCCTTGAATTATGCTTTGTTTTCACAGAAACTTCTAGCCAAAAGAGTTTGGATATAATAACAGAAATACAGAGGACCAAAAATTATTCTGATTACTTTAAAATACAGAATGGACGGAAAATGGAGTCAAAAATCCAGAGAAACTGATACTATGTAACCACTCACTAAAAACCACATCACTTTTGCTGTATTCTTCCCCTAAAAGCATACTGCTACTACTGCTAAGTCACTTCAGTCATGTCCGACTCTGTGTGACCCCATAGACGGCAGCCCACCAGGCTCCCCCATCCCTGGGACTCTCCAGGCAAGAACATTGGAGTGGGTTGCCACTTCCTTCTCCAATGCATGAAAGTGAAAAGGGAAAGGGAAGTTGCTCAGTTGTGTCTGACTCTTAGTGACCCCATGGACTGCCGCCTACCAGGCTCTACCATCCATGGGGTTTTCCAGGCAAAAGTACTGGAGTGGGATGCCACTGCCTTACATAACCTCAAAGTAAACATCAGAAAAGCTCAAATTCATAGTGGCACCCCACTTCAGTACTCTTGCCTGGAAAATCCTATGGATGGAGAAGCCTGGTGGGCTGCAGTCCATGGGGTCGCTAAGAGTCAGAAACGACTGAGTGACTTCACTTTCACTTTGCACTTTCATGCATTGGAGAGGGAAATGGCAACCCACTCCAGTGTTCTTGCCTGGAGAGTCCCAGGGATGGGGGAGCCTGGTGGGCTGCCGTCTATGGGGCCGCAAAGAGTCGGACACGACTGAAGCGACTTAGCAGTAGCAGTTAGCACTGCTCAAAAATATTAGTAGCAAGATCATGAAAGACAAGGAAAGGCTGAGGAACTGTCACAAAGTATAGAAATCTAAAGAGACAGAAAAACTAAATGCAGTTTGGATCCTGGAACAGAAAAAGGACATTAGTATAAAACTGTATGTAATGCTAATAAGGTCTGTAGTTGAGCTAAAAGTATCTTATCAACTTAAAATTTCCTGATAACTGATAAGAGCACTATGGTTATGTAAGATGTTAACATTAGGGGAATCTGGCTGAAGGGTATACATGAACTCTGTATTATCTTTTGCAACTTTTCTTCAAGTCTAAAATTTGAGAATAAAATAATTTTTATTATTTCAAAATAAAAATGTTTTTTAAAAAAACATATGGTTGAGGAAAGCAACTGTTGTATCCTTACTTCTCGCTTCCATTTGGTCTTCTTTACTTTGAGCATATTTTTTTATGAAAGCATATTCTTTTATGAAAAAAAAAAGTATATTCCTCTGCTTTACCTAGTTAACCACAGACAAGCATAGAAAGGTATGAGGTAAGATTCAGTGTGAAAAAATATCACAGTGACCTTCCCCCAAAATGAATATGGTCTGCTTTCTGGAGTTTAGCTAAGCTTTTCAGTTAGTCTAGAACAAATCAAAGTCTAACTTTAGAACATGTTAGCAAATTCCCAAAGTGGTCCTTCTTGGATGGCCAAACAAGAAAATACTAGGTGTTCAAAGAATCTGTCAACCAGGCAAAAGATCTTTTGGCATAAAATTCAAAGATATTTAAGAGTGACTGCCAGCAATGGGTCACTTTTAAAGAAAGATATGTTAGGAGTGGGGTGGGGTGTACAAAAGGCAAAAGAGAGAAAAGCTCAAGAGGTGTCTATGTGCTACTAGCTGCTTCCTTACCTGACAACAGTAAACTGGACTGACAGTGAATCTTAAAACACCTTGTTCACAAATCTCACAAACATACCAAAAAGGATTTTATTACTTACATTCTATTTAGATTACTACATTTATTAGTATATTACATGGGTTAGTCACACTCTTTCCTCCTCTTTCCCTCAAACATTTAATTACTCATTGTGATGCTCTTAGATAACATTAAATAGCATCTATGCCCACAGTAGATAGGCACTTAAAAACAAAAACAAGATCACTTACTGTCCATCAAAAGATATATGCACTTTTTTTGCCTAAGTAATTTTATTTACAGGAATTTACCTTAAAGATATACTCATACAAGTATACACTGATGAAGGTAAAGATTGTTATTTTTTGCAATGTTTAGAACAGAAAAAAACTGAAAACACACTAAATTCTCATTAAAATATAACTTTTAAACAAAACAGTACAAAAAGGTACTCTGCAGCATTTAAGAAGAATAAGGTCCATCTAGATGTACTGACAAAGAATGTATTCATAATCTATAATTAAGTAAAATAAGTTAAAATGTAAACAAAATATAAGTCTACAAAAAAGTGAATATGTGTATATATATATTATATATATATGTATATTGTATATATAATATATGAAAGGATGTATACCAAACTTAAGAAGAATCACTCTAGGAAAACATCTGTAGAGACAGTGGGGTTCTTAACTAATTTTTAAAATAACTAGTGGAGATCATTCTTTTACCTTTAAATTTTAAAAAAGTAAAAATAATGTATAAGCAGTTGTGTTTCTATACATCGAGAACAAACAATCTAATTGAAAAAAACAAGAAAACGATTTATGATTGTATCCAAAGAATAAAATACTTAAGAATAAATTTAATGGAGACAAAAGACTTACACACTGAAAACTACAAAACACTGCTGAAAGAAAATAAGGAAGACCCATATAAATAGAAAGATATCCTATGTTCATGAATTAGAAGACTTAACACTGCTAAGATGACAACACTATCCCATATCATCTACAGATTCAACACAATTCCTATCAAAATTCTCCTTTTCTCCAGAAATGGTAAAGCTGATTCTTAAATTCATATGGAAATAAAAGGGGATCCTGAATAGCTAAAATGGTACCGAAGGAGAAAAACAAAGTTGGAGGACTCACATTTTCCCAATTTCATCTTACTACAAAGCTACAGTAATCAAAACAGTGTAGTATTGGAATAAGATTAGGTATATAAATCAATGGAGCAGAACTCAGAGTGCAGAAACAAACTCTTACACACATGGCCAACTGGTTTTTCAAGAGGGTGCAAAGATTCTTCAATGTAGAAAGATAAACTCTTCAATAAATATGCTGAGACAATCAGATATCCATACACAAAAGAATCCAGTTGGATTCTCTATCGCACACAGTATGAAAAATTAACTCAAAATGGATTAATGTTCTAAATATAACAGATAAAAGCATAAAATACTTAAAAGAAAATAAAAAGGTGAATCTTCCTGACTTTGGATTAGGAAGCAATGGACTCTTAGATGTGACCCCAAAAGCATGTCCAACAAAGGAAAAATAAAGATCCTTGAGCTCTTTCAAAAAAAAAAAAAAAAACTTTTGTGCAAAGGACATTATCAAGACACTCCTGGGCATATATCTGGAGAAAAACATGATCCAAAAGGATACATGCACCCCAATGTTCACTGCAGGACCGTTTACAACAGCCAAGACATGGAAGCAACCTAAATGTCCATCGACAGATGAACAGACAAAGAAGATGTGGTACATATGTACAATGGAATATTACTTGGCCATTAAAAAGAATGTTATAATGCCATTTGCAGCAACATGGATGGACCTAGAGATTGCCATACTGAGTGAAATAAGTGAGAGAGAGGAGAAAAACTATATGACGTTCCTTATATGTGGAATCTAAAAAGAAATTATATAAATGAACTCACAAAACAGAAAGAGACTCATGGGAAGGGCAAGTTAGGGAGTTTGGGATGGATAGGTGAACACTGCTATATTTAAAATGGATAATCAATAAGAACCAATTGTATAGCACATGGAACTCTGTTTAACTTAATGTGGCAGCCTCGATGGGAAGGGGGTTTGGGGGAGAATAGATACGTGTATATGTATGGCTGAGTCCCTTCAGTGTTCACCTGAAACTATCACAACATTGTTAACAGGTTATACCCCAATACAGAATAATTTTTTAAAAAAGTGAAAAGACAACCTAAAGAATGGGAGAAAATATTTGTAAACTATATATCTGGAAAGGGTCTAATATCCAGAATGTAAAACAACTCTTACGACTCAACAATAAAAACAACGCAGTGTTAAATGGGCAAAGGACTTGAACAAACACTCCTCCAAAGAAGATATGCAAGTGGCCAATAAGCACATGAAAAGATGATCAACATCATTAGTTACTAGGGAAATATAAATCAAAACCATAATGAAATAGCACTTCGTCTTAAAAATGGACTATAATTTTTTTTAATAAAGGAAAAATAAGTGTTGGCAAGGATGGAGAGAAATACGAACTTTAAGCATTGTGGGTGGGAATATAAATGGTTCAGCTGTTACAGAAAACAGTTTGGCAGTTTTTCAAAAAAGTTACACAGAATTACCATATAACCAAGCAATTCTACCTCTAGGTATATACCTCTGAAACTGAAAACAGGAACTCAAATACTTATGCACCCGTGTTCACAGCAGTGTTACTCACAACAATGAAAAGGCAGAAAAACTCAAATGTCCATCAATGGTGAATGGATAAACAAACTGTGACATATCCATACAGTAGAATATATTATTCAGTCATAAAATGGCTGATACATGCTACAACCTGGATGAGCCTCAAAAACACACTAAATGAAAAAACCTGACACATAAGGTCACATAATGTATAACACTTACATGATATATCCAGAATCATGACATAATAGAGACAGCACAGAAGGGGCTGCCAGGAGCAGTGGCAGGAGGAAACAGGGAGTTACTGCTTAATACATCTAGGGTTTTTTTTTGAGGTAATAGAATGCTTTGGAACTAGAGAGAGATGGCTGCTGCATAACACTCTGAATGTGATAAATGCCACTGAATTGTTCATTTTTAAATGGTTCCTTTTTTGTTGGTGGTATTATGTGAATTTCATCTCATTAACAATAAATACAACTTTAGAAATAATGTACAGGTAAGATCAAAACACCATTGCCACTGAGTTACTTACCCTGGAATAGTAAGACTGATACCAGTGTGGAAGGGCATTTTCGGCACGCAGATGCCTCTCTGTGGAACACTCTAGATAAAGGACTGTCACCAGGGAGAAGAAGACATACTGAAAACCAGGGACTGTAGGTAAGCACTGTCCCCGGGGCAGCAAAATGATCCACTGCCTGAGACACAGCCTGGTTCAAGTTAGGATAAGGGCTGAGAGGACAGATGGCCCTGGATGCCTTCAGTCTCTCTTCTCTCCAAACAATCTATAACAATGAACTTCTAAGAAGTACCACCCTCCTTTACAGGTGAGGAAACTGAACCATAGCTTAGACACAGGACGCTGGGGATGAACCTGGAAAAGACGTAACTGATTTGGTATAAAAGCTTCTTGTTATCATTTTACCAAGTTCTAGAAATCAGCATTTCTCCTATTCTTTCAGTACAAATATTCTCACTAGTAATCTATTTGGAAAAACACTCTAAACCAGCAGTAGAATCGCTTTGCAGTTGATTCTCTGGTTCTGCTTTTTGTGGTGGGAAATCCCCTTCAGAGTGCATTCACACCAGAAAAAGTAATATCCTTTTAGTTACTTGTTTTCTGGGTCACATTAATTAACTCTTAGTTAATCCTTCTCAACAGGTATCAACAACTGCATTTTACTTTAAGCTATTTGCTTTGGCCATTTCATGTGATCATTAGGATACAAGAAGGCAGCTTCTCATAACTTCTTAAAATCAAACTGTTTCTGTAACAAGAAAGAGTGATATGAGAACTTTTATATCTTTGTCAATTCTCTTAATTTGGAATAAACAAATTATCATCAATACAAAGTGGCTAAATTAAAAGATTTTTTTAATATGTTAGAGGAGGCTGGAATAAAAATGACACGGAATATTAACTCTCCAGACTTGTACTTCAGTTTTCTCAAAATTTTCCACATTTTAATGGTCATTATTAAATATTAAAAAAGATTGCTGGGAGAAATATCAATAACCTCAGATATGCAGATGACACCACCCTTATGGCAGAAAATGAAGAGGAACTGAAGAGCCTTTTGATGAAGATGATAGTGAAAAAGCTGGCTTAAAACTCAACATTCAGAAAACTAAGATCATGGCATCTGGTTCCATCACTTCATGGCAAATAGATGGGGAAACAATGGAACCAGTGACAGACTTTATTTTCTTGAGTTCCAAAATCACTGCAGATGATGACTGCAGCCATGAAATTAAAAGATGCTTGCTCCTTGGAAGAAAATCTATGACAAACCTAGACAGTATACTAAAACACAGAGACATTACTTTTCTGACAAAGGTCCATATCAGTTTAGTTCAGCTCATTTCAGTTGCTCAGTCATGTCTGACTCTTTGTGACCCCATGGACTGCAGCACACCAGGCTTCCCTGTACATCACCAACTCCCGGAGCTGACTGGGTCTTTTCCAATGAATCAGTTCTTTGCATCAGGTGGCCAAAGTATTGGAGTTTCAGCTTCACCATCAGCCCTTTCAAAGAATATTCAGGACAGATTTCCTTTAGGATTGACTGGTTTTATCTCCTTGCAGGTCTGTATAGTCAAAACTATGGTTTTTCTAAGTAGTCATGCACAGATGTGAGAGTTGGACCATAAAGAAGGCTGAGTGCCAAAGAACTGATGCTTTTGAACTGTGGTGCTGGAGAAGACTCTTTGAGAGTCCCTTGGACTGCAAGCAGACCAAACCAGTCAATCCTAAAGTTAATCAGTCCTGAATATTCATTGGAAGGACTGATGCTAAAGCTGAAGCTCCAGTACTTTGGCCACCTGATGCAAGGAGCCGATTCACTGTAAAAGACCCTGATGCTTAGAAAGACTGAGGGCAGGAGAAGGGGATAACAGAGGATGAGATGGTTGGATGGCATCTCTGACTCAACAGACATGAGTTTGAGCAAACTCTGGGAGACGGTGAAGGATAGGGAAGCCTGGTGTGCTACAGTCCATGGAGTCACAAAGAGTCAAACATGACTGAGCGACTGAACAACAACAATAAATTTCTAAAATTGTGGAAACTAACAGTTATTACCCCATTCAATATATTTGAATATCCAAAAATTTCTACACTTGTAGATTTGAATTATTTCTCTACTTCAGCTCATTGGACATCAAGATATTCTACAAAATGTAAACAATCTCAAGCTTATTAACATTTTAAGATTTTAAAGTGTTTCTGCTTCTCTTCAATCCATGGCAGAACTGGTTCCCATCATTTTATCAAGAGTTCCTGAAATGAGAACTCTGTGTTAAGGTGGAGGATTTAGAGACTTACAAAGTCAAAAAGAAATCATAACTCCTACATTTTTAATCATCCATCCTCCTGGTGTATGATTTACCCCATAATTCCCACAAGAAAATGAAGAAAGTTTTGAAGAACGAGTTATTCTCAAAGTAAATCTTACAGTCAGCCTCTGTCAATCATGTTAGCCTTTTCCCCTGGTTAGCCATTCTCCACCTCCTGCCAGAAAACTACACCACTATTTAATTGCTTTGTGACTTCACATTTTATTAAGAGGCAGAAAAACATAAAGAGCTAAAACAAGGAGATAAGCCCACTGCCGTAAATTGTCCCCTTAAGCAATGAAACTTGCCTCTCTAGTGTAATAAGGTGGGCACTGTGGAAAAACCCCGACAAGTGCAATTCTGCATAAGTCCAGAGCCCCCATCACTTACAGAAACCCTTATAGTTCTCTGGACTGCAGTGCCATAGATCAGAACCTGGGGCAGCCAACTTGCATGCTTTCGAATGCCAGTGTGAAGGGCATAGCCCAGTGAGTCAATTGCTCTCCACTCTACTCCACCTCAAATTTATTTTCTATTCTCATGGACCAAAAAAAGGGTGGGAGGCAGAAGAGAAAGAAGAGAGACAAAGTTGTAAAAAAAAAATGCAACCTGAGAGCATGCCATCTGCCATCCTGTTTCCCCGGAAATCAAACTACTTGTTATGTAACTCAGTGCAATAGTTGAATGTTCACCCTCGTGAACTCTAAAGAATTTTTCCTTTCCTACTTTACTGGCTTTCCTGTAAGTCTCCATTCCTTCCTCTGTAGTGAGATGGGTATCATTATCAGATCACACCACATTCCTGAATGTGCCCTAGTCCCTAACCTCTGGAAGATTATATCCAGTGACTCCCACAAATTAAGTAAGCCTTAGTGTTTAAAGCCCTGAGAAAATACCAACTAGTAACTTCTCTAGGATGCTGCCAGCCAGAACACAAAGGGTTCAAGTGTTTTTAAAGCCCACTGATGTGTAGAAGAAAGTGGGTTTAAGACAGTTTTCAGGAAAAGCATGCAAGTATATGAGTGGTGTATATGTGTGTGTGTGTATAAACATCTAATATATTTAGTAAGCATTAAAAAAGTCAGGAAAGGTATACAATAAACTCAGCAGTGGTTATATTAAGGTATGGGATCAGAAGCTGGGATGCAAGAGTCATTTTTTTTTCTGTATAAATGCTTTATGGCTTGAATATATGCCAATGGATATGTATTAGTTCTGTAACTGATTTTAAAAGCTAAAATATGGAAGAGAATGGTGACTAAAAAAAGAAAAAGAATGGTGACTAATCTTTTGAAACCAAAAATCAAAATACATGTTCTACCAAAGCATTTCTGTCCCTCATTTAAGTGCAAGAGGCAGTTAACTAAAAGTAATTTAGTCACTGGAAAATTGAAGTTTCCAGGTTTCAATAGTTGGGTGGTTTTTTTTTTTTTTTTTTTAAGGTTGACATAGTATCTAAAACATGACTGTCAAAATTTCAAGATTGTCAAAATTGTCAAAAAAAAATTCAGGTTTCATAAGGTTGTTGTTGTTGTTCAGTCGCCCAGTTGTGTCTGACTCTTTGCTACCACAAGGACTGCAGCATGCCAGGCCTCCCTGTCCCTCACCATCTCGAGTTCGCCCAAGTTCATGTTCATTGCATTGGTGATGCCATCCAGCCATCTCATCCTCTAATGCCCTCTTCTCCTTCTGCCCTCAATCTTTCCCAGTATCAGGGACTTTTCCAATGAGTCGCCTGTTCACATCAGATGAACAAAATACTGGAGTTTCAGCTTCAGCATCAGTCCTTCCAACAAGTATTCAGGATTGATTTTCCTTAAGATTCACTAGTTTAATCTTCTTGCTCTCCAAGGGACTTTCAGGAGTTTTCTCCAGCACCACAACTCAAAGGCATCAATTGTTTGGCATTCTGTCTTCTTTCTGGTCCAACTCTCACAACTGTACTTGACCACTGGAAAGACCATAGCCTTGACTATACCGACCTTTGTCAGCAGAGTAATGTCTCTGCTTTTCAACACTCTGTCTAGGTTTGTCATAGCTTTCCTGCCAAGAAGCAATTGTCTTCTGATTTCATGGCTGCAGTCTACATCCACAGTGATTTTGGAGCCCAAGAAGAGGAAATCTGTCACTACTTTCACCTTTTCCCCTTCTATTTGCCATGCAGTAATGGGGCCAGATGCCATGATCTTAATTTTTTTAATATTTAGTCTAAAGTCAGCTCTTTCACTCTCCTCCTTCACCCTCATCAAGAGGCTCTTTAGTTCCTCTTCACTTTCTACCATTAGAGTGGTATCAACTACACATCTGAGGTTGTTGATGTTTCTCCCACCTATCTTGATTCCAGCTTGTAACTCATCCAGCCTGCCATTTCTCATCATGTGCTCAGCGTATAGGTTAAACAGGGTGACAGCAGACAGCCCTGTTGTACTCCTTTCTCGATCCTGAACCAATCAGTTGTTCTATACAGGGTTCTAACTGTTGCTTCTTGACCCGCATACAGGTTTCTCAGGAGACAGGTAAGATGGTCTGGTATTCTATTCTCTCTAAGAGCTTTCCACCATTTGTCATGATCTACACAGACAAAGGCTTTAGCATAGTTGATGAAACAAAGAAGGATGTTTTTCTGAAATTCCCTTGCTTCTTCTATAATCCAATGAATGTTGACAATTTGATCTCTAGTTCCTCTTCCTTTTCTAAACCCAGCTTGGACATCTGGAAGTTCTTGGTTCACATAATGCTGAAGCTTAGCATGCAAGATTTTAAGCATGACCTTACTAGCATGGGAGATGAGTGCAATTGTCCAGTGGTTAGCACATTCTTTGGTACTACCCTTCCTGGGGACTGGGATGAGGATTGACCTTTTCCAGTCCTGTGACCACTGCTGGGTCTTCCAGATTTGCTGACATAATAATGCAAACCCTTGATGGCATCCTCCTTTAGGGATTTGAATAGTTCTGCTGGAATTTCATTGCATCCACTAGCTTTATGAACAGCAGTGCTTCTTAAGGCCCTCTTGACTTCCCACTCCAGAATGTCTGGCTCTGGGTGACTAACCACATCATCATAGTAATCTGGTTCATTAAGATCTTTTTTAATACAGTTCTTCCATGTATTCTTTCCATCTCTTCTTGATCTCCCCAGCATCTACTACGTCTCTACCATTTTTATCCTTTATTCTGTCCATCTTTGGGTGGAATGCTCCCTTGACGTTTCCAATATTCCTGAAAAGAACTCAAGTTTTTCCCCTTTTGTTGTTTTCTTCTATTATCAAACATGGCTCATTGAAGAAGGCATTCTTGTCTCTTCTAGCTATTCTTTGAAACTCTGTATTTAATTGGATATACCTTTCCCTCTCTCCCTTGCTTTTCACTTCTCTTCATTCTTACACTATTCGTAAAGCCTCCTCAGATAACCACAGTCATAACGTAAGATGTTGAGCAAATAGAATAAGTCCCTAAATTGGCAACATTATGTCTTCCTTCCTCTTGGAAATTAGGCCATGATGGGTGTCCCTCCTGATGGTGGGCCAGCACACTCAGGAGGAATTTGGCTTAAGTCAATGAATAGTTTGTATTTACTTTTTGAAAAAGGACTACCCAAGAAGAAAAAAAACAAAGACAAGAAACAAAAAACAACATCGCAGTCCCTAAGGACTATAGTTTGGGGTGGACCTCTCTTTGAAAGAATTACAAAAATTTCAGTTGGCTACTCTTTAGGGAAAAAATTAATTTTCATTCATATCTCAAGTTATACTTTAAATAGTTTCATACAGATGAAATATTTTAAAATGTGAAACAGAGCTATAAAAACTACAATAAGAAAATACAGGTAGATTTCTATGCAATCTTGTAGTTAGAGATGTTGCTATTCATTCAGTCATTCTACAAACACTATGTGCTAATAAGCATTAGAGACCCAGTAGATCACACAGACATAATTCCTGTCCTGATGGGAGTCACAGGCTAGAAGGGGAAATAGGAAAAAGAAAATAAATGAAAAGTAACTGCATATTGATGTATGCCTAAAGGGGAAAATCCTGCAGACTTATGACATTGAGAATACTAGAGGGAAAGACCAGTGCTGAATAGGAAAGCATTCTGCCTCAGGTGAAACGTAAGGTGAAGTCTGAAGAAAGAGGACTATGACAACAGCTAACCACTCATATTCTTGTTCAGGCAAGGTTGAGCTTTGGACTTCCCAGGTGGTTCAGTGGTAAAGAATCCACCTGCCAATGCAAGAGACACAGGTTCAATTCTTGGGTGGGGGAGAGCCCCTGGAGAAAGAAATGGCAACCCACTCCAGTATTCTTGCCTAGAAAATCCCATGGACAGAGAAGCCTGGTGGGCTACGGCCCCATAGGGCTGCAAAGAGTCGGACATGACTTAGCAACTAAACAATAACCCACTCGTGTTCACTCTATGAATAAGGTAGTTTTCTAAGAGCTGTGCATGAATTAACCCACTTAATCCTCTTCAACAAGGCGAGTTAGATACTGTTACAGTGATGACTCCCATGTTACAGGTGAGGACAAGGAGAAGCAGCTTGCCCAAAGATGCAGAACTAGTGAACATGGAAGGCAGGTGAACCCCAGCAGCATGCTCTGGAGCTCTTCTTCTTGAAACTGGCTCTCTAGAGGAAGAGTCTGCCATAAAGAAGGTACATGAGTACACGTGTGTGTACAAGCACATGTTCCAAGCAAAGGAACAGCACCTGCAGAATAGTGGGAGCAGGAAAGAGGTTGACATGCTCCATGAATTGAAAGAAAGCCAATGTGGTGGGAACATGGTGCTCAAATATGAGTGACAGCGGTGAGATCAGACAGCAGGCAAAGCTGGATCACGCCAGGTCTTGCAGGCCATGGTTAGGAGAATGCCACGACTGGCTTAGGCGGGGTGGGTCAAGATGTGATTACACTTAACAGAGATCACTCTGCTATGTGAAGAACAGACTATGAGGGAACAATACCAAGGCCTTCTTGCTTCATAATTAGTCTATGTGGAACCACAGAAAAAAAGATTCAAACCATATAAAATTAAATACTTACTTTAAAAAAAAAAACTGTACAAAATTCAAAGGCAAAGGAGACAGACATCTATAATATTTTTTACATTTATAGATAGTTTACAATAAAAAGATTTGCAAATTAGCAACACAAAAAGAAAAAGTCCCTTTGGAGAAATGTGCAAGGAATATGAACGGAATATTCACAAAAGAAGAAATACAAATGGCTTATAAATATATGATAAATGTTCACTTGTGCATACAACTGGAAAAGATTTTTTTAATTCTGTGATCTAATGTTAAGAAGAATCTAGGAAAAGAAAACACTTATATACTGTCAGTAGATTATAAACTGGTTGTTTTCCAGGTAATATAGAACAAAAACCTCTTTCTTGACTTTATATTAAGAATAATTAAGGGTAGCCTCAAATTATAGTTAGGAGGATACGCACTGACACATGTCTAGAGGGAGATATTTTAAGTACATACATTCCCTAAACCACACTCTTTACCTACCTTTAATAATTATGCAGCAATGACACTGATATGGAGAGAAGTTTCCAAGGTTGCATATTTGTATTTAAATTTTTTATGTAAGCATATACACACAGAAAAACCTCTGGAAGAATAGGGATTTAATGACGGTAGGACTATGCATTTGCTTTTTATTTTTTTTTTATTTTATATTTTCATACAGGTTTTAAAGGTTACACTCTAATTTAGTTATTACAAATATTGGTTCTATCCCCCATGTTGTACAATACATCCATGTAGCCTATACTACACACAAGGCTTTGTATGCATACACACAAAGTGTATCTTTGTTTGCATTGCCCACTCCTTCACCTCTACATTGCCCTTCCTCCCTGCTTTAGTAACCACTAATCTGTTCTCTATATCTGTGAGTCTGCTTTTTTTTTTTTTTGCTATGTTCACTAGTTTGCTGTATTTTTTTGGTGATATAGGTGATAATGGCTTTTAACACCTATGAGTGCTCAGTCTCTCAGTCATGTCTGACTTTTTGCTACACTAGGCAAGAACACTGGAGTGGGTTGCCATTTCCTCTTCCAGGGGATCTTCCTGACCCAGGGACTGAACCTGCATCTCCTGCACTGGCAGGCAGGTTCTTTACTGCTGAGCCTCCGGGGAAGCCCTTGTAGGAGACAGGGGACACGAGTTCCATCCTTGGATAGGGAAGATCCCCTGGAGGAGGAAGTAGCAACCCACTCCAGTATTCATACCTGGAGAATCCCATGGACAGAGAAGCCTGGTCGCTATAGTCCATAGGGTCACAGAGTCAGCCATGACTGAGCACACATGCATTTACTTACTTACACAACTGATACAGTACTTATCTTTCTCTGTCTGACTTATTTCCCTTAGCAGAATGCCCTCAGATTCATCAACACTGCTGCAAATGGCAAAATGTCATTCTTTTAACTGAGTAGTATTCCATTGTGTGTGTGTGTATATATATATATATACAACACCTTTATCCATTCATTTGTTGATGTATATTTAGGTTCCTTCCACATCTTGGCAAGTATAAATAATGCTCTGCTGTGAACACTGGGGAACAAGTATCTTTTTGAATTTGTGTTTTTGGTTGGTGTTCGTATTTTTTTATATACCCATGAGTGGAATATGGTAGTTCTATTTTGAGAAACTTCCTTATTGTTTTTCACAATGACTGCATCAATTTACATCAACAGCTTAAGATGGTTCCCTTTCCTCCAAACTCTCAACAACATGTGTGATTTGTGTTCTTTTTGATGACAGTCATTCTGACAAGTGTGAGGTGACAGCTCACTATGGCTTTGATTTGCATTTCCCCAACGACTAGTGATGTTAGGTCATCTTTTTATGTGCCTGATGGCCAACGGTGTTCCTCTTTGGAAAAATGTCTATTCAGTCCTCTGCCCATTTTTTAATCAGGTTGTTTTCTTGATGTTGAGTTGTATGAACTGTTTATGAATGTTGCATATTAATCCCTACGTAGTCATATCATTTGCAAACATTTTCTCCCCTTCAGTAGGTTGTCTTTTCGTTTTGTCAATGGTTACCTTTGGTGTGCAAAGGCAATAAGTTTAATTAGGTCCCATTTGCTTACTTTTGCTCTCACTCCCTTTGCCTTAGAAGACAGAGGTGTCTATCCTCTGTCTCTTCCTTCTCTCCTCTCTGCTTGCTGCAAAGAAGGGGCCTCCTCTGGCCAGGTGCTCAGCCAGCCCATGGTCCTGCAGTCCTGGCCCCTTCAATTCCCTGCTCTCTTCTTGACCTCAATACCCATGCCCCTTCCCTTCCCTCCTCCCTCCTCCCTGGGTCCCTGCCTTCCTTCCAATATGTCCTTACCCTACTCTGCTGCCTCCTCCCACGGCATCCCTCTTTGCTCCTTCCCTTCCCGGTATGTTTCCACCCCTGGGCAGGTGTCCATCTGTACCTCTTCGGCCTATCACTGTGTCCTGTAGCATCAAGAGTACAGATTTACAGTCAGAGGCCTGGAGCACACACTCAGCTCTGCCAGAGTCCGCTTCCATGACCTCAAGTGAACAACTCTCTTAATTCCTCCAAGTCAATTTCTTCCTCTGTAAAACAAGGTTAATGATACCTGCTCCACCTCCCTCAATTATGTTTGAGGATCAAGCAAGATAATGCATGTAAAAGTGCTCTGTGAGGTTATAAAGCACTTTAACATTCTAGTTATTCCTGTTACTTCTCTCCCCTCAATATCCTGACCGTGCATCATCAAGGGAGCCTGACCTTCAGGCTGCTCATGGTGTTAACATGTAATAACAATGTCAGCATCTGCAGTTTCTGCTGTAAATTACTAATTCAGTAATGATCACATTTAATTTAAAACAAGTACAGTTGACCCTTGAACAACATGGGAGTTAGGGGTGCCAACCCTCCACACAATCAAACATCTATAGTCGGCCCTCCATCCATGTCTGCCTTCCTCAGAATAGAGTTGCACATCTGCAGGTTCAATTAGCTACAGATCATACAGTACTGTAGTATTTACTACTGAAAAATCTGTGCACCCATGCAGTTCGAACCCATGTAGTTCAAGGGTCAACTGCATATAATCTATGGTTTTTTAGTTACATGAGCATGGACTTTTGGAAGATAACAGCAGTAGTCAACAATTACTGAGCTCAAACCAGGAGTCATGCACTTGTTCTAAAATTGCTGATCAATTGTTCAGTTGTGTCTGCCTCTTTGCAACCCCAAGCACCACCCCAGGACAAGGCTTTATTATTATTTCCACTTTTTGATGGGGAAACTGAGGCAGAGCAATACTGCCATGATTTGAACCCAGGCATCTAGCTCTAGAGTCCATGCTTTTATACACTGTCCTGCAATGCCTTTAATGACTAAGTGAGGTCTACAGTGGAGGGAGAGAAACCAGTCAGGAGGCTAAGGCTCGAAAGGATTAGAGACAAGAAGATGGACCTCACCTGCACTCTTTTAAAAAGGCAAATGAAATTATTCATTTGCCAACTACCTATGTTGTTGAGGACTTAGGGTCATCAGGTACTTCCATATTCTGCTGGTGGGAATATAAACTCCCACAACCTTTTGAGAAGGCAACTAGCAGAATGCATCAAACACCTGAGGGATTCCTTCCCACACCGTGGGCTGACTCAGCAATGCCACTTCCAGCAATCCGCCCTAGACAGACAATCATGGACGTGCATAAGAGATGTTATTACAATGTTGTTTCTGAAACTGGGTAAAACAACTAAATGTCCAACAAAAGGAGATGAGGTAGAGAAACCATTATATACCAATATCAATGAACACCTTCTAATGTGAAATGATGCTGTAGAAAAGAAGGTAAAGCACATTGTCAAGGGAAAAAAGCATGTAAAAAAGCCTGTTGGTATGGGCTTTGGCATCTGACTGGTTCAAGTTCTGAGTAGGTTCACCAGTTTTCTGAACATGGCAAATTATTTAATTTTTCTGAGCCTCAACTTTCTCGTGTACAGATGGGGATAAGAAAAGCACCAACCTCACAGGGTTGTGAGAATTAATAAAGTAATGTATATAAAGTGGTTGGTACAGAGCCTGCTATGGAGTAAGCCTGTGATAAATGTTTCTCATTTGCAAAAATATCAAAAGTTAACACATATGACACACACACCCCATTATAAATATTTGTAAAAACAAGTATTATAAATAATGTAGTAAAGTTTTAACACTGGTTATCTCTGGAAGTAACAGATTTTTTTCTTTTAAGTTCTCTGTATTTTCTAAACTTTCTTTATTTGAACAAAGCCAGCAATATATTAACATTTAAGTATCTTCATTTTTTCAAGTAGCCTTAACAATAAATATTCCTTTAAATCTATTAAGTTTCTCTAGTATAACCCAGTTTATGCATATTGTGTTTAAGGAAATGGGGTACTTTTATTGATTTAATCTGAAGAGTAATACATTTCCCCCTTTATTTTTCAAGCAGCTTGCTCATATTTCATTATATAAAAGTCTTTTCTGCACTCATATATTTTCATATTAAGAGCACCCTGAAGGGATTATTAGAGCATAAAAGCTAGAAGAAAAGAATAGATTAATGTCTCTTAAAAAGCAAAGTTAAAGAAGAAAAACATGACAACTTCATGATAGTTATATGGGAAAAAAGTATACCTTACCTTAAACATGTAAGGCCAGAAATTACTGCAATAAATATCTCAACTCCATGGACAATTTCTTAGTGTGGTCAAAAGATGGAAGTAATTCAATAGTTCAGCAGTCCATCCAGTACAGTGACAATCATCCTGAAAGAAAAAAAGAGTCTCATTGTGGGAAATGTGATGGAGCAATACTCCTTTCCAATAGGAGAGGGGAATCAATTACTAAAGACAGTTATGCGGTTTATTATGATTAAGGCATTTTCTGGTTGCAGGTGGAAGTGGCAGACCAGAAGTAAAAAAGCCTAGGATATCATCATACCTCCTTTCCTTTAGGAAGAAGCTAGTCACTAGCTCTTGGGTGTCTCACCATCAGTTCACTTCTACTTCATGTGCTTCTCTTCATGTATCCATCAATCTGTACATAAATCAGCTCACAAATACCATCACTTTTTATATTGGTATCTTTGTCATTTCAGAATCAGACTAGCCCATAAGAAATACATGGCCTTTCTCTGAAAATCAGCTCCACTGAGGACCTTCACTGCAAACCGCAGTTCCCCTGGATTAAAACTCTGGGACTGCTTTCATGTCATCCCCTCCATCACTGGCCATGCCAGTATCAGTCCACCCCCACTTTCCCTTCAATGTCCTACTGCTCTCTACTCTTTCACTCCTATGCCTGGTACCTCAATGGGAAAGAATCTTCCTGCCAAGACAGGAGATGCGGATTTGATCCCTGAGTCGGGATGATGCCCTGAAGAAGGAAATGGCAACCCACTCTAGTATTCTTGCCTGGGAAATCCCAAGGACAGAGGACCCTGGCGGGCTACAGTCCATGGGATCACAAAAGATTTGGATATGACTGAGTGTGACTAAACAACAATAAAACATGCCTCCACTAATACCAAATTCTTTGGCACCCCAACCTGTTTACAACAGCAGCCTCTAACCTGGCCTCTCTCTGCAGATCACTACCTATCCAGCTGCTTTCATTCCATTACTTGGGTAACCTTGGATAGTCCCCTATCTTCTGGGTCTCAGTTTTCCTGAGTGTAAAATCAGGAACTGATTTCAACATTCTCCATCCTCATTGTGCTTTGAAGTCAGACGTGTTCAATTCTGGCCTAAGTACTCTAAAAACTCAGACACACTGTATTTCCTCAGAGCTCATTTATTATATATAAGATGGGGATGATATCATCTACCTCTAAGGTTGCTGTAAGAATAAGAACTATGCGATCTTGCACCTGACATACAGCAGGTACAGCAAATATTAGTCACCCCACCCCACCTTACAGGATACCTCCAACTCTGAAGTTCTTTGTTCTTCTCATCTCCAAATCTAGCATTCTATTACATCCACATCTCTTATATCCACAGTCGTAATACATTTCTCTTCCATTAAATGTAAACTCCTTTGCTGGCTTTCAGGTTCCTTCATAATCTGGCTCTACTTTATCTTATCATCCTCCAGCTTCCAACAAACACCTTCTGTCCTAGGCAGGTAAGTCTTGTTACGTTTCAAAGAACACGTACTCCTATGCCCTGCTTTCGCAACTATCATCCCCCACACAGGACACAGCTTTTCTTATTCCCTCTGTGAAGCCCATCTCAGGTTCACAGACTCAGAGATCCCACCTTCCAGATAATTTAACCCTCACAGTTTTTCAGTGGAACTGGCCATTGTTTTGAGTTTATTGAGCTTAGCTCTCCAACTGGAAAGTGACTATTTTGATTTTTTAAACTTGTTTTTCATTTTGGCATGGACTACATCAAAGCTTTTACAAATATGGTGTTTTTTTGTGTTTTTTTTTTTTGCATCATCTCTACAAATGCTCGTTGAAATTTATAAGCCTTTGTGCCTTGACCTAAGATTCTCTTATTAATTCCACTATTTTTGTTGTATGGAAGGAGCTTATTCCATCATCAGTAAGTAGACCATTCATAGGCAACCTGGGGTCTTTTCATAGAGCCAGAGATGACTTCTAAGTGTCTCCAGTGTGTGTAGATTTTGAGTCCAAGCAAACATATTCTAATTCCAAAAACCATTTTATAACCCAAACTCTTAGCAGCAGCAGGAATGACTCACAGTGAGGAAAGACTAGCTGCTAAACTTTTACCTCAAAAAAGATGAAGCCCTAGGAAAATGAAGCTTCTAAGGAGAACTAGAAGACACAGTAAAGGTTCAAGGGAGATGGAGGAAGATAAGCCAATGAAAAAGACAGAATGGTTACAGAGGCAGGAGAATAACTGTTACAGAGGCAGAGAGGTACATCAGCCCAAAGAAAGACAAGTGACCTCAAATGCTGTGTATGGAGACCAACAAGATGTCCCTGGATAGAACAATTACTAGGGAGGTCACTGGGCACCCCTGAGGACAGTTTTCAATAGGGCTGGTCCAGGATGCAGACGGAAAAGGATTGAGAAGAAGCTGGGCGAGCAAATGGAAACAAGGAGAGACTTTCCTGTCAAGAATTGTGGTTATCGAGCCAAAGGGGTTATGCTGGTCATTTTCTACCCTGAAGTTTACTTAACAGTCTGATAAAAACGCTCATTCTTATTTCCTTGCTCTATGCCTTTCCATATACACAGAGGTTGGCTACTGAAAATAATTTAATGCAAATCCTTCCAGACTCTCTCTCCTGACACCACTCTTGTGTGCCTGATTGTGGTTCTCTAAGAAACCTTAGAGAACCATTCAACAGCTATATGCTATCAAGTCTGAATGTCTAAATTTTATTTTCCTGCTCGAGATAAATGATAGTTATTCATTTAACAAAGAAAAGGCAATGTATCAGATACACTGAAATGTATCAGATCAACACAGCAAAAGTCCAGATTCAAGTCAGATATCATATGACTTACCTTTGGGTAACCTACATAATATATGCTAACTTGTCAAAAAGATAACTTTAAATATTTCTTTCTTTAAGGGTCTTTACCAAAAGTTTATAAAAATCAAATATGAATAACAAAGAAAATTTAAGCACAATTAGCATTTTTTACTCTCTTTCTATTTTGATATGATGATTTCACATTTATAAACAAATAAATGTGTAAGCATATTAAATTTTTATTAAAAGTGAATTCTAGGCATTATTTTGTAACCTGCTTTTCCCATTTATTTTTATATTGATGGAAGTGTTGTCACTTATTAGCCTCTTATGCCTTCAGTTTTAATGACTGTACAATCATCAATTTTAATAAACCTCTCTGAAGCATTTAAGTCACTTTCAATTTTTAAATATGTAGATAATACTAAGATGGATATCCTCAAACACACCACTAAGTACTTGCTAGGGAGAAAGTCATGGGTCAAACATATGAAAAAATATGCATTTGATATTATTGATA
The DNA here is from genome assembly GCF_002263795.3 of Bos taurus. Lineage (NCBI taxonomy): Eukaryota > Metazoa > Chordata > Mammalia > Artiodactyla > Bovidae > Bos > Bos taurus. Next base: position 43,914,556 of record NC_037335.1, read on the forward strand.
GCTTGTCCTATAGACTGTTTCATTCAATATGTGTTTGAGTGGCATATGCCGCTGCTGCTGCTGCTGCTAAGTCGCTTCAGTCATGTCCAACTCTGTGCGACCCCAAAGACAGCAGCCCACCAGGCTCCCCCGTCCCTGGGATTCTCCAGGCAAGAACACTGGAGTGGGTTGCCATTTCCTTCTCCAATGCATGAAAGTGAAAAGTGAAAGTGAAGTCGCTCAGTCATGTCCGACTCTTAGTGACCCCATGGACTGTAGCCCACCAGGCTCCTCTGTGCATGGGATTTTCCAGGCAAGAGAATTGGAGTGGGGTGCCACTGCCCTCTCCGGAGTGGTATACTGAGTAGCATATAAGTGGTATACTTCTCTACACTCCTTCTAAACATGGGTAGTATTAATTCTTAAATTATCCTATCTTACAGATTCTATAAGTTCCCTATTATTAACATATCTCTGAGGTTGAACATTTTTTACTTTTTTGCACTTCTTGTATATGTCCTTTGTTCTTCTGCTACAGTGTCCCCCTTATTTACTTGTATCATCTCTTCATCTATGAAGGATATTATTAGCTTGGTACTTTAATAATACAGAGAACATGGTATACTAATTGGGAACCTTTGGGTATCGGAAACAAAACCAATTCCAGTCTCTTTAAACCAGAAAGGATTTCTATCACAGGATACAGAGGTGTTCTTATAGGAGGATGAACTTTGATATAAGTATTGCAAATAGTTTCAGTTTTTAACTTTATCTCTAAAATGGTCCACCAGTTCACTGGTCTACTTCAAGAATTAAAGAAAATGCAAGTAAAGTCATGAATGTAAGCAATTATTGTTAAAACAAATATAAACTCAAAAAATGCTATTTCTTACCAAACCCTTACTAAGGTGCCTTATTCTTTTGATTCTTACAATGAGCCCATTAGGCAAGTGTTATCATTCCTCTCTTACAGATGAGCTGAATTAAGCATGTATAGTTAGTAAAGTTATAATCAGATATTTATTTAACAAACGAGCTTTGCACTGATGCTAAAAAAAAAAAAAGAGTTGATAACAGAATTATTCTCAGCTGTATTTTTAATAACATTTCTTAAAAGTCATCTCAGGAACTACTCCGGCCCCTATACCAACAGTAAACCAGGTTACTAATTTCTGCAGCATCTATTCTTTTAAATTTCACATTAGTAACCTCTCTTCTCCTTCCTCTATGATGTGTCTTTACTAATAAGTGCTATTCTGGCAACAAAATAAACAATTCTGTTTAGGAACTAAGGCCACTTCTTTAGTTACTACCAACTGAACCCCGTGACACACACTTTACTTTCTAACATTCCAAAGGCTCTTAAAGGTGCTTCAGTTGCTTATACGCTAGTGATGTCTGCAGTAACAGCACACACCTGAACCTATGCTTTTGTCAGGGTGGAAGCAGCACTGTGCTGTATAAATATTTTATGGACAGCTTGTACTGAAATTCTAGATGAGGAGGCATTCACAGATTCTATGTAATATGCTGATTGCTCAAGACCACACATTTTTTATTAATGCTTTGTGCAAGCTTTGCCATTTTCTATGGCATTCCCCTTGATTTAATCTTAAGTATATCCTTCCAAAATATTTTTATTTTTTAATGCATTAGTTGTGCTGTGGCCAAAGCAGTGTCTAAAATAATGGCAAAAGGAAAGCATATGATCACTGAAATTGGATGCACTCAGAATTAGTCTAGTCGCTGAGAACTCTGAGGGCAAAAGTACATATATGTGAGCCAGGGAGACAAGTTTCTCTGAAGGAATATTAACAGAACTAAATTATCCACTGCCAGAAAAGGGACTCTTTCCCCCACCCTTTTATAAACTCACTAAAGATTTATAGAAATGCTTACTAATTTGAAGGCTATTCTGGCCTTCCCAGGTGGCACTAGTGGTAGAGAATCTGCCTGCCAATGCAAGACAAGAGACTCAGTTTCAACCCCTGGGTTGGGAAGATGCCCTGAAGGAGGGCATGGCCACCTACTCCAGTGCTCCTGCCTGGAGGACCCTGTGGACAGAGAAGCCTGGCAGGCTACAATCCATAGGGTCACACAGAGTTGGACAGGACTGAAGCGACTTGGCACTGGGCTTCCCAGGTGGCGCAGTGGTAAAGAATCTGCCTGCCAACGCAGAAGACACAAGAGACATGGGTTCAATCCCTGGGTCAGGGTGATCCCCTAGAGAAGGAAATGGCAACCCACTCCAGTATTCTTGCCTGGAAAATTTCATGGACAAAGGAGCCTGGCAGGCTACAGTCCATGGGGTGACAAAGAGTTGGACGGAATTGACCACACACACGTGCACACCTCTAGAATACACAGGTTTACAAAATATGGTTTTGGAAACATTCAAGCAACAACAAATGCCTACAACTCCTGCCATTTAGGGGCAGGTACAGCACCCATACGTTAGCAAGCATGAGGAGAGTGGGGCTATGCCCACAGGTGACTCTCCTGAGTGACTGCAGAGGAGGCAGAGCCACCACCTGCCTTCCGCAGCCAGCACCTGGATAGTTATTGCCTCTAGGGCATGAGGCGTCCTCAATGTTTTTCTCTCCGATCTCTCCTCATTCACATGAGGAGGGGGCTCTGGCTTTCCCGCTTCAGGGAGGCTGTGGTTGGGCTTCCTTAAGGAAAAAAGGGTTTGAGAAGAGAGAAACACCACCACCACCACCATCTTCCTTCATATTAAGAGGAGATTCTTGGAGGAGAATGACTGTGGGACTCAGATCAGCAGAAGATCATACCTATTCCCTTGCAGCATCCTCAGATGTGCCAGAGCCCCCAAAGCCTGACCAGATACTGACTGAGCTTAGTCTCCCAGCTGTGACAAAGCATTCTCCCCAGCCTCAAACATGGCCAAGAAGCAGCGGGGACCAGTATCAATAGATGACCCAGGCTGCTTTCCTGACCTCATGAATTATAGTAAGAATCTGGAACCTTGGCACAACCCTGGGAGAGTGGTGTGGGAAAGAGATAAAAGTCTAATGAAGGTTACTTTCCTGCTACCTTAAGGGAGCAGAAGCTTACAGTCAAAACTAAATGGATTCAGGAAAATGCACTATTTCTTGCACTCTTAAGTATGTGGACTAAGAGTGATTTCCAATTCAAATTAACAACTGAGTGAGGATATGAGGAAGAAGGGTTAAGATCTAGTAACCTACATGTTTTTCTGATAATATTAGTTTAACTTCGTTGGCTTTCACCAGTGGATCAGAATGTTATTCAGAATAAAGAATGCTTTTAGAGATTCGTGTGGTTTTTGCTTTATGCAGGCATTCCACCAAGAACATCTGGCCTCGCTCAACACCCCTGCTGTTTAAAGGGTCTGCACTAACAGAGATAGGGGGCTCCAGAGGCATCTGCTGCTGATAGCCATGAGGCCTCATGGAGTGTAGTCACTTTGGAAAATTCGCTGCAATTCATGATCCTGATTCACAGTCTGGCCCAAGGTTTTTTAGGTTCAATATCCAGATTTTCTTGGAGCCAAAGATAATTACTCCCCCAGAGCGGGGTTAATGAATAAACCCACAGCAATATGTTAATGGTATGTGTGTGGGGGAATGCTTTTGTCCCCTCTATGCAAACTACTCCCTTCTGTGGAATGTTCTGAGCCAGCCACAGGGTCAGAGGTGGGCCTCCCATGTCCTCTCCCAGTGCACACACACGTCACCAGCCATGGATCATTGGACCACTTAAAGACATCAGACCCAGGCTGGGCCAAACTGTTCTCCTCTGGGGCTTGGAAACGGGGGCTGAGGAGCTGCCAGCCAGGCTCTGGAGGCAGGTGGATCTGTGAACAGCACCACAGACAGAGCCGGTCTGTAGCAGAAAGGTGAAGATAAAGCTGAGGGCAATAGAGCCAACATAGTCTTTGAAATTCCTTGTGCTTTCCTGTTTTTTGATTCCAGCTTGTCTCTAAGGATCCTGGATTCTTTGGAGTACTTCTGTATCCTGATAAAGTGCTTCCTAAATCAGTTTTACTCCTTGTAGTCGAAGATTCCCAACTGAATACCAATCTTCCCCTGATACCAGGTTATTAAGCCGACAATGGGGTGTGCTGGGTGAGCACTGAATCAGACCAGAGGGAAGTAGACCCAGGGTGGGGTGGGGAGTGGAGGGGAGTGACGGCAGAGTACAGTCCAGGCCCTCAACTAGAAACACCTCCCCACTGACTAGATCTCTCATCCCTCCATTTCAGTGTTTCCCCTCTGCCACATTGTGCCTCACTGAATTTTTCCAGGGTTGCAGGCTTAATACTTGAATACATTAAAAAAATACATATTCAAACCTATATATGATCAATTTTTCCTATTTTCAGCAGCAGACATTTTATTAAATCAAGATGTAACAGTAAAACTCTAAGAGTTATGAGTGTGCTCTGCTCTCAGGGTCCACCCTTTGCACAGGCTTGATATCTTAAAGATGAAATTTTTAGCATAGCTTGGGTCAACATTTCAAATAAAATTAAATATTATATACATAGGTGAGAGAAAACAGTTGTCAGAATATTATGTTTTCTGACAGAGAACTGGTAGGGTCTGGAGTAATTTCTCCCATAAACATCTTAAGTACAGCTTCTTGAAATGATAAAGAATAGTTCTGTTTGGCAATGATCATTTTATTTTCAATTGTCATCCTTGATTTCTCCTTAAGAACTTGCATCGATGTTATGACAATGTATAAATCTAGCTGCTTATACATGTATTTTTACATTAACAATGATGCAAACTGTGATACAATCTGGGGGAAAAATGAAATATATATAAAGTTTTAAGGGAGAAGGCAATGGCACCCCACTCCAGTACTCTTGCCTGGAAAATCCCATGGACGGAGGAGCCTGGTAGGCTGCAGTCCATGGGGTCGCTAAGAGTCGGTCGGACATGACTGAGCAACTTCACTTTCACTTTTCACTTTCATGCATTGGAGAAGGAAATGGCAACCCACTCCAGTGTTCTTGCCTGGAGAATCCCAGGGACGGGCTGCCGTCTCTGGGGTCGCACAGAGTCGGACACGACTGAAGCGACTTAGCAGCAGCAGCAGTAGCATAAAGTTTAAAAAATACTGTATGTAGAGGGCTTAAGAAAAAAGCTTTGCTCTTTTAAGATTAATCAATCAGAAATGAAATATCTAACTGCTATTCATGTAAATTATATTGGTAATATACATAATTTTGTTACCCTCCATTGCTTGGCAAAAGCAAAAAAAGAAAAAAACATGCATAGGGAATAAGGATCACTCAGTCATCCAAAGCAACTTCCTTACTTGGCATCTATATTTATGAAGTAGGAAGAGTATTTCCACTTAAAGCAAAGAAAGCAAAAGTGTGATGGCCTTTTGTTGTTTGTTGGTTTTTATGATCAGATCAGAAAGTGAGCGCCTCTCTGATGGGATAACCACCTGGCTCAATTTTGCCCTTTAAACCATAAGCCCCAGGATGGAAAGCTCTATACCATCCAGTATTTCTCTCTCTTTCAGTTTTCCGTGAAGGAAGGGAACACATCTGTGGGTGACCTGGGGATGTGGTGGCAGGAAGGCCCCCTTGCTGGACTCTGCACAAGGGAAGGGTGTGTAAGCAGGCAGTCATCAGCAGTCTGCTCTTAGATGCTCTGAAGGATGCCACATTACCTTCAGTGTGCCCTTATCCCCAAACTTCAAATGTGAATCATCTTTACTACCCCAGAAAATTGTAACAGAAGGTACCATTTTAAAAAACCAAACACCTACTCCTCTTGCCCCAAACCAGGAGTTCTCAAATGTTAGCATAAACAGCAATCACTTGGGGATTATTAAAGTACAGGTTGCTAGCCCCACCTTCAGAGTTTCTGATTCAGTAGGTCTGGGGCAGGAGGATGGTTGCTGCTGCTGAGATGGGGAAAGGTGACAATTTGAGAACAACTGCCTTCACCAAATCGAAGTCTGTTGGGCAGGGACACAAACTCTTCAGGAGATGACACAATCATGCACAGTATCAACAGTTGTTTACCAAGTTCCTTACCTTAGGTTAAGGGAACATAATGCTTTATAAGAAAAACAAAGTCCTTCCTCCCCTCCTCCCAACATGCCTGAAGTAAAACTGCTGTCCCAGGAAGAAGCACCAAGTTCAGAAAGAAGCTTTCTACTTCTTGAACACAAATGGCATGCTCTGTGAGCCAATGCACAGCTCCTCAAATGAAAGGGATTATCAACTCTCAGCTATCATCAAAGAATCAAAGCAAATAGCTGAGACTGAGATTACAACTAAAAGATAAGTACCAATGAGGTAGGAGGAACGTACTAATGGCACACACATGACTGGGTAAGGACTGAATGTAGGAGATCTCGTGGAAAGCCCCTTTAGTGCATGGCATAGCAGAGGCAACCCAGGTATTTGTTCCTCTTCCACCTCCTTACTACCCTCTCTGCAGCTTGCAAAGACAGGTTCTGAAAGGCTGCCAAGGTCATCTATTCTGGAGCCTCCAGGGAGGCTGCCCCACTGCTTCCTACCTGAGGTGCATCACCTCAGCAACCCCAAGTGTTTAAACTACATAAACAATTATGGAAAGACTGTATCAAGCCAGTGGTTCTCAAAGTTCAGAGTGCATCACAAGTATGAGGACGGCCTTTAAAAAGCACAAAATGCAGGAGTCCCACTCTTGAGATTAATTCAGTAGGTCTGGGGTAAACCCTAAAACAAGCTCTCAGATGATGTGAACGATGCTGGTTCAAGATCACACTATGAGAATCATTTGTTAAACTTAGTCCTTGCTTACATAAAACAGAAGTCTTTCCTTACACAAATGACTGAGAATATGGATGATGTCATCATGTGACTTATTTCAGGCAAGTACTGTACTACCTTGTGATTTAACTCTCCATATGTAGATTGGAGAAGGCGATGGCACCCCACTCCAGTACTCTTGCCAGGAAAATCCCATGGACGGAGGAGCCCGGTGGGCTGCAGTCCATGGGGTCGCTAAGAGTCGGACACAACAGAGCGACTTCACTTTCCCTTTTCACTTTCATGCATTGGAGAAGGAAATGGCAACCCACTCCAGTGTTCTTGCCTGGAGAATCCCAGGGACGAAGGAGCCTGGTGGGCTGCCGTTCATGGGGTCACACAGAGTCGGACACGACTGAAGTGACTTAGCAGCATGTAGATTGAGATTACCCTCTCCATAATATTGTAAATCTGATGGAAAGTTTTTACTGAATAATTTTAAGGATGTTACCAAGTATCCACTGTTTTTTTTTTTAATAATACTTTTGACTGTTTTAACTGAAATCATTTGTAACATTTAAGACAAGTATCTGATACCCCTCAATCACCAGAAAAGATGGGAGACCTCTTTATCCTTGAAAAAAGATAAAGCCTAGCAAATATAAGCCTTTCTCAAACTTCAGAATACTCTGAGAAGATCATTTTGATTCTTCCTTATGAAAAAAAGAAACACTCAATCAGGTTCCACAGGGTTCAAATTTCTTAAATATATATATGCTTTAAAAAGAGAGGATATGTTTAATAAAGCACTAAAAAATATAAAGGCTTCCTCCAATTGAGAACAGGATGGTACAGGTGTTCATTTCAACCTGGTGGTCCACTGTTTCAAGTTGAAACATATAAGTGCAGGCCATCAATCTTGGGAAGAAAAAGCAAGAATCAAGGCCCATTTCCCCAGAGTGACCCAGTCAACTAGGTCAGGCAGTAGAGTATGCCAAGGAAATGTTCTCAAACTTCATTAATTACTAGAGCCCAGGCTCCGGTATTTCAGCACAGACAGCTGGTGCCCTGCCCACTCACCCTCCTTATGCTCCTTAGCTTTTATGGAATGTTACAGATAGAGAACTCCTGTCTTCTTTCCCAGGAGAGGAGTGGGTCTGCGGTGGGCCTTTCAAATATTTGCAGTCACAGGGCCAAGGCGAGATGCTGCTAGTGATGCATCAGTGATTCCTTCTTCTGTAGGATAAGATGACTCCTTTCACTATGAAGACAGACCTAGGTTACCTTGGCAAACATCCTGGAAGCACAGAGCAGAAGTGGATGGGCAGAGCCCCATTAATCTCCCTGTCTGACCCCTATCAGTAACTCCTAGCTTTCTACTCTGAGCCTCTAATTATAGCTAACTGAACTGATAAAAATAAGAAGTGTGTTGTTCCTCTAAAGTCAACATTAACCTATAAACATATAACAGATAAAATTTAATATAAACATAATAGTTGACATTTTTTTAATATTAGACTGTTTAATAGTCTAAGTGTGTACATATTGCCATTACCTTGTAATGTAACAAGATGGACTTTCTCCCATCCATCACACTGATTACAAGGAGGTAATTCTTCACCTTTTCATTCAGAACTTGTAAAAGTAAACAACTATCAATTTAAGGGTGAGGGCTGAGTTAGAGAACACTGTTAATTATTTTGACATTTTCTTTAAAAATAAAAGCAAAATGATGCTTTTTTACTTCCCCGGTGGTCCAGGGGCTGAGAATCCCTGCCAATGCAGGGGAAGCGGGTTCAATCCCTGGTCTGGGAAGATCCCACATGCTGTGGGGCAGCTAAGCCTATGAACCACAACTACGGGGCCTGTGCTCTGCAACAAGAGAAGTCACAGTGAGAAGTCCGCACACCACAACCAGAGAGTAGCCCCCACTCGCGGCAACTAGAGAAGGCCTGCGTGTGGCTACCAAGACCCAGTGTAATCAAAAATAATAAACTAAAATTAAAAAAACAATGCCTTTGACTTCTGTAATCCCTTCTACCCTCACTACCTTTCTTTTCCCACTGATAATGACTTCTGTTATTTCTGACATAAAGAAAAAAAAAATCCCAATTTCTATTTATTAGATAAATGTAGAGACTGACCAATTACAGCAGCAGCACGTCAACATCATGAATCCTGAAAGTCAGACTCGCTTCAACCCAGCCAGTAATTAAAATTAGCTCAAATATTTTTCTGCAAACATCCTGAAAAGTAAAGCTAGGTTCCTGCTAAACCTAATCTCTACTGTATTAGGTCATATATTATGGCAATGTTTGATAAGACTGCAAAGTATGAAAAAGTAATTCAGGAAGAAATCTGCTGTTTGTTTTAGCTCAGCAAGAAATCACCCTGTTCCAGCCCAAGGAAATCATATTTCAGAAATTTTCTCAAGACAGAAAGATGTATCATTCTCCCAGAAATAGCCACTGTTGTCTGATCACTTAAAATGATGCAAAGAATGCACTGGCATATAAAAAATTCCTGCTTGACATATATGCTCTTTAAAAAAGTATATGGATAAACAACAAGCTCCTACTGTGCAGCACATGGTACTATTAATATATTCAATATCTTGTGATAAACCATCATGGAAAAGAATGTATATGGATAACAGTCACTTTACTATATAGCAGAAATCAACACAACATTGTAAATCAACTATACTTCAATAAAATTTTTAAAAGCATAAATGTTTTTAATCACTGTTTTTTTTTTTTTTTTTTTTTACCATTACAAGCTAAAGGTATATATCAGAAAATGGAAGGAAAACATTGACTTTCCAGTTCCAACCTGTTTTAAATGGAAATACATGAATAAAGGAAAATGTCTATTTCCTGGGTGGAATAGCAGACACATATACCCAACTACAACAATCCCAAATTCTTTTGCACACAGAACCAAAAAGAAAATGGGAGGAATAGCACTTGGTGAATTTAGGACTTAATTTTATGAGACAGGAAGCTGATGAACAAAATCTGAATCTTTACCAAATACTTATTTAAGCATTTTCCTATGAAATTTTCCATATTTCTTTGCATTGACTTTCAAACAAAATTAGTTGCACTTAATTAATCTCTATGTGTCTAAGCTTCTCAGCTAAGACTATGCTTCAATAGCATTTAAGCATCCATTAAAAAATGGAATTGTGATTTCTCCATTTTCATTTCTAATTTTATTGATTTGATTCTTCTCCCTTGCTAACGGTTTGTCTATTTTATTTATCTTCTCAAAGAACAAGCATTTAGTTTTGTTGATTTTTGCTATAATCTCCTTTTTTTCTTTTTCATTTATTTCTGCTCTGATTTTATTTCTTTCCTTCCTTCCTTCTAATTTTGGGGTTCTTTCTTCTTTTTCTACTTGCTTTAGGTGTAAAGTTAGATTGTTTATTTGATGTTTCTCTTGTTTCTTGAGGTAGGCTTGTATTGCTATGAACCTCCCTCTTAGCACAGCTTTTACTGAATCCCACAGGTTTTGGGTTGTTGTGTTTTCATTTTCATTTGTTTCTAAGCATATTTTTATTTCCTGTTGATTCCTTCCATGATTTGTTGGTTATTCAGAAGCGTTTTGTTTAGCCTCCATACATTTGTATTTTCAATAGTTTTTTTTCCTGTAGGTGACATCTAATCTTACCACACCATGATCAGAAAAGATACTTGAAATTATTTCAATTTTTAAAAATTTACCAAGGCTAGATTTATTGTCCAGGATATGAGCTATCCTGGAGAACGTTCTGTGTGCACTTGAGAAAAAGGTGAAATCCATTGTTTTGGGGTGAAATGCCTTATAGATATCAATTAGGTCTAACTGGTCCATTGTATCATTTAAAGCTGTGTTTCCTTGCTAATTTTCTGTTCGGTTGATCTAGCCATAGGTTTGAGTGGCTAATTCATGTCAATGTATGGCAAAAACCATCACAATATTTTAAAGTAATTAGCCTCCAATTAAAATAAATTAATTAAAAAAACAGAATTGTGTTAAGTCTCTAAGTGTAAATTTAAAGGATATAAGTGCCTGGAAACCAGAGCACATAACCTGGCCATTGTTTTCGTGCTAAAAATGTGTTCCTGTAATATTTTTTTTTTATTTAAAAGCAAAGCATAGCTATTTCCTTATTAATTTTTTTAAGCAACCTACTTTTCTTTAACTTGTGATCTTATTTGCTAAATCTTAAGCAATGCATTCCTGGCTAAGGCTTTTTATTTTATTATTATATTTCCCCAGTGTTCATAATTTTATTTTGAGGAGGGCTCCAACATTACAATAAATCCATTAACACCTGTTGCCAAAAGAAAACTAGGTAACTTCTGCATTGCCACAACCTCTAGCAATTGTCAACAATCCCTCCAGTGAAGCTTTTCTTTGGCTCTGGCATGTACACAGCTGTATCAAGTGTTGCTGTTTGCCTTGGTAACAATGCCTTTTCTTGTGGAGAAGACATATGACACCACCTTGTTACTCGAAATACCCACAGCAGAGTTGGTGCAGGATGGATGGAACACCACAGCTGGGTGGAAGGGATGTAGAACCACACATCTGGGTTAGGTCTACATCCAGACAGGCACTCACACACCACAACAGGAGTGTAAATTTTTCCATTTTGAAAAGAAATCAATTTGGCAAAATGCATCAAGTGTCTTTAGAGTGGTTCCAGTCATTTTATTTATACATATATATATATACACACTCACATATTAATAATTTCTGACCCATTCATTTTGCTTCTACTTATATATGCTAAGGGGACAATATTCAAGAAAATTCCTCAGATTTAGGCAAAAATATATTCACTGCTCCCCTACTGTAACAGTAAAAAGTCAGAAACTTTAATTATTGCTAAATTATTATGCAGACATTAAACATGTTTATGAAGTCTCGTGATTAATATAGGGCGTCTTAAATAACTATTAAATTCACATATATATATCCCTCAAACTTTCAAAATACAAATGTTCAAATACTTAGTATACATGACAATTAGTATAAGTTATTGGAGGCAGACAGTTTTAAAATGGAAAGTAAGTCTCCAATGCTCAGTTTCCAAAATAAATAGTGTGAAGCAGGATGTGTTCAGATTTTATCAAATTAGTCCTGCCTTTTATGATGATGACAGTTTCTCTAACAGTCAGTTTAATTTTCTAGTCAGAGTATCTCAGGGACAAAGTCAAGGTCACAGATTAGGTTTCTAGGGACCTGAGTCTTGATTTCTTTCCATATCACAGGCTGTACACCCAGCTGGGCCCGCTGGGAAACAGTGCAGCCAGACTGGGAGACTCAGTTATCTCAAACTGTTAACCATGATAGGAAAACACCCAAGGCTTCATATTCAGGGCATGTTAAAGACATCATATTTTCATGGTGGTAAAAATACAGCAAAAACTTTTAAAATTAAGTCTAAGCTAACACTACAGAGATACAGCTTTCCTAAATGTCCATATATATACACATATATTTATAGATCTATAAGTATACATATGAAGAATTCAACACATTCTGCAAAGCAGCAAGGACAGATCATACTCCAAGCAGATTACAACAAAACCACCACAGAATTAAAAAACAAGCATTTAAACAAAAACTCAATACATGAATAAAAAGAAACTATTCTCCTAAATAACTGTTTCAAACAAATATAAATCCTAATATGAGACTGTTTTGAAAATAACAAAATGACTTAGAGTGGGAAAGGCATAGAATAAATAAAAACAGGAACTCTACTGATTAAGTCCTATGAGATCTGGTCAAGGTGAGCAGAGAGATAAATACAAGCCTTAAGTAATCAAAATAAGTGGACTACATCTCCAAATGAGGAAAAATACTCATTTGTTAAAAGTTACAAAACAAAATACTTCAGGAACAAATGCATTAAACAGAAAATAACAGAAATAGTAAATCCAAGAGCTTGTTTAAAAATCCAGAGGTAATGGAGAAGAAAATGGCAACCCACTCCAGTGTTCTTGCCTGGAAAATCCCAGGGACGGGGGAGCCTGATGGGCTGCCGTCTATGGGGTCGCACAAGAGTCGCACATGACTGAAGTGACTTAGCAGCAGTACCCATATTATCAAATCCTGTTACACACATCTCACCTACCCAGTTACTAAAGGCTGGCTGAGCCCGTGGTTCGAGGTGCTGTAACGAATAGTTGACTGACACCTAAGTACGTGACATCTGTTGCTCTTCCCGTCATGTGCCAAGTTCTTAATTCCATCAAAATATCACCAGCCTTATTTGTGTTTAATAAGACATGGTTCAGCTCTTACTCAGCCAATGAGACACACATTCCCTGGTATTTTTCCTGTAAATTAATAGTTGGCTTCAGAGAACTACTTTTTCCTGTGAAGATCATTGCTGGAGTCCTGTCTACATCTTGCTTGCTTCTAGCAACCTACCCTCCCCGGCCCCCAGGACCTGTTTTGTAAATCCTGGCCCCTGAGCGCCCATTGCCTTAGGCATGGCATCTTTGCTGTCTGCTATCTTCCTATTGTGTTGTATGGACTCATGTGTCCTTCATTGCCTCAGTTTCTTTCCTTGTCAAGTTTAGACAGCCCTCTAGCAGATCTTGTTTCCAGCCAGATCAAGCCCCTCTCCTAGCTAAGGCCTGACTTCATCCATTCATTCTTTTTGAAAATATTATAAAGTTACACATGCAAAACAGACAAATCAATGAAACAATAGGCCAGAAGCAGAGCCTGTTCTAAGATGGAGGTGTTTTTTAAAGGGAATCACAAGTCAGTGGAAAAGATTGTACAGGATTGTGCAATAAATGATGTTGGACTGGGAAAAAAAAAATGCAGAGGTAAATCTCTTTTAAGTCTACACAGAAGTGAGTACAATTAGAGACAAGGTAAGTACTATGACACACTGATGGAATATAAGTGAGATAATGATAAACAATACAGAAGTATGAAGTTATGCTTTTCAAAGTGCAGTTGACATAATAGAGGGGCAGCAGGAGGCCTGGCAGAGAGGGCAAATAGTTGCAAATGCAGACTGAGAAGAGATCTCTCCCTACCAGCCTCCCAACATCCCACAGTGGAGTGGATCCAGGGTGGAGCACTACAGCTGGGTACAGAAGCACTGGAACCATCTGTCCCAACCCCAGGGGCTAGGTCTACAGGGAGACAGGCATTCACATTCTGCCATGAAGTGGACAATGGTCCCCTTTTTTAAAGAAACTGGTTGAGCAAAAAGTATCAAGCAGTTACAGTTTTAAAAATAAATATTTCTAACTTCTGATCCTGCAATTTTGCATCTAATAATACACACTAAGAAAATGTTTAAAAATAAAATAACCCACAGGCTTAGGCACAAATACATTCAATGACCCACTATTTTAACAGAAAAGCATCAGAAACCTAAATTATTATTCAGAATTTAATATATCCATGAAAACATTAAAATGAGAACATCCTTCATCTATAAAGTTACATGAAAATGGGAATAAAGTTGAGATTATACAAAAATATATACAAAGGAAGGACTGACTGGAAGGAAAATACATCAACATTTTAATAGCATTTGCCCTTGGTCTAAAAACAGCCTTAAGAGACTGATTTTTAAAACCTCTGATGCTTAAATGTGGCGAGAATGAATAAGATAATGCATGCTAAAATGCTTATCACCATACCGGGCACAGAGTTCCTTAAGAGAAACGTAAGTGATCCACATGTAGGATCACCTTCTACCTCACACCTGACCAGTTTGTGCCTTTAGTCAAAACTGATCTTTGTTTAACTTCTAACCTTTGTTTAAAGTGGGAACAATCATAGTTATCTGATAGGGGCCATGAAGATGAAATGAAACAGATAATGCAAACTGCTGAACTCAGGTATTCAACAAATGTTAGTATTCTCTCTTCTCTTTTTAGGAGACTATAAATTTTGTTTATGCTAGACAGTTCTGAGGGAGTTTAAAAAATTGACTCTAAATTCAATACTACTTAGTCAGTTAAAAAACATATGCAGGAACATACTCAAATAAGGTCTGGCTCCAAAAAGCTCATGTACTGCTCCAGGTGGCAAATAGGCTTTAAAACGGAGCAACACTGACCTAAAGTTCTCCAAGGAAGCGACCCAGAATGCCACTTTTCAAAAGAAAACATTCTCATGGATGTATAAATAGGTTTAACATTCCCAACCATGGCTTCATTTATATGCTACTTCCAAACTAGGAAATGCTGCAAAAAATTTCCCTGTTGATTCCAACCTACTCAGAAGCGACTTAGAAGAAACGAGTTGTGTTCTGTAGAAGAAACTTTTAACCTAAACCTGTCTGCATGAGGCTGAATGGAGGTAATCATGAAACCATTCTTTCCCAATCCAGTAGTACAATAAGTTAATTCTTAAACACAGAGCTGCTACCATTTTCTCCCCACTAGTAACTAGACAGGAAAACTAGATGGATGCGAGGGGTGGGGGTGGGGGTTGGCGGGGGGGAGAACTTTATAGGACTAAATGGTCTCCAGCTCTTTGGTTTACTTAAGTTACAAAACTTTGACTAATAAGCCTTTGTTCAGTCATTCAATTGTGTCCAACTCTTTGTGACCTCATGGACTGCAGCACTCCATGATTCCCTGTCCTTCACCATCTACCGGAGCTTGCTCAAACTCATGTCCATTGAATTGATGATGCCATCCAACCATCTCATCCTCTGTTGTCCCCTTCTACTCCTTCCTTCAATCTTTCCCAGCATCAGGGACTTTTCTAATGAATTGGCTCTTTGTATCAGGTGGCCAAAGTACTGGAGCTTCAGCTTCAGCATCAGACCTTCCAATGAACACTCAGGATTGATTTTCTTTAGGACTGACTGCTTTGATTTCCTTGTAGTCCAAGGGACTCTCAAGAGTCTTCCCTAACACCACAGTTCAAAAGCAGCAATCCTTTGGCAGTCAGCCTTCCTTATGGTCCAACTCTCACATCCATACTTGACTACTGGAAAAACCATAGCTTTGACGAGACAGACCTTTGTTGGCAAAGTAGTATCTCTGCTTTTTAATATGCTGTCTAGGTTTGTCATAGATTTTCTTTCAAGGAGCAAGTCTTTTTAACTTCATGGCTACAGTGATTTTGGAGCCCCTCAAAATAAAGTCTGTCACTGTTTGCATTGTTTCCTCCTCTATTTGCCATGAAGTGATGGGACCAGGTGCCATGATCTTCATTTTTCGAATGCTGAGTTTTAAGCCAGCTTTTTCACTTTCCTCTTTCACCCCCATCAAGAGGCTCTTTAGTTCCTCTTCGCTTTCTCCCATAAGGGTGATGTCATCTGAGGTTATTGATATTTCTCCCAGCAATCTTGATTCTAGCTTGTGCTTCTTCCAGCCCAGCATTTCTCATGATGTGCTCTGCATATAAGTTAAATAAGCAGCTTGACAATATACATCCTTGACATACTCCTTTCCCAATTTTGAACCAATCTGTTATTCCATGTCTGGTTCTGACTGTTGCTTCTTGACTGCATACAGGTTTCTCAGGAGGCAGGTAAGGTGGTCTGGCATTCCCATCTCTTTAAGAATTTCCCAAAGTTTATTGTGATCCACACAGTCAAAGGCTTTAGCATAGTCAATGAAGCAGATGTTTTTCTGGAATTCTCTTGCTTTTTTATGATTCAGCAGATGTTGGCAACTTGATGTCTGGTTCCTCTGCCTTTTCTAAATCCAGCTTGAACATCTGGAGGCTCTCAGTTCACATACTGTTGAAGCCTGGCTTGGAGAATTTTGAGCATTACTTTGCTAGTGTGTGAGATGAGTGCAACTGTGTGGTAGTTTGAACATTCTTTGGCATTGCCTTTCTTTGGGATTGGAATGAAAACTGACCTTTTCCAGCCCTGTGGACACTGCTGAGTTTTCCAAATTTGCTGGCATATTGAGTGAAGCACTTTCACAGCATCATCTTTTAGAATCTGAAATAGTTCAGTTGGTATTCCATCACCTCCACTAGCTTTATTCGTAGTGATGCTTCCTAAGGCCAACTTGACTTTGCACACCAGGATGTCTGGCTCTAGGTGAGGAATCACACCATCGTGGTTATCTGGATCATTAAGATCTTTTTATGCATAGTTCTTCTGTGTAT
Organism: Bos taurus; assembly: GCF_002263795.3. Lineage (NCBI taxonomy): Eukaryota > Metazoa > Chordata > Mammalia > Artiodactyla > Bovidae > Bos > Bos taurus. The sequence continues at coordinate 43,931,387 of NC_037335.1, forward strand.
TCTTGCCACCTCTTCTTAATATCTTCTGCTTTGTTTAGGCCCTTACCCTTTCTGCCCCAATTTATGTGCCAATCTTTACATGAAATGTTCCCTTGGTATCTCTAATTTTCTTGAAGAGATCTCTACTCTTTCCAATTCTATTGTTTTTCCTCTTTTTTTTTTTTTTTTGCATTGTTCACTTAGAAAGGCTTTCTTTTCTCTCCTTGCTATTCTTTGGAACTATGCATTCAGATGGATATATCTTTCCTTTTCTCCTTTGACTTTTGTTTCTCTTCTTTTCTCAGCTATTTGTAAGGCCTCCTCAGACAACCATGTTGCCTTTTTGCATATCTTTTTCTTAGGGGTGGTTCTGATCACCACCTCCTGCACAATGTTATGAACCTCTGTCCATAGTTCTTCAGGCACTCTATCAGTTCTAATCCCTTGAATCTATTTGTCACTTCCACTGTTTAATCATAAGGGATTTGATTTAGGTTATGTCTGAATTGTCTAGTGGTTTTCCCTACTTTTTTCAATTTAAGTCTGAATTTAGCAATATGGAGTTCATGATCTGAGCCACAGTCAGCTCCCAATCTTGTTTTTGTTGACTGTATAGAGCTCCTCCATCTTTGGCTGCAAATATATAATCAATCTGACATTGATTATCGGGTGATGTCCATGTGTAGAGTCGTCTCTTGTGCTGTTGGAAGAGGGTGTGTTCTATGACCAGTGCATTCTATTGGCTAAACTCTTAGCCTTTGTCCTGCTTCATTTTGTACTCCAAGACCAAACTTGCCTGTTATTCCAGGTATCTCTTGACTTCCTATTTTTGCATTCCAGTCCCCTATGATGAAAATGACATCTCTTTTTGGTGTTAATTTTAGAAGGTCTTGTAGGGCTTCCCTGGTAGCTCAGAGGCTAAAGCATCTGCCTGCAATGTGGGAGACCAGGGTTCAATCCCTGAGTTGGGAAGATCCTCTGGAGAAGGAAATGGCAACCCACTCCAGTACTCTTGCCTGGAAAATCCCATGGATGGAGGAGCCTGGTAGGCTACAGTTCATGGGGTCACAAAGGTTGGACATGACTGAGCGACTTAACTTTCACTTTCTTTTCTAGAAGGTCTTGTAGGTCTTCATAGAACCATTCAACTTCAGCTTCTTTGGTATTAGTGGTTGGGGAATAGACTTGGATTACTGTGATACTGAATGGTTTGCCTGGGAAATGAACCAAGATCATTCTGTCATTTTTGAGATTGCACCCAATCTGAATGCACTGCATTCAGACTCTCGTGTTGACTATGAGGGGTACTCCATTTCTTCTAAGGGATTCTTGCCCACAGTAGTAGATAAAACGGTCATCTGAATTAAATTTCCCCCTTCCAGTCCATTTTAGTTCACTGATTCCTAAAATGTCAATGTTCACTCTTGATATCTCCTGTTTGGCCTAGTAAGCCTAGTGGTCTTCAAAAGGATATAGGAGTGGACTTGCAAAGGGAAAACAGAGGATGTCATATTTTAGTGTTTCTTTTAGGCCCACAGGCATAATTGTGTAAGGGTGAGGCCAGTATGCCTTGCTGCCTGAGCAACCACATTTGTGCCAAGTGACTCTGTCTCCCACTTGCTCATCACCTATGAGTACCCCATACCAGTCGGGTATTTACACCACTTTCTAGTGATCAAACAAGCTACCAGGATTGAACTGAATTTGTTGGGTCAGAGACCCTCAACATTTCTGAACCACAGACTAATCTGAGATTCTGATAGGAAAAAAAGTAGTGAGGGTGGAGGGAACCTCTGCCAAACAAAGCATAGACAAACAGATAATTCTGGATTCAGTTTCACTGACACTTCTCACTTAAAGCCCAAAGGATAGACACTGGTGGTGATTCTACTTCCTATTTGGAAATACAGAAATATATGTATACTCAAGCAATTCTAAAATGACAGATTATATGTTTCAACAATGCACAAGGTACTTACGAGGTTTACTCACACGTTTCAATACCTTATTATTAGTGGCAATGAGAGAAGTCCCATCAGAAATAAAACAGCACATTTATTCTCAAACACAATGCATGGAACTGACACAGACAGAATATCACTCCAGTTACACAATAGCTATTCAGAGCTCTCAGTTAATGGAATATTCACAGTTTGAGACTGAACACAATGCACAAAGAATAGAAACATAGACAAAGTTGCCATATTAGGGGTGTGGATAACATAATTAGTTTCTGAGCAACAGAGACTTTAGTAACGGTTTTATATAAAATAAACAAAATTAGTTTCTATTAATGATCAGTATATAAAGTCTGACAAAATATTTCATCAGTTTGCTTTAAACAGTTTTATATGACAGAGCTAAGCTATTCAGACTTGTTTTGCATTTTCTCTTAAACAACCAAAAAAAGTACTTGTTGTAATTCCTTCTACATGTGATGAGATATTATCTGAAGTTATAGTATCTGGCTGTCAGAATGATCTGAGAATCAATGCATCTGTTTCCCAATTTGTAAGATATGAACAATAATACTTTTTCCACAAAGATGGGAAGTACATCTTTTCAAGGAAAAAAAAATGTTTGTCTATGTCAGTTCAGCCTATATTCCACAATAATTGTCTTGCATTCATTCAATAATTATTTAGTGAGTTGCAATTATGAGTCAAACATTAAAAAGTTGAAATTCAGTTCTGTCCGACTCTTTGCAACCCCATGGACTGTAGTCTACCAGGCTCCTTTGTCCATGGGATTTTCCAGACAAGAGTACTGAAGTGGGTTGCCATTTCCTTCGCCAGGGGATCTTCCCAACCCAGGGATCAAACCCAGGACTCCCACATTGTAGACAGAGGCTTTACCATCTGAGCCACCAGGGAAGTCTATTAAGCAAAATCAGACCCCATTTCTTTCTTGACGAAGCTTATTCACTCCTTCAACCATTAGAAAGATTTAGGTTGAAAATTCTACTAGCTGATAGTGACAGCTAATATTTGTGTAACATTTTAAAGTACTATCCTATGTATCATCTCATGCAATCTTCATGATAACTCTTTGAGAAGAACTGATAATTGATAATTACTCATCACATTTTACAGGTTAAGAAACTAAGGCTTAGGAGTCCAAGTGGCTTACCCCCAGCAGTGCAGCTGGAATCCACTGCTCTAATGATATCAAAACACCACCTCATATCACTGGAGTTGGGTTGTGGGTGATGAGAATCAAACATGTGCTAGATCATTATTAGGAATGTAATCTATAGCAGCTTTTTGCCTGTTTCCATCCTTTCAAGAAGCAGAAATTACTAGCTCTGGTAGTGTGTAGAAAACGTAGTTCATTTCATTTGGGAAAGCCTGACTTTTCTTTTTTTTTAATTTTTTAATTATTATTATTTTTTTTTACTTTACAATATTGTATTGGTTTTGCCATACATCAACATGCATCTGCCATGGATATACACGTGTTCCCCATCCTGAACCCCCCTCCCACCTCCCTCCCCATATCATCCCTTTGGGTCATCTCAGTGCACCAGCCCCAAGCCTCCTGTATCCTTCATGGAACCTGGACTGGCGATTCGTTTCTTATATGATACTATACATGTTTCAATGCCATTCTCCCAAATCATCCCCCCACCAAAGAGTCCAAAAGACTGTTCTATACATCTGTGTCTCTTTTGCTGTCTTGCATACAGGGTTGTCATTACCATCTTTCTAAATTCCATATATATATGCGTTAGTATACTGTATTGGTGTTTTTCTTTCTGGCTTACTTCACTCTGTATAATAGGCTCCAGTTTCATCCACCTCATTAGAACTGATTCAAATGTATTCTTTTTAATGGCTGAGTAATACTACATTGTGTATATGTACCACCGATTTCTTATCCATTCATCTGCTGATGGACATCTAGGTTGCTTCCATGTCCTGGCTATTATAAACAGTGCTGTGATGAACATTGGGGTACACGTGTCTCTTTCCCTTCTGGTTTCCTCAGTGTGTATGCCCAGCAGTGGGATTGCTGGATCATAAGGCAGTTCTATTTCCAGTTTTTTAAGGAATCTCCACACTGTTCTCCATAGTGGCTATACTAGTTTGCATTCCCACCAACAGTGTAAGAGGGTTCCCTTTTCTCCACACCCTCTCCAGCATTTATTGCTTATAGACTTTTGGATCGCAGCCATTCTGACTGGCGTGAAATGGTACCTCATTGTGGTTTTGATTTGCATTTCTCTGATAATGAGTGATGTTGAGCATCTTTTCATGTGTTTGTTAGCCATCTGTATGTCTTCTTTGGAGAAATGTCTATTTAGTTCTTTGGCCCATTTTTTGATTGGGTTGTTTATTTTTCTGGAATTGAGCTGCTGGAGTTGCTTGTATATTTTTGAGATTAGTTAGTTGTTTGTCAGCTGCTTCATTTGCTATTATTTTCTCCCATTCTGAAGGCTGACTTTTCTAAGTTATAAAAAAACATTAATTTGCCAGAAGTCACAGTCATGGAGCCTCAGGGCTGAGTTGCAGCCTGATACACAGCTCCATTCACTGACTGATTCCTACAATCTTGTGTGTGTGTATGTGTGTGTATGTGTGCGTGATTTGTTTTATTGTAATATTTGCTTTACTGTGGTGGTCTGAAACTGAACCTGCAATATGTCTGAGATACGCCTGTATGTATGCACGTGTATGTGTATGGATATGTATATGTATGCATATATACACACACATATGTGTGTATGTGCTTACTAGATCAGTCATGTCTGACTCTTGGTGACCCCTTGGACTGTAGCCCACCAGGGTCCTCTTGTCCATGGGGATTCTCCAGGCAAGAATACTTGAGTGGGTTGCCATGCCCTCTTCCAGGGGATCTTCCCAACCCAGGGATCGAACCCAGGTCTCCCACATTGCAGGCAGATTCTTTACCATCTGAGCCATCAGGGAAGCCCAAGAATACTGGAGTGGGTAGCTTATCCCTTCTCCAGGGGATCTTCCGCACCCAGGAATCGAACTAGGGTCTCCTGCATTGCAGGCAGATTCTTCACCAGCTGAGCTACCCAGGAAGCCATATACATATACATACATACATACATATATATATTTTTTTTCCACAATATATTTTAAATTTTACTTTTGAATTATCAAGTCAGTATTCTTTTAACTTTATTCACGTATTTAACTTTATCCACATATTTATTTTAAAATTTATCCACTTATTTTCCTGCAACTTTCTGCTTCCTTCTGTGATCATTTTCCTTCTGCCCAAAGAATCGCCTTTACTTTTTTATTTTCTCTACAATCCTATTTGATTGCAGAAATCTTCCACAATATTTTCCTTATAGATTCTTAACAATGAGTTTGCTACAACAGTGTAACTGACATGATAAGACTAAAAAATCACATCTCTAGATAAAATAATCATCTGGTGATATGTAAAAACTTTCATGGTATTTTTCAAGGGTTGCAGATCATGGTCCAACATACAACCTACTGCCAAAATCCCTTCTACAATATCTTTGATTTGGGGTGGAGGAGGGCAGTCCAAATTCTTTAGTATGTCCAGTTCTACTGGTAAGACAATTTGGCAATAAGTATCCAAAGCCGTAAAAATATAAAACGACTAACTCAGACCCAATTATTCCATTTCTGAGAATTTGTCCTAAAGAATTAACCTGACAAGCACACAGTGAGGAGACTATCCCAAAGATGTTCACTGCAGTGTCGTTATTTATGATATTAAAAAACTGGAAAGAATCAAAATGACTATCAGTAAGGGATGATTTCAATAATACAGGAGTGTATTCATATAATGGAATGCTATGCTCCTATTAGAAATATAATACAGATATATAACATGAAACGATACACACGCTATATCTGGTGAAAAGGCATTTACTGAATAGTATAATCCCCATCTTACCTATGTATACACAGAAAAAAATCTTGATTTAACTGACAAAGAAAGGAATCGTCTTCTGTGCCTATTCAAAAGTTCTAACTCTGCTCCCTCAGGCTGAAAATTAACTTTGCTCTCCTTTTCACTTAACAGCCTTTCAAATGTTCCTGGCAGTGCACTGTTTCTAGTCCATTTACCTCCCTGGTTTGCCCTCTGAAAATGTGGAGCTCAGAACTGAACACAAGCCCTCAGAGGCATCCTGACCAAAGCAGAAAACAATGGGATGATTATCTTCTTTGTTCTGAGAGCTGTGACACTAAATCTGTTGGAGATGGCCAACTATGTCAAATGGCTGGCTAAAACCTAAATCTCTTTAAGGAGAGCTGCTATTGATCCAGGTCTCTCCAATTCATAGGCACACAACTCGCCCCTGCCCCCTCCATCCAGATATCAGGAAGTTGCATTCAGTAGAGCTTAGTTGTGTATTCGCTCATGTTGATGGTCTTTAGCTTTTGAGAACCCTTTTCTATTCCAATTTCTGACAATCCATTGCTCAGCTTCCCTCCCAACTCTGCAACACAGATTTGACCCACCATTCTTTATCAAAGATCACTTTTTTCAAACCACAACACCAAGTCATTTTGGAAGGGCTATTTAAACATTTATAATAATTTAAAATACTTTTATATTAAAACAAATACAGGTAAGTTAAAATGTGAAATACAGAGTGGATTGATCTTTGTGAAAAGACAGGAAACAAAAGAGAAGGAACTCTTTCAAGGAAAAGAACTAAATTGGAAGCCTAGCCAACAAAGGTACAAAAGTAAACAAAAAAAAAAAAAAGAAAGAAAAGTAAACAAGTAAAACTAAAACTATGCTGGAAAGTCATGACACAGGGAAGTAGCCAGAGAGAAAGCACCAAATGGGTTAGGAACTTAATTTGAGTAAGTAAAGTAATTGGATAAATGATTGAATTATCTTAATGGAACAAGGACATTAAATTTTAAAATCCCACCTTGGATCATTGGAGTAATGAAAAACAGCTATTAAAAAGGAAAACCTAATAGTCACTGTGTCTAATTTATTTCATTTTCTAAAGCTTAGTTTTCTAAGTATCTTTTTATACATCATGGCACCTTAATCATTATAACTTTAAAGTGATCTTGGGTATATTTATATTTTATCTTATCAAAGGGACCAAAGTGAAATAAGACTAAAATACCATGTAAGGTAAATAACACTGATGCAACTATTTCTACCTCTTGTGTTCTTATCTAGATCATTCAACATACTCAGAATCCTTTGTTTTTTCTTGCAAAAAGAAAATGAAAGTAGTAGTGCAATTTATCAGGATGATAGCTAATAGTACAGATTATTTACTAAGCACTCTACAACCACATGAAGTTGATAACATGATTATACCTACTTCATAGATGTGGAAACAGACTTCATGGTTAAATGATATTATAGTATTAGAGTCATGTCTAGTAACTGGCAGCACTGGGACTCTAAAATTGGCATGGCGGACCCTACAACTTCTCTTTCTATAGCACATACATACATGCACAAACAAAAGAATTTTTATATGGGCAATATCTATTCCTTAATCTAAACTAAGGAAATTAAATAAGATAAGCTAAATAATAAATAAACTTTAATATGCCTCAAGATTTTTTTGAGGTTCATTATCGGATGTGGCTCCAAAATTTCCCTTCCTCCTCAAAATAAGGCTTTAAAAAATGTGTCTGTATTCAGTTACAACTTTTGGTTTCTTCTTCTAAATAAAACAGATTCCAGAGAAAGAAGAAATAAGAATTGCAACCTACCACCCCTTTCCCGTCATCAACTCTGAAGTAATATTTTCATTAGAGTAGAAAGATTAAAAAGTAGTTTTCTTAAGTATAGCTCTGTAAAGTTTAAGGATTACTTTAAATACGACCAATGATGTTTGTCTATATACAAATTAATGATGTTATTACAGCATCATGAAGTTAAAAGTTTTTTTGTTTTTATTTTAGAAGGATTTGTCAGCATCTTTATCACCACTAAAAGGTACTTTTAACTTTTCAAAGGAATATTTTCCTAATTGTATTTTGAGAAACACATTTTCAAAAACATTCACACATTGGGAACACACATTTCTTGTTAAATCAAATATTTCATATTCCAGTACAAGTCTGGACTTATCAAATCTGAAAGAATTTCCGAAGGCTTTCCAAACCAGCCTATGTGATTTAATATCCAGCCAAATAGGAATCTTAAACTTTTGGGTTACTGCAGCTAATTCTCAGTCACTGCAAGGAAAGAAGAAATCCAGCAAAGCTTCTGACACCAAAACATCCCAGAGTAAGGTCAATTCCCATAACATGCAAATTAGAATATTTTACCTAATTGGATTCAGAATCCTGATTTATGTTTATTCATTTGACTCATTTAATTTAGCAGTATGGGCAATTATGTCATATATCTAGCACAATGGAAGAGTTCAATTATTCTAGATTCATACAGTATGTACCTGGCATGTCTAAGTTATATGTTGTCAAGACAAGTGTTGCAGGAAGAAGAGGCAGATCACCTACTGTTCTCCCAGTAATGGGGATAACATGGAGTCACTGTCCGACCCATGACCCTGGTGGACATCAGAATAACGCTTTATCATCTGAGCCACCAGGGAAGCTATGGATAGAACTATAAACCAACTGTCTTGTGTTTCCTGAGTTAGCTTACACGGGTGTCTTTTAATTATGTCATTAACTTTTTTCTACCTTTCCCGAAGATTGGGGTCTCCAGAACAGTGTAAGTGATATTCTATTCCTAGATCTATCAACACCTCTTGAGTTACAGCAGCTTTAAAGGTGGAGCATTATTGCTCTGAACTTTAGACTTTAAGATCCCACTTATATCATAAGAAGTCAGTACAGTAAGATTTTGCCCATTCACTAACCTCCGGCTTTAGTGGATACTGTTTTTGATGTGAAAATAGGTGACAGTCATTGAGCTTGATAAAGATAGGAAGAGCATTTTGTGCTCAACCCACAGTTTTTCCATCAGTCCACACACTAGGATTTACAGTTTGTTCCATTAGAAAGAGCTGGTTCCATATTCATGAAAACAGAGGCCTGGAGAATGGTACGGGGACAGAAATAATGCTGATGTAATTAGATGGGTCAATAGCTTGCCCCTGAGAAGGCCATTTCCTAGTCTCAGACTGCATCCACAGCCCAAAGCAGAATGTTATTCTGATGTCCACCAGCAATGTGGGAGATCTGGGTTTGATCCCTGGATCGGGAAGATCCCCTGGAGAAGGCAATGGCACCCCACTCCAGTACTCTTGCCTGGAAAATTCCATGGATGGAGGAGCCTGGTGGGCTACAGTCCATGGGGTTGCAAAGAGTCGGACATGACTGAGCAACTTGACTTTCTTTCTTCTTTCTTTCTATACCATTCTTGAAGTATGGTCCCCAGATCATCAGCAGCAGCAGCATCACCTGGGAACTTGTCTCAGACAAATCCCTGACCTCCTGAATCAGCAAGTCTGGGGACGGGGTCCAGCAATCTGAGATTTTTAAAAAATGTTTATTGGAGTATAGTTGCTTTACAATGTGTTAATTTCTGCTGTATAGCAAAGTGAATGTATGTATACACATACATATAGTCCTTCTTTTTTGGATTTCCTTCCCATTTAGTTCACTCCAGAGCATTGAGTAGAGTTCCCTTTGCTATACAGTAGGTTCTCATTTGGAGAAGGCAATGGCACCCCACTCCAGTACTCTTGCCTGGAAGATCCCATGGATGGAGGATCCCATGGATGGAGGAGCCTGGTAGGCTGCAGTCCATGGGGTCGCTAGTAGTCGGACACGACTGAGTGACTTCACTTTCACTTTTCACTTTCATGCATTGGAGAAGGAAATGGCAACCCACTCCAGTGTTCTTGCCTGGAGAATCCCAGGGATGGGGGAGCCTGGTGGGCTGCCGTCTATGGGGTCGCACAGAGTCGGACACGACTGACGCGACTTAGCAGCAGCTGCGGCAGCAGCAGGTTCTCATTAGTTATCTGTTTTATACATAGTATCAGTAGTGTATCTATGTCAGTCTCACTCTTCCAATTCATCCCCCTTCTCCCACTTGGTGTTCATACATTTGTTCTCTCTGTTTGTATCTCTATTTCTGCTTTGCAAATAGATTCATCTGTAGTAGTTTTCCAGAATCCACATATATATGGTAATGGCAACCCACTCCAGTACTCTTGCCTGGAAAATCCCATGGATGGAGGAGCCTGGTAGGCTGCAGTCCACGGGGTCGCTAAGAGTCGGACATGACTGAGCGACTTCACTTTCACTTTTCACTTTCATGCATTGGAGAAGGAAATGGCAACCCACTCCAGTGTTCTTGCCTGGAGAATCCCAGGGACGGGGGAGCCTGGTGGGCTGCTGTCTTTGGGGTCACACAGAGTCGGACACGACTGAAGTGACTTAGCAGCAGCATATGATATTTGTTCTTCTCTTTCTTACTTCCTTCATCCTATATGACAGCATCTAAGTCCAATCCATGTCTCTGCATACAGCAAAAATTTCATTTCCTTTTTAGGGCTGAATAATATTCCATTATATATATGAACCACATCTTCTTTATCTGTTCCTACTGATGGGCACTTAGGTTGTTTCCATGTCCTCGCTATTGTAAACAATGCTGCAATAAACAGTAGGCCCCATGTATCTTTTGGAATTATGGTTTTCTCTAGGTATATGCCCTGGAGTGGGATTGCTGGGTCATATGGCAGTCCTTTTTTAGCTTTTTAAGGAATCCCCATACTATTCTCCATATATTAAAATTCAGATTGCAACCCTCTTACACTGTTGGTAGCAATCTGAGTTTTTAGATCCCTAAGGGGATCAGATGAGCATTACTATCTGAGAATCATTGCTATAAATGATATTTTTAAAATAATCATTCACTGAGATTATACGTGGGTTTAATTTCCATTATAACCACTAAGAGTAATTTACTGATCTTCCCAAATTCCTATAAAATAAATTCAAAGGGAAGCTCTGAATTTACCAAAAGTTCAGGGTAAAAGTAATAAATGTCAAATTTACCAACAGTTCCTATTTCTTTTTTATTATGTGGTCTCTAGAAAAAAATCCTCACTATAGTTAAGAAAATACTTCACTACATTAATCAAATTTACTGAATCCTCTATACTTCTCTGGTTCCCCAATACATGAGTTGACTCCCAATTACTGCCCAAAACAAACTTGACCCTGAAACCAGAATTGCATGGGGCTTCAGAGCAAGGGCCTGAGTTCCTCTCAGATGTCACTTTCCACATGGGTGCTCCCAAAAAACTCAGTCACTTTAAGCCTCAAATTTCCCAAATGTGAAAAATGAAAATTACGGTATGATCTTCATCATGGGGAAGTAGTCAAAATAAAAAACATTTAAAACATATAGCCTGGCAAAAAGCAGCTCTCAACACACAATAGTAATTTTATCATTATCAGCTAACAGAACTATTCAATATTAAATACTTCTGAACATGCTTAATTCTTAAAGTAGAAGATGTAAACATCTAAATAATTTCCTACGGGAAAGCACCTGAAAGGTGATTTTTTAAAAATAAAGACAACAAAGTTACAATAGCATTTCATTCCTAACAAAGGATCCCATGATAGAAAAACAGCTCATTCTGTAATAGAAGGAATGTATGCAGTATCTAACCGCAAATACCCTGATCAAGAGAAAACATTTCAAAATATTTTCTTTAAAGATCTCTAAGCTGTTACAGGGGGTAAAGCCAAGGCATAGTACAGACGTGAGCAGATTAGTCAAGAATGTGATTGGATGAATTAATGAAATTACATTTTGGCACGGCTGAAGTAGAAGGCTGGCAAAATTCCAGGTTTCTGCTGGTTCATTCAAATGAGTACTCCCCCTTTCTTTTTGCAGCTGTTAACTTAATATTAAAACAGATTTTTTACTGTAATTAAAAAATCAGTGCACGCTCAGTTGCGTCAGTCATATTCAACTCTTTGCAACCCCATGGACTGTATCCCATCAAGCTCCTCTGTCCATGGGATTTCCCAGGCAAGAATACTGGAGTGGGTTGCCATTTCCTGCTCCAGGGGATCTTCCTGACCCACAGATCAAACTCACGTCTCCTGTATTTGCAGGTGGGTTCTTTAGAAGCCAAGTGTTTCAGAGGAAAAGCATGTCTAATCTTGAGTAGCTTTTATTTTACTTAGTACTTTGACCTCTATCTCTGTTATTAAGATTCACCTATTGTTTTCTTCCTGTCTGTCCTTGTTTTTTGGTGTCTTTTCCTTGTCCAGTTGTATAAAAGGGATAATTCTCTCTTTACAGAATGAGCTGGGAAACTTTTTTTTTTTCTCATATTCCAAAACATTTTTAGAGCACAGAAATTGTTTCTTGATAGTTTCACGGAAATGCCCTGCAGACCATCTGGGCCTGTTTTCAGGCAGTCTTAACCTTTGCTGATGCCACGTTGATGCACTTTGCTGATGCCACGTTGATGCACAGCTGGAACACAGACCCCTACAAGTTATCTTCCTTTTCTCTTAGGCAGTTCTCTGTCAAAAGAAATGTTACCTAAGAATCTTTTAAGTATGTTCTTGGATGACATGAACATCATTACCAAATATCATTTAACAAGCAATGATGATGTCTTTATCTTCCTGGTATCAACTAGGAACTGCCACCCTGTTCATGTTAGGTTCATCTACTTCCTTCAGTTCTCTACTCTGCTCTCCTCTCGAGCCTCTCATCCTCTTTCCAGCTTTCCTTTACTCTCTCCCACTCAACTTTCTCAAGATGTGAAACATGGCACTCACGCAGAAAGATGGCTGGATTTAAAGTGAAGACTTGCAGAGCTACATTACTTTGGAGAAACTGTTAAATATATGGCAGGAGATTATTCTGGAGTATGGAATAGGGGGAAAGGGGCTAAAGAAAGCTAAAAGACAGTTCAGGGAAAGAATGGGGAAAAAAAAAAGGTGGATAAAATGGAAGTGTTGGGGAAGAGAAGATTACAGGGCCTTTTCCTTACAACTAAACCTCTCCCTGCCATAACCCCAGGACCTACAGTTGACCTACAGCTTGTATGTCCTCTCAGGCTGCCAGCCATTGCCTCTCACTTCTAAGACAATTTAATTCTGTAAAGGAGTCCAGGTTATTTTCTATTCAGGGTTTTTTGAGAAGATGGCTTATGTGTTCTTGCTGCTCAGTGTGAAGATATATACTGTTAAAGATCTGCATTCAGGCTTATGCACAGATATGGAGAGGAAAGGGTGGCTTGCACCATCTTTTTAAAATAATGAGTGGTTTTTGGTAATAAACACCCTAATGGCTACCATAAAACCTAGTTAAAGACCAGAGCTTCTCTTTAGAATTATCAATATCTAAAAGATACTACATATTACAAACCTCTGGATGAACCAACCAACGGATTATCAACTTATTTATCCCACCTGCACTGTTTTTTCCCCCCCATAGGCAATTGCTATTCTGAGTATCTGCATCTAATCCAGTGGTACTGAGACCACGGACATACCAGACATGCCCACATCAGAAAGCAAGTCCTTCTTTTGTGTCCTTAACTGCACAGTACTGTATAGAGTACATTAGTACAGTACCTTTATTTCAAGCCCAGGATGTCCGGAAACATGTAAAAAGCAGCAGCATACAGCCGAATGTTAGTTGGGTACTAAGGCTAACTTTGTTGGACTTATGAACAAATTGGACTCACAAGTGTACTCTCAGAATGGAACTCATTCATATGTAGGAGACATCCTAACGAGACAAGTCTACAACTCAGAAAAGGACCATCATCTGCTACCACGATCTTGTACCTATAGCCTCCAGAACTGTGTGAAATAAATTTCTGTCATTCACAAAAAAGAAAAAAAAAGAAAGCAAGTCTTTGCTACAAAAGGCCTCAGTTATTGTGGAGGGAAAAGACCAAAGCCCACCAAGGTGGTTTTCCCTAGGGAACCTCTTGACCCCAGGACTCTGTGCATACAATCACCCAACTCCAATTAAGGACTGTTCTGCCCTTTAGAAGCTATCAGAAGATGAAAGCAGCCCCAGGAAGAACCCTGTTCCCTTCCTTCAGACAGACAATAGGCAGCCACCTGCTCGGGGATTTATTCACCAACTTCCGAGTTCCTATGTCATAGAGTCACCACAGCTTGTGCCCCAGAGGACAGGGAGAAGAAAGAAACAAACAAGCCAGGTGGCTGGGGCAGAAGGAGAAGTCAAACCCCTACAGTGCAGCCTGGGGCTTGTGAAAGCCAGGATGCTCCCCATCTCAAGCTGTGTGCTGAGACAGATGTTTGAGTGGTAATAGGAAAAGGAAGGAAAAACAAGTTTTTTATTCTAAAGGAGAAATGGACAAACATGAAACAGAGCCTGCCTTGAAACACTGTGGGGCTTTCCTCTATCAAGCTAGCTCAATTCTGCCACAAACACCTTGGCAATTTTCTTCACTAATACACTTTAAATGAACTAAGTCAGCCACAGAATGAGGCGTTATCACTATGTACTCAGTAAAGCACGCTTTTCCCACAGGACTGAGTGGAGTGTTAGGAAGGCAACTGGCCTGTAGTCACACCTGCAGGAAGTTGGGGGAAGAGCTTGCAGAATAGTTTTAATGGGGCATTCTCCAGTCCCTCTATAAGGTTTTGGAATAACACTCCTGGACGAACTATCAAAGTAATAGAGAAGAAATAAAATCAGAAGAAAAGATAAAACACCCAAAACTCACATATGCCTCCTTCCTCTCTGCTGTCCTATGGAAGAAATACAAAAAATCTTGGGAAAAAAAAAAAAAAAAACTTCTTTGGAATTAGTGATGGAATAAAATGAAAAAAATTAATTTTACACAATTAATTTATATAGTCTTATCTATAACTTCATGCAATGTATAATTTTTAACCAGACTATGAAATCCCTGCCATTTATATATTCATACTCACTTCTCTCTTATTTATTTTTATTGTATAAATATAAAATGTTCATTATGAAACTTTAAAAAATCCCAATTAGAAAGAAATTTCAAATTATAATGCCAAAAGAAATTTTACCACTGTTAATAGTTTAGGATATCCATTATATTTATTTTTATGCAAATGTATATATATAAATACATATGAGTTAATTGGTGGGGTATATTTGTTTATAAAAATTTCTTCATACTACATCTATTGGATTGTTTCTCATAATGTCTGTCTGTTTAGATAAATATAGATTTGTTCACTTTTCTTCTCCAACATTCTCGGGAAATATCTTTGCTATTTATTATGAAAGTTGTCACAGAAAGCAAGCAGAGGCATCTATACCTGCTGCCAAGGGTTTAACAGCCAAAGAAGTACCAAGTTCACCTGCAATGATCACAAAGTCAGGGATCCACCATATATCATTCACAAAGCTTTGGAAAGCACTCCTGGGTTAATAACTAAATAACATAAAGATCATGAACTCCTTATTGCCAAATTCAGACTTAAATTGAAGAAAGTAGGGAAAATCACTAGACCATTCAGGTATGACCTAAATCAAATCCCTTACAATTATACAGTGGAATACAGAAATAGATTTAAGGGACTAGATCTGATAGGCAGAATGCCTGATGAACTATGGATGGAGGTTTGTGGCATTGTACAGGAGACAGGGATCAAGACCATCCCCAAGAAAAAGAAATGCAAAACAGCAAAATGGCTGTCTGAGGAGGCCTTATAAATAGCTGTGAAAAGAAGAGAAGCAAAAAGCAAAGGAGAAAAGGAAAGATATACCCATTTGAATCCAGAGTTCCAAAGAACAGCAAGGAGAGATAAGAAAGCCTTCCTCAGTGATCAATGCAAATAAATAGAGGAAAACAATAGAATGGGAAAGACTAAAGGTTTCTTCAAGAAAATTAGAGATACCAAGAGAACATTTCATGCAAAGATGGGCTCAATAAAGGACAGAAATGGTATGGACCTAACAGAAGCAGAAGATAGTAAGAGGTGGCAAGAATACACAGAAGAACTGTACAAAAAAGATCTTCACGACCCAGATAATCATGATGGTGTGATCACTCACCTAGAGCCAGACATCCTGAAATGTGAAGTCAAATGGGCCTTAGGAAGCATCACTATGAACAAAGCTAGTGGAGGTGATGTAATTCCAGTTGAGCTATTTCAAATCCTGAAAGAGGATGCTGTGAAAGTGCTGCACTGAACATGCCAGCAAATTTGGAACACTCAGCAGTGGCCACAGGACTGGAAAAGGTCAGTTTTCATCCCAATCCCAAAGAAAGGCAATGCCAAAGAATGCTCAAACTACTGCACAATTGCACTCATCTCACACACTAGTAAAGTAATGCTCAAAATTCTCCAAGCCAGGCTTCAGCAATACGTGAACCGAGAACTTCCAGGTGTTCAAGCTGATTTTAGAAAAGGCAGAGGAACCAGAGATCAAATTGCTAACATCCCCCAGATCATTGAAAAGCAAAAGAGTTCCAGAAAAACATCTATTTCTGCTTTATTGACTGTGCCAAAGCCTTTGACTGCCGGGATCACAATAAACTGTGGAAAATTCTGAAAGAGATGGGAATACCAGACTACCTGAACTGCCTCTTGAGAAATCTGTATGCAGGCCAGGAAGCAACAGTTAGAACTGGACATGGAACAACAGACTGGTTCCAAATAGGAAAAGGAGTACATCAAGGCTGTATATCGTCACCCTGCTTATTTAAACTTATATGCAGAGTATATCATGAGAAGCGCTGGGCTGGAGGAAGCACAAGCTGGAATCAAGATTGCCAGGAGAAATGTCAATAACGATATGCAGATGACACCACCCTTATGGCAGAAAGTGAAGAATAACTAAAGAGCCTCTTGATGAAAGTGAAAGAAGAGAGTGAAAAATTTGCTTAAAGTTCAACATTCAGAAAACTAAGATCATGGCATCCGGTCCCATCACTTCACGGAAAATAGATGCGGAAACAGTGGAAACAGTGGCTGACTTTATTTTTTGGAGCCCCAAAATCACTGCAGATGGTGATTGCAGCCATGAAATTAAAAGACGCTTACTCCTTGGAAGGAAAGTTATGACCAACTGAGACAGCATATTGAAAAGCAAAGACATTACTTTGCCAATAAAGGTTTGTCTAGTCAAGGTTATGGTTTTTCCAGTGGTCATGTATGGATGTGAGAGTTGGACTATATATAAAGAAAGCTGAGACCCAAAGAATTGATGCTTTTGAACTGTGGTGTTGGAGAAGACTCTTGAGACTCCCTTGGACTGAAAGGAGATCCAAATAGTCTATCCTAGAGGAGATCAGTCCTGAGTATTCATTGGAAGAACTGATGTTGAAGCTGAAACTCCAACACTTTGGCCGCCTGATGCGAAGAGCTGACTCATTGGAAAAGACCCTGATGCTGGGAAAGATTGAAGGCAGGAGGAGAAGGGAATGACAGAGGATGAGATGGTTGTATGGCATCACTGACTCAAGGGGCATGAGTTTGAGTAGACTCTGGGAGTTGGTGATGGACAGGGAGGCCTGGCATGCTGTGGTCCATGGGGTTGTGAAGAGTCGTACACGACTGACCGACTGAACTGAACTTAACATAGAGAAGGAGCTGGCATTCTTTCCCAGAGAATCTTCTGCTGGTTGTCTGAACTGAAAAAAACTTCCCCAATAATCATTTTCACTGAGGCTCGCAATATGGTAGAAAGACTACTGATATTATGAAGGTATAAGGCTTCCCTGCTGGCTCAGATGGTAAAGAATCCACGTGCAATGCAGGAGACCTGGGCTTAATCCCTGGGTTGGGAAGATTCCCTGAAGAATGGAATGGCAACCTGCTCTGCCTAGAGAATTCCATGGACAGATGAGCCTGGTGGGCTCCAGTCCATGGCATCACAAAGAGTCAGACATGACTGAGCAACTAACACAGGGATTATCTTAATTGCTTTTCCTTATTTATCCATAAAAATATTCTTTCCTCCATCAAAATACCAATGACATTTTTCACAGTACAAGTAATTCTAAATTTTACAAGGAAATATAAAAGACCCCAAAGAGCCAAAACCATCTTAAGAAGAACAAAGCTGGAGAGATCACAATCCCTGGTTTAAAACTATATACTATAAAGCTACAGGCATCAAAAACAATACGGTACTGACACAAAGTGTCACAGAGACACAGATCAGTGATACAGAACAGAGAGCCCAGAAATGAGCCCACACTTATATGGGCAATTAACCTACAACAAAGGAGCCGGGAATATACAATGGGGAAAGGATAGCCTCTTCAATAAATGGTGTTGGCAGAACTGGACAGCTACCTGCAAAGGAATCGAACTGGACTACTTTCTCATACCACCATCTATAGAAATAAACTCAAAATGGATTAAAGACCTACATGTAAGATCTGAACTCACAAAATTTGTAGAAGAAAAAATAGGCAATCTGCTCTCTGACTGCAGTTTTAGCAGTTTTTGTTTGGATACATTTCCTTAGGCAAGGGCGGGGTGGAGGCGGGGGAGAAAATAAATAAATGGGACTACATGAAACTAAAAAGCTTTTGCTTAGTAAAGGAAACTGTCAATAAAATGAAAAGCCAACTTGAATTAGAGAAGAAATTTGTCAAGAATATATCTGACAAGGGATTAATGTCTAAAATATACAAAAAACTTGGCATCAAAAAAAAAAGAACCCAACTGATAAATGGACAGAAGTTCTGGACAGACCTTTTTTTTCAAAAGAAAACATACAGCTGCCCAACAGACATGTGGAAAGATGCTCAACAACACTAATATCAGTGAAATGCAAATCAAAATCACAAGGAGCTATCACCTCACACCTGCCAGAATGACTATTATCAAAAAGACAACAAATAATGTGTTGGAGAAGATGTAGAGAAAAAAGAATCCTTGTGAATTGTTAATGGAAATAACTTCCCTGGTGGCTCAGACGGTAAAGTGTCTGCCTGAAATGCGGGAGACCTGGGTTCGATTCCTGGATCAGGAAGATCCCCTGGAGAAGGAAATGGCAATCCACTGCAGCAGTCTTGCCTGGAAAATCCCATGGACAGAGGAGCCTGATAGGCTACAGTCCATGGGGCCGCAAAGAGTCGGACACGAGTGACTTCACTTCACTTCACTTTAACCACTATGGAAAACACTAATTCCTCAAAACCTTAAAAACAAAAATACCACATGACCTAGCAATTCAACTCTTGGATATTTATCCAAAGAAAATAAGAACACTATAGAAAAGATGTATACATCACTATGTTCACTGCAGCATTATTTTACCATTGCTAAGATATGGAAGCAACCTAAGTGCCCATCAATAGATGAATGGATAAAAAGGATGTGGAATGTATATATACAATGGAATTTTGCTCAACCATAAAAAAGAATGAAATCCTGCCATCTGCCACAAGATGGATGGACTTAAGAGGGTATTATGCTAAATGCAATAAGTCAGAGAAAGACAAAAATTGTGTGATCTCACTTATATGTGGAATTTAAAAAATGAAACAAATAAACAAACTTAACTAAACAAAAAGAGTCACAGATACAGAGAACAAACATGTGGTTGCCAGAGGAAAGTAGTGGAAAGGGAGATTAAGAGGTACATACTTTCAGTTACATAATAAATGAGTCACAGGTATAAAATGTACAGTGTAGGGAATATAGCATATAATATCATAATATCTTTGTATGGTAACAGATCATTAGACATATGGTGATCATTTTGAAAAGTAAAGAAATGTGAAGTCACTATGTTGTATACCAGGAACTAGCATGTGAATTATACTTCAACAGCAAACAAATTCACCAAAAGAGATCAGGCTTGTGACTACCAGAGGTGGGGTTGGGGGTTGGGGGGTGTGTGGGGAGGAGGTTGGATGAAGGTAGTCAAAAGGTATGAAATTCCAGTTATAAGATAAATAAGTAGGAGGGATATAATGTACAACATGATAAATATAATTAACTCTGCTGTGCATTATATATGAAAGCTGTTAACAGAGTAAATCCTAAGAGTTCTCATCACAAGGAAATATACACTTTTTCCTATTTCTTTAATGTATCTATGTGAGATGACAGATGTTCACTAACCTTACTGTGATAATCATTTCATCATTTATATAGGTCAAATCATTATGCTATGTATCTTAAATATATAAAATTCTGTGTGTCAATTATATCTCAAGAAAACTGAAAGTATTTAAAAAATTCTCTCAAGAAATTATAACAAATTTTTAGTACCTTAATAAAAGAATTTGGCAAAATCAAAGATACATGAGAAATAGTTTTCTTAACTATACATAACCACATGCTATTGAAGTTATGAAGATAGATTATGAATTTCATAGTATGCTGCTGCTGCTATGTCATAGTATGGAGAACTTTAAAAACAGGATAAATGTTTATCAATATTTCCTACAGTTCTGACTAGGGAAAAAATTTAAAAATGTGAAGTGATCTCGAACTGTTAATCTTAACTATACGACCAGAGTTTGCCATATTGGAAATAAGATTTATATCAATATTCTTTAGCCTAAAACTTCCCACTTTCTCCCCACCACCACTTTGCCCTTTCACAATATTGTAGACTTCGTTAGGCTATAAATGCAGATATAAGAAAAGCATGGTTTACCATTTATATATGGCATTCACCATACAGTAAGAGAATTTTATCATTAGCCTTATCTTTTTAAATTATATGAAAAATCAATTTTACAGGGAGGGGCCTAAAATAAGCCTCTACATATAATAATTAATTCAGAAGCAACATGTCCACAACCAGGACATATCTTGCATTCAACATGGAAGTTCATTTTAATTCACCTCCGCTACCACTATTTTAAAATTAAGATGTTTCCTGTTCTTAACCCTTATATTCTCACTGTCTTGCACACTCTTTGCCAAAACTTAATATTAAGCTTGTTTTCATTCTTCCAAGGGCTTTAGAATCACCCACTTTTGCAGGGTAAAATATTTCTGAAAACGGAAAAGGTAATTTAGTTCATCAAACTTACCCAGGATTCCCCAAGGCTGTTCTGTGAATTCAAATGCTTTCCCATTGACAACACGTTACAGTAGATTTTCTTGTTCATTGGACCCAGGACACTGGCAGCCTCAGGTTAGAGGGGCTCACAACATTTAGCCAGCAACCTTTTTGTACTGAGTAAAACACAGATTATCAAATGAGCAGCCTACATGTCTGAGGGACTCAGGCTGCAATCTGAGAAGGCTGAAAAAGGACACCGAGAGAGAGCTGCTAATTAATTCTTCTCCTCATCAGCCAGCCCCAAATGCTTCAGACAGCAACTGGTCTGGGAACACAGTTTTGACATTGTCAAGATAATGACTTGATTTGTTCCCAAAACGCTGGAAGAGCTGCCGCAACCCTATCTGGTGAGAACCATTTGTACTCTTTTCTTCCCAAAGCCAGAACCAAGTCTTGCTTCTAAAGACAAGAAACACTTCCTGTCTTTTCTTCAAGCTTGACAGTCAATGGGCTGACTGACAGTGCATTAAAGCTTTATCAACCTGACACTGAATTATGGGCTACTTTAGATTAGCTAAAGCAATATCCGTCCCTGGGTTGCCAAAACAGAATTTCCTGACCAACGGTATTAAAATACAGACATCTTACAATGTGCCAGGAAACAGAATTTAGGACACAAGGTTACCTCACATTAGAGTATTTATTAGGGGGTGGGTGGTGGATAGTGAAAATGACTAAAGAAAAAAAAAAAAAAAAAAAAAGCCGGTGAAAAGCTACAATGTGCTAAACAGCAGCATCCCTGGCCTCTGCCTACTGGGCGATAGTCCCTCCCATCCCTCCAGGTTCAACTGTAACAACCAAAAATATCTTCGAGGGCCCCATGCACAAGGGGTGCAGTTTGCATACTAAACACAGGCACCAGCTACGGCTGTATATAGGAACTGACGTCTCACTCATCACCCACTCGGGACTGCCTCCACCCACAGGGGCACAGTTTTTCCCAAAGGCCTCAAAGGCTCCACCCATACCAGCAGAAGCACTGTATCAACACACGCTGTTTCTCCTTTCTCACTTCCCACCCACTCCTCCACCCTCTCTGCTCCTGGCCCAGCAGCCATCAAGCTTCTCAAACTGTTCCTGCTGCCAAAGCCATCACATACGACCCACTTCTTGTGGCTCCACAGGATCAGACACCAGTAACTATGCCTTCCTTGAAGTGCACTCTTGAGGGCTTCCTCTGACCTTCCTGACCATCCCTCCTGAGTCTCCTTTGCAGGCTGCCCTTCAGGGTTTAGCCCTCAGCCCTCTCCTCCCCACCCAACCCAGTGGTCATTACCTCACAGCTGCAACGACAATCCATATGGGGGAGATTCACAGAATGCAACTCACTGTGCTCTTCCTCTTTTTCCTGAACTTTAAATTCATATTTAAGCTGACATCTCCCTTTTGATGTCCTATAGCCCCCAGAACTCAATCCAAACTCACTGTCCTCCAGCACAAACCTCCTAGGAGTCATGTCACCTGGTAGCAGCTGGTTTTCTCAGAAGGCTGGGCACTGTACTTCACTCTTCCTCCCCAGTCACCTCTGAAACCTCCACTCTGCCCATCCTGCTCCCACCCCTTGGCCCCTGCCCTTGCCCAGACTAAGACTTCTCCTACCTGGGTATCACTACAGGTGACTCAGTTCTCTGGCCATCCTCACATCCCTCAAGCCGGAGGGAACTTTCCAACCTGTCCTTCTAGTTACATCATTCAACAGCTTAAAACTCTATAATAATTTGCCACTCTTGAGATAGATTTCAATTTCTTAACATGGTCTGCCAGGCCCTTTATAACCTGTCTCCCCATGCCACACCCTCCCATACCCAACTATACCCTCCAATCTGAAATCACAAACTAAACTTACTTTGCTTCTGAAATACAGGATGTTCTCCCCCTCTAGCTGGAACAGCTTCTTGCCCAAATCCACCACTTCACCTGGCTAACCCTACCTCACCCAACAGGTTTCCACTTAAACTCCTCTGACCCCCACGTCCCACTAAAGTTTCTGGTTTCAAGTGCCCGTGATAGCCTGTTCTTCCCCTATCAGAGCACTGACTCTGCTTATTTGCCTGATTGCCCAACTAAACATGCTGTTCCTCTTCTTTTCACCACTCACCAGCTTCAACCTCGCTTAGTCCTCCCATACAGTATTGGCTGGTCCCTCTGTTAATTGCTAATCTCAAATCTGTTATGACTCATCATCAAAGGTGAATATAAGTAGTAAAATTACAGAATGCCCCTCTCTGTACCAGAAGCTATAGTGATAAACACACATATATGAAATGGAACTAATCCTCAAGGGGGGAAAAAAAAACACATCAAAGTGGGCAAACAGCGTAATACGAAATGTTCTGTTTACCAAGCAATAGATCTACAAATGCAAATAAGTAAAGGCAGCTTGAAAAAACGGGTGGTTAAGAGATGTGAAATGGAGAAATCATCAGGATGAAGCAGAGAGATTCTGTAGCCTCCTTCTAGAGAGAAGGATTTGGACTTAGATTTTGAAGGTGGTAAAGGGCAAACTGACAGGCATAGAAATTAACTAAAGAAATGTCAACTTTTGCAACCATCCCAACTCTGTAAAATCAGCTGGCTATATCATGTTATAAACTGCCCCATGCTAGTTTCTGGTAGCACTGAGAGCACGATATGGGATAGTCACTCTCTGGTGGCCTGAGAACTGTAAGGCACAGAGATCTGTGCTGATTCTCCCTCCATAAAAGCAGCAGTGAGTTCAACTTTCTCAAATACCCTGCTGCTGCTAAGTCGCTTCAGTTGTGTCCGACTCTGTGCGACCCCATAGACGGCAGCCCACCAGGCTCCCCCATCCCTGGGATTCTCCTGGCAAGAACACTGGAGTGGGTTGCCATTGCCTTCTCCAATGTATGAAAGTGAAAAGTGAAAGTGAAGTCACTCAGTCGTGTCCGACTCTTCGATTCCCCATGGGCTGCAGCCTACCAGGTTCCTCCGTCCATGGGATTTTCCAGGCAAGAGTACTAGAGTGGGGTGCCATTGCCTTCTCCGTCTCGAATACACAATTGGACAGAAATACTAATAAATAGGTTGGGTAAAAATTTACTTCTTGTTATCTCTCATAAAATTTACATACGTGACATTTTAAAATTGGAAAATTTTCAAACAATAACCTTTACATATCATTTATGAAGTCAAAGTGAAAGTGTTAGTTGTTCAGTCGTGTCCAAATCTATCATGACCCTGTGGATTGTAGCTGGCCAAGATCCTCCATCCATGGAATTCTCAAGGCAAGAATACTGGAGTAGGTAGCCATTCCCTTCTCCTGGGGACCTTCCCTACCCAGGGACTGAACCTACATCTCTGGCATTGCAGGTAGTTTCTTTACCATCTGGGCCACCAGGGAAGCCCCACTTAAGAAGTTAGATGTCTTACAAACATGCTTTCATATGATTCTTATGGCCATCTTCTGAGAGAAGCAGTATTATTCCCACTTTACAAATGGGAGAGCTGAGGCTGTGATCAGAACAGACAGAATTCTCTTAAATCGGACTCTAAACCCTATGTTCTAAGCTGACTCTCAACATAAGTAACTGAGCAAGAAGTAGCTTTTGCCAAATAGCAACTGATGGCAGAAATCCACCTGTTTGAAAAGGAACCTTTACAGTTATCTATAAGTACGTCAGCAATGTTCCAACTCAATCAAGTTTCTGTCGGTTTAGTTTTTTAAATGGCTGTAGTCTGAGGCAAAATGTGCCTCTTAGGTACTTTTCAGACTCTTTTGTCAATCACGGAGTAATCTTTACTGAAAAGCTTTAAATTCTCCTCCTTCCCAGAGAGCTGAGAACAACCCAGAACACTTAAGAATTTGTGTCACTCTTAAATATGCAACTTTAAAAAAAAGAGAGAGGTCCTAGGCTCCTTGGACTTTGAATGGCCTCCTGGTAAGTTGCCTAGGAAAAGACCACATCTATCCAGCAGGTATTACATGCCAAACACGTTGCAACACCGTCTTTCTAAAATCCAGAAACTCTAAATTGGGTACTACTGTTACTTCCATTTTATAGATGGGGAAGCAGAGGCTGAGAAGACCAGAGCCTGTGTTCTTTCCACTCTCTACATCACGCAGGCTTTGCCACTACCTAGCAAACACTGCTCTCAACAGCTCTGCTCTGAGACAAAAAAAGATGAATACGTTAACAAGGGTGGCAGGAAGAAATCCATTCCATAGATGCGCCTATTAAGGGCAAGGTGTTACATTGAGCGAGAAACTAAAAGGACTGAAAACCTCACAGAGACTGTCTATGTGTTAAAGACACAGACAAATCAGTGAAAAGTAGAAAACAATCCCTCTAAAGTCTCTCAAGGCTCAGCACTACTGACACTGTGGGTTGAGTAACTGTCTGTAGTGGGAGCTGTTCTGTACATTGTAGGGTGTTAGAAGCATCCCTGGCCTCTACCCACTTGATTCCCCTGAATCATTAGAATAAAAACTTCTCCAGACATTGCCAAAAGCCCACTATGGTGCAAATTCACCCCCCACCCATACTGCTTGAAAACCACTGCTCTAATGAGATAGGTGTTGAAATCCACAGAAATAACTGGCTGCTTCAGGGCCTTATCTGCATTAAATGCAAGTCTTTTTTAACATAGTAAGACACAAGCCAACAAATGCAGAACTATCTTAGAAGAAGAAGAAGAAAAAAAAAAAAAGAATCCCCCTCAAATTACTCCTTCATAAAGGACATTAGTAGCACTTGAGACAATGTTTACATTCTCTCAGACCTGTGATTTGTTGAAAAATTAATTTATCCTATCTATGCTTTGATCTTCGAGCAAATTATTTCCTGAGACAAGATTTAACTTGTGAGTGCCCTAGAGGCTAAGCAGCTGTCAGAGGGGAAGTGGCATCGAATTCCAGGTGGCAAGCAGAGAGGGGGCCTCCCATCCACCCAAGCAGACCCTGCTCAGAAACACACCAAGTGCCTCCGAGGGGTCCAATTTTCCCATGGAAGATTAGAGGTTCAAACTACAATGCAGCTGAGCACTGTCTTCAAAGAAGAAACAGCCTATTAAGACATGGGTCTATTTTATATATGAGCACTAGTATTTCCATTATGAAAGCCTTTTTTGTTGTTTTGTTTTAGTTTTAGTTCTTAATTTCACAATAAGGAAGACAGTCAAAACTCAAGTGGTCTCCCTGCTTCTATCCCCCCTTTTTACTAGAAGAGCTAAGGGGGAAGCTTCCAGTCTTCCAAGAGCTTTTGCTCATCTCAGACCTGTCCTGCAAGGTGCATGCTGCCAGCCAGATGGAACTCATGAGCCCTGAATAAAATATTTGTTGTAATAAAAACCACATGCTTGATCTATAGGAATGCTGGCTGCAAACTAAGACCAGAGTTAACTGTGTAATCTGTTCATACTGTGCCTTCTATAGTAGGCAGGATAATCAACCCCCAGACACAAAGATGTCCAAGTCCTCATTCCCAGATCTATGACTCTATGACACGTTACATAGCAAAAAAGGACTTTGAAGATGTGATTATAGTTAAGGACCTTTGAGGATAGGAGACGTCCTTGGGTTATCCATATAGTCCAGTGTAATCATGAATCCCTAAAAGCAGAGAGCGTTTTCTGGCTGTGGTCAGAGAGAGAGAGCAGTAGCAGCAGGAAAAACTCAAAGCATGAAAGGGATGCAACTCACTGATGTGGCTCTGAAGATGGAGGAATGGGGTCATGAGCCAAAGAACACAGGTGGCCTCAAGAAGATGGAAACAACAGATTCTCTCCCAGAACTAGCCCTGCCCACCCACTGATTCGATTTTAGTGAGACCTGTGTTGACCTTGTGACCTACAGAACTGTAAGATAATACATTTGTGTTGTTTTACACACTAAACTTGTGGATTTTATTATAGCAAGGTTAGAAAAATGAATACAGATTTTGGTACCTGGAAGTGGGGTGCTGCTAGAACAGATCTAGAAATATGGAAGTGGCTTTAGATTTGAGTAGTGAGTGGAGCCTGGAAGCCTTCTGGAGAGGACGGTAGAGAAAGTCTAGATTGCCTTGGACAGACCTGTTTGTGGACATATAGATGTTTGTTAATGATTGCTAAGGAGGACTCAGAAAGAAGTGAAGACCGTAGAAGAGAAAGCATAAATCACCTTAGAGAGATACACCTAAATGGTCAAGAGCAGAGGAAATCACAAACACCACCATATACCATACTGCCTACTGTGGTCTCAGAAACTGAAGCCCCAGATGGGGGGAGGCCCCTGACAAACTGGGGACACCTCTGCCACCCAGCAGCTTCACTGGACAGACCGTCTCACTCTGCAATGCACAAGGCCATTGTCCTCGGAACACTGCTACATCCCAGCCATCTGACCTGGGGCAAACGACCTCTCTGAGCTGCATGCAGCGATAATGCACCCATCTCGCAGGACTGTTCTGGGGATTAAATGAGGTCATGCACAGAAAGTCCTTGGTGTGGTGCTGAGTGCAGAGTAGGCACTCTAAAGTATGAGCTATTTTTCTGACCCTGTCTAGAGGGGAAAACAACTGGACAGGAATATATCCTTCCTTTCTCCCACAGAAAAGTCTTCCCTAGAGAATACTTAGGGCCTAAGCATGAAAGAACAAAACAGAGGCAAACATGGATGCTCAGGAAGCCAGTGCTCCTATAAATCAAAGGCAAGGTTTGAGGACTCAATAGGGCTATTCCAGATGGACTGAGGGCTGGGGAAACTGCCCAAGGAAGCAGAGAAAGACAGAAAGGAGGTTGAGTTGTTCCTGCTGGTGACTCTGTTACTGGAAACTTGCCAGCTGCAGTCTGAGAACACTGGGCAGAGATACTGTGCCATCGCCAGTGCCAACTTGGACAGGAAGTGATGCTGCTGGGTCCCACGGTCGAGAGGCATGCAGGAGGGGGTGAAAGAGGCACCCTTAAAGAAAGGCATCATTTTTAATTCTCCTGCCTGGCTTCCTACCTCAGCCTCCCCTCTTCATCCATGAAATTATAAAACACAACAAAAATTAAAAGACCACAGTTATTCATATAGGGGTAAGACAAAGCAAAATTTTATAGAAACTCATAGAATTTTCTATTGAGAAAAGCTTTTTTTCCTATTGTAAGTTTTTGTTTGTTTGTTTTGTTTTTTAGTTTTGGAGCTTTCATAAAGTTTCTGGGACAAGACATCACTGGGAAGAAAAGAGGCCCTAAAAGCATTTGAACATCTCTTTCTGTCTCTGTACCCTTGATGGTAAATTACAGTAGTTCATTCCCCAAGTGGAGAAGGCAATGGCACCCCACTCCAGTACTCTTGCCTGGAAAATCCCATGGACGGAGGAGCCTGGTGGGCTGCAATCCATGGGGTCACTGAGAGTCAGATATGACTTCACTTTCACTTTTCACTTTCATGCATTGGAGAAGGAAATGGCAATCCACTCCAGTGTTCTTGCTTGGAGAATCCCAGGGATGGGAGAGCCTGGTGGCTGCCATCTATGGGGTTGCTCAGAGTTGGACATGACTGAAGCGACTTAGCAGCAGCAGCAGCAGCATTCCCCAAGATTAACAGTCAATAGTTAAATGTCTGCCAGCAGGCTACTGCATAACTAAGGGGGGGAGGGGAATTCACCTTAGGAATTATTATGACAAAACCAGCACGCAAAGAACTAAATCATTCTCCACTAGTATGTTTATAAAACAGAATATATACATCTGCCAACACAGTCAGCATTTTCTGCCTAAGAGCAGCATTTTCTGCCTTTCTTTTCCTCAAAAAAAATCTCCTGGTGCCTGTTGAGAAGACATCACATCTTACATTACTTTGTTGGCAGTAAAATTCACAGCCTCCCTGGCAATGTAATTAAGGCACACATTTTTATGACCGAAGCACATGTACCCACTGAACACAATAATGCTTTCAAAAAGAACAAACAAGCTTCAAAAGTTCTTCCAACAAGCCCATTGTTTGGGATTTACAAGCTGGAGAAACATACATTTCTACACTACATTTTCTGAATTTCCACCAGTTGGGTAGCTCTAAAGGTTCATTCTTCATACTCCCACTATGATTATTCAGGCCCTTTCCCAGTTAACCCAAACAGGCAGTTATCAAGGCGGATGTATCATCTGGGTGCATATGACAACAGGGCTGGGTCTTTTTATGCCCCCCTTTCTCTGCTCCCCATGCTGCACATCTCTCCTGAACCTTGTGGGTAAACAAAGAGTGGGAAAAGGACTGGGCGACGTATCCCTCTCCTTCTGTGAACCCAAATCTGTGAGCGCTGGGCGTGTCAGCCAATCTCCAGAGCCTCCTAAAAGGCTGATGTGGGCGCACAGTGACTTTGTTTTGCTTTTCGCAAGCCTGGAGACAGGAGGAATGGCTTGGAGACAGTTAGATAATGAACTTAGCCACTGAAAACAAATTCCAGACTGCTTTTTGAACAGCAAAACAACATAATGGGTAGGAACCGTTCCAAGTTCACATGACCTTTGCATCTGCCTCACTTAGTTCATCAGGAACTAGGAATGACACCCTGGTTTTGATCGATTGTGCCAAAAACCAGCCTCTGTTATCCCTGACTTCTCACTAGGTAGTCAATCAGGATAGTCCAGACATCCAAACATGATCAAGGAAAAACTATTTGGGATTCAAATAAGTCAAATAACTCAGACTGGAAGATCAAGTATTTTGAAGATTAAAATATATATGTATATAAAACTTTCCATTTTATATGTTTCTTTCAGGGCCATAAGAGGTTTCATATAACACTTTAAATCCTATGCGTTATCTTATCTGTTCCTTACAAAGATCCTAGTAACTGTCTCCATGTCCATTCTTCAGATGAACAAAGTGAGAAAGGAGAAACTTGGAAAGGTTAAACAACACACCCAAGTCACAAATCCGCAGACCTAAACTCTGATCCTAAATTCACACTCTTAACTTAGGATTAACGTCTATGATACACCGTTATGAGCAGCAGATTCTTAAAACAGCTATGATTCGTCCAAACTGCCCTGCAGGTTCAACGAATTTTACTGACAATATTAATTATTGTCTCCTTTTTTCAACAATCTTTATTCCTATGTTATGAAAACCTCACATACCCATCTTTGCCTCTGACTGGCCATCAGTCACAGTATCTTCTTGGCACTGGCTTCAAAGCAATGCAAATATTCACAAGTGCCTTTCTTGTCAAAGAGTTACCATCACTGCAGGACAAAATCCAATTTCAAAACGTTCTGACCAGCAACCACACAGTGCCAGACACTCCACCATCTTCAGAAAGTTACCTAGGGACTCTGCTCACAGCTACCTTCCTGCCCCCTCCTACGGCTGTGTACACAAGCTTTATCATAACCACAATGGCCAGTTTTGCTTTCTGGCTAAGAGAAACAATATGCACAGTTGACTGAGATGCTACCATGGGTAAGGAAATCTCTGATCTACTCTAGAAAACTGCAAGTACATTTCTTCATAATAAACTCAAGCAGTTTTACCCACTTCCAAGATGTTTTAAAACCAGTGATTAAGAGTGAATTTTAATCACAGGCTTAACCAGCAAATTGTATGCTCAAGCCAAGTAGCTTGGTGAAGACTTTCAAATAAGAAATGTTTAGCTTCTGAGTATCAGCTATATATCTAAACATAAAATAAAACAACTGGAAAGTAGCATAGTTGTTGTCACGGGGAGGGGAGGGGAATTAAGGAGTTAGTATTTAGTGGGTTTCTGTATGGGAAGATGAAAATATTCTGGAGATGGATGCTGGTGACGGCTGCACAGTCATGTGAATACACTTAATACCACTGGATTGTACACTTAAAAATGATATTAAAAAACATAAAACAAACAGGAAAATGTATGCTAGCATTCAAGTGACTGCTTCTTTTTTGAAATTTCTCACTTATAAAGGGAAATGAGGCCACAGCAGCACCTTTTAAAACAAACCTCTGGAAGACCCTGGGCCCACTCCAGGCATTACAGGGAAGATTTTAAACCCAAGTTTTAGGTCCAGAGTTCCTAAAGGGAGAGGAACACTCTCAAATTACTGTTCAATCTATACACACTGTAATGTCTAAATGAAGCCAAAGTTTCCTGAGAGTCCTCTGAGGAGAGGACTGACCACGGGGGCTCGGAACAGCTCACTCATCAGTTTACAGTCCTGTTATGGACTAAACGTCCGTGTACCCTCCAGACTCACATGCTGAAGCCCTACTCTCCAGTGTGACTGTATCTGGAGAGGGGCCTCTAAGAAGTAATTAGGTTTAGATGTAGTCCTGAGGGGGAGCACCATGATGGGATTAGTGTCCCTTCAAGAAGAGGAAGAGGCCAGAGCCCTTCCTCCTTCCACACAAGAGGACACTGCAAGAACACAGCCTTCCACAAGCCAGAAAGTGGGCTCTCACCAGAACCCAACCACGAGGCACCTTGATTGGGCCCCCCACCTTTCAGAACTGTGACAATGTCTCTTAAGTAACTCAGTCTGCAGTATTTTGTTACAGCAGTCTGAGCTAAGACAAGTCTACTTCATAATATATCTGTGCTTGCACCCACAGTCAATGTTTTAAACTCATTAAAACAGTTTCTGAAATGCTTCACTCATGAGTATGCATTACACCTCAGGTGGCCACCTAAACAAGTTCTCTTCTTTCTCGCTGTCACAATATTAATATGGCAGCAGTCTGGCTCACACAGACACACACAGAGAAGTGGCAACTGTTTTTTCCATTTTACAGTCTATTCGGAGCAACACTGAGGAGAGGTGCCAAAAGGCTGTCATGGTTCAGAATGAAATGGTCTCCGGTTCACTGAGTCTCTTTTCTCATCTCAGATGGATAAAGGCTTTTCACTGGAGGAAAATCACCAGTGTGACTTGCACTACAGCTGACTACTGATCATGTATTTTCATCACCTGAGAATGAACTAAGCTCATCTCAAACGACTTAGTGTTCCCACAATCAAGTCTCTTCAACTCTCAAAGCTGAGTTTTGCTGTGCAATTGTTGACCTATGTAATCACTTTTTTTCTCTCCCTCAAGGCTAAATATTCTGATGTGTAAGCTAGTTTTGATGCCAAAGGTGAATAATTAAGTACCTCTTACCCTTGTTTTGGCATCCTGCTTCCTACTCATTGGAAAAAAGAAAGCAAGCTTTGAGTTAGAAAACTATGACCTTACCTAGGATGGTGTACTTCTTTTTACACTATATAAAATTCTGATTGGTTTCCTTTAAAATTTACATAATTCAAGCGTTAGTGAAAAATTGATGATTAACATCAACAATAAAATAAAAATAAAAATTTAATCTTCCCTAATACAAAAATGTTAGAAAACTTTTAACAATTAGAATAATGTTACAAATAAAATACGAATAGCTCAGCTGAGCCACAGAACAGAAACAGACACAAAAGCATATGGGATTTTGTATATTGTAAAGGTAGGTAGCATCTGCAATCAAAAAAAGAGAAAGAAAAATGAATTATTAATAAATACTGGGAAAACGAGCAGCCATCTGAAAAAGGTAAACCTGACATCCCTACTTCCTAAAATAAATTTAAGATGGATTAATAATTTAATTATAAAAATGGAAACCACAGAAGTACTAGGAAAAACCCAGGTAGAATATATAAAAATACCTATTTTATAAAATACAGAAAAATATATGTTATATAAATACATATTTTATAAAACATACAAAAATATATATTTTAGACTGGAGAAGACTTTTTTCCCTTTATGGCATTCAATTCAAAGGCTTTCAAAAAAGCAGTTGGTAAATTCACCTACCTGAAGAAATGCAACATAATCCAAGTCCAAAAAATGAAATAAACTGGGAACAACTCCAATTCTTATTACCAAAAAAGGTCCTATTTCCTTCATAAATAAAGTGTCACAACTTGAAAACTAACAGCCCAGTAGCAAAGGATAAAATAGTTCACAGAAAGGTGAATACAAATGGCTTTTATAGACTCATAAAAAGATATTCAACTCTTAAGACAAAGGCACATTAAAACCACATGAAATACCATTTTTCACTTATCAAACTGCCAGAGATTAAGCAGTTTCATAACATAATATGTTGGCACAGATGTGGGAAAAGGTACTTTCATACCTTGCTGGTGATAATTATACATAGTAGCACAATTTTTATGGAAGACATTTGGGGCAATATTTATTACAATTATGTATGTGCATGCTCAGTCGTTGTCCAACGCTTTGCAACCCCACAGACTGTAGTTAGTTAGGCTCCTCTGTTCATGGAATTTTCCAGGCAAGAATGCTGGAGTGGGTTGCCATTTCCTTCTCCAGGGGATCTTCCCAACCCAGGGACTGAACCTGCATCTCCTGTGTTTCTGGCACTCCTGTGTCTCTTTACCACTGCGCCACCACAAATCCTTTCACTAATTCCATATTCAGAATTTGTCACATGTGAACAAAACAATGTTTATGCAAAATTATCTCTTGCACCATTGTTACAAACAGCAAAATCAATAGGAAATAGAGTCAACAAAACCCAGAGTATCTGTAAAAAGAAATACTATGCTGTTGTGTTTAAAACTATAAAAATATAGGAGAAATTGTACCTACACCACGGAATCTCAAGGCATGATTACATGAAAAAAGAAGGTGCATAACAAAATGTAAAGAATGGTATAATTTGTGACTTTAAAGGGGAAGAGAATATGAGAATAAACCCATATTTGATTTTATATAGTACTTCTGAAAGGAATGGCACTGACTGTCTCTGAGGAGGGAATGTGGTGGCCAGGCAGGAACTGAGAGGCTTTTCACTTTGCTCTTTTAGGAGGAGCCTGGTGGGCTATATATAGCCCATGGGGTCACAAAGAGTTAGATATGACTGAGCGACAGCACACACACTCTCCTTTAAATTTGAGTCATGCATTATCCACTTGAAAATTACTTTTTAATTCAATACAATGGTCGTAAGTAAAGCTGAAGAATTCAACCCAACATTGAAAAAAAATAGACAAAGATCTAGGAGAAGAAGGTAAGAAAATTGAAAGGACTGCTCCAGAAGATCAATATTTCAATCAAGAAAAATTCAATCAAGAGAAAAAGTTATCAAAGGTAATTCAAGAAATTTTCCAATAATTGAAAAACATAAGTTTCTAGATTGGGAAGGCAATTCTGTGTCCAGAAAATTTAATGAAAATAGATCAATGAGACTACCTCGGACAACCAGCTGAGCCACAAGTGAAAAGTGAAGTCACTCAGTCGTGTCCAACTCTTTGTGACCCCGTGGACTGTAGCCCACCAGGCTCCTCCGTCCATGGGATTCTCCAGGCAAGAATACTGGAGTAGGTTGCCATTTCCTTCTCCAGGGGATCTTCCTGACCCAGGGATTGAACCCAGGTCTCCAGCATTGCAGGCAGACGCTTTAACCTCTGAGCTACCAGGGAAGCCTCAAGGGAAGCCCATAAAAGACACTAAAAGCTTTCAAAGAGAAGAAAGGGAAAAGTTCCAGCTTTCATAAAAGGCTGGAATTTTTGCAAGAAATCTTGTCAGTTATGAAGGAAAAGATTTCCAAACCAGAAAAGTACATTTAGCTAAACTATCAAGAGTGTGGGAGTTAGGTGGTATGACTTAAAGACATGCCAAATTTCATGAAAATGTATCTCCCATGTAAATCTTCTCAGAAGCTGCTGGCTAATGCCCTCCACCAAGAGAAGAGACCAAGAGACACCACAAGGAAAGGACACGTCATGGGATCCAGGAAACAGGAATAAGGGGCATCTCCGGGCTGATAGGCACACTTCATAAGGAATGCCTTCGGAAGGGAAGGATGAGACAGCTATCCTGAGGTCTTTAAACATAAAGAAGAAGGTTGGGCTTCAATCTGGGTGTGAATCAGTGAGAGGTACATAAATCTAACCATTCTTAACTCTGGGTGAGAAAAAGGTGTATTTGAGGAAGGAAATGTCATTTGAATGACATATCTTAGTTATGAACGATTTTCACAGTCACTATAATCTAAATGTTATATATTAATCAAATTAAGCAACTAGGTTTACATTAGGAAGATTTTAGAAAAGACTCCATGGGAGATATTATGAGTTACAGTTTCATCTTCCACAGTATGAAGACAGGAAACAATACTCAAATTCAGATTTTAAAAAATCAAGAAATGACAGAATAAGCACATTTTCTCAAAACACTGTCATTTTCACAGTCACAAGTATCACCATTTTCAACAACATTAGGAGAAAAACAGATTTCTAAGTAGTTTTCTGTAAGGAGAAGGAATCAGGGGAGAAAAATAGGGCAGAGGGGCTTCTATTTTCATTTACAGGCCTTACAGGGTAATTTAAGTTTTTAAAGTACATACACACAAACATACAAAACATTGACATTTTCCATAGAGCCAATATTCACGTTTTGTTTTTTTTAAACACATGAGACTCAATGATGGGCTAATCTGCATTACCAATGTAATAAAATCCACATTTCAAATAGCATCTAAGAACAACCTATGGTTTTTAGGTGACTGGTGCTGGTACTGTTCACCAACTCCAATCTGAGGCTTGGGGACATGGGCATCCCCAGGTTGACCCATTCATTAGGAGAATGCCTCAGACACAAGGTCAGATGGATAGACTCTTTGAAGGTGTTCCCAGTACTCTTGTGATTTCCATTACCTCATTCTTATGAGAGGTGAAGTTAAGGATGTGTGTGGGTTTGAATGCAAGACTTGATTAAAAGCAACTTGAATAGGAAACTGAACTGATTTGTAAGAAACAATGGCTTTAGGTAATCAGATTTTTTAAATAAATGGAAACTACTGATCCTCTGAGTGACAAACTCAATTTGTTGAAAAAAACAAAAACACCAGTTGTGGGCTTTCCCAGTGGATCAGTGGTAAAGAATCTGCCTGCCAATGCAGGAGACACAGGTTTGATCCTTGATCCAGGAAGAATCCACATGTCTCAGAGCGACTAAGCCCGTGTGCCTCAACCATTGAGCTTGTGCTTTGGAGCCTGGGAGCCATAACTACTGAGCTTACCTGCCTCAGTTACTGAAACCTATGTACCCTAGAGCTCGTGATCTGCAGCAAGAGAAGCCACCACAATGAGAAGCCCCTGAACCGCAATGAAAATGCAACTAGAGAAGAGCCCACATGGCAGCGGAGACGTGACACAGCCGAAAATAAATACATAAAATTTAAAAATTACATATGAAAAAACATTGTGTGGTTACTAAAAGAGTCACTGCAAAATTCCCATTTTCAGTTCTAATGCTTAATTAGCAGCCACAGGAGCAGGGAAATTGGCACAAGCCTTGAGGCTTACACTCCTAGATCACGTGGCTAACATCACCACACGCCTTCTTAAATAAAAGTACATTTACTAGAATTATTAACTCACATTTGACCAACTCATGAATGTGATGTTTTGCAGATTTTTTTAAGCATCTTTGTGACAGAACTTGCTCAAATTGAAAAGAGGTTTCTCTAAAAATTTCAAGCAAAACTGAAGTTCTAGGAAGACATTTAGGCCTATGGCTTTAGACACCCCTAAAACAACTCTCATTTTAAAAGCACGTGCTAGGGCATCAGTTAGGTATCCAGACTGAACAGCCTTCTGTTAATTTAATCCTCCCTGGTTTTAGCCAACAATTCCTCTTATCGAACTGGAGCAAGAAATTGCTCAAATTTTCTGTCAGAAATAAAGGCCCTTGGGTTTAAGAAGCAAGAATTTGGGATTGACTAGCCTAAGAAGTGCTGCAATTCATGGGGTCGAAAAGAGTTGGACACAACTGAGCAACTGAACTGAACTGACTGAGCCTAAGAAGCAGACAATGGTAGTTTACAAGTACATTAATATCTGTATAAGTATAATTCAATCAAATAAAAGCCTATGAAGAGATAACATAATCAAAATTGCTGTTTCAGAATACTGACCAAACCAGTAAGCATACTGCCTGAAACAATCATGACGACCTGGATGAAAACTCAAAAGAAAATCAGCTATAAGCTAAGACAAACAACTCTCTGATAAACTGTGACTTCTTTGCAGAACAGAAAAGAATTCTTACACACCGATTACTCTAAAGGTTACTTGAATGGTCTAACAATAAAAGGCATAGTTCTTGTCCAAAAATAAAGAAAAAGAACCACAAAGCAACTTATCAACAAATGAAAGCTAGTAGTAGTAGTGTTAGTCGCTCAGTCCTGTCTGGCTCTTGTGATCCCATGGACTTAGCCCACCAGGCTCCTCTGTCCATGGGATTCTCCAGGCAAGAATACTGGAGTGGGTTGCCATTCGCTTCTTCAGATCTTCCTGTACCAAGGATCCAACCTGAGTCTCCTGTATTGTAAGCAGATTCTTTATCATCTGAACTACAGGGAGGGGAGACAGAAAAGGAGGGAAATGATTATTATTTTACCTATATATTGAAACACAGAATCACTATTAAAATTGAGCATAAAACTTAGTTCCTGGCATCCTGGGAGCCAAAGCATAAATGGAAACTGGATGAGGTACACAACTTTCATGACTGGGAGAAAAAAGTCCCAGTTCCTCAGAGAAATACTGTAAACACTTTTCAAACAGAGAACTAAAACATACACTTCCTCCTTGGAGGGATTCTGAATGGCACAGCAAATCCTCATCAGTAGTTTATTCAACAATAAAGATGTATTGGGGAATGTAAATTGGTACAAACACTATGGAGAACGGTATGAAGATTCCTTAAAAAACTAAAAAGAGAACTACCATAAGACCCTCAATCCTACTCCTGGGCACTTATCTGGAGAAAAACAGGATCTGAAAGGATTCATGCACCCCAATGTTCATTGCAGCACTGTTTACAATAGCCAACACACAGAAGCAACCTAAATGTCCATCAACAGAGGAACGGATAAAGAGTATGTGGTACATACATACAATGACATATTACTCAGTCATTAAAAAGAAAGAATGCTATTTGCTATGACCTAGAGATTGTCATACTGTGTGCAGTCAGTGAAAGAGAACTATCATATGATATCCCTTATATTCAGAATCTAAAAAGAAATGATACAAATGAACGAAACAGATTTAGAGAACACACTTACAGGATTGGGGGAGGGACTAGTTAGGGAGTTTGGGATTGAAAGGTACACACCACTATATCTAAAATGGATAACCAACAAGGTCCTACTGTATAGAACAGGGAATTCTGCTCAACCCTTATGTGGCAGCCTGGATGGGAGGGGAGTTTGGGGGAGAATGGATACATGTATATATACCACTGAGTCACTCTGCTGTGCAGAAGAAACTATCACAACAATACAAAATAAAAAGTTTTAGAGACCTCCTTGGTGGTCCACTGGTTAAGACTTCACCTTCCAGTGCAAGGGATATGGGTTTGATCCCTAGTCTGGAAGCTAAGATTCCACTTGCCTTGGGGCCAGAAAACCCAAAACACAAAGAACAGAAACAATATTGTAACAAATTCAATAAAGACTTACCAAAAAAAAAAAAATCCATTAAATGCCTTCTACATTTTCAGGCTCTGTTCTGGAAGTCTGATATATATCAGCCAATGAACCAGATAAAGATCCCTGCCCTGGGGAAGCCCATAACCTACGGCAGTAGATGGACAGTAACCATCGTAGGTAAAGTTAGTATGCTATAGGGGAAAGAAAAGGAAGAGCTAGGCAAAGAGGGTCAAGAGAAAGGCAGATTATAATCTGAACAGTTAACGTACTGAGATGTGCCATCTGAGCAGGACTCAGCATGAACAAGCACAGAGATAAGAAGAGCAGCCTGTGCAAAGGCCCTGAGGGCAAGTACGTAGGCATCCCTGAGGAAGAACAAAGAGCCACCGCTGCTGAGCACAGGAGCAGGAAGAGTGCTGGAAAGGATGCTAGAGGGTAACCAGGGGCCAAGAGGTCAAGAATGCCACGGGGTTCACTGAAAAAACTTCTCTTACAGAAACAGGAAGCCAAGAAAGGGTTTGAGGAGAAAAGTGTCTCATCTGACTTCTGTTTTTAAGGGACCACTGTTGAAGCAGGGAGACCAGTCATGAGGCTGCTGCAGTAATCTAGGGAGAGAGAATGATGGCAGTGGAAAAGGGGGAAGAGGCGACAGGTTCTGGATATATTTCTAAGGTGGAGAGGAAAGAAACAGAGGGCAAACACAGCCACAGTTTGGGGGTATTTACCATCTATCAAGGAAGACTGTGATAAGAATGAGTTTGGGGGGAAACCAGGAATTCCATTTCAGCCCTGCCAAGCTTGAGGTGGCTATCAGACATCCAGGTGGGAACACCAGGAGGCAGTTGGACATGTAAGTGTAATGTTGGGAAAAGAAGTCACAGCTGGAGAAATGAATGTGAGAATAATCGGAATATGGATGATACCTAAAGCTTTGAGGCTGGATGAGATCACCAAGGGAGCAGATGTCTAGAAAAAGAATCAAGGATTGAGCCCTAACCATCCGTGCAGCACCACCCACACACACCTTTCCGAAATCATAGCTATGAAGAACTGGCAAAGATAACTGAAAAGGAGTGGCAAGTAAGCCAGGAGGAGAACTAGCAAATGTAGAAAAACGTTTAACATGAGCATACTTTATATTATCCATCAACAACAGCAAAGTTGTATCATCAAGTCAGAGTTCAAGGGAGGCACTTTCAAGGTGAAGCCACCGCACTGCAGTCCAGAGTTTTGGCCAATTCTTCATGATTACTACAATCCGTACGCACCAATGGAGAGTAATGAAGGATAAGCCAGGACAGGTCAGGGGCAGGAGGTCAGGACAACACAGGCAGACAGGCACTGTGAGCCCAAGGAGAATATCAGAGTTCGGAGAGTAAGCTGGATGAGAAGCCAGAGTAGCTTGTTGGGAAACACCAACTTCAACCCCCCAAATTAGCCTGCAGTCCCTTCCTGACCCGTCCCTGCAGAAGTGTCTATTACATTGTTTTCATTCTGCCAGTTCAATCCAACTCTTGGTCCTGGGCCTGGAAATCAGATCCCATGGCACATCAGGAGCCCCTTCCTCATTATCAAAAGGCCAGAAAGAGTTTCGCCCTGAGTGCAAGGGACAGAGACCCCAGGAATCCCCTAAGCACACACATCTGCTTGTGAGAACAATAAAGGGGACAAAGAGCACCGAAAGGGGTGTTCTCCCCACCCTACTCCACCTCCTCTTCCTTCCTCTCTCTCTCTGCGAACTTCATATAAGTAGGCCCTCTTAAAATGTTTAACTGTACCAAGTAAACATAATATATGTGTTTATATACAACCTTGTTCCAAAAAGGGCATCAGGCAACCTTCAAAACTAGACTAACTTACCTTAATTTTAAAAACAGAAAAAAAAAAAAATTGAGAACAAGGGAAAAAAGAGTGGAGCAGTAAATGAGGCATCCACCAGTTAGCAAAAATGACTATCATGAAGTTCTACACGGCAGTTTAACAGTGCGATATATACTTGAAGAAAGCAATAAGGAAACTGCATCTCTTACAAGAGTCACAGTGTTCAGTCAAATATTCTTCCAAGCAAAGTCCCAGCACCGCCTGATAGGGAGGCCTAGGACAGCTTTTCCAATGGTTCTTCAGCAAAAGGCTGCTGAGAGACACAAAAGAGCTCATATGTGTGAGAGGTTCCTATGGCGTTTCTTAAACTCTTCACTATCCCTCGATACAAGCAAAGGACATCACATATATGATTCATTAAAAGGCATTAGAAGTTAAAGAAAAGTGCAGCATTCCAAGAACCCAGTGCTCTGATGGAACTGGCGTGTAAGATCCTTTAGAATTTCATCGATGAGCCCTATTTCTCTGTTTTCATGAGCAGCTGGGGCAGGCAAATGCTTAGGAAGAACCCCAGAGTGCAATAGTCAATGTCACCAATCAAGGATCCACTTACTATAAAAGTCAGCCAAGCAGAAGAAATCTCAAGCATTCGCATAAAAATTACAGAAACTATCCAAGATTCTTGCCTCAACAGATTGCCCCCAACTTCATGCAAAGGCCGTGAGGGTAAACATGTAGGAATGAGCAAGCTTCCCCAACTCTGAAAGAGCTCTGAATTTCTCCACCATGTAGATGGTGAATAGACAACCAAGGCACTGAAGTTCTGCATCTCGAAATAAGTACGGTTATAATTTGCCTTCTTTCTTTAAAGGATTCTGATTTTGTATTTTTTAAATAAGACAGAAATTTCACTTGTGAGAGAATATTTACTAAGCCCCAATAAATTTTAGTTTAGCCAAAAGGCCCCTTCTCTACTCTTCTTTTGACAGAACCATCTGCCTTTAATTGACTAGCAAGACCATATCAATACAGATAAACAAAAAACAATGACCAATAAGACAGCAGTAGTACATGGAAAAATAAAAAATAAAAATCCAGAGAGTAAAAGAGTCATTTCTAGATTAAAATATAGATCGAGACCCTTGAAAAACCATGAGTGGAAAGTTACCAAAGTGTGGGTATAGCTCTGCAGTTCATAAAAGACTCATCAGTCCCAAGCAAAAACTAGACTTGTTTCCCAGATCTAGACAGATTTCTGAAGCATAACCTTTTCAAAAATACAGATTTAGTCAATTCCGAAAGCCATTCCTAAATTAGCGTCCTGGCTGTTAAACTTCTTTGAATTAAACACAGTTTTCCACTATGGTAGATTCTGTTGTTGTTTCAGTTATTTGCTGTCCTCCCCATAAGAGGATTACACCTCCTGTGCCATGTGACTTACAGAGGCTCCAGATGGAAGAATTAATTACGCGTCCTACCCTATTGTTAGCAGGCTTAGCCATGTGACTTGTTTCAACAAACTGGATGTGAGTGGAAGTAGCATATACGCAGAAGCAG
Source organism: Bos taurus (assembly GCF_002263795.3). Lineage (NCBI taxonomy): Eukaryota > Metazoa > Chordata > Mammalia > Artiodactyla > Bovidae > Bos > Bos taurus. The sequence continues at coordinate 43,973,100 of NC_037335.1, forward strand.
TAATAGTCATGAATGGACTGGTCGTTTCCTTTCTTGCCCTCATGAGACTATGTCCTAGACTGTGCAGTAGCTCCACAGGCCTGGATCTAGAGCAAAGACCAGCCTTGGAGCAGAGCCAGAGCTGTCATGTAATGTGAACAAGAAATTAAAATATGTTGTTTTAAGCCATTAAGCATCATCTACTCTTAGACATGAAACCAATGCTTCCTTTAAAAAAATGTTTTAAGGCTCAATGAAATATTAATACTCAGAGCAGCCTAATAAAGGCGGATGAACAAGTAGGTTTTAGTGCCAGTGAATTTTCATGCTAACCATCTGCATAAGAATACCAATAAACTGAAAATAACACTCTGGCTTTTTTAAAGTTTTTACCTTATAAATATGTGCTTTAGGGGGAAGCGGAAAACTTAAGTTACTTGTTTGACTGACCTTTAGAAGATCTTGTTGAAAACAATAGTAGGTTCAAAGAAGATAAGGTTCAAACAGCTCACCCTTCCCCAGGTATGTAATTAATCTCTAACTGATGTGGGGATAAAACAAGAATCAAGGTTATAAACGTAACTGGCATACCAGTCTCCTTGCAAAACAAGGAAATGTAACTGCCTAATATTTTATGGTATGTAGAAACCATTCTTTTCAAAGTCTAGGTCAGATTCATTTTAATTTTTAGTATTAGTCCCTACCTGGAAATCGTAACTCATCAGATATAAGATTTGATGATGCAAATAATTTTTCAAATGATCAATTAGGATAGAACTTAATGAAAATTATTAGATGTCTCTATTTTTTTTCTAAAAGCCAAAGAAAAACAATGCCCAAAGTTAATATTCCTCTCATAGTTATTCTGATAAAAATATATATGAATTCACCTAAAAACTTAATTTCTGAAGGAAAAATATTCAACACCACCTCTTACAAATTTGTGATGAGGTCCTGGCAAGCTACAAGTCCAGAGAAACTCAGAACATGTACTAAGACTAAGCTGACAAGGTGTCATATTCATAGGTTATAGTAAGAGTCTGTTTAATTGGGAGGAAACAAGTGGGGGAAAAAAAGAAAGAAAAAAAAGGCACACTAAGAAGGTGCCTAATGAAAAGTGAAGGGTAATTCTAAAAAACCCCATTCAGGAATAAACCATTTTCTTCCCACATACATTTCCCCTTTTTGAAAAATCCACCCAGCCTCAGCCTTGGCTGTTCTGTGTTTTCTGTGTGATCCCAGACGCTGACCACAGCTGACGGGACCACACAACAGTTCCCATTCTCAGAGGGGAAAGGAGGCCTAGGCAAAGCTGATCCACCAGGAATGAGAGAGGGCTAAGAAGAGAGGACCATATGGTACAAAAACTTAGGCTTGAAATGGGATGTCATGATACACAAGGACTGTAGTGCCATTCTCTACCCAAACGTGAGTTGAAGCAGAGAAAGATGATCTACAGAAAAAAGCCAAAGAATGGTAAAAATGCTAGCGACAAGACATCAGGAGTGTTCAAAAGAAACCATAACTTCCAGCTCTAACTTCCCAATTCCCAGGAAGACCGGCTGGCTATCATGCACTTGAATTTCCACTGGATTCCTTCCAAGAAATTCCTTATTGGATTGGTTGCTATTTGTTTGTTTGTTTTGGTCAAACTTCTTATTGCTGATGCCGGTTTGTTAAAGCCAGTATAAATGAGTTTCTCTTTTATGCAGCCAATAAGCCTTACTACTTTGTTTTAATTTTTGATTTATTTGTAAATGTTTGATCTTAATAAACTTTTTAAAGAATAACACATAAAGTACATAAATCTTAAATATTTATCATGATGAATTTTTTCACGAACGAATATATCCAAATCATCACCACCCCTAGGTCCCGCACCAGCCAGTACATCCTTATACCGACTTCTGTCACCATCGAGTATTTTTGCCTCTCTTTTAATGTTCATATAAATGAAATCATACAATATGTATACTAATTTCTGAATTCCTTTACTCAATATCTATGAGATTCATCAAGTTTTGTGTAGCAGTAATTTGGTTTTTTACTGCTGTGTCGTATTTCAATGCATAATCATACCACAAATATTTATTCAATATCTGGCTTGTTTCTATTATGTTTCTATCATTCCATTATAAACATTCTTGTAAATCCTTCTGGTGCACATAAGCACTCACTCCTGTTGGGTATACATATTTGGGAGTATAATTACTGAGTAACAGGATACAAGTTTGTTCAGTTTTATAGATAAGTAAAAGCTTCCCAAAGTAGTTAAACCAATTTATGTATCTATCAGCAGTGTATGAGAGTTTGAGCTTTTCTATATCTTCATTTGGTTGTTAGGAATTTTTTTATTTTAGCCATTTGGGTAGGTTTGTATTGGTATTTTATAATAGTTTTAATTTGTATTTTTCTGATGACTGATAATACAGAATGCCCTTCTGCTCATTTTCTAAATTATATTTTCACTTTTTCTTATTAATGTGTAACTGTTCTTTACATATTCTGAACAAGTTTCTTCTTGGATATATGATATGACTAATATCTTCTACTTCATGACTTGCCTTTTTACTCTCAATTTGTACTGTGGAATGAAAGTTATTAATTGTAAAGAACATGAGAACAGACAGAACAGTACATGTTGCTGTGAGAAATAGATCAAATCCGCTCCATCCATTAAGACACCGGAAAGACTAGAGATCTCTTCAAGAAAATAAGAGATACCAAGGGAACATTTCATGCAAAGATGGGCTGGATAAAGGACAGAAATGGTATGGACCTAACAGAAGCAGAAGATATTAAGAAGAGATGGCAAGAATACACAGAAGAACTGTACAAAAAAGATCTTCACGACCCAGATAATCACGATGGTGTGATCACTGACCTAGAGCCAGACATCCTGGAATGTGAAGTCAAGTGGGCCTTAGAAAGCATCACTACTAACAAAGCTAGTGGAGGTGATGGAATTCCAGTTGAGCTATTTCAAATCCTGAAAGATGATGCTGTGAAAGTGCTGCACTCAATATGCCAGCAAATTTGGAAAACTCAGCAGTGGCCACAGGACTGGAAAAGGTCCATTTTCATTCCAATCCCAAAGAAAGGCAATGCCAAAGAATGCTCAAACTACCGCACAACTGCACTCATCTCACACGCTAGTAAAATAATGCTCAAAATTCTCCAAGCCAGGCTTCAGCAATATGTGAACCATGAACTTCCTGAGGTTCAAGCTGGTTTTAGAAAAGGCAGAGGAACCAGAGATCAAATTGCCAACATCCGCTGGATCACAGAAAAAGCAAGAGAGTTCCAGAAAAACATCTATTTCTGCTTTATTGACTATGCCAAAGCCTTTGACTGTGTGGATCACAATAAACTGTGGAAAATTCTGAAAGAGATGGGCATACCAGACCACCTGATCTGCCTCTTGAGAAATCTGTACGCAGGTCAAGAAGCAACAGTTACAACTGGACATGGAACAACAGACTGGTTCCAAATAGGAAAAGGAGTACGTCAAGGCTGTATATTGTCACCCTGCTTATTTAACTTATATGCAGAGTACATCATGAGAAATGCTGGACTGGAAGAAACACAAGCTGGAATCAAGATTGCCGGGAGAAATATCAATTACCTCAGATATGCAGATGACACCACCCTTATGGCAGAAAGTGAAGAGGAACTCAAAAGCCTCTTGATGAAAGTGAAAGTGGAGAGTGAAAAAGTTGGCTTAAAGCTCAACATTCAGAAAATGAAGATCATGGCATCTGGTCCCATCACTTCATGGGAAATAGATGGGGAAACAGTGGAAACAGTGTCAGACTTTTTTGGGGGGGGCTCCAAAATCACTGCAGATGGTGACTGCAGCCATGAAATTAAAAGACGCTTACTCCTTGGAAGGAAAGTTATGACCAACCTAGATAGCATATTCAAAAGCAGAGACACTACTTTGCCAACAAAGGTCCATCTAGTCAAGGCTATGGTTTTTCCTGTGGTCATGTACAGATGTGAGAGTTGGACTGTGAAGAAGGCTGAGCGCAGAAGAATTGATGCTTTTGAACTGTGGTGTTGGAGAAGACTCTGAGAGTCCCTTGGACTGCAAGGAGATCCAACCAGTCCATTCTGAAGGAGATCAGCCCTGGGATTTCTTTGGAAGGATTGATGCTAAAGCTGAAACTCCAGTACTTTGGCCACCTCATGCAAAGAGTTGATTCATTGGAAAAGACTCTAATGCTGGGAGGGATTGGGGGCAGGAGGAGAAGGGGACGACAGAGGATGAGATGGCTGGATGGCATCACTGACTCAATGGACCTGAGTCTGGGTGAACTCCGGGAGTTGGTGATGGACAGGGAGGCCTGGCCTGCTGCGATTCATGGGGTCGCAAAGAGTCAGACACGACTGAGCAACTGATCTGATCTGATCTGATCTGATGCATCATACCCTGGAAACACTTTTATGAATGGTGAATGGCTTTCACCACCAGCCCTTAAAAGTCTAGCAGTATCTTTCCATCACTACTCAACAGAATTATTGGTCCAGACTACTTCCCAGAAGAGATGTTCAGAGCACAGACTTACGCTGTGCTCTGATACCAAGATATATCAGATACCAAGAACATATCACTTCTCTCCCCATCCCAGTGCCCCCGGAGAAAAATATCCTAACCTCAACAATTTCCCAGCAATTACCAGGAATTCTATTATCCTAAACAGCCTATGAAAGCTTCCTTGGCCTGGGACAGCAAATGGAGCAACAGTTTTCTCCAATGATCATATTTCAAGAGAGCTTGGGTAGCTCTCACACATCTATTACCTCATTGATCCTCTCAGCTCCTCTGTGCAGGACCTCTCATTATCTCCATGTTATAAGCAGAAAGGTTGTTTTGCTCAGCCAAAACTGTGGAAGAACTTGCAGAGAAGGGAGAAGGGTGGTGGCACTTAATGGCACTGGGGTTTCCTACTGGACCCAGAGCCCTGAGTCCTCCTCTCCCCCCCCCCTTTTTTTTTTTTTTTGGTCACTGGGTACTGACACTTTTAACTTCTGTGAGGGGCAAGGGGTAGGGGGCAGGGAGGGCCTGGTGTTGATCTGGTGTGCAGCTTCTCATTGTGGTGGCTTCTCTTGTTGGGGAGCACAGACGAAGGTGCGTGAGCTTCAGCAGCTGCAGCACACACCCTCAGAAGTTGTGGCACACACACTTAGCTGCTCCACAGTGTGTGGGATCTTCCCAGTCCAGAGGTCAAACCTGCGTCCCCGGCACTGGCAGGCAGATTCTTATGCGCTGCACCACCAGGGAAGTCCATTCCTCTGCCTTGTTACTAGCTCCCAAGGTTCTTCTCTGATCTACTCAGTGCGAGCTGGGATCACAATCCTTTCTCTGTTTCTCTGGTCATAAGCAAACAAAATAGCTCTTTTGAGATTTTTTTTTTTTGTCCCAGGGAGATATACAGTCAGGAAATACTATATCCTAAATGTTCCTTCCTTTATCTTCCCTCTCTTCTCTATCCTCCTTCTCCCTCCTCCAGTCAAGACACACTTAAACACCTAGGCATGATTATATTACTCTTCCTTTTCAGACACACAGAGGCAAAAACAAAAAACATGCCTGACAGGAAGTAGCAGACTTGAGGCTCTAGAGTCCAAGCTCCTCACCATTGCACTATATTGAATCAGGTCCCATCAATGTGACCTATTCAGAAATAAAGGTTAGGAGAAGGGAAAGGTAAGGCTGCCCTGGGTCACTGAGGGTCATGGAGGAAAAAGGAGATGCTCAGAAAGAGACAGTTTCTATGGATTCAGTACCTCCAATCCCAGGCTAAAATACAGATATTGACATGTGAAGAACAGCCTGAAGTCAGGACTCAAATCAGGTCAAATAACTGGCAAGCACAGTTATTTGGCTAACTTGGATGAGAGGCCAGAGGTAGGTTCACAACACACCTTTTCTTTGAAAGTTCCCAGGAAAAGGATTCATAAACTATATGAACTTCAAGCCCTTAAGTGGTATTTCCTTTTTTTGCTAGCATAGGTGAAAGGGCAGGAAAGTGACTGATTTTTTTTCACTGTACTAAAGCTATTTTATTGAATCTTTAAGGGCTCACTGAGTCCTCAAGGTCTTCTTACCCATTTTTGACTTCAAAAGATGAACCCTTGGCAGACTCTGCCCCAAAACAGGCAAAATTGAGCCCAGACACAGTAGCTCTTTATTTCTGAGTGAGAGATAGTTTGGTTCTCTAGAAGGTGTGAAAAAAAAAAAAAAAACACAAAAAACCTGTATGAGCACAAGGGATTTCACCAAAAGAAAACAAAGTCTTTCCAATTAGCTTTTCCTGGTTTCCAAACAGTAGCCTTTTGTTTCCTGAGGTTGGCTAAAAGAAACCTTAAAAACAAACAAAAGAAACAGTTCTCTTTCTCTATTAGCCTAAAAATTGATTTAAAAAAAAAAAAAAAAAACCTCTCTAAAAAGGTCCATGAAATGTGGGGAAGATAAGTTACAGTAAGTACCTTCATGTCTCTAAGTTCATACACACAAAAGGTGTATGTGAAAGAGGAGCACTGGAGAATCAACACCTGACTCACATACACACCTGGCTGCTGCTGCTGCTAAGTCGCTTCAGTCGTGTCCGACTCTGTGTGACCCCAAAGACGGCAGCCCATCAGGCTCCCCTGTCCCTGGGATTCTCCAGGCAAGAACACTGGAGTGGGCTGCCATTTCCTTCTCCAACACACCTGGCAGGTGGGGTCAAATCTTATTAGGAGAAATCTCTTTATAACCAAACTGTTTAAATTTCAACAGATAGAAGCATGAAATTCCTGATCATCTACAGGATAGGTTACTATTCAGTGGGCACCTAAAACCACTATAAAAATTAATGAACTGGTACCCTTCTGCAGATCCGGCAGCCCTAGTATGTCACTGATGAAACTATACACATTCATTCAACATATACTGTTGAGTGCTGACAAAGCATAACTTGGCTACTCCACAAAAAGCCCCTTTTGTTCCTCAAGGCAGTGTCTCCACACTGTCTGCCACCCACACAGTTGTCATTCCCAACGTGGAAAACAATTCTCAGACCCCAGTCTGAGAGCAGTCACAACTGCTCCCCTTTCCACTCCCCCCAGTAAAAACATACCAGAACACAAGTAAGTTCACATGACTTCATTCGAGGACTAACCTTGAATTCTCTCAGCATTAAAAAAGAAACTAAACAATATACACAAACTTTAGCAGTGAACTATTTGAGTTGCTTCTCTCAATTGTTAGTGAAACCTTGCCAAGGCTGACAAACTTTGAGTTGTAGTAAGTAAACCCCAATCTTTTCTCTCCCAGCCTCCTCTCCTTGATAGGGATTCAGCCAACTCTCCTCCCACTCCTGAATCATAACTTAGAAAGGAGATCAAAGGGTGATGTTTCCGGAGGCAGAGAAATCTTCTTCTGCCCTCAAGGTCAGAAGCCAGCATTCTCCAAATACCCTTCAGGTTATGCCGCACAAGATTCAACCCTGCCAGAAAGAAACCAAACAGTAGCCACAAATACCTTAAAAGTATTTAAGAACAACAGTGTCTATCCCTTGGTCAGTATTACCCCTAGTAATATTTAAGGGAAGACAGAACGTTGAATAAGTTCAGAACTAGGCTGCATTCTAAAAGAGGCATACAATCCTTAAAAACAAACAATTGGGAAGATAAAACAGATGCCCTAAAGAGAAGAAGGATGAAATTTCAAAAGGCCAACAGAAAATAAATCAAAACAAACTCAAGCCCACGAAGTCATATGTTAAATTTCATTGAAACTACTTACTTCATTTTTAAAGAAATGGCAAAAACTTTTAGCATGGACACTGAAGCTTTAGAGTATCCAATTTATCCTTGTGTTGACAACCCCTGTTTTTCCTTTTAAAAAAAAAATGCACCAAGAACTCAAATCTTTTATATTTTCATGTGGAAATCTAATTCCTGGCCAACTACAGAGCATGACTCAGGCAAATCTCCTATAAAAATGTCACAGTGAATGGCAAAAATCAATAGATTGATTTTACAAACTAGAAAAGTTGAAAGATTAAGACAACATGAACAAAATTTCAGTCTTTCTATACACTGAATACTTTTATTCTCAGAACCAGTAGAGTTTATTCACAAACTTTCATTTTTTAAACTTTTATTAGTAGTAAATCTCTTGAGCAGTATCTCCCACCAGTTAAAAGAAAAAACTCACAAGAAATGAATTATACAGCAAGGAGAAACAGAAAAGCTGGACTGGTTTAAAAAACTGATACAAAGTCTCAATTAATTCTTTAGCTGGCCTGACTTTTCTATCTCACTATGCTGTAAAACAAAAAGAATAATGAACCATCTTTGAGGTGCTCATCTTCATAAGTCATCTGGGGAATTCAATAACACTCATTTACCTGAATAGCTAAAAGAGAACAGACAATAACAAGCACTGGCAAGAATGCAGAGCAACTAGGACTCACGTAAACTGTTGGAAAGGTAATTAATAGAACCACTCTGGCAGTGTCGGCTACAGCTAAACTGCGTGCCTCAGCAATTCCACTCCTAGGTACTTATCCTATCAGAAATGTATACGTATGTTCATGAGAAAACATGCACAAAGTCGTTCATAATAACAGTGTTCATATTAGTCCAAAAATAGAAACAACTCACTGTATATCTCCAGTAGGATGGATAAACAGTAGAATATTCACACAATGGGACACAATAAGAAATGAAAATAAACAACCCATAGCCATATGAAACAGCATGGATCAATCTTACAAATATGACACGGAGAGAAGCCAGACACAATAAAGTATTTGCTCTGTGACTCTATATGTATAAGAAAAAAATCTGACAAAAGTAATCAATGATATTAGAAGGATACCCTTTGGGCTAGAATAGTGAATCAAAGGGAGTATAATACAAAGATGATCAGCTTGGGTCTATGGCTCTATGGGAAGGCAGGCAAGGGAGTATCTGGTAGAAAAGTGAGTCAAAACATCACATAATATGGACAATTCCAGCCCCTAAAAAAAGCTGCTCTTAAACCAGCAATTTTTATAGCAAAGAGCAATTCTGTTAAGAGGAATACAAAAAAAGAGAGGTACTGGAGACAGAGAGGGAAAGGCATGGGGAGAGGAGGAAGGATGAATAAATTCAGGATGAATAAATTTGATTTCTACCTATGCTCTAATTATTTTTTCATATTTTCCCTAAGATCAAAGGGTAAACAAGTCAGAATTACCAATAGAAATCGGAACAAAATAACCAAAAATGCAATGCAATCAACAAATTTAAGTTTTTGCCTCTAATCAAGCCAAAAATTATATAAACTATCAAAAGGAGTCTTAACTTCAATGCAATAAATGGAAACCAACAAGAATAGAAGTTCCTTTTGTATGCTTCTCAAGGGATTAGATAATTATAAAAATGTATTAGTATGTCTCCTGAGACTTTAAGCCCCATTGATCAATTCCATTAACTGAAGTGTTTTTTGTTTTGTTTTGTTTTTTTTCTGGCTGTACTGCAAAGCTTGCAGGATCTTAGTTCAATCAGGGATTGAACCCAGGCCCCAGCAATGAAAGTGCCGAGTTCTAACCACTGGACCACCAGGGAGTTCCCCAAATGAATTTTTTTAAAAGGGGGAAAAAAAAAAAACCACCCTACAACAGAACTACAGGGTTCCTGACACTGTCTGAAATGTATCTCTTTCCAATTAACTGATTGCTTCCGTAACGAAAGAAACATGAGGATACTTAATTTCTGACAGGCTTTTCTGGTGTTTATACCTGTACACTAATAGTTAACAGTGTATCTATTACAAGATTCTTCATCAATGAGACTATCATTTGCTTCCAGCATTCATACTTTAAATGCAAAGCTGAAGGAAGGAAAAGGCAAAAGATTATCTGAGTTTAGAAGCCAAAGAGAGAAAGTTAAAATTGCTGTATTGTATCACCTGCTCTGCTTATGCAGACTACATGCTCACAGGCAATTCACACATCTAGTAGCTGGTGTGTTTTCCTAAGAGCCTCACTGTCAGGCATCCTCCATTCAAGACAGTTCTGTTGTTCTCTTTCACTGCCCTTTCCAATACACACGCACATACACACACACACACTCCAACAAACATGAGCTTGCCACCTCTCCACAGCCTTATCGAGTGTGGAATGCTTTATTTAAAATTACACAGGTAACTGAAAAAGGAGAACTAAAATTAATAAGATAAAAATAATAGGGTACCTAATAAATAATGGGAAGCAAAGGGGAAAGGAAAAAAAGAGAGGTGGGAGGTAATACAAATTCCACTCCTTCCTTAGCAGGGAGTTAATAGCTATAGTTAAATTTGTGAGCTCAAGTGTAGACTGTGGCAGCTTAAAAAGCAAGCTACACATTCTTTGACACTCTTCCCACCAAGTGGCTAGTCTAGATCCCCTCCTCTTCAGTCTGAGCAGGCTTAGTGACTGACCCAATCAACAGTTTGGTGAAAAGGAAGTTATGTAACTTCTGAGATTCGTCATAAAAGGCCAAGGAGATTCCAACTGGTTCACTTGAGGTACTCATAGCTCAAGTTAATTGTATGTGTCCACCTGGAGGGTGTTTTGGGATTAGATTAACATTTCAATTGCATTCTGGGTAAAGCAGATTGCTCGCCATAATATGGGTGGGCCTCACCCAATCAGTTGAAGGGTTGAATAGGACAAAAAAGCATGGCCTCCCTGAGCAAGAAGGAATTCTCCAGCAGACTGCCTCTAGTCTTCATCTGCAACATCAGCTGTCCTGGAGGCTGCTGGTTCACACCACAGATTTTGGAATCACCAACCTCCATAATCATGAGCCAATTGCTTATAATAAATCTTTCTATAAATACATGCACATCCTATTGGTCTGATTCTCTTTAGACCCTGATTAATATCTGGGGAAAGGTGGTGGCCATGTAAGTAGTGCAACTACCTGGGGCCACCATGCTGAAGTTGCCACGTGTAGGTATTCCAGTCAACAATCAATGCCACGCCCAGTCTTCCAGCCAGCCTTGCCAAGGCACATGGCAGGGAAGTAAAGCCTTCCTGGACCTTCCAGCCCAGCCAATTGACCAGCTGCATGATACAGAGAGATTCCAGTCAATGCTTCAGGAGCAGGAGAAGCCAGCCCCTACCTGCATCCTCGATCCATGGAACACATAATACTATGAAACAACTGTCTAATAAGCCACTAAAGTATAAGTTCAATGATAACCACCAAAAGAACTAAAAACAGAAATAGTTTACGGTTATTACACTGGAGAAGAGACTGTAGCTGAGCTGGGATCAGAAAGGAGTAAAGGGTTTTAGTTTTCATTTTAAACACTGTTTTGTTATCTGCATTATTCTTATTATGTACAGATATTACTATAGAAATTCAAACAATTTTAAATTAAAGAAACAACAGCAGCAAATATGTTTAGCACTTACTGTGTACCAAATTTCAATGTGCTCTCTGTGCTATGTTTTAACTAATTTAATACTCAAAATAACCCCATGAGGGGAGTGCTTTTATTATCTCTTTTTAATAGATGGGAAATTGAGACACAGAGAGATTCAGTAACTGTATGAAAGGTCACACAGCAAGCAGCAGCACCTAGACTCAAACTAGCCAGTCTGGATCCAGAGCTACAACATTTCCACAAAGATTACTAGGCTGGTTCGGCAGTCACAAAGTCATTACACGAAGGGCACAATCTGAAATTGCCATTCACCTGGGTTTCCAAGCATGTGACTAACAATGCTATCATGTGTCAAGCACTGCTGGACTTCCTTGCTTCTTCAAAGGCTATGAGCTAAACTGAAATGCCTTTTACTCTAGTCCCCACCTGTACACATTCTTCAAGGTTCAATCTCCCTAAACATCACCCAAATCTCTCTCCTCAGTGTTAATTTCCCCTATATTTCCAGTGAGCCATTTTATCAGATATTTCCATCTTTCTGCCTCCAATTCAATTTTGTATCTTTACATCTCCCCATCTGCTATGAACCAAATGAGGGTCTTCAACTCTGAATTCCCCCACCAGGGCCTTGCATAAAATAAAAATGTAATTATCACTTATTAAAGCTCACTGACATTCGTTTATTCTAAATGAAAGTTAGTGGAGCAGCCTTAACCTTAGAGAAATTTTCACTGAATTTTATTTGAGAGGAAAGAGGGATGAGAGGGGTTAAGCACAATTCTACTCCTCAGTATATACCCTAAACACAAATTTGTGTTGTATATCAAGTCATACAATACAATGTTCAAGTCACACTATTCCCCATGGACAAAATTTGGAAACTAATCAAATGCCCATCAACCCTAGAATGGATAAACTGTGGCACAGTCACAATGAAACACTGGACAGCAATGATAATGACTGACTACAGCCACATGCAACAACATGACAAAGTATCACAAACATAATTTTGAGTGAAAGAAGCCAGATACCAAAACCAAAACAAACAAGAAAACCACATAAACACACTATATGATCCCATGTATATAGATCACGAGGATAGGCAAAACTAACCTATGGTTGAGACAGTAGTTACCTCTGGGAAGAGTGTATGACTGGAGGAAAAAAGCATGGCAATGCTCTGTATCTTTATCTCAGTGCTGGTTATAAGTTTATGCTCACTTCGTGAACATTCATCAAATTATACGCTTAAGATGTATATGTTTCTTACAGTTCAACTTTAAGAATTACTTTACAAGATGCATAAGCCAAGCCACCATGTAGCAGGCATAAAACACCCTGTAACATTTGAAACCAACTTGGCTTAATTTGATTTGAGGGCAGAAGAGAAGTACAGTGGTTGTTGCTTCAACTCTGTTCACTGAAACATGATTTTTAGAACGTGCACAAATAGTCCAACAAAATGCCTAAGTGAACTGTTTGAAATTTCTCACTGAGATCCCCTTTGCTGCTTCTGAAATGTGCTCACTCTTCTCCATTTTAACACACTTCAGCTCCCACAAGTACTCCCCTTTCAGGCTTTCTCCAATTCTTGCCTCAATTTCTTGAATTACCTCCTACTAGACCCTTTCCCATCCTCTTCCTCAGACCAGGAGTAAATGCATGAGCACAGTAGCTCAGGGCCTATATGAGAGCAGATGCTCTCTCACTGGCTTCCGTGATGGTTCAGCAGGTAAAGAATGGGCCTGCAACGCAGGAGGCATAGGAGATGTGGATTCTCAGCACTCATGCAGGCAGGCACCTTCTCACCAAATCAATCCAAGTCTCAATGTAACCATCCTAGTGGCTATTTGCCTGTGGTTTCTTTCTTTAGGGACAGTGGATACTTTAAAACTATTTTTAAATCTAGAGTCCTTTTTTTTCCCCCTAACACCTCCCCCCAAAACAAACATACACATAGCACTCACATGTGCCACAGTGATTTGTGGACTTGGCAAATCTAAAGTGCAGAAAGTGTGCCCCACCTACAGGGATAAAATGCAGTCCTAATTTGTGTGTTTTTAAAAGAGGCAATTATTCCTCTACTGGAAGCCTCTCCTCTATCCTTAGATACTGTAATCTCCAGAGGACAATGTCCAGAGGACAACCCATTCTTAATTTTTCTTCCACTGCTTCAGCAGCAGCACCTTTTCCCAAATCTACTAACTGAAAAAGGACTGAAGTTAATAATCTGTCCGTTTTCTCATTCAGTTTCCATCTTGAGAAAGCTTCACCTTAGAATGAGAGTGGGAGGCTGGGGGAAGGGGAGTGGGGAATAACTGATTAATGCGGAGGGCTACTTCGGCAGGTGATGAAAATGTTCTGGAATTAGACAGTAGGGATGCCTGCACAACTCTGTGAATATACTAAAAAAAAAAAAAAAAAGTAAATTATACAATTTGGGTAAACTTATGGCATATTTATTATGTATCAACTTTTAAAATAAATAAAATGTGGGAAAGCCCAACTTTTCTGTAGAGAAAGTTGGATGAAGCGAGCAAATAGCAGATGGACAGCTAAGTACCACCTAAAAACCAAGCTGAATAAATTCACGGAATTAAAAATGAGGAAACTAGCCCTGACTTTCCATTCAGCTCACAGATGGATGGGATGAAGCTGGGGCAAGAAAGTGCACAATTACAGAACTGGGTGGTTAACTTTCCTTGTTGGTCTCCGAGCGTCTGTCTTGATATAATACTTCATTAATTAATTCGACGAGACGAACCTCAGCAGAGACCATGTGCAGACAGCGAGCGCTGGGGGACGCCACAGATTGTTTCTAAGGCTCACTAGAAAAACCCCTCTCCAAGCCACCCCGGCGCAGCACAGTTCTTGCTGACTTGCAGGACCCGCCGCGAAGAGTTGCCTCGGAGTTCCACACGGACCGGGTGGAGAAGAACGGTCAAGGGGAGGACGCTGCTGGGGCCATGGGAAGGGGGAGGAAGGGGAGTTGAGGGTCCAAGTCTGCTTAAGGGCGCTCGCAGCCTCCCTCGACGACCACCAAAAGCCCCTGGAGACTCCAGAAGCCCACGCTGTCCCGGCGGGGTTCGACTGGCCGCAGGCCCAGGGCGCCCACACCCCTCCCCCACCCTCCGGCCCCGGCAACCTCGGCCGGAGCCATCTCCGAGTCGGTTGAGGGCGACCGAGGCCACCTGCCGCTCCGCCGATGAGGAAGAAAGTGGTCGACCGCCACTCCCTCCAGCGGAGCCGAGCCGAAAACTTCTCGGGGAGACGCCTCGGAGAGCTCTCTCACTCGATCCCGGACTAATGAAAGGGCCCCAGGGGCACCCAGGGCCGTGCGTCCCGACCCGGGACGCGTCCGCACCCTCCCGCCTCCTGGCCCGGCTCGGACTTTCCCGCTGACCCCGAGCCGGGCGCGCAGCACTCCCCTTCCAAAAACCTCCGAGCCCCTCCGCCACAGTGTGCAGAACCCCGCGAGTTGCGGGGCCGCAGGAACCTCTCGGACCCCATCCCTAGGCCCGTCCTGAGGCCGCCAGGGTAACCCGGCAAGAGAGAGCCTGCGGGGGGCTGCCCTCCGCCACCGCCACGGCCGCCGTGCGCCCCGGCGCGCCCCAAGCTGGCCTGACTGGGCGTGGAGACCAACAGGGGCAGGGTCGGAGCCCCACGCCCCCGGCCAACCCGCCCGGAAAGGTGGCGCAACGCAGCCCTCAGCTCCACTCACCTCCAGCAGCTCCTCTCAACCTGCCGCGCGCGCCGGCGGCTCGCTGCCTCGCCCGCGGCTCCCGGACCTCGGAGAAGGGGGCGGGGCGCAGGGGGCGGAGCCGGCCCCCGGCTAGCGAGCGCCAGAATTAAACCCCGAACGTACCAGCGCTCAGCTGCTACCGCAAAGGCAAGGAAGCCGGGGAGACCCGCAAGCCTCCGACTCCCGGCGGGAAACGGCTGCGGCTGCGTCCCGGAGCGGGACGGAGGGACAGCTCCGGCCTGCAAAACCCCAGACGGCTCCCGGGACCTCAAGGAACCCCGGCTCTCCGCGGCCCTCTCTTTGTACCCGCGCGAGCCGGCCGGCGGGCAGACTCCAGTGCGCCTGCGCGCCGATCAGACTCCACCAGGCCCACGGAGCACCTTCGCTCACCTCCACCGCTTCACCGCGGTCCGCTGGCTTCTGCCCCGCGAGCAGCAGGCAGAGCCGCTCCTTCCGCCCCGGCACGCTCCTGCGGCAGCTGTGTGTTTACTTTCTTTCCCCGAGGGAGAGGAAAAACTCCATCCCCAGTGAGACGTGCGTCAGTTCGATTCTATCAGTTCTTACCCGGAGGGGTACCTGGCCGCGGGAGGCTGGCACTGTTAACACGCCGGCTTAGCACCCTTTACTGGCCCCTCCCTCCTCACCGCTAAAGAAATTGATTAGGGACTGTCAGCTTGTTTCCTGGCCCCTGGTGACAGCGGGATTCTGGAGCATGCAGGGATCTGGTTTTCTGCAAGTGCCTGAGCTGGACGAGCCGTGTCTTCCGTGCGTTCGCGCCGGCTAGGCTGCAGGACCGAGTCCTCAGTGAAAAGGAGAGAATGCACGTCCAAAAGGGTGTAGGTGTTCTGAGGACTTCAAATAAGACGCAGTGCCTGGGTAGGCAGCTTAGAAGCGAACTAGGAAGTCAGACACTCTCAATCCGTAGCAAATTAAGCGGGTGCAAGGGAGGCTGTGACTTGAGTCTCTTTCAAATTGAAGATGGTTTGAATAAACAGGACGGGAGGACCAACAAATATTACCAAGAAACACTGATGCCAGCTCTCCAATCACTGATTTTTCTTAAGCTCGGGGCGGGGCAGTTCACCCACTAAGGTCTCCAGCGCAGCACACCTCCCAGAGGGGCTTTCAGTTCAGTCGCTCAGTCCTGTCCGACTCTTTGCGACCCCATGAATCGCAGCACGCCAGGCCTCCCTGTCCATCACCAACTCCCGGAGTTCACCCAGACTCAACGTCCATCGAGTCAGTGATGCCATCCAGCCACCTCATCCTCTGGCGTCCCCTTCTCCTCCTGCCCCCAATCCCTCCCAGCATCAGAGTCTTTTCCAATGAGTCAATCTTCGCATGAGGTGGCCAAAGTACTGGAGTTTCAGCTTTAGCATCATTCCTTCCAAAGAAATCCCAGGGCTGATCTCCTTCAGAATGGACTGGTTGAATCTCCTTGCAGTCCAAGGGACTCTCAAGAGTCTTCTCCAACACCACAGTTCAAAAGCATCAATTCTTTGGTGCTCAGCCTTCTTCACAGTCCAACTCTCACATCCATACATGACTACAGGAAAAACCACAGCCTTGACTAGACGAACCTTTGTTGGCAAAGTAATGTCTCTGCTTTTGAATATGCTATCTAGGTTGGTCATAACTTTCCTTCCAAGGAATAAGCGTCTTTTAATTTCATGGCTGCAGTCACCATCTGCAGTGATTTTGGAGCCTAAAAAAAGAAAGTCTGACACTGTTTCCACTGTTTCCCCATCTATTTCCCATAAAGTGATGGGACCGGATGCCATGATCTTCATTTTCTGAATGTGGAGCTTTAAGCCAACTTTTTCACTCTCCACTTTCACTTTCATCAAGAGGCTTTTGAGTTCCTCTTCACTTTCTGCCATAAGGGTGGTGTCATCTGCATATCTGAGGTTATTGATATTTCTCCTGGCAATCTTGATTCCAGCTTGTATTTCTTGCAGTCCAGCATTTCTCATGATGTACTCTGCATAGAAGTTAAATAAGCAGGGTGACAATATACAGCCTTGATGTACTCCTTTTCCTATTTGGAACCAGTCTGTTGTTTCATGTCCAGTTCTAACTGTTGCTTCCTGACCTGCATACAGATTTCTCAAGAGGCAGATCAGGTGGTCTGGTATGCCCATCTCTTTCAGAATTTTCCACAGTTTATTGTGATCCACACAGTCAAAGGCTTTGGCATAGTCAATAAAACAGAAATAGATGTTTTTCTGGAACTTTCTTGCTTTAGGCAGTCACAATATTTTTGCAAGTAGGTTAAAGCAAAGAGTTATCACAAGATGCTAGCCTCTGGGGAGAAGAGGCTGTGAAATCCCTATGTGTTCACAGCAAAGCACACCTGCAGATTCCTGAAACCAATGGCCCCTGCCTGTGAAGAAGATAAGCTCAGCTCAAGAAGATAAGGACAGCTCAAAGATACATGGAGGCAGGAAATCTCACTTAAAAAGCTCAGACCCTTTGCAAGCTCACCAGATGACAGTAAACAAACTCTTTCCCTTCTCCTTGACCTCCATTTCTTTATCTGTAGAATAGGCTATATGGATTCAATAGATCTTCTTTAAAATCCCCCCTCCCCCAAATGTCTATGATTCTATATAAACAATACTTTTATTGTTTATTGTTTTATTGAGATGGTTGGATGGCATCACCGACTGGATGGACATGAGTTTGAGCAAGCTCCAGGAGTTAGTGATGGACAGGGAAATCTGGCTTGCTGCAGTCCATGGGGTCACAAAGAATCAGACACGACTGAGCCACTGAACTGAATTGAAACAATACTTATTCAAGGGGGGTCCTGCATACACAGAGGATGCCATCCATCCTTTTTTTCTCCTTGCTTACATTTACTCAGTAAACATTTATTTCATAGGCCCTATTGACTCAGTGGTAAAGAATCTGCCTGCCAATCCAGGAGACACAGGTTGATCCCTGGATGCTTGAAGATCCCCTAGAGAAGGAAATGGCAAGCCACTCCAGTATTCGTTCCTGGGAAATCCCATGGACAGAGGAGCCTGCTGCTGCTGCTGCTAAGTTGCTTCAGTCATGTCCGACTCTGTGCGACCCCACAGACGGCAGCCCACCAGGCTCCGCCGTCCCTGGGATTCTCCAGGCAAGAACACTGGAGTGGGTTGCCATTTCCTTCTCCAATGCATGAAAGTGAAAAGTGAAAGTGAAGTCGCTCAGTTGTGTCTGACTCTAGCGACCCCATGGACTGCAGCCTAACAGGCTCCTCCATCCATGGGATTTTCCAGGCAAAAGTACTGGAGTAGGGTGCCACTGCCTTCTTCACAAAGGAGCCTGGTGGGCTACAATCCATGGGGTTTGTAAAATGGGGTCACAAAGAGTCAGACAGACTGAGTGACTGAACAACAACAAATAAAGATTAATCAATCAAAAGTATGGCATGTGTGCTAAGTCGGTTCAGTTGCATTCGACTCTTTGCGACGCCATGGACTGCAGCCTGCCAGGCTCCCCTGCCATGGAATTCTCCAGGCAAGAATACTGGAGTGGGTTGCCATTTCGTGCTCAAGGGGATCTTCCCACTCAGGGACTGAATCCACGTCTCCTATGTCTCCTGCACTGGCAGGTGGGTTCTTTACCACTAGCACCGCCTAGGAAGTCCCCCAAAGTATGGCAGATTCTGAACTTTTAGTGGGTTTATATTTGAAGTTTTCTTTATTTTTAGTCATTTTTCTATTGAGATGCAATTCACATAGCATAAAATTTGCTCTTAAAGTGTATAATTTCGTGATTTTGAATATATTTAGTTATGCGACCATCACCACTATCTGATTCCAGAACTTTCATCATTTTCAATAACAAACTCCATACTCATTAGCAGTCACTCCTCACCCACCCTGTTAGCCCCAAGCCACCACTAATCTATTTTCCATCTCTATGAATTTGCCTATTCTGGACATTTCATATAAATAGAAACATGTAACATGTAGCCTTTGGGTTTGGCTTCTTAAACTTAACATTTGCAGGGGTCAACCAAGTTGTCACATGTATTAGTACTTCATTCCTTTTTATAGTTGAATAATCTTCCACTGTATGGATAAAACCACATTATGTTTATCCATTCATACATTGAGGGGCATTTTGGATTGTTTCCACTTCTTGGCTTTTAAGAATAATGCTACTAAGACATTTGTGTACAATTTTTTGTGTAAACACATCTGTTCATTTCTCTTGGGTGTATGTCTAGGAGTAGAATTTCTTGGCTAAACGTTTTGCGGAACTAATACACTTTTCCAAAGTGGCTGTACTATTTTACATTCCTACTATGAGGGTTCTAATTTCTCCAAATCCTTACTGACTGTTGTCATATATGTATGGTAGGTGGTAGTTCAAGATTTTAATTTGCATTTCCCTAATGACTAGTAATGTTGAGCATCTCTTCATATCCTTATCAAGGCCATTTGTATATCTTCTTTGGAGAAATATCTATTCAAATACTTTGTTCATTTTAAAATTGGGTTATGTGTCTTTTTACTGGTGGTCTTTATAAGAGGTCTTATATCTGATAAGTAACATTAGTCCTTTATCTGATATATATATACGTATATATATATATATATATATATATATTTGTAAATATTTCCTCCTATTATGTGGCTTATCTTTTCACTTTCTTGATAGTGTCCTTTGAAGCACATATGTTTTTGACAGTCATATTTTTACAATACAAAATAACATAGCTAACACATAACACTTAAGAGTTTTCTAGACTATAAAAGTGATTCATACCCATTATAAGAAAAAATTAGAAAAATATAAAAAAAAAATAAAGAAAAATAACAATTGCTTATGGCTGTGTCCTAGATTGGGCCTTCTGTGGTGGCTCAGTGGTAAAGAATCTGCCTGCCAACGTAAGAGACAGGGGTTTGATCCCAGGGTCGGGAATATTCCCTGGAGAAGGAAATGGCAACCCACTCTAGTATTCTTGCCTGGGAAATCCTGTGAACAGAGGAGCCTGGTGGGCTACAGTCCATGGGGTCGCAAAAGAGTCAGACACAACTTAGTGTCTAAACAACAATAACTATCCTAGATATAGCCACTGTTAAGATTATAGCAAGTTTCCTTCAGGGCCTTTCTAACACTCATTATTTATTTATTTGATATCACCCTCAATAGCATCATGTGGCCCTGTGCTCTATACTTGTGGTCACATTGAGAACTGTCTTACTGGCAGCATCTCCATGTTCAGACCTGTCTCCTCTCCCACCTTTCCCATTAAAACCAATTTGTCCTGTGCCTATTCCCTCAGGATTCAGTTAAGGTAATCTAGTGTATTGATAATGAACATGACGATTATACACACTTGGCAGCTAAGGAACATCTGCTCTAGTTCTGAGATATATTCTATCAGACCACTTACATTGTGGCCTTTCGTGTAATGGGTCACCTGCCATATACTAAGAACTATGTGCAAGTACCAGCAGCCAACTCTAACCTCCCTGAGCCTCCAGCGCCTTGTCCAGATAATGGGAGAATACCTACTGTGCCTGCTTCACCAAGCTACAGTAAGGATCAAACCTCACAGAATGAGTTGGGTCAGAATGGACCCTTGATATGCTGCAGGTAAGAATCTGGCACCTTAAGTGTCCCATACACTCAGGCCCAATAATGTACATGGCAGCAAGGAGAGATATCAGGAGAGAATGAGGAAGACATGGGAGGTCACCAAAGTTTGTTAAGACTTTGGTAAGGTCACCAAAGTTTACCAAATCTTAGGGGCAGGTAGAACTGGGACAGGCTCTGGAAGTAATTTCCTAATATTCATCTTCATCTCCCCCAACTTCAATTATTTTCTTTACAGTGGATATATACCATAGTTAGCATCAAGATATTTTTTTAAGTTTTTGTCATCCTCAAATCTTTTACAGAGATGCGAAGGAGGGTTTTCTGCTGTCTTCATGCCAGAGTGTTAAAGTCAAGGTGGCAAGAACGTTTGTGTGTGCATATGTGTGTGTGTATGTGTAAGAGAGAGAATGCATGCACAATCCTGAGCACAAGTGAGTCTCCCTCAAAGGGCAGGTGAGCTGCGGGGCAGCGGACTGTACCACTAAGACAGTGGATTCACCACCTGCAGATACTTTTCCAAGAAGGAAACTTCTTGGAAGTTTCCTAAGGGAAGCTGTGTGTTTCTTCACCCTTACCCAAGGTCTGACTGCCGCTCAGGAGTCTTCTTTTTAAGGAACATTTATTAATATTACAAAACCCTAGTCTCTGAATCACAATCTGGAAGACTTATCTTCTGCCAGTGGCTCTGTGGTTTCCTCTTCCAAAAGAGAGCTTCAGCTTCTGTGGCTGGAGAAAGCTAAAATAGAGAAGCAGAAGGGAATGGCCCATACAGCTGGCTTCTGCTTCTCTCTATATCCCAAAGCTCATAACTCACATTTCACTAGTTGGTTTGCTGCTTAGTTAAAAACCTTACAAAGCTTATGAAATAACTGTAAAATAATCTAATTGCCGACTGTCATCAGAAAACACATAAGCCAATGATTATCTAAATCTAGAAAGAAAAGCGGAGAAGGCAATGGCACCCCACTCCAGTACTCTTGCCTGGAAAATCCCATGGGCAAAGGAGCCTGGTAGGCTGTAGTCCATGGGGTCGCTAAGAGTCGGACATGAATGAGCGACTTCACTTTCACTTTTCACTTTCCTGCATTGGAGAAGGAAATGGCAACCCACTCCAGTGTTCTTGCCTGGAGAGTCCCAGGGATGGAGGAGTCTGGTGGGCTGCTGTCTATGTGGTCGCATAGAGTCGGACACGACTGAAGCGATTTAGCAGCAGCAGCAGCAGAAAGAAAAGAAGGTCTCATTTATTTCAGCCTGTAATGGTTCCTGGAAATGACTGCTTGAAAGGTAAAGGACTCATCATCAACTTACTTGCTTTTGTTATTTTACAAAGCAAGTTAGGGTTCAGTTTGCAATAGGCTGAAGCCCTTTGTGAATATGTTTTATATGTTACAGAAGGACTTAACCCTAGTTCAGGAAATTTAAGCTAACAGCAATCTGTATTCATAATGATAATCATTATATCATTGTTACTATTATAAAATATTTACAGAGCATTCAAAGGTGTATGACGTTGTCCTAGGATGCTAAGTAGACGGATTATATGTACAAGCCTATCCCCTGCAGAACCACTATATTTAGAACAATTATTTATTTAACAGATATTTACTGAGGGTCTACTGTGCCCAAAGGATTGTGTTAATTTTTATAAAAGACACAAAGATGAAGAATCCCAAGAGACTATCTGACATTTTGGGGTGTTGACACACACACTGAATTAACTGTAATATAATAATAGACTTTGGCTTGAAAGATATAAATATTAATAATGTAAGTATTATACCTACTATAATACTTATACTTAATTTATTTATAATATATAATACTTATAGTAATATAGCATTATTATATTTAAACATTTTAGTAATTGATAGCACTTATTAAGAACTTGCTTTTCGACATACAGATGGCTAATAAACTCAAGAAAAGATGCTCAACATTGCTCATTATTAGAGAAATGCAGATCAAAACTACAATGAAGTATTACCTCATACCAGTCAGAATGGCCATCATCAAAAAACCTACAATCAATAAATGCTGGATAGGGTGTGGAAAAAGGGAACCCTCTTGCACTGTTGGTGGGAATGGAAATTGACACAGCCACCATGGAGAACAGTATGGAAATTCCTTAAAAAAAAAAAACTAGGAATTAAACTATCATATGAGCCAACAATCCCACTACTGGGCATGTACCCTGAGGAAATCATAATCGAAAAAGGCACATGTACTCCAGTGTTCACTGTAGCACTATTTACAATAACTAGGACATGGAAGCAACCTAGATGTCCATTGACAGATGAATGGATAAAGAAGTTATGGTATATATACACAATGGACTATTCAGTTCAGTTCAGTCGCTCAGTCATGTCCGACTCTTTGCGACCCCATGAATCGCAGCACGCCAGGCCTCCCTGTCCATCACCAACTCCCGGAGTTCACCCAGACTCACGTCCATCAAGTCAGTGATGCCATCCAGCCATCTCATCCTCTGTCGTCCCCTTCTCCTCCTGCCCCCAATACCTCCCAGCATCAGAGTCTTTTCCAATGAGTCAACTCTTCACATAAGGTGGCCAAAGTACTGGAGTTTCAGCTTCAGCATCATTCCCTACAAAGAAATCCCAGGACCGATCTCCTTCAGAATGGACTGGTTGAATCTCCTTGCAGTCCAAGGGACTCTCAAGAGTCTTCTCCAACACCACAGTTCAAAAGCATCAATTCTTCGGCGCTCAGCTTGCTTTATAGTCCAACTCACATCCATACATGACCACAGGAAAAACCACAGCCTTGACTAGATGGACCTTTGTTGGCAAAGTAATATCTCTGCTTTTGAATATGCTATCTAGGTTGGTCATAACTTTCCTTCCAAGGAGTAGCGTCTTTTAATTTCATGGCTGCAGTCACCATCTGCAGTGATTTTGGAGCCCAAAAAAGAAAGTCTGACACTGTTTCCACTGTTTCCCCATCTATTTCCCATGAAGTGGTGGGACCGGATGCCATGATTCTTCATTTTCTGAATGTTGAGCTTTAAGCCAACTTTTTCACTCTCCACTTTCACTTTCATCAAGAGGCTTTTGAGTTCCTCTTCACTTTCTGCCATAAGGGTGGTGTCATCTGCATATCTGAGGTTATTGATATTTCTCCCGGCAATCTTGATTCCAGCTTGTATTTCTTCCAGTCCAGCATTTCTCATGATGTACTCTGCATAGAAGTTAAATAAGCAGGGTGACAATATACAGCCTTGGTGTACTCCTTTTCCTATTTGGAACCAGTCTGTTGTTCCATGTCCAGTTCTAACTGTTGCTTCCTGACCTGCATACAGATTTCTCAAGAGGCAGGTCAGGTGGTCTGACATTCCCATCTCTTTCAGAATTTTCCACAGTTTATTGTGATCCACACAGTCAAAGGCTTTGGCATAGTCAATAAAGCAGAAATAGATGTTTTTCTGGAACTCTCTTGCTTTTTCCATGATCCAGTGGATGTTGGCAATTTGATCTCTGGTTCCTCTGCCTTTTCTAAAACCAGCTTGAACATCTGGAAGTTCAGGGCTCACATATTGCTAAAGCCTGGCTTGGAGAATTTTGAGCATTATTTTACTAACATGTGAGATGAGTGCAGTTGTGCGGTAGTTTGAGCATTCTTTGGCATTGCCTTTCTTTGGGATTGGAATGAAAACTGACCTTTTCCAGTCCTGTGGCCACTGCTGAGTTTTCCAAATTTGCTGGCATATTGAGTGCAGCACTTTCACAGCATCATCTTTCAGGATTTGAAATAGCTCATCTGGAATTCCATCACCTCCACTAGCTTTGTTCTTAGTGATGCTTTCTAAGGCCCACTTGACTTCACATTCCAGAATGTCTGGCTCTAGATGAGTGATCACACCATCGTGATTATCTGGGTAGTGACTATTACTCAGTCATAAAAAGGAACACATTTGAGTCAGTACTAATGAGCTGGATTAAACTAGAGCCTATTATATAGAGTGAACTAAGAAAGAGAAAGACAAATATCATATAACAACGCATAGAGATGGAATCTAGGAAGATGGTACTGATGAACCTGTCTTCAAGGCAGCCGTGGAGATGCAGACATAAGGGAGTGGATTTATGGACAGGGGGTGGGGAGGAAGAACTGAGAGAGTACTGAAACATATGCATTACCATGTGCAAAATTATTATGTTGGTGAAAAAGTAAATTTGATTTTGCATTGTTGAACATTGCAATTTGATATTAGAATACATTCTTCAATAAATGTGGTTATGTCATTAAAAAAAAAAAGAACTTGCTTCTCCTGTGAGATAGACATGATTCTTATTCACAATTTACAGAAATGAAGATGGAACTTTAGAGAGGTTCAGATATCTGCAGGAAGCCACCACAGTGCTCTATTGTGGGGGCAGGACTCTCACCCAGGTTGCAGGAGTGCAGAGCCAGGTCTCAGCACTGATCATTCCAGCTAGGACAGCACGTGCATTACATTGTTTTGTTTTGCTTTTGCAACCATGTTAGCGATAAACTTTGAGTTGAGTCACTGTCACTGAAGCCTTTTCTCCTTTGGCAAGGAAACCCTGAGCCAGTGACCTTTTGACCTTGACCTCATAGCACCATTCTCTAACCCTGGAGTTTTCAGACAACTGAGCTCTCTTTTGAGCCTGGGAGACTTCTTATCAGACAGACTTTTAATGGAAGATAAAAATGAAGTTTCTGTGAGTGAAGCTGACAGGGAGGGGAGACTTGCATGGGTGGTAGGGGCATTGGGGATGGGGAAGGAAGGAAGGAGGCTGCCCCACATTCAACTGAAGATAATCACAGCTGAATCTTAATCAGGAGTGCTGATGTCAACACAACCTCAGTCTCATCTTTAAAGAAGTGTTAACTTTCCCCCTCCTCCCACTGGTGAGGCTGCATCTCAAGCCTCATCAGGTTCCTGCACATTAACTAGACTGACAGTCATGAGCCTGATGAGGTTTTAGAATTAATCCGGTTTAATGTTTCTGGATATATTAAGTATAGTTCCCTTCAATCACAAATTATTTTTTAAATGTTAAAGATGGCTTGCCTACCTGGAGGTCCTCAAAACCCTGTAAGGAATGTGGGTGAAGTCAGAGCTTAAGGACCAGAAGCAACCAAGTTGAAGAAATGATGACTCCCCACTTACAGGATCTGATTACGTAAGAGCCTTCTAATGAATGGTGTATTCAAAAGGAGACCTGGGATGTGTAATATCTGCTGGATTTCAACAAAGACGGGTTTAGTCAACTTCACAGTTGTAGAGCCTGACAAAGCACAGCCAAAGAAGGGGAGGAGAATGGTTAAAGTGAAGGAGGCGGACACAGAGTCTGGGGACAATAGCTTTCGTTCATGAGGATCCTCTCCAAAATTCTGCTTTGAGACTTGGAGAGAAGTTTTTATTGTCTCCTGTCATTCCTATACTTCAGCAGGAAAAACATCTAGTTCTAGAAACCTATTATTATTGTCTTCACAAACAGTTCACTCAGCTCCTTTGCACTCACCATCATAGGCCAGCATAAAGGGCAGCTCACTTATTTAGCCAGCACTTGTCTTCAATATCTGTTTGTAGTGTGTGTGCCTCAGGAGGACTTGCCCCCTCTGTCTTGTCTCTTATGTATCTAAGAGCAGGGACTTAGTCTATTTAACTCTCAGTCATTGCTTAGCTAACTGGCTCCATTTTTATAGTGCCAGATATTATTTTAACAGTTGAAATGAACTCAAATGTCCTGCAATAGGGGATATTTGAGAGGATGTGACACAGCCACAGGGAGGAATGCTATATAGACAGTAAAAATGCTAAGAATGTTGCAATCTATTGCTATGTGAAGTGATTCTGAGGGGAAAAATCAAATATAAAGAGGAGTGTATTAATAACATGTAAAAAATAGATGTTTGTAAACTATCAAGGATCAGTGGTAGTCTCTAAAGATCAAAAGTAATAGAAAAATGACAAAAATTGGGTTAGTTCCAATAAATTCTATATTTTCAAAAGTTAATTAAAACATATATGTATAGGTATATTTGTATACATACACAAAACAAAACTGCTATACGTATATGCATATGTGTATGTTTCAATTAACTTTAAATATAAGGGCTTCCCTGGTGGTTCAGGTGGTAAAGAGTCTGCCTGCAATGCAGGAGACCCAGGTTCAATCCCTGGGTCAGGAAGATGCCTTGGAGAAGGAAATGGCAACCCACTCCAGTATTCTTGCATGGGGAATTCCATGGACAGAGGGGCCTGGTGGGCTACAGTCCACGGGGTTGCAAAGAGTCAGACACAACTGAGCGACTAATACTTTCACTTATATACATATATGTATATGCTATGCTATGCTAAGTCACTTCAGTCGTGTCCGACTCTGTGCGACCCCATAGACGGCAACCCACCAGGCTCCCCCATCCCTGGGATTCTCCAGGCAAGAACACTGGAGTGGGTTGCCATTTTCTTCTCCAGTGCATGAAAGTGAAAAGTGGAAGTGAAGTCGCTCAGTCGTGTCCGACTCCTAGCGACCCCATGGACTGCAGCCCACCAGGCTCCCTCGGTCCATGGGATTTTCCAGGCAAGAGTACTGGAGTGGGGTGCCATTGCCTTCTCCGCATATATGTATATGTTTTAAGAGGCACCCCCCATGACATCCACACAATAAGAAACTGAGGCCTTTTGCCGACAGCCATGAGTCAGAGCCTTCTTGGAAGTGGACCTGGTCAAGGTTCAGATGACAGCAGTTCTCCCTGGCATTTTGTAACTTCACAAGAGACCCTGAGCCAGAACCATCCTAACCTACTCATGTTTTACAAATTAAGAACCATCTTTCTAGGTAAGTAGTTGAGGATTTCCCTGCAGTCAAAGTAAATAAGCTAAGACTCTAAATTGGAAGCTGGGTTCATGGAGAACTTTATCATGATTAAGAGAGTAACAGTTGCCTAGTCCTCTCTCCTCCCCTTTGCCGTCTCTCCACTCCAGCCAAACTAGCCTTGTTCTCGGAGCACTCCAGGCGTGCTGCCCCTTCAGGTCCTTTGTGCTTGATGTCCCTCTTCTACTCCCCTAGAGCAGCCTGGCTCCTGCCATCACCTCCTTTTCTCAAATATCACCTTCTCAGAGAGGCCCACTGTTCCCACACTGTTTAAAATTGGCCACTCTATCCCATCACTTAGCCTCGTTGTCCTTCCTTGTTCTCCTATGACACTTATCACCATCTGCAATCTACAGAATTTACTGATGCGGTATGCTCATATTTCTCTCCCGATCCCAGAATACAAGCTCCTCAAAGACAAGGATGACTGTTTTGTTCACTGACTCCCACATTGTTCAGTGAGGATCTCTAGCACAACAGTGTCTGGTACAGAGTATATGTTCAAAAATAAATGTGTGTTGGATAAATGAATAAATAGCAATAGGGAGCACAAAACATGAAGATGCTATCAGAGCAGTTCAGTTGAAAATATAATGGTCAATTTATTTTCCAGCCATACCTCTTTAAATTTAATTTTGAAATTATCTACAGATTTTGCCCAAATAGATGGTTCTAGAGAAAACTGCTTTCTGTTCATGGACATTTTACATTTATCACCATGTGTGTTTATTTTGTAACCAGAGTAGATGTATTAGAAGTCTCTAGAAACAAAAAAGTTCTAAAAACAGAAGATACTTTTAACCTAGAACACAAATAAACTAGGTCAGGATTGAAGTATTTCCACTGTCCAAGTGATAACCTATCCCTCTGTCTAGTGACCCTATAAAACCTGGAGATCAGGCAAATATTTACCTTACCTTTCACATTAGACAAAGTCAGTTAAGCAAATGACATTTCATAATGAATGAAATAAAAGAACTTCCTTCCTATATTTATTCTGGATAATCTATTAATTTTTAGTATGTTTTGTTCCCCCAGACATAGCGCTATTGTTTGACAGAAGGTCAGCATTCATTCTAACTTTTCCCAGTTCTACATAGGACTATTAACTATAATCTTGGTCATTTCAGAATGCCAGCTTACTAGTTGCCATTATATTCAGTAAAAGTCTCATTGATACTGAGTTTTGTTTCTTCAAACCAACTAAACATACCAACTATAGTAATAACAGCTAACCTTTATTAGGTACTCGCCAAGTGCCAGCCATCCTGCCTAAATGATCTCTAACACTTTCAGCAACTCTACAGGAGAAATACTATAGTTTCGATGCACAGTGAAGTTAAGCAATTTGTCAAGATCACGCAATCAGGGCAGAGACTCAAACCAATATTTCTGTCTGATTTCCAAATCTGGGCCAGTTTCAAGGTACCACTCTCTGGCCCTATCAGGTGAAACAGTAGACTTACCTGCTTA
Organism: Bos taurus; assembly: GCF_002263795.3. Taxonomy (NCBI): domain Eukaryota; kingdom Metazoa; phylum Chordata; class Mammalia; order Artiodactyla; family Bovidae; genus Bos; species Bos taurus. Next base: position 44,002,168 of record NC_037335.1, read on the forward strand.
TCTAGGTAACAACCAAATATTGCAGGACATTATATTTATACTAAATTTTTTTCATTATTTATCTGAAAATCAAATTTAACTGGATGTCTTATATTTTTCTGATCCATAGTCAGATGCATTTTTTACTGTACCCCTGGCGCCCCCTCTGGATGTCATGTACTTTTATTTGCTAAATCTGGCAACATGTGGAAGGAACTTTGGGAATTAAGTTTTGTGCTTCTTAGGAGTGTGTGACAAAATGATCGGGAAGGCTTTTTCAATATTTCTACACAGGTTCTACCCCATATTGCTAGGATTCTAGAGTGAACTCAGGCCTATTTGTTTATTAAAAACATGTATTGATTGAGTTCCTACCCTGTGCCAGGTACATCTCTAAACTTTGGAAACACAGCAAAGAAACAAGACAAAAACTCTACCTTTGAGGATCTTTCCTGGTGACACCACAGCTCACCCCTGTTATGAAACTATGGTCAGGATTTCCCTGGTGGTCCAGTGGTTAAGAATCTGTCTTCCAATGCAGGGGATGTGGGTTTGATCCCTGGTCAGGGAAGTAAGATTCCCACATGCCCTGGGGCATCTGTGGAGCCCACGCACCAGAACTAGAGAGAAGCTGTGTGCCACAACGAAAGATCCCACGTACTGAAGACACTTCCAAAAATAAATAAATATTTTTTTAAAAGAAAAAGAAACAATGGGTCAAGCAGCTTCATTTTTGAGGCCCAGAACAGTGCCATGATGGCTCAAGATCCCTGACAGAGGAGGAACTGGGGATCAAGTCTCCTCACTCCTAGTCTAGGACTTTTAAAACTCTCTGCTGACTGTATGTCCTCAATTTTTCCATTACTCCCTTTTCAGTATTCTATTATCCTTAAAATTACAGTCTTTGATAAGCAAAATATGGTCCCAGAAGCAAAATATGGTCCCAGAAATTACATCATCCTTAAATACTTAATACTTAATAATAAATAAACTTAATAATAAATAAATTTAATAATAATTAATAATAATTAATAAAATGATAAATAAATAAATACTTAATACTATATACTTAATACTGCTTGAGACTCATTTGAAACCATAACACCAAGATGATAGGTGTCAACAGATATCAGTAATAGAGAACCATGATCCCAAATGAAAGTGGTGTCCTAACGGATGCTTCACTGTCTGTGTGCAGCATTTTTCATAGGCATTGACTTATGCATCCTCCCAATAACCCTGGGAATGAGACAGGAAAGATGTTACTGTAACTATTCGTGTATCCAAGTTCAAACAACCCATAAATGGCCAAAAACAGGGCTCAAAATCAGGTTTTTCATTCTCCAAGTTGGAATAAAATAATCTGAAGGTGAATGAGAACTTGGGGTTGTTTCATTCTTTCTTCTTCCAGCATGAATAGGCAGTAAAGGCTGAAGACACTTCCTGCAGCTGGTGAGGCTCTAAGCTCTCTGCCTACTCCAAAGCCTCTCCCTCCCTAGGAGCACTGCCCTCCGCTCCTCTCAGGCTCCACATCCCCACCAGATGGGACAGCGTGAACATAGACCATTTATGGCAAAACACAAAAACAGAACTCCAACTGAAACGCACACAAGTTACTAAGATTCACATGCCAGCGCATCCCCAATTTGTAGGAATTTGTGGAGCAGAATGATCAGTTTAGTACTGAGTTCATAGGGAGTTAGTGGCCTTGCTGGGCCATTTCCTTATAAGATAACTGAAATCATGCTGGGCCACAGAAGAAGAAACCTGGAGATGAGAGCTTGAGAAAGTGGGGCCTAGGTTTGATGGGAAGATGTTGACTCCTTGTCACATTTGCATGAGTCCCCAAAGTAGGCACATCCTTTTTTAGGGAGTGAATTGCAAATTCCACAAGAATTAGAAAATTAAAACTGGCAGAGGTTACTGACAGCTGTGCCTCACTGAGCCTTATGTGCAAGCTGCATCTTGCGGTGAGGGATCACTAGCCGGGCATTTAGAACCCAATTCTAAACTACCTCCATCATTTGAAGACTGCTCAGACTTGCCCAGGATAACTGTCCAATTTCCACCGCCATCAGTTCCTCCAAATCACACTGGCAGCCTCCAGCAAACCCATACCATTGTTTTCCAATTATTTACCACTCCCTTTATGCTCTCCAGTGCCCTACTGATGACTTGCTGATTTTAACAATGATATTAAAACTTGAAACTTCTGTTTTAAGATCCAAGTCAGTCTTGGATCTTAAAACCTGAGATCCAAGTCAGTCTTAAGTACTGGAATGTGTGTGTGCTCAATCGCTTTAGTCATGTCCATGTCCACTCTTTGCGACCCCACGGACGGTAGCCCGCCAGGCTCCTCTGTCCATGGAATTCTCCAGGCAAGAATACTGGAATGGGTAGCTATTCCCTCCTCCAGGGGATCTTCCTGACTTAGAAATCAAACCCATATCTCCTGCATTGCAAGCAGATTCTTTACCGTGAGCTACCAGGGAAGCCCAAGTACTGGTATAGATTTTATTTAAACACAAATGCATCTGAGGTTTCTGCAAAAGCAGCCTCCTAAACCACTCTTTCTGTCTTTAATCCCCCTGCCCCATCCTCCCAACCATCCTATATGCACACACCCTGTTGAATTTTCTAAAAGATCATCTTTATCCTGGCATTCTCCTACATAAAAGTAAACTCATTCTCCTATGGACTGATAAAAATAAAAGCCTTCCATGGTACTGCATTACAAATAATAATGCTTATACACCAGATAATCCTTGTCCAATCACATGACAAGTAAGGATCAACTGAGATAATGTGTGTGAAAACATTAAAGAATATAGTATGTTGTTACATTTATATAGCATTTCAGAGCTTTTGAAGTACTTCACATGTTTCATGTGGTTTCAAAAAATCAGAGAAGACAAATTTCTGTCACCTTTCATATGTATATTTGTTTCTAGAAGAAGGCTGCTAAATTTCAAGTCTTTCACTTTTTTGTCAATCAACTGTTATGAAATATAAAATTTCATGTTAAATTCTGATATTAAATATCAATTACTGTATCATTATCAATTGAAATTCATAAAACAGCACAAAGATTTTTATCATCAAAAGTCCCTAAAATAAAACTTTTGCCAAAATTAATCCTTATTTGCAATATGTATTGAGAAGAACAGAACAAAATTGTAAGAAGCACAAAAGTCTATGGGTTCTTGAAATCAGGTGGATAAAAATTGTTTTATGTAACTGAACAGCATATAAACTATGGAAAAACGTGGGGGTTTTGTTTGCTTTTTATTTTAATAATGGATAAAATTTAAGTTCCGAAAAAAAAGGTAGTGCCTCTGCATGAAAAATCAATGCAACTCTGATTAAAAGCTGACGTTAGGTTAATTTTAATTTACAAGAGACATCATAGAGCACTGATTAAGAGCATGGCTCCTGTGGGCAGCATGGCTGCATTCAGGTCCTGCTTCTGCTACTTACTCACAAGCTGTATGACCTTGAACAAGTTACTTAACCTCTTTAGACCTCAATTTCCTCTTCTATAAAATGGGAATAGTAACAGTACCTACCCAGAGAGTGCTTGTGAAGATGAAGTGATTTAATATTTACACAATGCTTAGAATATATATTAAACACCTTATAAAAGGCAATGGCAATGTTGATGATGATGATGATAATGGTGATGATTGAGGAGGAAAGACAGAACCAAATTCAGGGTTACACAGAGTCAAGGACTTGTTCAGGTTCTGCTATTGTGCCCTGACTACCTTTGTAGGCCTGAATCCTCATTTGAAAAATGGCTCTTTAGTCATAGGTAAAACAATTCTGGAATTACAACAGATCTGAAGGTGGGCATTCCTTTCTGAATATCCACTTAATAAAGGTTTCAACTTTAGTCATTAGAGTCTGGTCAACTGTTTTTGGAGTCAGTTAAGGATTTTTCTCTTTGCAAAAGATGGAAAACTATGAAGCAAATTGGCTTATGACACATGGGAACTTGTTGGTTCATACGACTTGAAAGTCCAGGGGAAGGACTGGTTTCAGACTGGCCTAGATCAGTCTCAACCAGTGACGTCAGGACCCAGTTTCTCCCCATCCCTTAGTTCTCCCTTCCGTAGTTATTGCTTCATGCTCAGGTTCTGTGTGATGGCACCTTATAGCTCCAGATGCTGGTCATCATTACTGCAAACAGGGCCGGCCCAAGGAATGTGGGAACCTCCTCAAACTCCTCAGCTAACATCTCCTGATGATTGCAAATGGGCCTGAAATATTTTGGGAATTATGGAAAAGTTCTAACATTTGACTGTTCTGATGGTTACTCTATAAATTTACTAAAAATCATTGAATTATATACTTCAAAAGGGTGAATTTCATGGTATATAAGTTACACTTCAGTAGAACAGACTTTCCTTTTATCTCTCTGGCTCTGATAGTGTCACACACCCATTTCTGAATCTACCACCAGGTCAGAGAAAAGTGATGCTCAGGGTGGCCCTGCCTGAATACCACACCCATATGCTGAAGATAGGGCTAAAGTCAGTTACATCCAAAGCAAAGGGACTGAGGGTGCAGAGAGAGTGGTTTCCCAGTTTAAAACTGGGTTAATGGATTTTGTTGCCTAAGACCCAAGGACCAAAGTTAATCTAGGACCAGTCCAGGCTTTCAGGGTCTCTCTGAACTCAAACTTGGGCCTGTCATGAGCCAAACCACAGACACATGCCTATCTTGTGAGGCTTAACTTTTGTTCTTCTTGACTTTTCCATGACAAGTGCCAAGGTGGGATGATGAACCACACATGCTGGATTCTCATTCTTAGAAATGAGAGATGTCCCCATTTAAGCCCAGAAAGCCCTTCTCTTGGGGCTCAACACCCATCATTTCCTGCCATGTGGACCGAGCATGGGTGCTGCCCAGTGCCCACTGAGGCCATTGCAATCTGGCGACACGGGAGGAGTCCTGTGTCACTTCTCTCTGCCCCGCTCGGTGAGCCATCAGCCCCATGCTCCCTGGGAACAACCAGAAACAAATCCTCCACTCTTTTTTTTTTTTTGTCATTTTACACCCTTTATCTCACTTCTCACTTCTCACTCTCTCTTTCAGACTTGATTCTCAATGCTTGTGACTGTGGGTCCAAAGGAGGGATGAGGTAATGGATTAGAATGAACTGGATGGCTCTGGATTAAGTGATCTTCCAGGGCATAGGACCAGCCAGTGCTTGAGGCTCTTCTTTGTGGAAGAACAGCAAAATGAGACAAAAGTCAACACATCTGAAGCGCTTACTCGGTGGAGGCACTGAGCTGAGTGGCCTGCATCCACAGTGCTTTTATTCCTCACAACCGCCGCAAAGGGTAGATCATCTTAGCCACATAGATGGGAGCAAACTGACTCAGAGGAGTAAATTTAGGCCTCGGAGGAAGTCAGAGGAGTGCTGGGCTTGAAGTGCTGTCTGCCTGTAAGGTGGGCATCTTTAGCCACTTGAAGCTACCTATCTGCTTCTAACCAGTCTGGCTGTGGCCTGCAGCCCCCCTTCACTGTCATGGCCAGTGTCCTTGAACCCCTTGGAAGGGGAAGTGGCTGCTGGCAGCTCACCTGTGCAGAAGCAGAGGAGAGGCCCCAGGGGTGCACGCTGACAGCCCACCAGCTGCATAAGTACACAGATGGGCCTGTCTGGCCAGCAGCACATTGTCAGTGTTGTTATTTTTAAGGAATTGGATGACCTCCACGGGGCAAGTAAAATTCACACCAGATTTCAGCACTCCTTACAGAGGCAAACCAGTTGCTTCACACCTGCAGGTTAGCTGTCTGGCTCTGAACAGCATTTGCCTTTAAACTTTGGAAAGCGCTAACAAGTTGTCAGAAGTGCCTGCCCAGGCCCCTCTTCTATACTGTGCTGTCAGGAGGTCTGCGTGGGAAGCAGGAAGAACATCTTTCCTGTTTGCATAAGAAACCATAAACTTCAGCCTCCTTCTGGATCAATGAGTCTTCTAGGTGTAGGACTAGGGACATAGCCATCATTGCATTCCACTTATAGTTTGCCATATAGTATAGTGCATATACGGTACACAATAGTGATTCAATTATACATTTATATATATATACACACATTATTTTTCTTAGCTTGATTTTAAATATAACAACAACTGTCTAATCATAGGTGGTGAATTTACATGGCTGACATCCTTTATCAGAACTCAGAACTCCAGCATTTGTACAAATAACTACCAGGCTGGCTTATAAAATTTTAAAGCTAATAGTATAACTTGACAAAATGATGGTTTTGCTATGTGCTTATATGTATCTTGAGAGAAATTAATTAAAGGAGATAAAGAAAGCAGTTGAAGCTGCTGGATGGTTGGAATTATCTGAGTAAGTGTGATCTTGACCTTAATGAATTAACAAGCTTCTTGCTCTAAGTATTTAATTAATTTTAAACCACATTTGATTTAGAAATCATTAACATTTAATTTATGGTCTAGTGTTCAATTAAAATCATCTCTACAATTATGTGCAGGCACTAGATCCTATTCTTGCATTGACTATGTTACTCTTCAGTCACCGATTACGGCTAAGGAGTCAGCTCCCCTCAGATCATCAGGTATTGTATCCTGGAGGTGGTGACCCGTGCTCTAGGGGCTAGGGTTGAGGTCTCAGTGGTGGTTTTTTTTTTTTTTTTTTAAGTGTCCCAGGTGATGCTAGGCTTCCCTGGTGGCTCAGTTTGTAAAGACAGTGAAAGTGTTAGTCGCTCAGTTCTGTCTGACTCTTTGAGACCCCACGGTTTGTCCATGGGATTCTCTAGGCAAGCACACTGGAGTGAGTTGCCACTCCCTTCTGCAGGGGATCTTCCTGACTTGGTGATTGAACCCAGGTCTCCTGCATTGCAGGCAGACTCTTTACCATCTGAGCTACCAGGGAAGGCCAGTTTGTAAAAGATTCTGCCTGCAATGCAGGGGACCTGGGTTCGATCCCTGGGAAGGGAAGATCCCCTGGAGAAGGAAATGGCAACCCACTCTAATATTCTTGCCTGGGAAATCCCATGGACAGAGGAACCTGGCAGGCTACAGTCCATGGGGTCGCTAGAGTCAGACACATCTTAGCAACTAAAGCTAACCTACCCAGGTGATGCTAATGTGGTGAGAAGACTGCAGGATTTGGAGAACTGGTGATACAAATTTCCATATCAAGTGGATGCCTTGTTTGGGAGGTGGTGGACGCTGCCATCTAATAGTAGGCCAGCAGGCATCTCTGGAAGTGGAGTGCGTGTTTACACATCCACGGTAATGGTACAGGAACAGGAAAGTTGTACTTTGTGATGGTTAACCGTTTACTCAGTTTCTGGAGACAGAGGTGCTGTGTTGGGATCTGTGTTTCTCATTGATTGGATGACTTGGGGCAACTTATTTTACTCCCCTGAGGTTCAATTTACTCATCACTAAAGCCCGGATAATTAAAGACTGCACCTTAGAGGTTGTTGTGAGGAGCAAGTGACAGCGTGCACACATTGAGCTCAGCACAGGTTTTGGCACCTTCTGGGCAGTTAGTCACTGTGAGCTACCGCTGGCAATGAACACAGCACCAAGGGCCTGCTATAAACACTGCTGCTGCTGCTAAGTCGCTTCAGTCGTGTCCGACTCTGTGCGACCCCATAGACGGCAGCCCACCAGGCTGCCCCATCCCTGGGGTTCTCCAGGGAAGAACACTGGAGTGGGTTGCCATTTCCTTCTCCAATCGTTTCAAAGACAAATTCAAATTCTTAAAAGGGTTTCTGCCTCCTCACTTCTGATCCTCAAGGTTTTAGATTTACCCTCCTTACTTGAACTCATTTGCTTTGGCTTAGCATCAGGGGTAACTGTTCAACACGTGGCTGGTTAGCCTGTTGACAGTCTGCAAACAGGCAGTGGAGCTGGGTTGTGCAACAGGCAATACAAGGAAAGTTCTAAGGGCTCCAGCTGCAGGCAGTGGGGCCCAGCTAAGGGAACTGGGACCCCAGGAAAAGCCTTCAGGTCCTAGTGAGGGAGAAGTTGGAGGTTGGGGAGGAGCAGGGCCCAGCCTCAGAGGAGAATACTAGGATCCCAGGACCTTCCTTCTATGCTCTCCCCACTCCCTGCCCACCTCTTGCCTTTTGGCTTTTTCCTGGGGGCAGGAGGAGGGGTTGTTCTCACCACCTAACAACTCTCTACTCTCCATTTATCTTAATGTTTTTTATCATTTTATGCTCAAATCAAGCCTTGGATATTCTGTGCCTCTTTGAGGACCAATCTAGATGACCAATCTGGCAATACTTCCTCTGAGTGGCTATAGGGCTTTGTAGTTGTGCCTGGAACTGTTAGTTGACTTTGCATGAACATGTGCTGAGTGCTTAGTCACTCAGTCATGTCCAGCTCTTTGTGACCCCATGTACTGTAGCTCGCCAGGCTCCTCTGTCCTTGGGGATTCTCCAGGCAAGAACACTGGAGTGGGTTGCCATGCCCTCCTCCATGGGATCTTCCTGACCCAGGGAATGAACCCAGGTCTCCCACATCACAGGAAGATTCTTTACTGTCTGAGCCACCAGGGGATATGTATGAGCATTTCTTGTTTAAAAAGCATTTTTGAGTTCTAGAGGTTGGAGACCATATTTTACACTACTAAGCAACCCCTCCTCCTCTTACCACAAATGTTAACATAAGTGTTTGGCTCTTAGATAAAAGGGCATTCTTTCCACATACAACAGAATCCAGAAGTCAAAGAAGGCTCAAAGATCTTTTAGTCCAGGAGTAGCAACCTGTCCTCTTGACCCACAGGCTAAATCCTGTAGATATGAGTTATTTGCCCAGGCCAATGCTTTAAAAATTTCACACGATTTATCAGCCAGATCTCTAAAGACATTTGAGTCTGTGAGCCTTAATCTGAGTCCAGATCTCCAAATTCTTGAATCTTTTCCCCCTATGACATCTCTAGTATGTGGCTCTCCTTGCCTATTCTCCTGGAAGAATGCTTCCAGAATTCTTTCTGAGCAAAAGTCATGACTTAGAGTTGCCAACTGAAATTAACCTGCTACAAATTAACTACTTTAAATTCTTGGTAGCTCACTGTCAACTGCTGAGGCCATTTCCCATTCCCAAGCACTCTCTCTAGACTGGTATAGCCTTTTAGATACATTTTCCAGCCTGTTCTTCAGGAAACTTACAGGTAACTTAACTTTGTTCTGCAACCCTGGTCATCTTAAAATGACCTTGGCAAATAACCCTCTTCACTCTTGCAAAATACTGGCTGTATGTGTCCATCCAGCCTTTTTTTACTTAAGACTGAATTTTCTTCATCATCTTGCAATAACTATATCTGTCTAGCTCATCTGATTGTGGGTGCATTGAGAGTCTTGGATGCAACAGCATCTCAGAGGGCTACAATTTGAGGATGGGAGAGATCTAAGTAGATCTTATCTACCATGCCCCGTTAGGCCCAGAGGTTTTCATGGCCTCTTGCTTAACAGAGGTTAGCTCAAGCCTGAATGCACAGGAATGCAATCCCAGCAATTATTTACCAGATGGAATGTGTTCTTTTTGTGTGTTTCTCTCTGTCTTAAGGGAACTCTGTCAAAGGTTTTGGTTCTAGTTTTGACAGGTGGATTGCAAACCTGTTATAACCTGATGAGCAGGAAGAAATTCCATATTTTTGTTTTCAGGAAAAATAATTTCTACATGAAGAATTTATACATCTGGAGAACTAGGTATATAATAAATCACTGTTAACACCAATTATACTTACTGGGAGCCCAGTTATTTTCTTGCAAGTAGAGACAGGAAGATGTGGTATTGGCTTCTGAACACAATATTGTCAAGAACCTCCTTGTGGGAAAGCCAAAGTTTGGGAAGCAAAGAGTGGCTATGGTGGGGGAGATGGAAGATCATTAGGATTTTTCTCTTTTCTTCGAGCTGGAGTCTTCACAAAAACCTAATACATTTTTATCCTGTGCAGCTTTTCTTATATACTTTTAGAAAGTATTATCCTTTGCAATTTGTGCTGAACCATCGATCTTAATCGAGATGAAAGTTCTCAAGTCAGTATCCCTTAGTAACTGAATCACCTTAAGCCTCTCCTTCCCACTTGGAAAATGTGGCCAAAGGACATGAACTTGTGTGTCTAGCCTCATGGCACACATGGATTCTCTTCTCTTGCAAGTAAAAAGTCTCAAAGAAAAGGAAGTCTAAACACAAATGACTTAACTAGTATAATTTCAAACAGCAAAAATAATTAGAAACAATCTAAACGTTAAAACAATAGGTTGGGAGACTTCCCTGCTGGCCCAGTGGCTAACGCCCCACACTCCTAATGCGGGGGTCCTGGGCTTGATCCCTGGTGAGGGAACTAGACCCCACATGCCACAACTAAAAATTTGCATGTTGCAACTAAAGATCCCACATGCCGCCATGGAGACAGAAGATTCAACATCCCTCCACTACAGTCGAATAAATAAACAACAAAAGCCCACAATAGGTTTTTCAAGTTATTTATGGGTTGTAGATATTAATTACCCTTCTTCTATTAACAGATTCTACCTTCCCCCTTCTGCCTACTACAGAAGTAGAAAATCAACTCAGAAAGGGCCACTGCATCCCTTCTGTTTCGTCATAGTTGATCTAGGATGGATGCATGATCTAATCCAGGTCAAAGGTTTTCCCTTAGATTTTTCTGCAGAAAAGACTTTGTCCTCCCTTGTTGAAAGTTGCATGATTGACCCCCACATTTGCAGGTTTGTGGCCCCCATGATGTGGAGAAGTCTGGAAAGAGACAAACAGTGGAGAACTCTTGTGACCTCAAGTTCCTGGCCCCCAACACTCAGCTTCTCAGGGCTTCCTGATTCTTGCAGTTCAGAAAGCAAGCCCTATATTTTTTTCATTAAATTTCCCTTTTTGGAGTTGGCTTTCTGTTGTTTGCAACTGCAAAAGTTTTAACTAACAGCTTATGCATTCATTAGCATTAATAATTAGGAGGACCACAGAGCAGCATAGAAAAGTGATTTCGATGAATTTTACAAACAGCATCATATAAAATTATGTGAATAGTATGATCACAGCTATTTAAAATAATTGTACATACACAAAATAACCAGAAAAGAAATACCTGAAGATGTAATGGAAGTTTAGCATGGTAGAGTTATGGTTGATTTTTTCCCCTTCATATAATGGGGCAAAACATTTATCAAACTACATTCAGTGTACAAAGTAAATGTAGCTTATTTGTTTTCTACAAGTGACCAAATCCTCATCACTGGGTTCCTTTATATTGACCATTAACTGTATCTTAGTCTCTCTGTTAAGGAAAAGCTTTTACGGAGTTGCTTTGTTTTTGTTTGAAGGTAAATTGCTGCTCTTGTATTGTGTCCTGCTCTCCTTTCCAAGAGGTGCCTTGGTGCATGGCAGGGGTAGGTGTTTAAGGCAACAGGAGTGAGTGAGTTTTAGACGTGTACACCTGTGATCAGGGTTGGTGTCATGAACTACTTGTGCCTCCACCCCAAATTCATATGTTGAAGCCCTAACTCCCCCAGTGTACTGGTATATGGAGATGCAGCCTTTAAAATGTAATTGTGGTTAGGGCTTCTCTGGTGGTTTAGTGGATAGGAGTCCACCTGCCAAAGCAGGGGACATGGGTTCAATTCCTGGTCCTGGAAGATTCTGCAAGCCATGAGCAACTAATCCTGTGTGCCACAACAACTGAGCCTGCGTGCTGTCGTGACTGAAGCCTGGGTGCTAGATCCCATGCTCCACAACAAGAGGAGCCACCACAACGAGAAGCCCACGCGCTGAGACTGGAGAGTAGCCCCCGCTCTCTGCAAGTACCGAAAGCCCGTGCACAGCAGTGAAGACCCAGCGCAAAGATAAATGTAAAATAACTAAAAATTAAGTAAAAAATAAAAATTTTTTTAAAAAGCAATTAGGTTTAGATGAGGTGAGATGGATGGGGCTTGTCCCACCCATCAGGTGTGTAGTGGCCTTATAAGAATAAGGGACCTCGCTGACTCTCTCTGCATGCACAAACCAAGGAAAGACATGTGAACACACAGTGGGAAGACTGCCATCTACAAGCCAGGACAGGAGTTCTCACCAGGGACTGAGTCAGTTGATAACCTTGATCCTGGACTTCCCAGCTTCTAGAACTGTCAGAAAATAACTGTGCTGTGTAAGCCATCCAGTCTGTGGTGTTTTGTTATGGTAGCCTAACCTGAGACTGTTGGCACTGGCATTTTTAATAACATCTCTGGGTACCTGGCTGATTGCACTGTTGATCCTTGTGCTTGGGGAAGTTGTGGCCCTGTCTAGCTCAGTCAGGCCTGGAGGGTCTTCCCTTATGACTTTCTCCCAGTTGCAGACAAAAAAAGATGTTGCCTGTCACTTCAGTAAACAAAGAATTCTCCATGCCATCAAGTTATCAGCCACTGTAGCTGATCCTGACAGTGCGCCCTGGGGGAAATTCAGGATGGAGAAAAATAGGGTAATGGCCCTAGATAGTTAAGATGCATATCTGAGGGATAATTTCATGAGCCCAGAATCTTGTGTCTTCCCATAGAAAAGCACTAAAATCATTAACTTGAGATGTGTGTGTGTGTGTGTGTGATTAGCAGTAATCTGCATGTTGTGTTTTGATTTCAGCACGACTCTTTTAGATCTTGGCTCCTCCCTTACCTCTTCAGAGTAATTCCTTAGAACTACCTGAGAGGCTGTCTCCTGGGTTATAGTCCTTAGTGAGCTCCCTGAATAAAACATAACTTGCAATTTGTAGGTTGTGTGTTTTTCTGCAGTTGACACAGCCTCAGATGACCCGGTGTCTCAGCCACATCCCTCACCTGGTCATGGCTTAGGCTGGTCAGTGAGCCCAACCTTGTAGTTCTTAACAAGTTAGGCATTCCACTGTACCACTGTTGATGTCATTTATGATGTCATGATCGTGGTGGCCACCAACACCACACGCCCCTGGATCTCTTTTAACAGTTACAGATAGTTGTTTGGCTAATGGTTGGTACTGCATTTATCTAGCAATGTTGACAATTTTATCACAAGTGCTATTTCCACAGTGCTTAATGTTTTTCTGCTGCTTTCCATCTCAGGATATCTCATAAGGGCTTTGATGATCAGGGAAGAGGCAGGAGGTACCACTTTCATCTGGACTGACTGTTCACTGTAAGCCTTACTCTTTCAGGTACTGGTTGGCTTGAGAATGTCTTTATCCTTTTAAAAGACTGGGCGGCCAATCTTGAAGGCCAGGGCAGATATGGCACCAATTTCCCCATCAGTGCACCCCAGGTTTATGGTTGAGGTTGAACTTGGAAGCACAGTGAAGATGAGTGATGTCTGACGAATCCAAATATGAGATATTAGGAAAAAGTTGCATCTTGGATTCTTTCGAATGTTGAAAGTCTCATTCTGTACTTTCATTCTCGTCTCTTGTACATATTGGTGGGGGCCACTTGTGTGAGGGTCCCTTGGCTGAGTTTCAGGAGGAGCAGAGTGTAGTTCCCTTGTTTTTTCAGGGTGGCTCCCTTCCCTCAGTTTATCTACCACCTGTGTGATTTCAGCCTTGAATGGATAAGCCAGGACACATGTGAATCATTTTTCCTCCTCTGACCTCTATCTTACCTTTTGCTGGAAAACTCTTAGTTTGTACAGGAAAAACAACCCATGTTTTCTGTGCAACAAGAACAACTCTTTTGTCAAATCTCAGTTCTCTGTATCCTTGGCTAAGAGCTCAGGTCTAATCTTCTGACTCTTGATATTGTTAACGGGAATGATAGGAATTTATAAAGTCCTTTTCTTTTTCTACAACCTCTGACTTGTAAAGACTGTTTTCCCAGAAACTCAAATCTGAAAGTCAAAAGCTGTACTTAAACATTTTTTTCTTTTTGCATTCCTGCTATAAAAAATCTCAATCATCCCTGAAGCATAGCCATACCTCAACTTATCAGGGGGAATGTCATTCACAGAGTATAAAAGAGAATAATGTATCTAAATATATTATTATTATATTTTTTCAGACTTTTCATGATGTCATTTACTTTTTCACCTATGACCCAAACTCCCTGGCAACCCCTTCCAAAACTAAAAAATAGAATAATAATATTGTTTATTGAATGCTTGCATGCATGCTAAGTCGTTTCAGTCATGTCCGACTCTTTGCAACCCTTCGGACCCCACCAGGCTCCTCTGTCCATAGGATTCCCAGGAAAGGATACTGGAGTGGGTTGCCATGCCCTCCTCCAGGGGATCTTCCCAACCCAGGGATCAAACCCATGTCTCTTATGTCTCCTGCATTTGCAGGTGGGTTCTTAACCACTAGAGCCACCTGGGAAGCCCACTGAATGCTTAACGTCAGCCAATAACCCTATAGCTGTTCATATCTTCAGGGAACAGATGAAAAACTGAGGCTTAGAAAGGTGGCTTGTACAATCTAACAGAGCTAATTTGGAGGAAAAAATGTTAAAAAACTCATTTCTGTTTTTTTTTTTTGCTTTAACTTACTTTGGCTCAAAAGTCGAACATTTATTCTGATACTGTAAGTATAAAACTTTAAAAGACAAAAAAGGAAAAAAAATTGATTAAACACTGCTTAGAAAATAGTAAGTCCTCAAAAGGAAGGCAATAGGTATTATTTATTAATATTATTTCTATTGATGTCCCAGGAGATAGCATCTTATTATACACAGATGAAAATCCACTGTGGTTAAAATCTTGGTACAATTTGATATTTCCACAGGTGAGCAAGAAAGTAAGTGAAGTGCTTTGGGGAGGCAGGAGCTCCTGGCTGAGATGGGAACACGGGGTTGGCCTTCTTTTCTCTTGGATGGGACTCCAGGAGACTTGGACTCTTGCTCAGGCTTGGCCAACAAGGTGGGGAGGCCACGGAAGGTCCTCTCTATGGTTTAGTTTCCTCATCCATAAAATGAGGGGTTTGGATATTAAGCTGGTGCTGAGGTTTCTCCTAATATTAGGGATCCCGGGAATCTCATCAGAGATGGGCAAGTCTAGACGGCCCGAGTGCGGCACTGTCACCCTGACACCAAAGTCTCTCGGCCTTTTGTCCTCTGATCTCTCCTGTGCTCCACCCCAGTTCAGGGCAGGAAGCTGAAGGAATGTGGTGACAGAGAAAAGGGGGATGATAAGCGAGAGGGAACAACAAAATGGCAGATGATGGAGGAGTGGGCAGAAACTAGACACACACACATCCAGAGAAAAAACTTGGAGGAAAGAGAGGAGTC
Organism: Bos taurus; assembly: GCF_002263795.3. Classification (NCBI taxonomy): domain Eukaryota; kingdom Metazoa; phylum Chordata; class Mammalia; order Artiodactyla; family Bovidae; genus Bos; species Bos taurus. The sequence continues at coordinate 44,017,370 of NC_037335.1, forward strand.
AAAGGACGCCTGTGTTTACCCTCTTTTGCTCAGCAAATAAAACAACAGCTGAAATGTATGCAGTCCTTGCTGTAGGCCTGGCCCCTCGTTAAATGTGTCACATGGGTTATCTTATCTCATTTAGTCCTCACGCATCTCATTTTATAGACAGGTGAGACTAAGGCTTACAAAGTTCATCAGTTTGCCCAACATCTCTTAGACCATTTGGGCTACTATAAGAAAATAATATGGCTACTACACCATAGACAGGGTAGTTTGTAAACAACAGAAACGGATTTCTCACAGTCTGGAGGCTAGAGGTCCAAGATCAAGGTGCAGGACAGACTCAGCATTTGGTGAGGACCCTTGTCCAGCTGCAGCTTGCGTACTTCTCACTGTATCCTCACACTGCAGAAAGAGCGTAAGAGAGCTCGGGCCTCTTTTATAAGGACACTAATCATACTCACGATGGCTTCATGATCATGATCAAACCAGCTCCCAAATGCCCCAACCTCTGAATACTATCGCATTGGGGGTTCGAGTTTCAACATATGAATGGTGGGGTGGGGGAACACAAACATTCAGCCCATTGCAATCACTAATGAGTAAGAGGCAGGACTAGGAATTGAACCTTGGTGTCTTAGATTCCAAAGCTGTACTCGTAAACACTAATCCACATTTCTCTCCTCTGTGCTAGGGAATGTCACTATTTCACTTAAGGCTGACTTAGCACTTAATCTTGATCTCATGGCTGACCTAGCATGATGAGTTCACCACCCACGGGCAGATTTCAACAGACAGTCAGGCACCTACCTACATATTTACTCACCCCTTGATGACATTCAAGAAGGCTTGGCAAAGAAAATTCAAAACAATGAATAACATAAATAGAAAGTCTTTTTTTGTTAGATGCCATCACATATGGACAGCTGTTTCACCTCCTTGATTAACCCTAGCTTAATCTAAGGTTGAAATGAACTCTTGTTCCTTCAGATACAAGATCATTGCCTGGACGCATTCCCAGATGACCACAGATGCCTGAGGTTTGTTGGGGGATAATACACATAGATAAGTGGTGACTACTCCTAGGTAACCATATCATACTTTCTTAATATCATCTCTATCAGAAAACCAGAGTAAGCCTCATTTCAGGATATCTCTAGGTCCCCAAGGATCATAAGGATTATGGTAGAAGATAGAGGTGTCATGTGATGGTGCCCCATTGGGTGTCTTTCACATGTGATCATTTCCCAACATTTCAACTGTGAGGAAACTTTGGAAAGACTGTATCAGATCCCTACCCAAAAGTCTCTGAGAGAGACTACCCTGGCAGTTCAGTGGTTAAGATTTTGCCTTCCAATGCAGGGGATGCAAGTTCAATCCCTGTTAAGGGAGCTAAGATCCCATGTGCCTCTTGGCCAAAAAACCAAAACATAAAACAGAAGCAGTAGTATAACAAATTCAATAAAGACTTTAAAAAGTCGCTGAGGCCCATACACTTTTTTTGTTTACTTTTGGGGATATTATACAGATCTTGGAACCAATCAGGTTCAAATTCTAGGCTTTTGCCATTTATTGACTTGGGGCCAGTCCCCTGCCATGGAACTGCAGGAGCCTGTCCTGTCAACAGGAATCACACCCCAGTCTCTGTTATGGTCAGGTGAGCCAGCACATAAAAGCCCCAGGGTAGGACCTGGAGCACAGCAGGTGCTCAGTCACTGTGCAGCCTCTTGCCTCCTGCTTCAGTGTCTCCTGCTGTATAACAAACCACTCTCAGGAAGTGGACTAGTTAACTTTACTCAAATAACAACCAGATTATTTGCTTATGGTTCTGCTATCTAAGTTGGTCTCACCTGGAGTCACTCATACACTCCTGAATCCCCTCAGGAGGCTCAATTAGTCCTGGATATCCAGCACAGCTTCACTCCCATGTCAGACATCTTTGGATAGAACAGCTGGGACCTGCTAGGGACCTCTGTTTCCATGAGGTCACTCCATCAGGATGGTTAGCAGGGGCCAGCTTCATAAGGTGCAACATATGTAGTCACACAGGGCCCCACACCCAGAAGGACCCCTGCTTGGCTTAATTCTCTGTTGCCACTGCCTTGAAATTCTGAATACTTAAAAATGAGAGACCCTGCATTACCATTTTACACTAGGTCCTACAAATTATGTAGACAGGACTTGTAGCCATACTTCTTTCCTCAAAGGCTCCAAGCTCCAAGGGGTTGAAAGAAGAAGCTGGAAAGCTTTTTAAGCTTTCCAGCTTCTTAAGACTTAGGCCAAAACTCACACAGTGTCACTTCCCTGCATTCCAAGCTACAGCAACTCACAAGGCCATGCTGACTCAGGGGAGGAGCAGAAAGTCTCGGTGGCCATCCACATCACCTTGCTTCCTTTTTGCAGCATTCTTATGAGCAGACAGGTCCTGACAGAGCTTGTTTGGTGCTAAGAAGCAGAAACCCACTCAAGTGTCCTCATAAAAAAGAGGGATAGATGGTAAAGAGCCAGAAATCTCCCAGGAAGAGGGGTAGCCACACCTCAGGGAAGTGGAAATGACAGTTCGAAACTCAGGGCCTGAGGCTATGGCTTGCCTCTCAGGGATCACACTGGTTTCCTCGGTGAGTCAGCTGTGGTCTGAGGGGAGAACCTGGTCACTCAGAAGAGCCAACTGTCCCTTCCAGGGACTGTGGGCTGGGCGGACTCTCAGTAAGAGGATAGTGGAGAAAGTGTGCCACGTAACCTGACAGAACATTTTATCAGCTATTTATGAAGTGCCAATAATTATTCAGACTTTCCTAGTGGTTCAGTGGATAAAGAATCCACCTGCAATGCAGGAGATCCGGGTTCAATCCCTAGGTTAGGAGGATCCCCTGGAGAAGGAAATGGCAACTCATACCAGTATTCTAGCCTAGAAAATCCCATGGACAGGCTGGCGGGCTACAGTCCATGAGGTCGCAAAGAGTTGTACACAACCGAGCAACTAAACCACTAATAACTATGAGCAAGACCATGACTGGGCCTAGGGGGATAAAATTTGGCCCTAGAGGACCACTTCTTTTCAGTCACATAAAGGAATTTCTTACTACTTTTTCCTGAAGCAAAGGAGGAGGAGGGTGTGGGGATATTTCTTTTTATTATTCCTTGGGCCCTGGAAGTCAGTTCTGTTCCTTGTTGGGTGGTTCATCTGACATCAAGTGGCAAGGCCCACCTATAAGGGAGGTTTGGAAGGATGCATTCTCTTTTTGGAAGAATGTCAATTAGCCTCAGAGAACAGCTGAGTGATGATGAACCAGAAATTGTGACTTTTCCTGACTTGATTCTGTCCCACCTCAGGGAAGATGGCTGACTTGGGCTCTCAGAAGAAGGGATTCCTACATGGACAGCCCATCTCTTGAACACTCTCCTCAGAGTGCTCCCTATCCCACCTCTCCTATTTCACCCCCAATAGTTCCTTCTTTCACACCCTCATCTAAAGTATTCATCCCTTTCTCAGGAAACCCCACCTACTTCCCCTCATACATACTGACCTTCCTCTGTTGGTGTTTTTTGGTAAAATCCAATGTTTATGGCCTATGCTGGTGCTGGGGTTTTCCTGTGCCCAGTTTTCTTGGCTCTGAAAGACAAGGTTCGATCTAGTTGGTGAAGAAGACATTGGTAGGGGGTCAGATCCCAGGGCAGTTTCCACCACTGACAGCTGTGGGAGATAGTTTTCATTCATTACCTAAAAAACAAGCAACTTCAACCAAGTGAACTTAAAAATTTCCCAGTAACAACACACTCTACTTTTATTTGAAGAAATGATCTTTTTCTCTATTAACCTGACTTTGACTAGCTCCTTGAAAACAGTAAACTTGGCATTATTTAGTTGGAGAATTAAAATTTTCTGGCCTCTAGGAGAAGGCAATGGCAACCCACTCCAGTACGCTTGCCTGGAAAATCCCATGGGCAGAGGAGCCTGGTGGGCTGCAGTCCATAGGGTCATGAAGAGTGAGACATGACTGAACAACTTCACTTTCACTTTTCACTTTTATGCATTGGAGAAGGAAATAGCAACCCACTCCAGTGTTCTTGCCTGGAGAATCCCAGGGACGGGGGAGCCTGGTGGGCTGCCGTCTATGGGGTCGCACAGAGTCGGACACGACTGAAGCAACTTAGCAGCAGCAGCAGCAGCAGCAGCAGTTCTTTTTTAATTAAAAAAAATTTTATTGAAGGATAAATTCTCACACACTAGCAAAGTAATGCTCAAAATTCTCCAAGCCAGGCTTCAATAGTACATGAACTGTGAACTTCAAGATGTTCAGCTGGATTTAGAAAAGGCAGAGGAACCAGAGATCAAATTGTCAACATCTGTTGGATCATTGAAAAAGCAAGAGTTCCAGAAAAACATCTACTTCTGCTTTATTGACTATGCCAAAGCCTTTGACTGTGTGGATCACAACAAACTGGAGAATTCTTAAAGAGATGGGAATACCAGACCACCTGACCTGCCTCCTAAGAAATCTGTATGCAGGTCAAGAAGCAACAGTTAGAACTGGACATGGAACAACAGACTGGTTCCAAATCGGGAAAGGAGTACATCAAGGCTGTATATTGTCACCCTGCTTATTTAACTTATATTCAGAGTACATCATGAGAAATGCTGGGCTGGATGAAGCACAAGCTGGAATCAAGATTGCCGGGAGAAATATCAATAACCTCAGATATGCAGATGACACCACCCTTATGGCAGAAAGCGAAGAAGATCTGAAGAGCCTCTTGATGAAAGTGAAGGAGGAAAGTGAAAATGTTGGCTTAAAACTCAACAATCAGAAAACTAAGATCATGGCATCTGGTCCCATCACTTCATGGGAAATAGATGGGGAAACAATGGAAACAGTGACAGACTTTACTTTTGGGGGCTCCAAAATCACTGCAGATGGTGACTGCAGCCATGAAATTAAAAGAAGCTTACTCCTTGGAAAAAAAGTTATGATCAACCTAGATAGCATATTCAAAAGCAGAGACATTACTTTGCCAACCAAGGTCCGTCTAGTCAAGGCTATGGTTTTCCAGTGGTCATGTATGGATGTGAGAGTTGGACTATAAAGAAAGCTGAGCACCAAAGAATTAATGCTTTTGAACTGTGGTGTTGGAGAAGACTCTTGAGAGTCTCTTGGACATCAAGGAGATCCAACCAGTCCCTTCTAAAGGAAAACAGTCCTGAATACTCATTGGAATTTTCATCTTGAGCTGAAACTCCAATACTTTGGCCACCTGATGCGAAGGGCTGACTCATTGGAGAAGACCCTGATGCTGGGAAAGATTGAAGGTGGGAGGAGAAGGGATGACAGAGGATGAGATGGTTGGATGGCATCACCAACAAAATGGATATGAGTTTGAGTAAACTTTGGGAGTTGATGATGGACAGGAAGCCTGGTGTGCTGCAGTCCATGGGGTCGCAGAGTCAGACATGACTGAACAACTGCACTGAACTGAACTGGTTTACAGAATTTTGTTGTTTTCTGTCAAACCTCAACATGAATCAGCCATAGGAATACATATGTCCCCTCCCTTTTAAGCCTCCCTCCTGTCTTCCTCCCCATCCCACCCCTCTAGGTTGATACAGAGCCCTGTTTGAGTTTCCTGAGCCATAAAGCAAGTTCCCGTTGGCTATGTGTTTTACATATGGTAATATAAGTTTCCATATTACTCTTTCCTACATCTCACCCTCTCCTCCCCTCTCTCAATGTCCATAAGTCTGTTCTCTATGTCTGTTTCTCCATTGCTGTCCTGTAAATAAATTCTTCAGTACCATTTTTCTAGATTCTGTATATATGCATTAGAATATGATATTTCTCTTTCTTTATGACTTACTTCACTCTGCAGAGTAGGTTCTAGGTTCATACACATCATTAGAACTGACTCAAATGCATTCCTTTTTATGGCTGAGTAATATTCCTTTGTGTATATGTAGCACAATTTCTTTATCCATTCATCTGTCAATGGACATCTACATTGCTTCCATGTTCTAGCTATCGTAAGTAGTGCTGCAATGAACAATAGGATACACGTATCTTTTTCAATTTTGGTCTCCTCAGGGTGTATGGCTAGGAGTCATATGGTAGTTTTATTCCTAGCATTTTAAGGAATCTCCATACGGTCTTCCATAGTGACTGTATCAATTTACATTCCCACCAACAGTGCAGGAGCATTCCCTTTTCTCCACACCCTCTCCAGCATTTGTTGTTTGTAGACTTTTTGATGAGGGCCATTCTGACCAGTGTGAGGTGATATCTCATTGTAATTTTGATTTGCATTTCTCTAGTAATGAGTGATGTTGAGCATCTTTTCATGTGTTTGTTAGCCATCTGTATGTCTTCTTTGGAGAAATGTCTGTTTAGGTATTTTCCCCACTTTTTGATTGGGTTGTTTTTCTGGTATTGAGTTGTATGAGCTGTTTGTATATTTTGGAAATTAATCCTTTGTCAGTTGTTTCATTTGCTATTATTTTCTCCCATTCTGAGGGTTGTCTTTTCACTTTGCTTATAGTTTCTTTTGCTGTGCGAAAGCTTTTAAGTTTAATCAGGTCCTCCTTGTTTACTTTTGCTTTTATTTCCATTACTCTAGGAGGTGGGTCATAGAGGACCTTGCTTTGATTTATGTCATCGAGTGTTCTGCCTATGTTTTCCTCTAGGAGTTTTATAGTTTCTGGTCTTATATTTAGGTCTTTAACCCATTTTGAGTTTATTTTTGTGTCTGGTGTTAGGAAGTGTTCTAATTTCATTCTTTTACATGCGGCTGTCCAGTTTTCCCAGCACCATCTATTGAAGAGGCTGTCTTTGCCCCATTGTATATCCTTGCCTCCTTTGTCAAAAATAAGGTACCCATAGGTGCGTGGGTTTATTTCTGGGCTTTCTGTCTTGTTCCGTTGGTCTATGTTTCTGTTTTTGTGGCATGTACTTTATATGATAAGAATCATCCAAGGACTAGGCATAGGTCCATCTTTACTACCCAGCAGCTGGTGTCTATTTGAATAAGAACTTCATGATCATCGATCTCTTCACTGATCAAAGGGATAAGTCCTAGTCTCAAGGAACTTCCAGTCAAGTGGAAGGGACAGTCTTACACTCAGAAAAAAAAAAAAAAAAACAGAGAGGGAGGGGGCAATGAGGGATGGTGAAAAAGCAGAAACAAGTATGGGTGGGGATTACCCTGCAGCTGGGTTCCAAGCTGGAGCTCAGGCATAATGGAGGGTTGGGACCCTTTCAAACTGCGACCATAGCTGTTTGCACACAAGTGCCCAGCAGGAGTTAAGACAGAGGCTGTGTCACGTCTCCGTAGTCGCAGGAAAGCCTGCCCAGCTTACTCTCTCCACTGTATGGGCTTGCCGAAAGATTCAGAGTTCAGGCAGGTAGAAACTAGTCTAGGCCAGGTGGAGGGTCCGCTCAGGAGACTTGACTAGACACCCTCACTCCCAACACACGCTTCCTCCCACCCTTTCAACCCCAGTACGCATTTAGCTGCACCTTCTGGGTTCCTCCAGCTGGAGGGGGCCTGGGAAGGAGCCCACTTTCCGCTATTACTTTACTTGATTCCCATTTTGAATTCTTTATCCTGCAGCTTCACAATTCATGAGTAAAAAGGTAGCTGGGCCTCCAAGAATCCCCCCTTGATACTGTGCAGCATCTCCCCTTCCCAAATTTTTAGCTACTCACTGCCAGATGGCCTGAAGCGCCTTTCTGCTCCTGATGTCATCAAGAAGACACCCAACATGTGCGCACACACAGCAAAACCTCCTGGGCGGGGCTTGATTTCTCTAAGCCATATTTTTAAAATTATTCATTTATTTTATTTTTGGCTATGCTGGGTCATCCTTGCAGTGTGTGGGCTTTCTCTAGTGATGGTGAGCAGGGGGATACTCTGTAGTTGTGGGTGCTCAGGTTTCTTATTGTGGTGGCTTCTCTTGTTGCAGAGCACAGGCTCTTGGCACACGGGCTTCAGAAACTGCAGCTTTCACTAGTTGCGGCACACAGGCTTAGTTGCTCCAGGGCATGTGGGATCTTCCCAGATGAGGGATTGAACTGTGTCCCCTGCGTTGGCAGGTGGATTATTATCCACTGTTGTTTTTGTTGCTCAGTTGCTAAGTCATGTCTGACTCTTCGCAGCACCATGGGCTGAAGCACCAGGGAAGTCCTCTAAGTGGTATGTAAACAGCTGTTTTGCTGGGGTGTCTTGTATTCAGTTCTCTGTGGATTAGGACCATTAAGTTTCCTAATCAGCTGCTGGGCTCCATGCAATCCTCTTTAGAAACCTTTTGCTTGATATGTGTCTGATGACGTCTGTGTTTAGCTGCAAAGTGGAGCCAATGGAGTGGAGCAAGCAGACTAACACTGGGCTTCTAAACAAGCAATGTCAGCTTGTGCTCTGCTGCTTCAGTTGTCTCCGACTCTTTGCAACCCCATGGACTGTAGCCTGCCAGGCTCCTCTGTCCATGGGATTCTCCAGGCAAGAATACTGGAGTGGGTTGCCATTTCCTTCTCCAATGTCAGCTTATTCACTGCAGATTTGTCCTGGCTGCCAAGTCCTCTCTTTCTTCTCTCTTCCTATCAGGGAACCTTGCCACTCAGTAGCTTTGTTTCAAGCGGAAGTTGGCGTGATTTGATACCCTCAGGGAGTGCTTACAGGCTGGGGGACACAGGCGGGCTATTGGAATCCTTGTATTTACCTTCTAGAGGAATGCACTGGAAACAGGAGGAGAAGTGAAGCCAGGTTGGATTGGGTTTCCAAGCGCCCCTGTGTACCCTCTAGGTTCCACCAATACCCTTTCCTCTTCCACCCTGAGGGCCCTTGCTGCTGGCCTTGGCCAGATCATGTAAACCGGCACTGCAAGTTGAATAGACTAGGCATTTATTTTCTGATAAATCAGGTCTCTGTCCTGCCTGCACTTTGGCCTGCTTTTGATAAATGTTTCCAGCAGTGAATACAACATGTGTAAACTTTCTAGATGTGTCGATTATAAATAGTGTTTCCTTACATTTGGGGCAGCACTTTCGAGTTTCCAAAACACGTTTCCATACAGTAATTGTCTCACTGGATTTCCTCAATAGGATGAAAGAAGATGGAGCAATGCATCCCTATTTTGCAGTGAAAAAACCTGAAACTTGGAGAGGTATAGTGACTTGGCAGTTGCAGGAGTAGAAAGTAGAAGAGTAAGAAAGTAGAACTTCTGCTCCTTGCTGCAGAAACCTTTGACAGTCATGTAGTCTTTCTTTTTTTAAATCTCACTAATCACCCTAGTAATCTTGTTGGATAACAGAACAATTTGTTCATCCATGCCATGTTCTCTTATTGCATAAAGGAAATGATAAGGGACAAGAGAACTGATTTCTCAGTTGTATCCTTTAGAGCTCTGCCACCATGTCAATCACTCCCTTATCCAGGCTACCAGTGATTTGCCACCTTCCAATATATGGGAAAAATGGCAAAGGTGAAAATCATTAAGCTACTAAGCTAACGCCACAGAGATCATCATGAGAGCAGGAACTGCGCTGGACTCAGTAGCGTCATTTGAGAGAGAGCTCTGCCTCCCCAAGATGTGCGGGAGCGTCAAGGCCTTAAGGATCAGGAATGTGGACTGACTGCTCTCCATATGGTCTTCAACTGAGGCTATGCTGAACTTCCTTTAGTCATACTACGGCAGAAAACATAGCGACCATCAGAGCTTTGGTTTTTTAACCAGGCTCTGTGATTCCTATTAAGGATAAGGTCTAAGGTGATTTAAGGGAAAATGGCAGAAAAGGGGGGGAAACCCTCTTAATTCTTGCCCATGCATTCATAATAGATAAAGTCAAGAGGGAATAGAAGGCTATTCCTCAGGGGTGAGTTGACCCTAATTGTCTTCCCTGTTTGGTGCTTTTCGCCCAGAGATGCAGAAAAGGAACAGTCTGACAGAAATCATCGCTGATGGCCACCTTCATTCAGTTGTTGTTTGGTTGCTAAGTTGTGTCTGGCTCTTTGCAACCCCATGGACTGCAGCATGACAGGCTCCCCTGTCCTCCACTATCTCTCGGAGATTATCCAGATTCATGTCCCTTGAGTCAGTGATGCTATCTGACCGTCTCATCCTCTGCCATCCCCTCCTCCTTTTGCCTCCTATCTTTCTCAGCATCAGGGTCTTTTCCAATTAGTTGGCTCTTCACGTCCGGTAGTCAAAGTAATGGAGCTTCAGCTTCAGCATCAGTCCTTCCAATGAAAAATAAAGGTTGATTTCCTTTAGGACTGACATCACTTACAAACATTTTTTGAGCACCCATGATGGGCCAGGCTCTGAGCATACTATGATGAAAGACATAGTTTTGATGCTTGACTTTTTCCATTCAAACCTAATTTATTCCATTTCCCTTTTGCTCTCACTTTTCTCCCAATGTCCCTCCCAGCTGTTTTGATTCCTGGTCATTTGCATCATTTTTGGCAAGACATTCTAGAGGATCAATTCCTGATGTAGCAAAACTGCCCACATCCATCTGTCCTACTCCCCACTCTTTCAGGATAGGGTTAGCTCTTGGTCCTCCTTCATGTACTGTTTATCTCCTTGCATCTCCCCTCCTAGAGAAGGTGCTTCTAGGTCAATGGTTGTGAACATGAAATGAAATAAGCTGTACTCCTGATTGCCAGACAAGTTTAAGTTTCTTCTTCTGAATGCATTTACCTTAAAGCAAATATCCTGCGGGCTTCCTTCATAGCTCAGTTGGTAAAGAATCTGCCTGCAGTGCAGGAGACCAGGTTCGATCCCTTGGTTGGAAAGGTCTCCTGGAGAAGGAAATGGCAACCCACTCCAATATTCTTGCCTGGAGAATCCCATGGACAGAGGAGTCTAGCAGGCTACAGTCCATGGAGTCGCAAGAGTCGGACACAACTTAGCGACTAAAGAGAAAGAAATGTTCTGCAGGGAGAATGCTTTGTTGTGGTTCTTTCCCTCTTTCTTCCTGGTTCCCTGAGAAACCACTAGTCTCTCTATCAGTGGCCTTGTGGTTGGAGTTGATATTCATCCTGCTTCTGCTGTGAGGGGAGACCTTGCTCAGCTTGAGCCACTCCGATCAGAGTGAACCCAAAGACTTTGCCTCGGAATCCTGGAACACAAAATCTCTTTTCTTTGTGGAGCTTAGTTGTGTGAGGTTGTGAGGCTCACAATTGCCTTTTTCATGATGGATAAGCCTGGAATTTTCAGGGAGCACTGCTGAAAGCCTGAGGATGGAGCCAAAGAAGAGAAATCAAGAGATGAAAGATGGGCCCAGGACATGGGGTATGGGTCTTGAATCCAGATGGGTCTGAACCAATTCTACATCTGGGTTAATCTATTGAGTGAGCCAATTAACTCCACTATCCCCTTTGAAAACACTGATTCGAGTTTGGTTTTCTGTCCGTTACAAAAGATTGCCAGCTAAGTACTATCCTTAGGCTAAGGCTTCCTAAATGGGGTGCCATGGTGTACCTGTTAGCTGAGTTATAGATATTACTTGAGCATGATGACCCCAGCCCGTGGGAGGGGCTCAGAACAGCCAGAGTGCCAGGGATGGTCATCTCTGGAAGCAAGTAGCTTTGTGCATTTACCCCAGTGAGACAACAAATGCAAATTTTTAATGTGCCCCGTTATGGTGATTTTAGAATATGTTCAAAAATTTTATAAGACTGCTCTATTCCAAAGGTAGAGCCTGCTACTCCTCTCCTTGAAAGTGAACTGAACTTTGTGACTTGCTTCTGAAAACTAGAATATGGCAGACATGAGGGAGTATGATTTCTGAGACTAGGTCATAAAGGACACTGCCACTTTTGGCTTGCTTCTGAACTGCTCATTCTGGGGGGAAGTCGGTGAGTATCCACGCAGAAGGGGTTGAGGTCCACAGGCAGAAGAACTGAGGCCTCCCATCAATGACCAGCATCAACTCTCTAAAGTTATGAATGAGCCACCTTGGAACAGAATCCTCCAGCTTCAGTCAAACCTTCAGATGAAAGCAGCTCTGGCCAGTGTCTTGACTGCAACCTCCCATGCAAGACCGTAAGTCACGCTGCCCATCTAAACTGATCTAATCCACTGGAACTGCCTCAGGTGTCGTTTGCTGCTGTGTTACATTAACGAGTTTAGGGGCTGGCTGGCTGTTACATTATGCCTTAGTAGATAACATTTACACCCAAAATGTGGAAAAGATTGAGAAACACTGCTTTAAATCCAAAAAAGAGTACACTGGTTACTGCAGACATACACAGCAATATATGAGAAACTTTAGTTTTAGTCTTTTTTTTTTTTTTGCAAAATACTTAGTTAGTAGCAGCATTACAACATTTGAGATAACAAGCATTTAAAAATACATTTAAAGCAAAACAAAAGCTCCCTGTCTTTGCAAACATACTTGCAAACACAATTATCAGTGACAGCTCTAAAAGTTTTTGCTTTTATAACTAATGTATTGTTATGGAAAGGACTTCTTAGTGAATAGCATTATGGCATTTAAGACAAACCCAATCAGGTCTACTCAATAAATTCAGGTTTCACTTTCCTGAGATTCTTAAGAGCTGGTGACAGTTGCACTCAACACCTTGTTACAGGAAAGGAGGCATGAAGCTAATCAGAAGGTTTCTCCCATAAGCTTGTATAGAAGTTTGCAAAGTAAAATCAAATGGGCTATCACCGCATAGCAGCTTTCTCTAACTTTCAGGACACAAAAGGCCTAATCTGCTTTACTCTTAGGAATGTCTGAAATGCTTCTTTCTTAATCCCCTATTTAGGATACATAATCATTGGAGAAGGAAATGGCAACCCACTCTAGTTTTCTTGCCATGAGAATCCCATGGGCAGAGGAGCCTGGCAGGCTGCAGTCCATGGGGTCACAAAGAGTCGGACACGACTGAGCGACTATCACTCATCATCATCAATCAGAGGACCAACGTGCAAGTTCTTTGTTTATGCCATTACTCGGGTAAGTGCAATGCCTCCACTTCACTTATAACCATTACAGAAAGAACAACTGCCCTGGAGTAGGAAATAATAACTCACTTCAGTATTCTTGCTTGGAAACTCCATGGACAGAAGCATCTGACAGGCTACAGTCCACAGGGTCGCAAAGAGTCAGAAACAACAGAGCACACCCCCACAGAACAACTAAACTATCTGGAGCTGAGAAAAGAGCCAGGGTTAGTTCAAGAAGAGTGTGAGTTAAACCAGTGTGACGAGTTCATACTCGCCAGCTCTACCAGCTTCACTTCTAGGTAAGCCCGTGGGCTCGCAGTCAGAATTTTTTTCTTACTCTAGACACTATTCCTATTTTGCCATTCTATGATCTGAGCACACAGATCAGAGGCATCATATCATAAAATTTGAGAGTTTCTAGAATTGTACCATCCAATATAGTAGCCACTAGTCACATCTGGCTACGAGCACCTGAAATGTGGCTGAACTTAAAACTGAGATTAGGTGTAAAGTATAAAATCTGTTAAGTATAAAATACATACATACAAATTTTGAAGGCTTAGTATGAAAAAAGGAATGTAAAATACCTTGTCAATAATTTTTATATTGAGTACATATTGATAATATTTTGTATATATTGGTTAAATGAAATGTATTGTGAAAATTAATGTCACTTGTTTCTTTTCCTGATTTTTTAATGTAGCTACCAGAAAATTTAAAATAACATATGCAGCTCATATTATATTTCTATTGGACAATGCTGGTCTAGAAGCAGGCCTACTCACAGTCATTCATTTAATTATTCAACATATGTTTATTAAGTGTCTTTTGTGTGTTGAGTTCTAGGCCAGGAGACAGGAATGCAACAGTGAACACAAGTTTTTGTACCTATGAAACGTGCGGTACCCACTGTAGCACAAGAGAGACTGAAAGTGAAAGCTACTACTACTGCTACTAAGTCTCTTCAGTTGTGTCTGACTCTGTGCGACCCCATAGACGGCAGCCCACCAGGCTCCCCCGTCCCTGGGATTCTCCAGGCAAGAACACTGGAGTGGGTTGCCATTTTCTTCTCCAATGCATGAAAGTGAAAAAGTGAAAGTGAAGTCGCTCAGTCGTGTCTGACTCTTCACGACCCCATGGACTGCAGGCTACCAGGCTCCTCCATCCATGGGATTTTCCAGGCAAGAGCACTGGAGTGGGGTGCCATTGCTTTCTCCGGAAAGTGAACGCAGGGGACATTTAATCTGGAATATTTTAGGTCACAGGATTTTAGGACCCTTAGAGTTAAAAGCCAGCTCTACATGACTTAGCACCTAACCCTTATTATATCTGAAGGCACTATATAATTGGAGTTGATAAAAATGGCCACTCTCGAGTCACTGAGAAAAGTTTATATTCCACACTGCCTCTTGTAGTCTGCGGTGAATTATGGCTACAGCCATACAGATGCTCTTCCTCACTAACCCGAGGGGCTCTGGAGGGCAGTGACAATATTCTTTGACCTTGATCTCACCCAGTGTCTCCCACACAGAAAATACTAAACAACACATGGAACTAAAGCATGTCATATGTACTCATTTAAGAAAACAATTAAATACATCATATACTTTAGGAAGAGTTCTTCCCCAAATGGCTAAAGAACAAAAGGTCTGCCATGTAAACTAGTTAAGTTTCAGTAATTAAAAGAAAAATGTCCTCTTTCAGAATATAAATTCATGCATACCTGATGATATAAACGAAAAAGTTCTGTGATATCCAAACAAAATTCTCTCTCATGACCACCAAGACTAAATATTATATATGAGGTGTGAGTGACCCTGGATAGCAGTTTGACCAAGGCCATAATTAGGCATCTTTCTTCTTCTCTGAAATGCTTTACCAAAGAGTTGTGAGTTGTCAAAATCAAAAAAGACAAGTGGTAAAAGGAAACATTTTGCTTGCAATTCTTATTATGTTTTCAGTACCAGTCAAGGTAATCAGTCATATTAAAAATATATATAATTTAATTATCAAATAATAACTTTGTTCATCTTTGTCCAAAGAATCCAAAGCTGAATATATTCTCTAGCTGATGTACACATGCTGACGGACAGCTCAATGTTCAGAAATGAAAGCAGAAGTATTATTCTTTTATAAAAATAAACTTGGTCCCAGAGAAGAGAATAAAAAGTGATACAAGAGTGAGTGTAAGAAAAAAAAAAAGCCAAGCTTTAGAGGAGAATTGTTTCAATGTTAGTAAATGCAGCATCTACAACTTTGAGCGGGTCACTCAGAGTACCATTTATCTCCTCCATCAGTGCTGGAGTGTGCACCTCTCTAACGTGTGTTAAATTAACAACGTAACAGAACAAGAAAGCAAAAATAACTGTACAACAATGAGTCCACCGTTACCAAAGGGAAGCAAGTCCACAAATAATCGATCCCCGGATTTCCAGCCTTCATGATCTTAAGATTTCTAGTAGGCCTTCCCCTCACAGAGTCATTGGAATGTTTGTACTCCAACAAGCTCAGCTTTTCCCATAAAAAGGGGATGGGACAAGTTCACTCTGAATAGGTCGGTGGACAACTTTTTCATTTTCCCTTGGGCAATTTGGATTTATCTAAATACAGGTTAAATTAAAAAACAGATGGGAGGAAGTCATCCCTTGGCTAGGCAGTGCCTGACCACTCAGCAGGAGATGTTATTTATGCCTTGTTTTGTACAATTATGTGAAAAAGCACGCCTTAACAAATAACACAGGCACCCCTGATGAACCAGCCTCCAGCATCTCCATCTGCCAAATGTCTGAAGTCTGGTCGCACCCTATTTGCGTATAACTCCCACGGTCACTTGGGTCCCAAAGCTTTCAGAGTACATCCGCTCAGGGAGTGTGTGGTGTGTCCTGTGTGGCAAATATCCTGTTTTAGGCACCAGCGGGTCCTTCTCCAGGGTCACAGAGCCTCCAGTCTTCCTGGGTGAGGATAGTTTTTCTTAGCTGCCCTGTGACAACTGGGTTTCACATTTCCTGAAACTAGATCTGTGGAAGGAGTCTCTGAAATTAAGGAGGGAAGAGAACAGAGGAAAGAAAGATCAGTTAGCCTTTTAAAGAGAGGGAGGGGGAAAATCATTCACTAGAAAAGGACATCTGTCATGGGGAACTCAGTAAATAAGTAAGCAAGGGGAAGTGCGGCCATGCCTCTGCACTATGCCAGGAGAAACCCAGGCAATAATTAGGCCCTGGGAAGATGCTGGCAGAAGGCCACACGGAGGGGCCCCGAGAGGTCAAGGAGAAGGCGCAGGAGGATCGGGACGCCAGCAGGGCAGACAGATCACGCTCGGGCATCTTCTCTGATTCCAGGGCCCGCGCCCACCCCCAGGGGCTCTGCAGTTCTGACTGTCCTTTACCCTGCCCTGCCTTCTTCTTACCTCTTTTGACTGTCAACTCTGAATATTGGCTTGTAGAGTTCCGGAATTTTCCGCTCGATCATTGGTCGGAGGTTCTCTCTCAGCTTGTTATAGTTCTTCTTGAGTTCCTGCTGATACTCCCTCTGATCTGCCGTGATGAGACGTTTGTTTTTCTCTACGGCTTCCCCGCATCTGAGAAGCAAAATCAGGGGGGAGAAAAGGAGGTTGTATTTCAAAGAAATTTTGTATATTTAACTCAGACAGGTATGCTATAACCATAACGACCTCCAGTGAAGAACTACGACATGGAAAGCTTAACTAACTCGCCTCAGGTCACAAAGTCAATAAACCGCAAAGCCAGCTCCAGAGTCTGTCTCCCATGCGGGATGTTACATACCAAAGAAGAAAATTATCTTATTTAAACATAACGAAGCCTTTCCTTTCCTTTTATACTGTTTTACCCAAGGGAATTTACTATCAACAAACCTTGAAGGGACAACACAATGGTTGAAACTTAGCCGACATGCAATGACTAGTAGAATTGATGCTTTGGAATTGTGGTGCTGAAGAAGACTCTTGAGAGAGAGTCCCTTGGACTGCAAGGAGATCAAACCAGTCAACCCTAAAGGAAATCAACTCTGAATATTCATTGGAAGGACTGATGCTGAAGTTGAAGCTCTAATATTTTGGCCACCTGATGCAAAGAGCCAACTAATTGAAAAAGACCCTGATGCTGGGAAAGACTGAGGGTAGGAGAAGGAGGTGACAGAGGTGATTGGATGGCATCATCGACTCAATGGACATGAATGTGAGCAGACTCTGGGAGATGGTGAAGGACAGGGAAGCCTGGCATGCTGTAGTCCATGGGTCGCAAAGAGTTGGACATGACTTAGTGACTGAACTACAACAATGATTAGTATGATTCAGGTGCATTGGATTCCCATGATCAACATGATTTAAACTGTTTTCCTAATAGTGGTGCTTGATTTGGGTAGTGTAACTGGGGATACCTGGGCCTCCCTGGTGACTCAGTGGTAAAGAACTTCCCTGCAAATGCAGGAGATGTGGGTTCAATCCCTGGTAGGGAAGATCCCCTGGAGAAAGAAATGGAAACCACTCCAGTATTCTTGCCTGGGAAATCCCATGAACAGAGGAGGCTGGAGGGCTACAGTCTATGGGGTAACAAACAATGGGACATGACTTAGCAACTGAACAGCAACAACAAGGATACCCAGGCCTTGCTATCAAATCCTCCCTATTAGCACTGAACACATGTTCAGGATGACAAAGTAATCAGGTGGCATGTAGCTGTGGGGCAGGGGAAAGCCACCTGGCCTAAGCAACATTAAACCTATGGACACAGCTTCATCATGGAATCAGGCTGCTTTAGAAGAAAAGTTTGATTCGATGCACCCTAGAAGCTTTCTGCAACTGGATTTTTACCTATTTTTTAAGTCTGACATTAATTGAAGCAAATTGTAGTATACCCAAGGTTGTATATCAAAGGTTTCAGGGAAGAGGTAGGAAGGGGAGGTATATAGTCTTTGAATCCTGAGAAATCTACATCACCCCTTATTATTTTTTTATTGCCCCTTAACTAACAATTATGAGCTACCACCATGTGTAAAATGAAATCAGTTTCAAGGCCCAGTTTTGTAACCTTGGCAGATGAGAGGCCTGTAGAAGTGAATTGCTAACTTGGGGATGGGCTACTCTGCAAACTTCAGAAGTAACTATACTCTCCACGATCTTTGTTATCAGAAGACATAATATCTACAGATACACATAGTGTTTTAAAAAGACAAATATATTAATAGGTAGAATGAAAAAGACTCATATTTGTATAAAGTAACTTTATATTTTAACAAATTTTATAACAAAGTATTTCATAGATGTTATCTGTATTTCTTTCTTCCATCTGGATTATAATCTCTAGGTTTTCCTACTAAAATTAAAATAATTTTCATTATGTTAATTTAAATTCATAAATGAAAGAGAGCCATGAATTAAATTTCCCTCCTAGAGAAGAGCCAGATCTCTCGGGAAATGTATACAGGATCATATAAGTACATTACAAATAATTTTTTCAATGGTCTTATCTGTAACACTTTTATTAGGTCCACAAACATCTCAACTGTGCAGCCAGTGACACCACTGTTCCAGATGGCCCCCTCCTTTGCTGTTCACTTTGTTGACAAGTTCACTGAACACAAGCATTTTCTTACAGTCAATGTGCTGGGGTTTTTCAGCAGAGTCCTACAAAAACCAGACTGATGGGGACTAGAAAGGACAGGAAGTTGTGCTTTCAGAACACTGTTCCTGGTTTTTTGGGGAGTAACTCTCATAGGCCTCTAACTAAGGAGTCAGATGTTTTTTCTACAGAGAGGGTGGCCATGAGCCCTCACCCACTGGATCTCTTGCCCTCCCTCCTCTGCAATGCTCCTTCAGCACAGCTCACCCATCAGTCGCTAAGTATGACAAAAAATTGCTAATTGCTTCATCAACATCCATTCCCTGTCTTCCTTAACAACAGAACTCTAGGTGGTAAACCTGGGCTTCCCTGATGGCTCAGACAAAGAATCCACCCAAATGCGGGAGACCTGGGTTCAATCCTTGGGTTGGGAGGATCCCCTGCAGGAAGGCACAGTAACCCACTCCAGTATTCTTGCCTGGAGAATCTCCATGGACAGACAAGCTTGGCAGGCTATGTCCACGGGATCACAAAGAGTTGGACAAAACTGAGCGGCTATGCACACACACAGGTGGTATACGCACCTGGAAAACTCCATTCCCTAGCCTCCTTTATAAAAAGGGATGTCTGATAAGATATAAAATGAAGTCACTAGGAAAGCTCTTAAAAGGAGTGTAGATGTTTGCTCTTTCCTTATTTCTATTCCTGAAATGAACAGGATGTGATTGTGATTGCCAGAGCCTTAGCAGCCATTTTGTGACTATGAGGATAGATACACTAAAACCAGGACAGCAGAGCAAAAGAATGGGAAGAGCCAGGATCTCTGATGACTTTATGTGACTAACACACAGCTGTGGGATGGCTATCTCTGATCTTATTTTATATGAGAGAAAAATAAGTTTCTATCTTAAGTCACTCTTACTTCCTTTCTCTGTTACTAGCAACTGAATGTAGTGCCTAGAGAGAACTGCACTGCATAATAGTTAAGAGGACAGACTCTGGAACTGGAGTACTCACCTCTGAATCTTGCTTTGCAACTTATTGTCTTATTAGGCAAGTTACTTATGCATTCCATGCCTTAGTTTCTTCACTTGGGACAGGATGGTGATAATAACCTACCTCACAAATTTTTATAAAGGTTAAATGAATTAAATATATAAAATGCTTAGCATGTGTAGAAATTATTTGTTTCTGTGTGAGAATGAGGATGTACTTTTAGAGATTTTATATTCCGGTCCATTTTTTTTCACAGTTGATGAAACTAAGATGCAGAGATCAAGTAACCTGTCCAGAATCACATACCTTTGGAGACAAAAAACATGGATGCAAATCCAAGATCCTCATGCTCCCAGGCCAACGTCTTGTCAGCCCTATCATGTGTTATGGTACAAACCTTACAGAGGCAGATGAGTCATTGGTAAATAATATCCACGTTTAACTCAGATTAATTCTCTTTCCTACTCAAATAGATCCAACTTCTATTTGCTCTGTAATTTTATATTTATCAGTCACTTCATATGTGCCAAGTCCTATTCTAAGCTCTATGAACTGACTCTCTTTGTTTTGATACTAACTTTAAGAGGTTGTTACTATTTTATTCCCGTTTTATAGCTTGGGAAACTGAGGTTGGGTAACTGGCCCAAGGTCACAAAGCTAGTTAAGGCAGAGTGGGTATTTAAGGCCAGGTGACTGGGCTCAAGAGCCCACAGTCCTGACCCCAACACCACAAATGCTGCCTAGGAAAGACCCTGGCTCTGCCAGCTAGAAGCCAGGCATGCGGTTTTGGTCTCAAGTTGGAACTGTTCTCTCTGGAGTCCCAATTTGTGATATTCTGCTTTTCTCATCTTCCCGGTAACACTTTAGCAAGTTCCACCTGAGCTGCTGCAATGAGGGAAGAATCTGACAGAGATGCTGAAGATCAGATTGGCTTGACTGATCTAATCTCCCATGACTGGAGTGACACATATGTTCCAGGCCCTTTGAGGGAAGGAAGGATTATTTGGGGGCAAGGCGCTAAAAGAACATCTGGCCTTTTTGCAGGAGGAGCTTCAGAGGATATGAGGGTCCCATGGGCAGAGCCACCTCAGCTGGACACCTCCCTGTGGCTTTCTCCAACCCCGTCTCCAGCATTTTCTCCCTCCCAGCCTGACCTCTACCAAACCCCAGACCCCAGGGGAAGCCTGTCTCACTGGGAGACTAGTCTAATTCCTGATTCTGCCACTTAGCTGCTGTGTGACCTTGGGCTAATCACAGTCTCCTTCAACCTCGTTTCTTTCATCTATACAGTGGGTTTATGGGGATGAAATGGTCTTGGTGTTTGAAGACCTGGCTGGGTGGCTGCCAGTGGGGAGTCCTGGGCAGCCAGTGTGGCCTGCTTCTCCTAGGGCGAAGAGCAGGTAACGGTCCAACAGAAGACACAGTTCTGGGCGTCCGCATCACACAGATGGGGAGGCACGTGTGAAAGTACAGGGCGCTGTGGGGGCAGGGGGCGCACCCCAGGGCAGAAGGGGCAGCTGCGGCTGGGTCTACCCGTGTTCCCAAGCCCCCCTACCCACCTCGGATGGGCTGCCCCAGAGGGGCCCATGAAGTGCCTCCCTTGGGTAAGCCACAGTGGCCCTGTCTCCTCCTCTTAAGGGGCAAGATTGGGACTATGGGCTTGGGAATATGTCCAACCTTGAGTCTGATACCTGGAAGCAGATTCTGAGGGCCTTCTGCAACATCCCAGAACCCAGGCGGGGGTGGGGTCCAAAGAGGTGTGTGTGTGTGTGTGTGTGCATGCGCACGCGTGCGCATGTGCACACGTGTGCTGCTCTCCTCGGCTCTCAGTTTTCTGTCAAACCTCCTACACCCACTGAGACAGGTCTCTGTGACCCTGGAAAAGGGACACAAGTCCTTCAAACATTCCCACCACAGACCTGCTCCGGAGCAGCCTCTCATGATATTTAAGGCTTTGTTTTCCCACCAAATACTCAGATCACTTTTCACCAACTGTTTCTTTTATCACCCACACTGCACAGTTGCTTTTTTTTTGGCCACTTGGACAAATTCACTCTCCTTCCTCTTCACAGACCAGAAGTCCTTTTAAGACTCTATGACCATTTGTGCAGTGAGACTCTATTGATGTATCTGAGACAATATCCCTTAAAGGCAATCTGGGACTGGTGTCATTGAGTCCTGCTATCTTTTCTTTAAATATAAAAGTAAATTTAAAAACCATTTAGTCTTTATAGGAATAAGAAAGTGTACATGTTATGGACTGAAGGGTTGTGTCCCCTCCAAAACCACATGTTGAAGCCCTGATCCACATGTGATGTGATTTGGAGGTAGGGCCTTTAGGAGGAATGAAGGTTAAAATTAGGCTGTAAGGGTGGGACCCATATGATGGAATTAATGCCCTCATAGAAAGAGACCAGAGAACTGTCTGCTGCTTCTCTCTACCATGTAAGGATACAGTGAGAAGATGGTTAAGACAGCAAGAGGGAGAACCTCGACTGAATCTGCTGGCCCCTTAATCTTGGTCTCTCAGCCTCTGCCACTGTGAGAAATAAATGTCTGTTGTGTAGCTACTCAATCTGGGATAATTTGTTATAGCGGCTTAAGCTAAGAAATACAAGAAGAAAAATTAAAAATACAGACTGGCACAGATTTCAGTGTTTTAAATGGTCTGCATGCTCTGGGGAGCAAAGGAGGGATACAGAATGCTGTACCTCTCCATCCTGGCTTCTGAAACCCGGAGATGATTCAGAAGGGGGTCAGGGCCCCAGCTTGGCAACCATCTGGAGAGCTGCAGCACTGGCTGGATGAGCATCAGCCGCAGCAGGTCAGCCTGCCAGGTTCCTTACCGCTCCAGCCAGTCTGTCACAGCTGAGTCAGAAAGGCCACCTCCCAGCAGTGGGACCCAGGTGCAGTACAACCGGGAGCGTACATTTCCGCTATTAGCAGTCAGCATCGGAAGGCTTACTGATAGGGGGCTTCCCTGGTGGCTCAGACGGTACATGGTCTGCCTGCAATGTGGGAGATCTGGGTTCAATCCCTGGGTTGGGAGGATCCCCGGGAGAGGGCAATGGCTACCCACTCCAGTATTCTTGCCTGGAGAACTCCATGGACAGAGGAGTCTGGCGGGCTACAGTCTGTGGAGTCACAGAGAGTCAGATACGACTGAGCAACTAACACTTTTTCACTTTTCCAGGCTCATTTATGTTCACCTTGGAAATCTGGGCTTACTGATATATCTATGGCCTAAGCCTGCTGCGAAGCTGGCGCTCACTCAAGGCAAACCCAGGAACACTTTCATGCCCAAACATTTCCCACTCCTGTGTCACCTCTGCAGACAGCAGAGTTGGGGGAGAAAATACACTGGTACAGACAACCTGAGCGAACAGTTTCTCTATTCATTGCAGAGCCGCAGCTTGCTGACTGGACTTGAGAAGCAATTAAGCCATGGAGGAAAGGAAGGTTTCCTCAGCTGCTACTTGTGTTGAAGGTATAAGTTACAGATCATCAAACTCACCCTTGTAAATGTACAGTTTGATGAGTTTAATCATCATTTATGTATTAAACTGTAAATGTATAGTTTAATATGGTTATGCAACCTTCCCCACAGTCTCGCCCACTACTTCTGATCCATGTAAAATAAAGTGGAAAGAAAGTCACTGTCCTCTGACTTTGACAGTGAAGTAGTGAGCAGAAGTACTGTATCGCCTGTGGCCTTGTCTCATTTGTACTAGGACTTCGCTTCGGCACACATGTAGTGTGGTGCCTGGTACAAAGTGTGGGCTCAATAACTGTTGAATGAATGAACTGGCATCTACAGTTGTTAAAAAGTGTAAAAGTAATGGCATGTTCACTGTTTTAAAGGGAGGAAAGGCGAGAAAATGCTGAGTGACAACAGGCAGGACCTGATGGATGGAGCCCTTGGGGAGGGGGAGGGGAGGAGAAAATGTGAGATGGGGCAATCAAGCAACCTCTACATCTTTACAGTCTCTGCTCAAAGTTCAGTTCCATCAGCAGCTTTAGCAGCACCTGGAAGCTTGTTAGAAATGCAGAGTCTCAGGCCCACCCCAGAACCACTGAATCAGAGTCTGCATTTTAACAAGATTCCCAGGTCATCTGTTTGCACAGCAAATGTTTGAAAAGCACCGACAGATGTTCTTGAGGCTTTCCCAGAACAGGGCGGCAGCCCACCCAGCACAGGGGAAGGACTACAGCTTGGTTTCCCATAGGAATCACTGGAAGGGTCGGAGAACAACATTTTAAATGGTGGATTTGACTTTGGAAAGCAACCAGTTTTGCAGGCCATCTGGGGAGAAAGATAACTTCACCACCAAAAGTCTAATACATGACTTTGCTAGAGGATCATCCCTAAGAAAATTCATCTCCTTTTGTGTATCTGGCCTGGGACTGGTTTGACTCAGCCTTGGTTCTCTTTGTAGTCACTTGTCCTCAGGCTGGGAGCTAATTAGAAATGCTTGTTCAGTAGATTTATAAGGACATTTTAACTAAGAAACAGAAAATCGCTTCTCTTAGCAAGCTTCCTTTTACATTTTATATTCTATTCAGAGACTTCTTTATTTAGCAATACCACTGTCTTCCCAGGCTCTCTCCTCCCTGTGCTGGCGTGCCCACAGAACGCACTGCTCTTGCCAGCTCAGAGGAGCCCAGAAGCACCAAGGACACCCCTGCCTCTGCGTCTTGTGCTCCTGTCGGTCCCTTTACCAGTAATAGCTCCATCTTCCCGTTGTCCTCTTCCTACCACCTACATACTCAAGACAAGGTGTCAGTAATGTTATCCCATAAAGCCTTCCCCAGTCACTCCAGCCTGCAACCAACTCTTCTCTTCTGAACTTCGTAACCCTGTATTTCTTGCACTCTCCACAGTTTTTAGCACAAGCTGCATAGCTTTGCTGTTTAGCCAAATAAAAATCCTCTTGTCAGGAGCTGAGGAATACCCAGCTCCTGCATTCCCACAACTACTATCACACCTGAGTCCCAGTGTATGTGCTCATTGACCATTTCACAGGTCCTTGCAGAGGTCCAGAGAGGCCCAGGTCACTGTCACCATCAGGAGCCTTTCACCATAACTCATTGTTAAACTAAGATTGACTGTTTTTATTTATTTACTTTTTTGGCTACACTGCATGGCTTGTGGGATTTTAGTTCCCTGCCCAGGGATTGAACCTGCATCCTCAGCAATGAAAGCACAGAACCTTACCCGCTGGTTTGCTGAGGAATCCCCCCATAGCTCATTTTAAATGAAAATATGTGGGAAATACATTATTCTTTAAACATTCTCCCAATATTCTTCTAGGCTTTTTTTTAATGAAAATGCAGTATTTACTGAAGAATATCTAGTTTTGGTATAATGTCAAAATTGCTAGGAAATACAGGAAGCAATTAAAATATAAAACAATAAATATAATTTCTGTATGTGTATGTATGTACGCATATATGGATGCGTGCATACACATATACACAGCCACACACACACACACCCCTATTACTAAGCAGTTGTGATTCGCTGTAGGACAAAGAATGTCTCCTTTATACATAGCAAATTTATGTTCGCCTCACTAAAGCCTGTGAAGGAGGGAAACCTGGCCTGACAGCATTCTGGTGAGTTTTCACTGAATTCAGCAAGCTTTAACTTTTAGCCTCCTTTACCCCATCTGCCAAACAAAGATATTCCTATACTTTACATGCTGCTCTAAGGTTCTGCACTGCAGCAGCTTGCAAGACTGCCCCAAGACTCACTTCCTATCTAGGCTCAACAGGCTGCGCTGGCAGCCAGCTCCACTGCAGAATTCAAGAGTGGAGATGAGGCTTGTCTGCCAGTGGGAACTGCCATCGCAACGACAGCTTTGTAAACTTCCACTTACAGAGTCTTGACTCTATCTCTCAGTTTGAGGCAGTGTCTTACATTTCTAAAAATCAGTTATTGTATGATGGGAAATTACAAAGACTGCCAATGCCAGGAAATCTCAGGCTCTAATGCACTGTGGAATATCAGCAAACTGAAGGGAGTGTGGGCTCTTTGGATTCAGAAGACCTGGTGTGAACTCAACTCTGCTACTGACTGGCTGTGTGACCTTAAGTCAATCATCTCCCATCTCTGACCCTCCATTTCCTCTTTTGTAAAATGAAGACTTACTCTATTTACACTGTGACTGTGGGGCACGTGAGAGACGATAAACGTGAAAGCACCGTGCAGTTTGTTAGTTACTAGTGCAAGTCGTGTTGCTCTGCAGAGGCCTCAGACTGAGCACGCGTCCGAATCATCTGGAGCATTGTTAAAATACAGGTTGCTGGGCCCCATCTCTGGAAATTCTTACTCAGTGTGTCTGACTGGTATCTGAGAATCTGCCTCGCTAGCAAATTTCTCAAGGGATGCAGAAGCTGCTGGCCTGGGAACCACACTTTGAGAACCACAGCTCTACTGAACTCCCAGTCATTTCCCCTCTTACCGCATTATGAATTCCTTAAAGCATAATCTCAACTTGTTGTGATGCCGATAAAGTTTTGGGTCAGCTGGAATTTCAGCCAAAAATACTTGGGCTACTTCCAGTGGTCCCTGATAGAAAAAAGTGAAAAACATTACTGATGTTGGAAAGAAAGTGAAATTACTTGGGAGAACATGTTGGAGCAACTTCTTAGTTTGAATGTTTAATTTTGTAGTTAGTTAAACTGAAACAAAAAATCAAGGAAGGTCTTGAACTTAGGAAAATGTTGATTCCCTAGGAAGAGTCTACAGATTTAGGAGAATATTCAAAAGCATAAATGTATTTCCTTAATCAAATGCTATTAATAATATATTTTCCTTCATATATAAAGGTAATATACTACATCAAATGGTATATGATTAGAGTTGCTTTCCTGAAAATAGGGATTGTCTTGATCCATCCATTCATATTCATTTGTCTAGCTGCCCTAGTGGCAAGCACCATCTTGTGTAATATCTGGCTTGAGTCAGAGATATGCAAATTATATGCATAATCCACATGGTTGTGGGCTTATAAAGTCTTCCATTTTCATTAAAAGATTGGGAATTACAAAAAAGCAAAAGCTTCTTAATATTTTCTGATCTTGGAAATGTAATGAATACCATTTCTGTCACTTTGATATTCTCTGGGCACAGAATTTTTGCAGGGGAGTTCAGCTGTGCAGGGTGAGGAAAGGGTCATGATACTCATTGAGTTTTGAGTGTGAAGGTGTGTAGATTTAGTTCTGAAATTAAAGAAGCACACTGGACAGAGAGAACTGTTAGAACTCCCTCCATCTGAGGCTGGATCAGTTCCATGGTGAGACTGGAGTTAGAATTCTAATGAATCTGAGAAGACTCAGTCCGTTTTGAAGAGGCCCAAGAAGCAGGGTTCCCGGTCACTCCTGCTTTGCAGTGCTCCTGATGTACTGGTTTCATCTGACTGACGTAGGAGGTTGATGTTCTAGACCCTTTCCTTTCTCTCCCATGGAATTCTTAAGATTCATCTCAAGCCCTGCAACAACTCTGCCTAAAGTGGAGATGACTAAGCACTCCACTTGGATCATATGCCAGAACTGGCCCCAGCTGAAGACTTCTCCAAGGAAATGGTACTGCTGAGACATGGGCCACTCAGCTCTAGGATTTCTTACCTACCTTTGGTTGTTACATGAAGCTGAAGAGACCTCAGGTGTTCAGTCTAAGTTTAAGAACACTTTTGGCATGTTGATCAGACTTCTCATTGACTTCAAGGAAGGAGGGTGCAGACATATAATGAAAATCAAAATAACGAGAACCAGAGGAGCTGCCACCAGCTAGTTTTGCTTACCTGATTGACAGTAGCTCCAACAGAGCCTTGCAGCACCATCTGAAGCATCTTGGCATCAGGAGGCTCCTGGTTAATGGCAACTGCTAATTGCAGAGTCTTCTTTTTCATATCTTCAATGGCAACTTCAATTGGTGTCAAAACAAACTGAACGTGAGACATAAATGTAGGGAAGGTCATTGTCGGGTCTTATACGCCATGAGCAAGCATGGTGCTATGACAAAGAGGACACTTGGGTTTGAAGCATCAGTGAAGGCTTTCAGAGCAATTTAGAACAATCTTGACAGGTTAAGACGAAGGAAGAGTCTAACATTTCTTGAGTACTTATTATGTACTGGAAGCTTTACATACATTTATCATTTACTTTTTAAAACAACCTCCTGTTCTCTCTACTTTACAATCAAAGAAGGATTTGTAAGGTGAAGTGCCATAAAATGACACCAGTCATAAGTGGGGAGGTCAGATTTTGACCACAATAATATCCACATTCAAAATCCATGTTTCTTATACACTGTTAGGTTTCCTTTCCTATTGTTGAACAAGTTACTTTACTTAAAATTGGGAAAGCACAGTAATCAAGACTTTCTTCTCCACAATAACACAAGATTTTTGCATCATGTGTGCTTTCTCTAAAAAATCACTTTGAAGGTGAATTCTTGATAAACAGAATTGTGTTCAGGGTCAATCTAGTTGTTAAGTTCTGTTGGTTTGGAGTATGGTGTAAATGTTATTGGTGGAGTCATGTCCCCTCCAAATTCAGGTGTTCAAGTCCTAGACCCCAGTACTTCAGAATGTGACTTTAACTGAGATAGGGTCTTTACAGGGGTAATCAAGTTCAAAGGAAGCCATTAGGATGGGCCTAAGCCAACATGACTTATATGTCCATCTAAGAAGAAATCTGGACACATGGATATGCACAGGGGGAAGATGATGTAAGAAACACAGAGAGAAGGCAGCCATCTGCAAGCTAAGGAAAGAGGTCTGGAACAGAACTTTCCCTTATGTCTTTCAGAAGGAACCAATTCTTCCAGTGCCTTGATTTTTGACTTCTGGTCACCGGAACTATTAGACAATTAATTTCTGTTTCTAAGCCACCCAATCTGTGGTACTTTGTTATATTAGCCTTAACAAACTAACCTACTGACATTCTTGGAGGAACTACAAATGGCCAAGAAAAATTGTGAGGACTCATTACTGAGACCATGATTTTATTTCTGTGCTGTACCAACCTGTCCCAGTGCTCAGAAGTCTAAAAGAGTAAGAAATACAGCAGATGCCTTAAGTGAACCTTCTCTTAGGCAAGTCATCAGTTTCGGCTTTCTTTGCCCTCTGTGAAACCCATACTGTGATGTGGTTGCTGAACACATGAGCGGGCGGGCAGCTCTCCAGGAAGCTCGGTCCCTGTGCTCCTGCACAAGGAGGTGTGTTATTCACCACAGTTCATTTGTGTTTGTTCACCAACTTGCTTACGCCTGTCATACTTGTTATTTTAATGACCTAATCTAATTCAGTAATGCATAAACTGGTGAACTATGGGTGTGGAAAGAAGAGTGGTTTCTATGAAAACCAAGCCAATGCTTGGGCAAGACGTTGTGAAACTGAGTTGCTATAAAGATTCCTGTCTTATTAGGTGTGCTCAAGACAACGGTCAAAAGCTAGGGGCAGAAAAAAAAAGTCATAAAAATCTAGAAGCATTCTGCTCTCACGCTGTTTTCCATGGTTCTTTAAGCTCTCACTCTGCTTTGCAGAAACCAAAACTGAACACATGGACATTGCATCATGGGTGAGGTTTATACAAGAAAGACAATGCTGAATTGTGATCAGCCAACCCTAAATCACAGGCAAGGCAGTGACTCTACACAAAATGAATGACAAATTAATGCACATGTACGTCTTTTAAACTAAAAGAAAATGCTTATGTCTAATTTTCAGCAATTCTGTAGCTTGAGACATTTTCTTGATCCATGAATTTGAGGTCTTTTGCTACACATGGAACCAGAAGAGAGAGAGAAAGAGGTCTTTCCTGTATCAACGTTTATATAGGGAAACTGATGAAGATAAGTGCCTCGTGCACTCGTCACAGGGGGGTGCTGGGACTAGAAGACAACTGATCCCCTGTCTAACTGGCATGGTGCCCTCCTACAGCTCAACATCAACTCCTTGGGGCTACTCACTTGCTGTTCCTGTCTCTGATAATTAACAACACAATGCTGTTGGAATCACCTGAAGCTTTCAAATATGTAAAAATTTAAATAAAATCTTTAAAATTTTGATATTTCATGTAATTTAACATTAAAATATAAATACAAAGTAAATGTTACAATTGTGTACATATATTTCCATTAAAGATATAACTTTAAAATAGAATATACTTAAATATCAAGTGTGCTATAAAGCATGCAGTTACCTAAATGGGATTCCCAGCCACCATGACAGTGAGAGGATAACCACCATAATAATAATTCAAAGGCATCCCTTTTTAGATTTTTATGTGAGTCTGCCGTGAAGGAGCATGAAGGCAACCTGTGTATCATCCTGGGAGGAGACCCAGGCCCACTGGCTCAGCCACGGCCACCGTCCAAGCCCGTTCCCCCCAGTGCCTTCACCTCCTCCTTCTGGGCGACACTGATCCTGGTCTTGATGTAGGGGAAGGCGTGCAGGGTGGTCAGGATGGTGTTCCGCCGGTACTGCTCATGGAGCTCACCCCGAGGCCGGCCCTCCAGGGTGAAGGGGGTGGTGTACATGAACCTCCGCAGGTTGAAGTTCTTCTCAAAGTAGGTTAGCCTGTCTTTCATCTCATACTCATCAAAGTAGGGCTCCACGAAAGTGATCTGTATGTAGGCCTGAGTGGGGAAAGGGAAGGATGAGCTGGTCTGCACATGACCACCCAGGGCACACTGGGGGGGCCCGCGGTACAGAGAGAGGTAGTACCGCCCCTCTGTGCTCACAAAGCTGAGAGAACTAGGGGAGACATGAGCTGTTAGCCATCCTTCCTCTCGACCCCCGAGGAGATGAGAGACAGGACTGGGAGAAGGCGAAGGGAGGGTGAAGTCAGGTCCACAAGCTGACCCTCCTAGCAGAGCTCATGACCCAACTGAAACTTGGTGTGAGAATTTGCAAACTGCTATTCAGAAGAAGCAAAACTTGGCTTTTTTCAGAACAACCATGCTTATTAGAATGGCCAAACTAAAGAAACTGACAATACCAAGGGCTGACAAGGATAGGGAGCTGCTGGAGCTTTCATACACTGATGGTGGGAATGTACAATGGCACAGCCACCTTACGAAACAGACTGGCAGTTTCTCATACTGTTGAATTACATTCATCATATGACCCAGCAACCCCACTTTGGTGTGTGTGCCAACAGAAATGAAAACTTGTGTTTATATTAAACCCTGGACTCAAATGTCTATAGCAGCACTATACATAATAGACAAAAAATAGGAACAACCCAAGTGTCCCTCAAGTGGAGAATGGATAAACAAACTCTGGTACACCCATACAACAGAATACTACTCAGTAGTTAAATGGAATGAACCATTACAATATGGGTGAATCACAAATGCAGTGTGCTAAGTGAGAGAAGTCAGACTCAGAAGGCTGTATGCTGCTGAGTCGCTTCAGTCGTGTCCGTGTGAGACCCCATAGACGGCAGCCCACCAGGCTCTCCTGTCCCTGGGATTCTCCAGGCAAGAACACTGGAGTGGGGTGCCATTTCCTTCTCCAGTGCAGGAAAGTGAAAAGTGAGGAGGAGCCAAGATGGCGGAGGAGTAGGACGGGGAGAACACTTTCTCCCCCACAAATTCATCAAAAGAGCATTTAAACGTCGAGTAAATTCCACAAAACAACTTCTGAATGCCGGCAGAGGACATCAGGCACCCAGAAAAGCAACCCAACTCTTCGAAAGGAGGTAGGAAAAAATATTAAAAACAAAAAAAAAGAGACAAAAGAGGGAGGGACGGAGTTCCGTCCCGGGAAGGGAATCTTAAAAAGAGAGAAGTTTCCAAACATCAGGAAACCTTCTCACTGCCGAATCTGTGCCGAGCTTTGGAAGCACAGAGGGCAACATAACAGGGAGAAGAAATAAATAAACAATTTAAAACTCACAGATTGCGAGCCCTACAGTAACTCCCCCAGCAGAGAAGCAGCGCAGACGCCTGCATCCGCCATTAGCAAGCCGGGGCTGGGCAGGGAGGCGCGGCGTGGGCTGCATCGCTGAGAGTAAGAATCTGGCCTGAATACCCTGAGCGCTATCTGAGCGAAATAATTTGGGCTAGCAAACCAGACTGTGGGATACCTACCACGCGAAAAGCCAGCCCTAACCTAAGACCGCCAGGCCCGCGCACGAAACAAAGGACTGAACAGAGATAGCCGGCTGCAGACCTTCCCCCTCCGGTGACAGGCAGCCAGAGCCGGAAGGGGGCAATCGCAGCCCCAGAGAGACATTATCTATAAAATTGTAAGCCGGCTTCTTTGCTAACTAAAACTTCTTGGGGGTCTGGACGGTCAACATCTGCCTGAGAAGGTGCGCCGGTTTTACATCCAGATAACCGAGTGGCGGGGAGGCGATAAGTCGCAGCATTGGCGCTCGCCTGGGAAGAGCAAATTGGCGCTCGGACCTGGGAAGAGCACAAAACGCAGGCCCAACTGAGTCTGTGCCTCTGAGGACTACCCGAGTGCCTGAACCTGAGCGGCTTGGACCTGGGAGGTGCATGCAGCCCAGGGCCAGCCTCGGATTGTTCCCGGCGGAACAACCTAGAGTCCGAGCAGTGTGGACAGGGAGGCTACACGCGCCGTGAGCGGGGGCAGACCCAGGGTGGCTGAGGCACTGCGAGCCCACGCCAGTGTTATTTGTTTGCAGCATCCCTCCCTTCCTCCCCACAGCGCGACTGAACAAGTAAGCCTAAAAAAAAAAAAAAAAGTGTCCTCCACCGTGCCCTTTGAGTCAGGGCGGAAACCAGATACTGAAGAGACTAGCAAACAGAAGAAGATATAACAGAGGGAAACGCCTTGGAAGCTACAGGCAATAGATCAAAACCCTGTGGTTACTACGGACTACATAGGAAGGGGCCTATAGATCTTGAGAAATATAAATCTGACCAAGGAACTAGCCAAAAATGAACTGAACCCACAACACCCACAAAAAAAAAAAACAAAAAAGTCCTAGATATATTTTTATTATTTTTACGATCATTCTTTCTTTTTTTTTTTTTAATTAAAAAAAAAAAAAATTTAAGTCCTCTATTGTTCCTTTAATTTTCACTTTTATAACCTATTACTTTGCAAAAAAAAAAAAAAAAAAAGACCCTATTTTTTTCTTCTTCAGCAAACTTCATATATATATATTTTATAATTTTTTGACCTTGGTTTTTTTTTTTTTTTTTGGTCTTTGTTTTTTTCTTCTTTTCTTTAACATTGTATTTTTGAAATTCCAAACTCTACTCTAGATTTTTAATTTTCGCTTTTTGGTATATGTTATCAATTTTGTACCTATAGTTTTTTTTTATATAATTTCTGTGACTTTTTTTTTTTTTTCTTCTCTGTTTCTTTCTCTTCTTCTTTTATATAACATTGTATATCTGAAATTCCAAACTTTACTCTAGATTTTTAATTTATGCTTTTTGGTATTTGATATCAATTTTGTACCTGTATTTTCTTTATAATTTTTGTGACATTGTTCGTATTTGTTTGTTTGTTTTCTCTCTTTATTTTTCTTCTTCTTCTTCTTTTTTTTTTTTAAACATTGTATTTTTGAAATTCCAAACTCTACTCTAGATTTTTAATTTTTGCTTTCTGGTATTAGTTATCAATTTTGTACCTGTACTTTCTTTATAATTTTCGCGACCTTGTTTGTTTTTGTTTGTTCGTTTTTTCTCTCTTTCTTTTCCTTCTTCTTTTCTTTAACATCGTATTTTTGAAATTCCAAACTCTACTCTAGATTTTTAATTTTCGCTTTCTGGTATTAGTTATCAATTTTGTACCTGTACTTTCTTTATAATTTTCGCGACCTTGTTTGTTTTTGTTTGTTCGTTCTTTCTCTCTTTCTTTTCCTTCTTCTTTTCTTTAACGTCGTATTTTTGAAATTCCAAACTCTACTCTAGATTTTTAATTTTTGCTTTTATGTATTTGTTACCAATTTTGTACCTTTAAGGACCCAATCTTCAGGACCCATTTTTCACTAGGGAGTGAGATTACTGGCTTGACTGCTCTCTCTCCCTTTGGACCCTCCTTTTTCTCCACCAGGTCGCCTGTGTCTCCTCCCTAACCCCTCTCTACTCTACCCAACTCTGTGAATTTCTGTGTGTTCCAGTCGGTGGAGAACACTTAGGGAACTGATTACTGGCTGGATCTGTCTCCCTCCTTTTCATTCCCCCCTTTTATCCTTCTGGCCACCTCAGTTACCTTCCTCCTTCTCTTCTCTGTATAACCCCGTGAACATCTCTGAGTGGTCCAGTTGTGGAGTGCACATAAGGAAGTGACTACTGGCTAGCCCACTCTCTCCACTATTGATTCACCTCATCTCATTTGGGTCACCTCTAACTCCCTCCTCCCTCTTCTCTTCTCCATGTAACCCTGTGAACCTCTCTGAGTGACCCTCACTGTAGAGAAACTTATCATCTTTAATGTAGATGTTTTATCAATGGTGTTATATAGAAGGAGAAGTTTTGAAACTACTGTAAAAATAAGACCGATAATCGGAAGCAGGAGACTTAAGTCCAAACCCTGACTCCAGGGAACTCCTGACTCCAAGGAACATTCATTGACAGGAGCTCATCAAATGCCTCCATACCGACACTGAAACCAAGCACCACACAAGGGCCAATAAGTTCCAGGGCAAGACATACCAAGCAAATTCTCCAGCAACAAAGGAACACAGCCCTGAGCTTCAAGATACAGGCTGCCCAAAGTCACCCCAAAACTATAGACATCTCATAACTCATTACTGGACATTTCATTGCACTCCAGAGAGAAGAAATACAGCTCCACCCACCGGAACACCGACACAAGCTTCCCTAACCAGGAAACCTTGACAAGCCACCTGTACAAACCCACACACAGTGAGGAAAAGCCACAATAAAGAGAACTCCACAGACTGCCAGAATACAGAAAGGACACCCCAAACTCAGCAATTTAAACAAGATGAAGAGACAGAGGAATACTCAGCAGATAAAGGAACAGGATAAATGCCCACCAAACCAAACAAAAGAGGAAGAGATAGGGAATCTACCTGATAAAGAATTCCGAATAATGATAGTGAAATTGATCCAAAATCTTGAAACTAAAATGGAATCACAGATAAATAGCCTGGAGACAAGGATTGAGAAGATGCAAGAAAGGTTTAACAAGGACCTAGAAGAAATAAAAAAGAGTCAATATATAATGAATAATGCAATAAGTGAAATTAAAAACACTCTGGAGGCAACAAATAGTAGAATAACAGAGGCAGAAGACAGGATTAGTGAATTAGAAGATAGAATGGTAGAAATAAATGAATCAGAGAGGATAAAAGAACAACGAATTAAAAGAAATGAGGACAATCTCAGAGACCTCCAGGACAATATTAAACGCTACAACATTCGAATCATAGGGATTCCAGAAGAAGAAGACAAAAAGAAAGACCATGAGAAAATACTTGAGGAGATAATAGTGGAAAACTTCCCTAAAATGGGGAAGGAAATAATCACCCAAGTCCAAGAAACCCAGAGAGTACCAAACAGGATAAACCCAAGGAGAAACACCCCAAGACACATATTAATCAAATTAACAAAGATCAAACACAAAGAACAAATATTAAAAGCAGCAAGGGAAAAACAACAAATAACACACAAGGGAATTCCCATAAGGATAACAGCTGATCTTTCAATAGAAACTCTTCAAGCCAGGAGGGAATGGCAAGAAATACTTAAAATGATGAAAGAAAATAACCTACAGCCCAGATTATTGTACCCAGCAAGGATCTCATTCAAGTATGAAGGAGAAATCAAAAGCTTTTCAGACAAGCAAAAGCTGAGAGAATTCTGCACCACCAAACCAGCTCTCCAACAAATACTAAAGGATATTCTCTAGACAGGAAACACAAAAACGGTGTATAAACTCGAACCCAAAACAATAAAGTAAATGGCAACGGGAACATACTTATCAGTAATTACCTTAAATGTAAATGGGTTGAATGCCCCAACCAAAAGACAAAGACTGGCTGAATGGATACAAAAACAAGACCCCTACATATGTTGTCTACAAGAGACCCACCTCAAAACAGGGGACACATACAGACTGAAAGTGAAGGGCTGGAAAAAGATTTTCCATGCAAATAGGGACCAAAAGAAAGCAGGAGTAGCAATACTCATATCAGATAAAATAGACTTTAAAACAAAGGCTGTGAAAAGAGACAAAGAAGGTCACTACATAATGATCAAAGGATCAATCCAAGAAGAAGATATAACAATTATAAATATATATGCACCCAACACGGGAGCACCACAGTACGTAAGACAAATGCTAACAAGTATGAAAGGAGAAATTAACAATAACACAATAATAGTGGGAGACTTTAATACCCCACTTACACCTATGGATAGATCAACTAAACAGAAAATTAACAAGGAAACACAAACTTTAAACGATACAATAGACCAGTTAGACCTAATTGATATCTATAGGTCATTTCATCCCAAAACAATGAATTTCACCTTTTTCTCAAGCGCACATGGAACCTTCTCCAGGATAGATCACATGCTGGGCCATAAAGCTAGCCTTGGTAAATTCAAAAAAATAGAAATCATTCCAAGCATTTTTTCTGACCACAATGCAGTAAGATTAGATCTCAATTACAGGAGAAAAACTATTAAAAATTCCAACATATGGAGGCTGAACAACACGCTGCTGAATAACCAACAAATCACAGAAGAAATCAAAAAAGAAATCAAAATTTGCATAGAAACGAATGAAAATGAAAACACAACAACCCAAAACCTGTGGGACACGGTAAAAGCAGTCCTAAGGGGAAAGTTCATAGCAATACAGGCACACCTCAAGAAACAAGAAAAAAGTCAAATAAATAACCTAACTCTACACCTAAAGCAACTAGAAAAGGAAGAAATGAAGAACCCCAGGGTTAGTAGAAGGAAAGAAATCTTAAAAATTAGAGCAGAAATAAATGCAAAAGAAACAAAAGAGACCATAGCAAAAATCAATAAAACCAAAAGCTGGTTCTTTGAAAGGATAAATAAAATTGACAAACCATTAGCCAGACTCATCAAGAAACAAAGGGAGAAAAATCAAATCAACAAAATTAGAAACGAAAATGGAGAGATCACAACAGACAACACAGAAATACAAAGGATCATAAGAGACTACTATCAACAATTATATGCCAATAAAATGGACAACGTGGAAGAAATGGACAAATTCTTAGAAAAGTACAACTTTCCAAAACTGGACCAGGAAGAAATAGAAAATCTTAACAGACCCATCACAAGCACGGAAATTGAAACTGTAATCAAAAATCTTCCAGCAAACAAAAGCCCCGGTCCAGACGGCTTCACAGCTGAATTCTACCAAAAATTTAGAGAAGAGCTGACACCTATCCTGCTCAAACTCTTCCAGAAAATTGCAGAGGAAGGTAAACTTCCAAACTCATTCTATGAGGCCACCATCACCCTAATACCAAAACCTGACAAAGATCCCACAAAAAAAGAAAACTACAGGCCAATATCACTGATGAACATAGATGCAAAAATCCTTAACAAAATTCTAGCAATCAGAATCCAACAACACATTAAAAAGATCATACACCATGACCAAGTGGGCTTTATCCCAGGGATGCAAGGATTCTTCAATATCCGCAAAT
The DNA here is from genome assembly GCF_002263795.3 of Bos taurus. NCBI lineage: Eukaryota > Metazoa > Chordata > Mammalia > Artiodactyla > Bovidae > Bos > Bos taurus. Next base: position 44,054,519 of record NC_037335.1, read on the forward strand.
CAATCAATGTAATACACCACATTAACAAATTGAAAAATAAAAACCATATGATTATCTCAATAGATGCAGAGAAAGCCTTTGACAAAATTCAACATCCATTTATGATAAAAACTCTCCAGAAAGCAGGAATAGAAGGAACATACCTCAACATAATAAAAGCTATATATGACAAACCCACAGCAAACATTATCCTCAATGGTGAAAAATTGAAAGCATTTCCTCTAAAGTCAGGAACAAGACAAGGGTGCCCACTTTCACCATTACTATTCAACATAGTTTTGGAAGTTTTGGCCACAGCAATCAGAGCAGAAAAAGAAATAAAAGGAATCCAAATTGGAAAAGAAGAAGTAAAACTCTCACTATTTGCAGATGACATGATCCTCTACATAGAAAACCCTAAAGAATCCACCAGAAAATTACTAGAAATAATCAATGACTACAGTAAAGTTGCAGGATATAAAATCAACACACAGAAATCCCTTGCATTCCTATACACTAATAATGAGAAAACAGAAAGAGAAATTAAGGAAACAATTCCATTCACCATTGCAACGGAAAGAATAAAATACTTAGGAATATATCTACCTAAAGAAACTAAAGACCTATATATAGAAAACTATAAAACACTGGTGAAAGAAATCAAAGAGGACACTAATAGATGGAGAAATATACCATGTTCATGGATTGGAAGAATCAATATAGTGAAAATGAGTATACTACCCAAAGCAATTTATAGATTCAACGCAATCCCTATCAAGTTACCAACAGTATTCTTCACAGAGCTAGAACAAATAATTTCACAATTTGTATGGAAATACAAAAAACCTCGAATAGCCAAAGCGATCTTGAGAAAGAAGAATGGAACTGGAGGAATCAACCTACCTGACTTCAGGCTCTACTACAAAGCCACAGTTATCAAGACAGTATGGTACTGGCACAAAGACAGAAATATTGATCAATGGAATAAAATAGAAAGCCCAGAGATAAATCCACGCACATATGGACACCTTATCTTCGACAAAGGAGGCAAGAATATACAATGGATTAAAGACAATCTCTTTAACAAGTGGTGCTGGGAAATCTGGTCAACCACTTGTAAAAGAATGAAACTGGACCACTTTCTAACACCATACACAAAAATAAACTCAAAATGGATTAAAGATCTAAACGTAAGACCAGAAACTATAAAACTCCTAGAGGAGAACATAGGCAAAACACTCTCCGACATACATCACAGCAGGATCCTCTATGACCCACCTCCCAGAATATTGGAAATAAAAGCAAAAATAAACAAATGGGACCTAATTAACCTTAAAAGCTTCTGCACATCAAAGGAAACTATTAGCAAGGTGAAAAGACAGCCTTCAGAATGGGAGAAAATAATAGCAAATGAAGCAACGGACAAACAACTAATCTCAAAAATATACAAGCAACTCCTACAGCTCAACTCCAGAAAAATAAACGACCCAATCAAAAAATGGGCCAAAGAACTAAATAGACATTTCTCCAAAAAAGACATACAGATGGCTAACAAACACATGAAAAGATGCTCAACATCACTCATTATCAGAGAAATGCAAATCAAAACCACTATGAGGTACCATTTCACACCAGTCAGAATGGCTGCGATCCAAAAGTCTACAAATAATAAATGCTGGAGAGGGTGTGGAGAAAAGGGAACCCTTTTACACTGTTGGTGGGAATGCAAACTAGTACAGCCACTATGGAGAACAGTGTGGAGATTCCTTAAAAAACTGGAAATAGAACTGCCTTATGATCCAGCAATCCCACTGCTGGGCATACACACTGAGGAAACCAGAAGGGAAAGAGACACGTGTACCCCAATGTTCATCGCAGCACTGTTTATAATAGCCAAGACATGGAAGCAACCTAGATGTCCATCAGCAGATGAATGGATAAGAAAGCAGTGGTACATATACACAATGGAGTATTACTCAGCCATTAAAAAGAATACATTTGAATCAGTTCTAATTAGGTGGATGAAACTGGAGCCTATTATACAGAGTGAAGTAAGCCAGAAGGAAAAACATAAATACAGTATACTAACGCATATATATGGAATTTAGAAAGATGGTAACAATAACCCGGTGTACGAGACAGCAAAAGAGACACTGATGTATAGAACAGTCTTATGGACTCTGTGGGAGAGGGAGAGGGTGGGAAGATTTGGGAGAATGGCAATGAAACATGTAAAATATCATGTAGGAACGAGTTGCCAGTCCAGGTTCGATGCATGATGCTGGATGCTGGGGGCTGGTGCACTGGGACGGCCCAGAGGGATGGTATGGGGAGGGAGGAGGGAGGAGGGTTCGGGATGGGGAGCACATGTATACCTGTGGCGGATTCATTTTGATATTTGGCAAAACTAATACAATTATGTAAAGTTTAAAAATAAAATAAAATTAGAGAAAAAAAAAAAAAAAGAAAGTGAAAAGTGAAAGTGAAGTCGCTCAGTCGTGTCTGACTCTTCGCGACCCCATGGACTGTAGCCCACCAGGCTCCTCCGTCCATGGGATTTTCCAGGCAACAGTACTGGAGTGGGGTGCCATTGCCTTCTCCGAAAAGGCTGTATAATTCCATTTATTTATTGTATGATTCTATTTATATGGCATTCTGGAAAAAACAAAACTACAAAGGCAGAATATAGATTAATGACTTTCAGGGGCTAAAAACAGAGGGAGGGGATGCCTACAAAGAGGCATGGGGAAATAAATATTTGGAATAAATATATGGAACTTATCTCTTGATTTAAAATTCATAGAGATACACACAAAAAAGGGAATTTTATAGCATATATTTAATTTTAAAATGTATGCACATACACATGCACCCATACCAACACACTATGAAGAAGAGGGCAAGCTCCTGCAGGACTGAGCCTTAGCTGGCGGAGTCTGACACTAACTCTGCATGCTGAGTATCAGAATTGCACTGTGGTACACCCAGCTGGAGGTGAGACAGAATACACCCTCATATGAAAATTGAGGAAACTGAAGTCCAAGCCCTTTTCATCATTCCTCCAACAGCACAATGACCCTGTATTTGGCTGAAAAGAATGCCTCCACCAAATGCGTCCGTGAGAAGTTTGTATCTTTTCAACATACTTTAAACTGAGGATTCAAAGTTTTAATAGAAGGGCAGTAAAGAAGTGATTAGAAGTGCAAGTTTAAGGATCACAGACCCCAAGTTTGAATACTGGCTTTGACACTTGCATGATCTTGGAAGTTGCTTACCTATTCTAGATCTTACTTTTCTCATCTGTAAAATGGGAATAACAATATTTACATCAAAGAGCTGTAGGAGGATGAAATGCAACAGTGTATGTAAAGGGTCTAATACAGTGTCAGGCATACAGCTGGTCTTTAATAAATGGTGGCTCCTATTAAGATCCCTGCCATTGAGTATGGTTTAAGACTTAACCGTTAAACCGTAAACAAAACAAAACAAAAATCTGGTTGCATTGAAATGACGTGGAGTCCAGACAGAGGAGGTCATCTTATGTTTTGGGGGTAGAACAAAGGGAATCAGAGCCTGATGGCTATTTTTTGCAATATTCCCATACCTTGTTAGGGTCCAACTTGGTTTTGTCCACAGGAGCAGAGTCTTTTATCACTTCTACAAATTCTGCACCAAAACATTGACTATAAAATGCCTAGGCAAGAGAAACCAACAGATTATAAAGGCTATTTTAACATGCTGCAATTCTTTGTCTCTAGAAGCGGAATAAGTTTGGAACAAGTGTATGGTACAATGTGCTCTCTGAATTATTTAAAGTCCCTCCGAGCTAATGAGGCAAGTTCAGCATTTCCTGAGACAAAAATAAAAATAAAAGGAAGTCCAGCATTTGCAAACTGATCTGTACTTCCATATAAAATGTATGCTTGACATCTAATTTAACAGCATCATCTATTTCCAGAAAATGCTCTGGGGAATAGAACTATTTACTTCTCGCCTTTTGTACCCTAGGAACGTGGAGGTCACGAGGCTTCCCACAGTGTGACAAACCAGTCACAGGAAGGTAAAATATAGGCTTCTAGTTCTAAACTGGAAACATATTAGGAAACCAAGTGGCCTGGGGTCAACTGCTAGTTCCTCTCATGAGCTAAAAAACTTTGCGCAAGTCACCCATTCACTTTGAACCATGGCTTCGTTGGGTCAAGTAAGGATTAAAGCCTCTTGTCTCTTTTGGCATGAATGGATAGTATCAATTTAAGGAGCAATTTGACAACAAAAGTGTTTTAAGTTTGACAGTCATGAAAGGACATAAATTCAAAGCAATAGCAAGAAAGCAAAAAGCGAATTTCCAGTTAATTGTCATCAGCATTTCAGGGGACCCAGTTATTCAGCTTGAGATGATTTTGCTCAGGGGGCACCCCATGACTTTCCTCCTGAGTTCTTAGTGCCTAGCCCTTTCCATGTCTGTTTCTTTCTTTCTCTCTTTTCTCTAGGTTGTTTCTCCCTTTCTCCAGCTTTTCCTCCAAGAACATCCTGCTCTCTTCTGCTACATTCTTGATCAAATGTAAACAGCAGGTTGGATTGCAGCTGCCAGAACATGGGATTAGGTGCTGATTCTGATTATCCAGAGAGGGGTGCTCCTTGGATCAACAGGAAGAGTTCACTGTGCCCAGGACACAGTGGGCCCACAGTCGAGCACCTCCAAATCATAAGTTGGAATGTTGCCTGGTAACACCAAAAAGACGACCACAGAATTTTCTAGGGGAAATTTGATAATTTTGCCAGATGACTTTAAAGTCAAGATGATAAACTCCAAGCTGAAAAACTATTACTGAAATTTGGAAAGGTTTACAAGAAAGCACATGACATTGACTTGGATATTCTTGAAAATATTCACCATATAAATTTGCAAACTTGGAAGAGTATGGGGCTTCCCAGGTGGCATTAGTGGTAAAGGACCTGCCTCCCAACGCAAGAGACTTAAGAGACTCGAGTTCGATCCCTGGGTTAGGAAGATCTATGGAGGAGGATATGCACTCCAGTATTCTTGCCTGGAGAATCCCACGGACACAGGAGCCTGGTGGGCTACAGTCCAAGAAGTTGCAGAGTCAGATGTGACTAAGAGTTAGCATGCACACAGGCATCCTTACCTTACTTTATCTCATGATTTCACCTAGTATCTTGCTTTTATACAGGCAATGTGGGGAACTTTATATATGGATCAATGATGAATGCATGACTCTTAGTTTTGTCGTAATGACCCATTACAACTTGCTTTTTGTAAAGTATACAATGTTAATCACCCAGAATCACTTGTCTTACCTCTAGTCTGTGAGAGATCTCAGGAAGCTTGGTAATTGCAGGCTCTTTGTAAACGAATTCCTTCTCATCCAAATCCCCAAATTTGGATCCATAGAAACCAACTCGGAAGTAGGTTCCAAACATCCTCTTATGACCCTGATGGACAAAATAAGAAAACCTCTCCTTAGTTTTGTAATTCATGAGGATCCATTGGGTTGCAAAGGGCAGGAGTCTTTTATTGTTGGGTTACAAGGCATTTTATTCCTATGGGAAATACAATTAACACCTTTAAAAAAATTGATGTTTATAGAACAAACTTGGGAATTAATAACAACAACAACAACAAAAACCCACGAAAGAGTTCTAGGATTTCTTTTAAGTGAATTTAAGAGATTTTCACATTCCTGGTTGCAAAGTAATTCAACTGCCTTCTTTCACAGTTTGCATGACAGTCCTCTATTTGCAGCCCTTTTCCATTTGATAGGAGAGAGCTACAGTACTGATGTCTGTCAGGCCAGTCACTCCCTAGAGAGGAAGAAGGTCTCAGCATCTCTGAGACAGTCACCTGCTATCAGACCATTGCACTTGTTAGTCAGGATCCTCAGCTACCTTGCTAATGATGCTGTCAAAGGCCTTCTGCAGCTTTTCATGGGTGGAGGTCAGCTTCCGGAAGTCTCGATGAGCTTCCAGGATGGGGATGACCAGCTTGTAGACTTCATTAACCGTCTCGTACAGTCCTCCCTTGGAAAGAGGAGGAAAAAAATTGAAGAGAATTTAATCCACTGGGCACTAGGGAATGGATTTATTATTGGCATCATAATATCTTACAGTGCAGGAATAAACTCTTGAGTATATTTGGGATGGTTGTAGCATTCAAACTGAACTAGACACATGCTAAGTGGTCCTATCTGATAATGTTAAGTTGGAAAAAGGGGTTTCCTGGAGAAAAAATAGGACAGGAGAATGGCAGCAGGGACTAAGAACAATTTAGGAAGACAATCTTGGGCATCATATAGCCAGATGGGGGTCCTCATATATGCAGATGTTCACTGAATGCCTGAAAATACTTAAGAGTCTAACTAGCTGGTTTTCTTGAATTTCAGGAAAAACAAAGTATCCTGGATGTTATCTGGATTCTGAAAGGGAAAGCTGAAAAACAGAAGATAATTAAAACAACAATTAAAATACATAGGCTGTAGGTGGAAACTTGGAAATGAAAAGTAGAGAAGAATGAAAAATATTAGGATGAAAACAAATTGGATCAGCTAAATTGAGTGAAGTATTAAATATTTACTTGGCTTAAAATTTGAGGGAGTAGGGAAATTATGAAAATGAACAACAGACTTTCTTTCCTGACCTGAAACTCAGTAACTTAATCTATACATTTTTTCCCTTTAATTTGGAGTATTTAGACCCAGACTGGGCTTCCCAGGTGGCTCAGTGGTGAAGAATAATCTTCAATGCAGGAGACATAGGTTCAATCCCTGGGTCGGGAAGATCCCTTGGAAGAGGGAATGGCAATCCACTCCAATATTCTTGCCTGGGAAATCCCATGGACAGCAGAGCCTGGAGGGCTACAGTCCATGGGGTCTCAAAAGAGTTGGACATGACTGAACAACAACAACAGACCCAGATTAGGTTAGTGAGGGGAGTGTCTGTGGTTTCCACTCCTACATTTCTCTGAGCTGTCTGTGGTCTGTGACAATCCTGAGGATTACTCAGCTGTCAGGAAAACTCTTGTCTATTATTTTTCTCTTCTCCCAGAGGCTCCACCCCAGGAGTTCTCTCAAGGAGAGTAAATGAGAGAATGAGAACATGCCCTGTGATTTATTGTGTAAGCCTGGGCAAGCCATTTCACCTTGCTGTGGCTTAGTTTCCACCTCTATTAAATGGAAATAATACTGTGAAACTGCTGCCCAGCTAATGAGCATGTAGTGAAAGCCAGAATATTGCAGTGATGAAAGGCTTTCTCACCTCCCCGAGAGCTGAGCCAATTTACATACATCAAAGTCCTCTGGCCCCTCCCATGCCCTGTGCATCCCTGCACGTGGTGTCGTCATGAAGTGGGACTGACTGGTTGGGCACTAAAACCCACACACAGGGCACACACTGAAGTTCAGGCTGACTGTGGCGACCCAGAGGGTGGTGTGTACTGACCGTGCTGAAGAGCTCGGCTGCCTGCTCCAGTAGGCCCACCAGGCCACTCTCCGTGAAGTACCGGCCAGAGCACACCCCATCCTCATCAGGCGACAGGGTGTCATCAGAGACGGCAGACTCCTCCAGTACATTGGAAGAAATATTCTGTAAGAGAACGAAGTGTGAGCCTGGAGAATTGGGGAACCCGACTAACAAGGCACCACAGGAGTCCATAGTAGGGATGAGGAAGCCATCACTCTGACAGCGTCACCTTGTATGATTGTAAAAGGTCTGTAATTCCATCTAGAACAGCCTCTGGCTGCCACTCATTTTGAAAGAACACATAGAACCACTGGCCTTCAAAACTCAAGATTTTTTTTTCTTTTTAACCATTGGCAGATACAGAAAGGGCACTTACCGCAACGTAACAACAGCTGAGTTGCTTTAGAGAAAGGACCCTAAGGGACATTCAGCAGGGATTGAGGTTTTTAAAATTAACTTTTTAAAAAGTTAATTAGACTCCTTGTTTCACCAGCTGAGTGAAACTCTAAAGTACTTGCTACTACTGACTTGGCTTGTAGGTGAACAGTCATAATACCACATGACAACTGCAAATGAGAAGGCCTTCTTTATGGGAATCTTTATGACAATGCAGCAGTTACTGGTTTTTTTCTCTCCCCTCAAACATTTTGTTCCTTTCTATACACTTTTATTTTTACATAAACCATAAAGCTGAAAGTCTCTCGTAGAGAATGCAGTGATCAGGGCCAGGGCTAGGGTGAGCAAGGTGAAAACCCCAGGTCATACATTTAGGAAACACTCACTCTCAGGGTTCTGTAAGATATGACCTGGAACACGCTGGACCCTGAGAGTGAGTGCTTCCTTAAATTCTGCACTTCACATGACTTGCTCACCTCACCCCAGTTCTGGCTCTGGCAGGGACTCTCATACTTTTGACAGCCCAGGAATCATTTTCTTCAGTCTGTCTCACGGATATAGAAAAAATGCACATGGTGCATTAAAAAAACTGGAAACCTTTGTAGCTTAGGGCTGGCAAACAGGTAGCATGCATACTATTTCTTCATATGTCTAGACTCGTAGCAGACAGAACTAATTAATTATAGTACTCTTTTTCCTGAAGCTTTTTTCAAAATTCCTCTCAGTATGGTACTCCAATCAACCACTATCAATTGACCAGGGTTGGCTACTGAAGTAAAATCTGTCTGCCTCTTGTTGGCCTGGCTAGCATGATCGAGTGACTCATCCTGAGCGTCAAGGAAGAGAGAGTTGTTCCAGTCCTGTGTCTTCTGATAAGGTAGTTTTTGGAATACAGGAGACTCTCAGAACCTCTTGTGACAGTCTTTTTTCTATGATGTTTCTAAACTAGAAATAACAGAAGGTCCAAGAGATTTCGTTGAAAAAATCTAATGACCCAAGAAACGAATACCATTAGTACTGGATGCAATTGTCCACGTGTAGAGGAATATAGCTGCAGTTATGCAGTCTTATTAGCCAGAGAAGGCGATGGCACCCCACTCTAGTACTCTTGCCTGGAAAATCCCATGGATGGAGGAGCCTGGTGGGCTGCAGTCCATGGGGTCTTGAAGAGTCGGACACGACTGAGCGACTTCACTTTCACTTTTCACTTTCCTGCATTGGAGAAGGAAATGGCAACCCACTCCAGTGTTCTTGCCTGGAGAATCCCAGGGACAGAGGAGCCTAGTAGGCTGCCATCTATGGGGTCGCACAGAGTCGGACACGACTGAAGCGACTTAGCAGCAGCAGCAGCAGCAGCAGCAGCAATCTTATCAGCCGTAGTCAGAGGAAAAAGATTCTGGGCAGATTTTTCTGGCTTCAGAATCAGGGAGGTAAAAGTAACATCAGTATCTAAGAATGTAGACATATCTACATTTGTGGAATAAATATTGCACTCTGGGGCACAGATTCAACGATCTCAGCTCCTTGGAATTCAGTGGCCTCAGGGTTATTATTTTCCTTGCACAGATTTATTTATCTCCAGTTTATAATTCCTTTCCAAAATTTCAATTTTACTGGAGCAGAACAAAGCTGAAAACTAAAGCACATAGCATTTAAGGAATCAACACTGAACATCTGTTGTTAATGCTGCCCAAAATTCCTTCATCCTTCTGTAAAGTAAAGCCTCCAGGGAAACCATCCATAACTCCAGGTGTGGACCTCAACTCTGGTCCAGCCAATCATAGCATTCCATGTCTCTGGCCACTATGATTGGTTCAGAGATGAGCACAAGACCCGGTCAGAACCAACAGATGCACTGAGACTGTCTCTGCAACTTCTGGAAATAAAGGCATTTCTCTATTCTCCAGGACTTGAACCTAGGGAGATGTAAACAAATATTTGTCCATGAGTGTGGGAAGCCGGTAAAGAAAAAAGCTAAGCTGACATAACAGAAAGCAGAGACTGGAAGTGATGATGATACTGAGGTCTGATGACATTGTTTGGGCCCCTAGGTCCAGTTTGGCAGGTGCTACTCCAGACTCATCTCTCTCATGTAAGCTGATAAATTCCATTTCTACCTTAGGTCAGTCTGGGTTAGGTTTTCTGCCATGTGCAAGCACACATTTCCTAAAAGATTTGCTATGTCTCATTCAAGAGAAAGGAGACTTGGTTCATAAGCATCAGCATAATTTGGCTTCTCTTCTCACCATGTTCTGTGTGTTGAAGACCTCACTCTTCACAATTCCTTCCCCTTCCCCTTCCTTGTCTTTTTGAACATTCCATGGCCCCCAAGCTGGGTCACATGATAAATACTCACAGTTTCTTGTACCTCTTTATTACAGCAGTTACCATAATTGTAATTGAATAAAAAATGGAAGAATTAGCTATATGATCTCACTTTCTGGCTGGAATGTGAAGTCCGTGAGGACAAAATAAATGCTCAATATCACCTAAAAGAATGAATGAGTGAATAAAGATCTATGAAAAAGTAGAGCTATATGCCCCCACATAGGGACAACATGGGAGTTTTTCTGTTGTTTCTAGAATAACTATTCTACTCACCTTGGTATGACTTTCTATAAGCAATAGAATTCTAGGTGAAATAAGAATTGCAAGGCTTACTAAACATGAAACAATAATTAAATGCCATTAATATTTAAGTGATGAATATAAAATAAAATACAGTAAGTGGGAAAAAGGCATTAAAGTTTATAAGTAATAGTTTAGTTAATGAAACAAGACAAAAGAATGATATAATTCCACATTAAGTGGTAAGCCCAAAGATTTCTGGGAACTGCAAGAGTAGTACTTATATTTTTCCTTGCTAATATCAAATGGTCAAAATTAATTTGGCAAAAAAATATATATATCTAAAATTGGTTTTTATACCTTTCTTCATTATTGTATGATTCAAAATCAGGTGTGATATTTTTATGCTTTTGGGGTAAGAATTAAATTTTTGGCTTTTTATAATGAACATTTCTGAATTGAGAATAAAATTTATTTGCTGAGAATGAAATGACAAATAGTATTGGTATTGAAGACCATAAGAAAGGAGGAATTAATAATATGAGGCAATACCCAGATTGCCTGGTGAACAGTATCCAGGAAATCAGAAACTCCTGGCTCTGCCAACAGCAGTTTTTGTGTCTTACTTTCTAAGCCTGGGAAAGCTACTTTGAATTATCTCCTCTTTCTGGTTCACACAGCATCACAAAACTGAATTGAAGAGCAACAATGAGAATAAAGCCTTTTATAAAATCAGTCCCGTAAATCCAAACAGGAATAATCCAAACGCTTGTAAACAACTCTGTGAGTCTGCCTTGAAAAGGGCTCTCTTTCTGTACTATATTGTTACAGGTTTCAGGAATGGTCATTTCTATGGATTAGGCCTCTAAAAGTACCCATAAAATTTTTGTTTCCTCTAAAGACTGTTTAAAGTACTCACCAAAAACAGTCCAAGTGACCACTGAGCATTGCAACCTGAACCAACTTTCAGACCTAGCAGACAATTTCCCATTGCTAACTATGGGTAATATTCAGCTTATCCTAAGACAGTATTGATTCAGCCCTTTTTTCCTTCCCAGGTCAGTTTGGTTCTTTCTCAATTTTAGATTAGAGAGGAAGATGTTAAACAGTTGGGGAGTGTAATCAAAGGAATGGGCCTGGATGGGAATAATTTCTCCAATATTTGGAAAAAATACTTTCACATTTGTCAGTATACTGTGCCAGTTACAAGTCTTTGAGAAAGAGTTTAAATGACCTTAGAAAAGTTGCTCTCTCAATTTATCTGTGCAGCAGGAGTAATAATATCTGCTCTATTTGTCTGTTTCACTGGTTTACGGAGAAGGTCAAATGAAATCATGGATATGAAAGTATTTAGGAATGTCAAAATGCCTATCAAATCTATATTTACTGTAAATAATAATTTAAAAAAAACCCGAGACGGTAAAGCTATTAGAAGAGGCAAATGTAATACACTAAAGCAGGTCTTCTCAACCTTGGCAATATTGATATTTGGGGGCCAGATAATTTTTTTGTGGTGGGAGCTGTCCTATGTATTGTAGGGTGTTTAGCAGCACCCCTGGCTTATACCTATTAAATGCCACTAGTACCCACCCTCCCGCCCTCAGTTGTAACAACCAAAAATATTTTCAGAGGTTGGCAAATGCCCCCAGATGAGAGCCACTGCACCAAAGGAAAAGGTGAACCTGCCCCCACCTGAAAGCTGACGCTGCCCACGGGCAGATAGCTGTGGTCCTCCAGCATGCTCAGATATTCCGCCACCAAAGCAGCCGCATGGACCAGGCACATGGCGGCCTCCGTGTAGCACTTCCTCTTGGTGTGTTTCTCTGCCATGTTCTGGAGCCAGGTCAGCCGCAGATCAGGAGAGGCCTGGTAACTCTTGGCAATTCTGAAGATGGGTTTCGAAAGTTTCAAAGACAACTGGTTAGTGATACTGTTTTTCTATTGGGTATGGACACTTTTTTTCCCTTGAGAGTTTTGCCTGCATGTTCAGAAAATAAGAGAAAAGGCAAACATGTATAAGTCCAACTGTTTGAATTTCACGTCTAGGGTGTGTAGGACCCTAAGAATGTATCATTTAGTTAAAGATTTATGGGGGAAGAAAAGACCTGATAAAACGATGTCTATTTGAATGGAGCACTAGTAACTGTTCTTTCTTTACTTTCCTTTATTTCAAAATAATAACAGAAGACAAAAAGTACTACCCTTCTTATGACATCATGTCAGAACAATTTTGTCTTTGTAAGTAGTTTCTCCTAAAACAAGGATTACAAAGCAAAAATTTAAACTACAGAGTAAAATATGATTTCTAAATGAAACTTACATGCATGTCTGAATGTAAATGGAAAAAATTTCAGATATAATTCACGTAACAGTTGATAGTTCTTTTCTCTCATTCTATGGTAAGTAGAAAATAATGTTAAAAATATATACCTCCCTTTAAATCAGGGAACTGTTTCTGAAAACATGTACATGAATCAACACCCTCCAAATGATGATTTTCTACCAATTTCTAAGTACAGTTCTGGATGTCAGCCAAATCAGTGTAGCGACATTTCCTATGATAATTATATTCATAAAAACTCCATAGTGGCAAACCCTTGATATTTAAGTAACACACTTTTGATTTTATCAGAAAAGTTCACCTGTACATGAGATCCATAAGCATCTCAGGATCTTCCTGAAATTCCCTCATTTTCACTGTGTCATATAAGATGCTATTCAGATTGCAGAGAAGTTCTTCCACCTGGAAGAAAAAAAAGTGTATACCCCAAACAACCTTAGCAATGTAGATCATGGTAACAAAAAGTGAGGACTGCACTGAGAGTCCAAGGGGCAGTCATGAGCAGGCTTTGCTAAGACAGGATAGATCACAGGTGGAGGGAAGTCTAGACTGCATCCTCTTTGACCTTCATCTTTGCAGGTCCAGGCACTGCCACGGCCTACATGTGAGTTGGCCTTTGACATCCATGTATTAGTCCTGAATCCTTATACTATCTTCCCTCTCCAATACTCTTTTGGTGAAATTAGTTTCAGTTCTTTGTAACATGTAAGCCTTCAACTGTACTCTGGACATCAGGGCTTTTTATAACAACGAGGAGGCAGCTTAGGACCTCAGCTTAGGTTCCATATAATGCGTATGACAATATTTTGCATAATTATCTGTATCATATGACATAATTATATTTAATAAAAGTTATATAATATATAAAATATATTATGTTATATATCTTATACACACACATATATATGTATGTTTGTGTGTGTATATATATATGTATATGTATGTGTGTACACACACACAGAGGTTTAAAACTGGCTGACCCCAGACCCACGTATGAGACAAAGCATGTTCTTCGGTCTACCTGCATGGGAAAAGGAGTGGTCTGCATGGCTGTGTCCTCTTCCGCGTAGGCCAAAATTGTCCTCAAGGATCTTCTCAGGTATTCCTCATTAAAGTCTTGTGCTTTTCCCACCAAAGATGCCAGAGACATGGTTACTTGCATCTTTACTCTTGCAAAGTTCTGAGTCAGGGAAAAAATGGTGGAACAAACAAGAAGCAGTCAGCTAGGAGATAATCGGAGGAGGTAGAGCCAGACAGCAATAACTGTCTAGTGTTTCCTTTACCCAAGCTCAATCATTTCCTTTTTTCCCAATGAAATGTGAGCCATACTTTGCTCATGATTCATATTGTTGTTTAAATGGTTTAAATGGGTATTGCTCTGACATAAATCTGTCAGCTCCCTTTAAATTTTCATTGAGCACTGGGCCAGCTCTGTGCAGTAACGCTGAAAGGTTCCTACACAGCTGGGTTACAGAATGTCTCCTTTCGTGCCAAGATTCCTCTTCTTGGAACTTTATTTAAACTTCAAAGAGGAGCAGAATCTATATGGGCAAGATTTCTGAGATTTCTGGACTCTGGGTAGGCAGTGACGTTCTGTTTCTCCTTTCCTTCTAGGCCCATGGAAAAATATGGTGATTCCAAGGGGCTCTGATAAATGTCCTAAAGGCTTTTCAATAGCTATACCTAATACATTCTGAGGACCCTGTCTTTCTTCCATGGACCAAATTATCTTTGAATATAGTTGAACACGCTCATTAACATGACCACAAATGTAAACTGCAAAACAGCACACCAAAATCTAGATCAACTAAGACTGTGCTGTAATAAGGCTGAATTCCAAAGGCTACTAAGCTTCAGTGAACACTTAGGCATAGATGATAGTGATCATTTCAAATCTCTTCCACAGGTCATTCTGGTACCAGTCAATCAGAATGTGGAAATAAGAGAAGCTCTTCCAAAGTCCTAATTCTGTTGTATTTTTCACCCACAGATGACAACCTTGAATCTACACACAGCCATTCATTTCTTATGGAAACACACTGATGGAAAACACTGCTTTCATCAGTCTTAATAATTTACTTCCAGATGGAAATTCAGAAAAAAGCTGCTATCCATCTACATGTCCATTGTTCCCTTCACACAGGGCAGAAGTCAACTGCAATAGTACACACTTTTCCTCTACCAGTGCTTTGCACTGACTCTTGATCCTAGGTCCCCTTGAGCACTTACGCTGGTGGCTCCAAAGCTGAACCTCATGAGGAGGTAGAGAGTGGCGCAGGCTTGGCTGCGGGTGATGTCCATGCTGCTGCTGCAGTGGTGCAGCACTCGCTGACACAGGTCTGCACACTGCTCCACTTCCTCCTCAAACAACAAGTCGCCAAACTAGGAGAGACGCAGCGGCATTAGACATCACTTGGCACATTCATACCCTTTCTGGACCAGATGCCTGTTGAGATATGTAAATGTCTGCTTGGACAAGCAAAGCCCAGAAGAGTTAATGCACTGCTTCATAAAGATAATGAGTTACTTGAGTCAGAAGATGAACTAATGCAATGGAGTTGACTTGATCTCATTAGGAACTGCTTACAAAGAGCAAGGCTACATAATTATCTGCATGGTTAGCCAGGATGCATTCCCTGGTGAAGTCACAGCTCTGAAGGAATTATTCCATGTTTCCCTGGAAATTATTGGTGACTAAGAGCAAATGATCCCGACAGGTGAGAGCAGAGATAGTCCACTTTATTTCGGCTGTGCCTCATGGCTTATGGGATCTTAAGTTTCCCAACCAGGGATCGAAATACTGAAAATGCAGAGTCTTAACCACTGGACCACCAGGGAAGCCCCAGGAGTCCACTTTCTAAATGTAAAAGATACCAGGTAGAGGTCAACAACCAAGATTTTTAATAAAGGGATTGGGGGGGGCGGAGTGTGGAGCACAGAAATCTGCAATACACCATTTTACTTTAGGAAAATCTATATTCTTCAGGCTATGAGAAATTTATTTTTAAACTTTCTGGCATTTTATGATGTGACATTTTGTAAGACTCACTACTGGGAGTCATGCAGAGGAACTGAATCTCATTCACGTAAGACATTAATGAAAAAAAGGTGAAAAACAAATCTGCTCAATTGATTTCCACTCTCATGTCTTCAGTGAGTGGGCCCACATTTCTAATGTGAGAGGCACTGGTGAGTCTCACAGAATCAGTGTATCTGCTTCCTTCCTAACGAGACTTAAGACTTTTACCCCAGGGTCACTTAACGCAATGGTGGTCTGTGGGTTTTCGTGCACCTGAAGCAAGAAATGTGAAGCTAGACTGATGAGAATCTTAACTCTTAATAAAAAGTAAGAGAATAAGCATCCCACATTTACCTTGGCAATGAGAGCACGGAGCGTCGCAAAGCAGTGAGTTAGGTATGTGGTGCTCTGATCACAGCTCAGAGAATTCACAAGGACTCTTAGCACGCCTCCCAGAAGGCTGTCTTTACAGTCCAGAGCCGAGCTCGCCTGGGGGAAGAGAACAACAGCATCGATGAATCCCTGTGCTATGCCCGTGAACTGAGAGGGGAAGACAAAAGTAGGTACTTTTGGCAATTAGCACAGTGACGCTGACATTTCATCTCTTGGTCTATGATCTTAAGGGTTTGAGAAAGTACCCTGCATACAGTACATCACCAGGAGTGCTGAAGCCCTATTTCCACATGACTTTATTCCAAAACTCCCAACTGATTTGGAATTTACACCTTATTCCAGGCTGCTAACTCTAGCTATAAAGCACACCTTCCCCTCATCCTGGGTGAGCTTTTGGAAAGGTCTTTTTCCTTGTATACAAGGCACAGCTTTCCTTGTGGGCCTCCCAGGGGTTGCCTGTGGCAGTGGACGTTCCTAAAGAGAAGCTTATTCATCACCTGCAGCAGGACTAATACCACCAATGTCAATAACAGTTTTCAACTGCCTTTGGAAACTGCAAGTACATTTTGAGCACCGATGTTAAGAAGACAGCACTCAAAGCAGTATTGTATAAAGATATAATTTTCCTGTGGTCATGTATGGATGTGAGAGTTGGACTGTAAGAAGGCTGAGCGCCGAAGACTTGATGCTTTTGAACTGTGGTGTTGGAGAAGACTCTTGAGAGTCCCTTGGACTGCAAGGAGATCCAACCAGTCCATTCTGAAGGAGATCAGCCCTGGGATTTCTTTGGAAGGAATGATGCTAAAGCTGAAACTCCAGTACTTTGGCCACCTCATGCGAAGAGTTGACTCATTGGAAAAGACTCTGATGCTGGGAGGGATTGGGGGCAAGAGGAGAAAGGGACGACAGAGGATGAGATGGCTGGATGGCATCATTGACTCGATGGACGTGAGTCTAAGTGAATTCCGGGAGTTGGTGATGGACAGGGAGGCCTGGCGTGCTGCGATTCATGGGGTCGCAAAGAGTCGGACACGACTGAGCGACTGATCTGATCTGATCAAAGATACCATATACTTTTTGTCTTTATTTTTATACAATAATTACATTTTAAGAGACAAAAGTTGGATTACTAAGGTTCAACTGTGTTTTGATGATATTTCCTTTTCTGGCCCTAGAAACAATACTGGATCCATTTTAATAAATGATTTTTTCATTGGAAACATGTACGGACTCATTTTTGAGGTTAAACTAAAAACGTTATCACCTAGATGTCTTGAGAATTTCTGGAAACATTCACTTAGAAGATGAAATTAGTATGGTGAACTACATTACTGTAAAGTTCACAGTGATATAACACTTTTCTACAGCAGGGTTGGCAAATTCTTGGTACAGATTATTTTTCTTCATTAATTTGTGTCCAAAACAGACATCATTAATCACACTTTTCCCTCTTTTTACTTCGTCCAGTCATAATCTTAGCTCCCATACAGACATCAACCATAATTCAAAGGCGGTTGACCTAGCAAAAAAACAAACATGAAAACCTACCTACCACAACTATTACAGGTATTGAATTATAAGCCCACCACTCACATTATAATCTTTGCATATGCTCAAGTAGATTTAACTATGAGGGTCAGTCTGTCAAGCACCTAAGTCTTTCCAAGTGAACATCAAGTCAATGCATCCAGAAGAATGTCCTGTTTGAGTATTTCTGGAATTTCTAAGGTGGATGCTATTGTAAGTAGCTTTCACTACTGTAAATAGTCTTGCAATGTCACTTCCTTTATCTGGCTTCCCTTGTGGCTCCGCTGGTAAAGAATCCACCTACAATGCGGGAGACCTGGGTTTGATCCCTGGGTCAGGAAGGTTCCCTGGAGAAGGAATAGGTTATCCACTCCAGTATTCTGGCCTGGAGAATTCCAAGGACTGCACAGTCCACAGGGGCACAAAGAATCGGATGCAACTGAGTGATTCACTTTCATTGTAAATAGTAAACTTCCTGACTTCATTAAACAAAAAGCATTTTCTATCACGCTTATTTTTCACAATTTTCTATACAGGATTCTTATTAAATTCCAGTGGACATATTCATGTTGAACAGATCAGGTGTTTGTTGTCCTCACCTGGATAATGTTTTCCTGCATATCAAGGATGATTAAATTTGCTTCTGTAGCCAGATTGCCACTGATCAAGGCTTCTTGATCTAACTCTGCCTTTGTTCTAAGAAACAAAAAGAGGTCAAATTAAAGTGCACATCAAATCTGGTCATCTCCTGATGATGGTAATCCACATGCCAAGTGTAAAGAAATCTTCTGAAGAGTCAATCTAGGAGTGAAAACAAAGCAGCTGGTCACTGGCAACTTGTGTAATTGGAGCCTGGTTAAAAGATTTTCTAGGTAGAGGCTCCAGGCCATTCTCATCCCCACTATTATGAAGAATGATGACAATTATAAAAATAACAAATGGGTAGAAGAGCAATTATTGGTTATTACTAGCAATTAGGCCAGCCAATCAGATTGTTGCTTAAAGCTTGAGGGTCATTCTTGCATTTCACCTGTGAGAATCATCTCCCAACCTGAGCCAAGAAGCCCCTGCAACAAGCTAGAGGACACAAGACTGGGTTTGATGTGAATTTGGCTAATCACAATGCTGCTGGATTAGGAAAGGATGATGTTTCAGAAGCGGTCAGGGAAGAATCAGTGTCTTGACTTTCCAAAGACTACTTTGGGGTTGCACAGTCAAGTACGGGCCTTCTGTCCTTTTCCAATGGAAGCAAGGCTGCATGCCTGTCAGGCACACCATCTAACTTCCTGCTGGATGTCAGTGGTTATTACCCACCAGGGAATGGGAAATTACCTAGTGGAACTTTTCTATTAGGTTCTTTTTTTAAGGAATCAGAGCGTTTTATGTATTAATTCATCCATTCTCATAAATTTCAAGTGAAGCTAGAAAGAGAGATTTCGTATCTTCAAATTTAGTGGCCAGGAAAGGGAAGTGTGAAGAACCGACTTTCTCAAGACGTCCCAGTGCTGAAGTGTTGCCACAGGGGCTAAGGCATCCTGATATAAGCTCAAAAGTCTTGGTCCAAGATCATCCCTTAGCTGTGCTCGAGTCCCTTCACCCAATGATGGGGGCATTGCTGTTGCTTATGTTCCATCAAGGACTCAGAATTGACACTTTCTATGTTTTAAATATTTTCATGCCTAGAATAGGCTCTGTGGTCCCAAGCTGCTCTATATTTTTTCCTCATTCTCCAAATGACAATATTTATGTAAAATAAGTGAAACAGAAAAGCTTCTTTTTATTAATTCACTGGTAGGTTTAGATTTAGAGCAAAGCTATTTAACAGAAACATAATGGGGGGTTACTTGTGTCATTTTATATTTTGTAGTAGCCACACAGGTGAAATTAATGTTAATATTTTTATTTAACCCAATATATCAAAAATATTGCTGATGTGTAATCACAATAAAATTTATTAATGAGATATTTTACATTCTTTTACCTGTGCTAAGTTCAATATCTGACATGTATATTTTCACTTACTGCACTACCATGGCTACTGTACTAGACAGTGCAGATCTAGCGTGACCTAATCTGGGTTTTTTTTTTTCCAAATTTTTCAATTGTGGCAAAATACACACAACATAAAATTTACCACCTTAACCATTTTTAAGTGTACAGTTAAGTGGTCCCAAGTATACTCATATTGTACAACTATCATCACCACTAATATGGATTTAAAAAGCCTATCAGCTATTTCTTGAAAACAATGGTTCTCAAATCTGACTTCACAAGAATCAAATGGGGCTTTCACCACATACTGTTTTCTGAGTAACATTGCTGGAGATCCTGAATTAACTGGCCTGAGGTACATCTGAGCACTGGGGGCTACTAAAGCTCCCCAGGCAATTTTAATGTACAGCTGGGTTGAAAATGACTGCTCTAAAAGAAACAGAGCCAAAATCATTGAATAGTGATCTAAAAGAAGGTGAAAGACACCACTGGTATAATTACAAAAGTTTTCCTAAACAGCTAACTTGCACGGTTACAATTTACTACGGTTTCGCTTTTAAAAAATCACCCATGAAGATGATCAGAAGTGAATCATTACCTCTGGCAACAAGCAGCCCAAAGCGCAGCTCAGGGCTGACTTGACCTGGAGAGGTTTGGTGTGCCCTGTGTGGAAAGCCTCAGTACTGTGCTGTTTCTGTGACAAAAGGGGAAGATTTCCCCAAACACCCACTTACACAGCCCAGGCAATCGTGCTTTCTGTTCGGCTCTTCTTTTAATCTCATGGAGTAGATGGCCTAACTGCCTAAGCAGTTCTGTGTTAATTAACTACATGCAATAGTTCTTTAATTTGTGTGTGTGATGGTGGTGGGGGGCGGGGTGGTGTTCAATGCCTAAATTAAAACGTACAGACTCTCAGAATCAATAGTTTATAAATCAGTTCAGGGAACTTAGAACAAGCACAAAATACCCAAAGCAAATGGATATGATTCCTAAGAGCAACAACTGGGCTATACAAGCAACACATATAATTAAAATATTTATCTCCTTAATGTTTTAAAATAAACTTGACTTCCAAAAGTCCCATAAATGAACCAGAATGATCCATTCTTGTGATAACAACAAAGATAGCAACATATTTATTTATTAAAAAACACTGCTACTCAAGCCCACCTCATCCCCCACCCCTCCTTATAATGGATGTTTTATATACCATGGGGATACCCTGCGTATGCCTTGTCAAGTGTATGCATGTGGGGAGGGGTTGTCTTAAGCCATATAATGTTTCAGCAGTGAACCCCAGGATTCATTAAGCTACCTCTTGCTAAGAGGAACAGCAGATACTAATATGTGCTATCTATTCAGACAATTTAGTTTGAGCCTTCATAGGTCCAAATTGTTGTGTATACTACAATATGGATATAGCATATATTGCAACCCAAGCAGGTTTTTCTTCTTTTACTTTAGCATTATTTTCTGATAATAATATATCATAATACACATTCATTGTAGGAAATACAGAAAAGTATAAAAAGGAAAACATCCTTCACAAACATTCTCAACACAAAGAAAATCGTGGTTAATGTTTTGGTAAATTTCCTTCCAGTCTTTAAAAAATATATCTACTATGTGTAGAGATTTAAAATTATACTCTTAAAACAAATGTCTACTCTGCTTTGTTCACTTAACATTGAATCAAAAGCATTTCCCATATCATTAAAATGATTTGGAAACATTTAAATGCCAACCTAATATTTCATTATCTATTTCCCTATTAGCATTTAGAATGTTTCAATTTTGTGTGGGTCTTCCCTGGTGGCTTGGCAATAAAGAATCTGCCTGCCAATGCAGGCACACTGAGACTTGGGAGACACAAGAGACTCAGGTTTGATCCCTGGCTCAGGAAGATCCCCTGGAGAAGGAAATAGCAACCCCCTGCAGTATTCTTGCCTGGGAAATCCCATGGACAGAGGAACCTGGCAGGCTACAGTCCATGTGGTTGCAAAGAGTTGAACAAGACTTAGTGACTAAACAACAATTTAAAAAAATTTTTTTATGTAATGCTGACATAAATATCCCTGAATATACATCTTTGTACACATTCGTGGAGTGGAAATATGGATTGAAATGATGTGGTCCTGGGTACCCTGTCCTGACTCATCAGCAGTTTTTGTTAAGCTAGCTGAGATTGCTAAACATTAGTTTTCTTTAAATGCTTATTAATGTGATAAATGTTTAAGAGCTGGATATCATAACTCTTTATATCATTGATTATCCTGGAACCCTGGATGAACTAAATGTATACAGATAATGATGTTTCAGTTTCTTACCCTTGGAAGGATGTAGTTGTTTCAGTAACACAAGTAGCCTGGGAAAAATCATTTTGAACTTCAGGTAAAAGTGGCACAAAGTTGCTGAGTGACTTACTTATCTAGCTTCTCATTAGCTTGCCGCCAATGTGTCTGCTCTTTCCTCCATCTCAAATTTTCATTTAGGCCTGGAAATCGGTCATTCCCTAGGAGTTAAGAAATGCACAACAGGAATTTGATTAGCAGTAGTAGCAAGATAACCAGAAGTTTTGTAACAAGCTCAACTGAAGGGACTCAGTGCTGTTTCTCCAGATAATTAGAATCCATGCTGGTGCTGGTGGGAGGCCAAACTCATAACCAAATCTGGGATGGGTTAGTCTGCTCTTTGATTGACAGGCCAGACCTCAGAAGCCCTTCTGGAGTGTTGGCAAGCACATCTCCCATGGACACAGGGTTTCAGTGAAATCAGGGTTTCTCCCCATATTATTTATTTATGAAGAGTGCTGGTGTTGAAAAAGGGTGCTCAACCACCCCTGAGAAGCTCAGCTCCTTCCAAGTTCCCTGCCACCGTGTCCCACTGAAGAGCAGGAACCATCACTTTGTTTTCCTTGAGCACAATGGATAAGGCTGATATGCCCTAAAGAGACGAACTCAGCCTTCTGGAGATCACTCTCAGACTGTGGGGTAGGACCCTCTAAGACCACCGCAGGAGGGGACTGGACCTATTCTAGTAAACCCTGCATGACTTGGGGAAATGATCTTGGAACCAGAACTATAAGTAGGACTATCTACATAGACTCTTCAAATATCCCAGGGAGAAATGAGGGAGACACCATTCATCATCCCACGACTCATATTCTTGGATGGGATCTTTTACCACCAGTAAGTTTTAAACAGAAGATGCCATCTGAGGACATTTTCAGGGCTCCTGTGATCTCAGGAAAGGAGCTTTCCCTTAGAGGAATGTGGCTAACATCACATACATTGTGCGCCGAATCCCAGAATCTGCTTGTCTCTATTATCACACGTGTTAAGAAAGTGGTGGTGTCTATTCATCATGTGGGGAGGATGCTCCTTCCCACAAAGGGTACCAAATTCTGCTGACAGAGAGCAGGGAAGGGCTGACCCAACACACCTGGAGTCCGGCAGCGCCGCATCATCTCCCCTCGGGCCCCTTCCCCACGGAGCAAAGCCTCTTCCAGCCTGGCCTTGACATCCCTCGACTTCTGCAGAACTTGGGTACTGACTTTGTCAGAACTCTGTTTTCCCTGGACAGGACAGAGGCAGGAGGACATTAAGTTTGGGGAGCTCTCTGTTCACGGGGAGAATCCTAAAGACAGAACACCCATGGTGACATCAGCCAGTTTGGACATATGCTACAAAGACACCCTGTTCTGGGGGATCCTCTGGCTGAAATGCTGTCAATGGGAATGACATTCTCTCTGAAGAAGACAGAGATCCTTTCCTGGTGGAATTATCATATCTAGATAGGATACAGATATACAAATAGGTTATAGACTTAAATACAGAAATAAGACAAAATTAAGGATGCTGCCATTGCCCAAACAGAGGGGGAACAGTGACAAGACAGAACTTGAGAGATACCTTGTATTCAAAACATGAGACACAGATGAAAAGGAGATCTAAAATCCTGTTTAGCTGCATGGATGGCAGGTCGGCGATCCACTTCCTAAGGAGGGTCTGGTCAGCATTTTTCATGATCCACAGGAAGCAGATCATGAGGTTTCGGGTCGTGTCAGCATTCAGCATGTTGTACTGCTTGTAGGGCTGGAAGGAGGCAGATTGGGAGATGGATGCAAGGGAAGAGGTTGAGCAGCAGACATAATGAAAGGAATGCTGATTTCTTAATACACAGTGTCTGTACTTCTTCCTGGGCTGGGGTCTGTTTAGGGGAACTCTGCCTTCTCCTGGCAGTGGAAGCTGTATTCTTTGAGCTGGGCTGCTGGGAAAAGGGGCTGGTCCAGGGCAGTATTCTAACCAGGCTTTCAGCCACATAATTGTGGACACCCTCTGTTCAGGAGCCGGAGAAGGCAATGGCACCCCACTCCAGTACTCTTGCCTGGAAAATCCCATGGACGGAGGAGCTTGGTAGGCTGCAGTCTACGGGGTCACTAAGAGTCCGACACGACTGAGCAACTTCACTTTCACTTTTCACTTTCATGCAATGGAGAAGGAAATGGCAACCCACTCCAGTGTTCTTGCCTGGAAAATCCCAGGGACGGGGGAGGCTGGTGGGCTGCCGTCTATGGGGTCTCACAGAGTCGGACACGACTGAAGTGACGCAGCAGCAGCAGTCTGTTTCAGGAGCAGTGTGGTCTGGTGGTCTGCCCTGGACCTTGACCATGCCCTCCCCCCACCCAATCTCAGTAATCCACAAGGGCTTCCAAGCTGCTAAAATCAAGTATATCTCCTTCACACCGGAAACTGCAGGGTTGGATTTATAGCAGATAACTACCCTGGCTTGGTTCCC
This sequence comes from Bos taurus, assembly GCF_002263795.3. Lineage (NCBI taxonomy): Eukaryota > Metazoa > Chordata > Mammalia > Artiodactyla > Bovidae > Bos > Bos taurus. Next base: position 44,079,007 of record NC_037335.1, read on the forward strand.
AAAATACCCTAACTATTCAAGATTTAGCTTCTTTGTCAGAGTCCAAAGTATAAGGGTCATGAACTGCTCAGCAAATGAATCAAATACATAATTCAGTGGAGTCCTTTAGGACAGAGCTTCAACCACAATTTATGTTTTCCTGGGGACAGGGTGTGGGGGCTCAGGCTATTTGCTCTCATGCTTTGGCCACAGTGTTCATTTTAGAGCGCTGAGCACACTCTCTGTCACTCATCCAAACAACACAAAGGACAACATGTGATTCACTCGGCGCAGCTAATACCCAACTGAACGTAGGAGTGAAGCTGCAGAGAGGTGTTAGTTCACATGTGAGGGGAATGGTCGGTTTGAATGTGGAGGATAGGGTTTACGAAGTTACTTTAACATTAGTTTTTCTGAGTATGACCACAAGAAGTAATATTTTTAAATGTATTATAACTTCATAGGAAATATCTTCTAAGAGGTGAACCTTGGACTTTTGAGTTTCTGTTGGAGACAAACAAGAATGTAAAAGGCACATACCACCTGAAGCAGCCAATTTGGGTAAGACAGATATTAGAAAGGTAGAGGAGGTCAGAAAGTACATCATATTTGTTCAGCTGTAGGATGAGTAATGTCAACTATCCATGTCTTTTCTTTTTCCCCTCCTGGCCTTCAACTCTTATGGGTGTGTGTTAGAGGGTGGCGGGGGGGTGGGGTGGGGTGGAATTGGGGAGTGCTAAAGGGAAGAGAAGGCAGTCACTCAGCCAAGCAGAATTATAGGTTGAGAGGCTGTCTTCCCAGGAAAGAACTGGGTTGAGTTCTTTGCAGATATGAATGTTACACTGAAATGCAAACTTAAATTAAGCAAGAGAATGCAGCTCTGTCTTGGCAAAGGGATTGTCAGAGCTCAGCAAGGAACAGAGGTAGATTCCACAGAGTGCAAGCCTCCCACCTGAGGGATCCTTGGTTTGATCTCCTTTACAATATTTCAGATTTTCCAAGTTCATCTTTCTTAGTTTTCCAAACCTTGAACTTAACACTACTGAAATTGCCTGAATTTGTTCTGTGAGGCTCTTGCTGTTGTCAGAATCCTGTCTGGCTCTGTGTTACCTCCCCTTTGTCATTTTCCTTCTCAACTACTAGCCTCACACAATTTCTTCCAGCATTGAGCAATAAGGCAGAAATCTCATTGCCTGCTCTATCCTGGGTTCTGGCAGGTGAATTTAGGAACACATCCATTAATAGATGGGAAAAGACTCAAAACAAAAAATAAACAGGAGAAATGTGGACCAACATACCAGGGAAGACAACATGGTTGTACTTGTCTTCAAATTAAAATTTCCAGCTATAGCCAATGCCACATTCTGATTAATTGCACTGGTCCCTTCTTGTTCTTCATCTGAGCCATTGGCACGATTTTTTCCACCTCGAGCTTCTGCAGCTGCAATCAAAATATTATTGACCTTACTACATGATCCAGCAATCATGCTTCCTAGTATTTACCCAAAGGAGTTGAAAACTGATGTCCACACAAAAATCTGCACACAGATGCTTACAGCAGCTTTATTCATAATTGCTACAACTTGGAAGTAACCTAGATGTCCTTCAATAGGTGAATGGATAAAAAACTGTGGCATATTCAGACAATAAAATATTATTCAGTGCTAAAAAGAAATGAGCTATTAAGCCATGAAAAATCATGGAGGAAACTTAAATGCATATTACTAAGTGAAAGAAGTCCATCTGGAAAGGCAAAACTATGGAGACAGGAAAAAGTTCACCCCTCCTTTTCTCACTTGGTACCCATACATCTGTTCCCTATGTCTGTGTCTCTATTTCTGCCTTGCAAACAGGATCAATTATACCATTTTTTCTAGATTCCACATATATGTGTTAACATACAATATTTGTTTTTCTCTTTCTGACTTAATTCACTTTGTATGACAGTCTCTAGGCTCACCCACATCTCCACAAATGACTCAATTTCATTCCTTTTTATGCCCAAGTAATATTCCATTTATATATGTACTACATCTTCTTTATCCATTCGTCTACTGATGGACATCTAGGTTGCTTCCATGTCTGGCTGTTGTACATAGTGCTGCTATGGACATTAGGGTGCATGTATCTTTTTGAAATACAGTTTTCTCTGGGAATATGCTTAGTAGAGGGATTTCAGCATAGTAATTTTAAACCTGACATTTAGCACTATTTATCTGTTACCATCTATAGTGAAAAGCAGGCAGTCTAATAAAAGAGACAAAATGTCCCCCACAAGATTAGGCTAGAAATTAAGTTTTCAAACTGTGAAAACAAAAAATTTCAAAGCTTTCATAATACTTTTCTATAATATGGTATTTTTACTTCATTTATATATTTCAAATAATGGCCAAATAGAAAGGAATACAAAGTTACAGAATTAAATAATTATCTTATAGAGTAGTAAGCCATTATTACAAATTCAGCAATCATTTATTAGATTTTGAATGTCTGAAATAAATGTTAATTTATTATACTCATGTAATATATTTATATATAGGTATAGATGTATGCAAACAAAATAGGGACCCACAATTGAAAAGGTTTATTTTTATGACCATGATAAATTACACATAGAAAGTATTTGTTTAAGTAGTTCTGAGGAAAATGTGTTAAAACATGTATGACTGATCCATTAAAAACTCATAATTTTATAGACCTGTCAACATTATAGTTTCTTGACTTTCAATTTTTCAGAAAAATAGCCATGTGAACAGATTTTCACCTGCCAAACTTGTAAAAACAGAACTCAATTTTTAAAAAATAATTCACTACTGTTCTTAAGTCAATAGAATTTTTAAGCACAGAGTGAAATGAAGAACATGTGGCAATTATTCAAGACCTGATAACATTATCAGGATTACTTTGAGGATACATTCTCATTTTTCCTAAATGTGCATAGGCTCATGGTTACAAGAAAAAGAGAGGAGAGAAGGATAGAAATATTTGCTGCCAAGATGCTTTCACAGAAGTTCTCTCATTTCCTCTTTATCAAAACCCTAAGATATAGACATTGCTATCACATTTTTACAGCTGAGGAAAGGAAGGGAAGGCATTAAATGGTTGAGGAAATTTCCAAAGGTCACATACAGTATAAACGGTCTGGAATTTGAATTCTGTTGTATTTTTTAAAAAATATTATACTCTTAGTTTATTAATCAAAAGATTTCATATCTAATAAATATACTATACTATCTTTAATAATAGAATATTTACATTGTTTTCCCACTTGTTAGCTACATCACAACTATAAAGTTCAGTGCATACATAAAGAAATCACTGAGATTTAAAAGACCAAGTGCTCTAGAAGGGTGGGAAGGGGCAGGAGGTGGGAGGGAGGTTAAAAGGGAGGGGACATATGTATACCTATGGCTGATTCATGCTGCTGTATGGCAGAGGCCAGCACAGTATTGTGAAGCAATTTTCCTTCAATTAAATAACTAATTTTGAAAAAAAAAACAAAAAAATAAGGTTTGTAGTTAAAAAGATATAATGCTACTGTTCGCTTAATAGACCACAATACAGAGAAAGCATAACTTTCATATGTACTGGGAACAAAAAAAACCCACAAACAAACAAATGCTAAAAAGTTATGATCCAAAGTGGCTGATTTGGAAAATTTTAATCAACAATGAAACTTTGGATAATGTGTGTTAACGTGATTCCCTTGCTTTGGGAACAAACAAATAACAGATCCTCAAATGAAACTTTCTTGAAATGTCCATGCAAAATTCTACAAGGGATCTGCAAAGCCATACTCTGAATTGCACCTTTAAATTCCGAAGACAACTATCTTCTCCGTTTGCCCTTTACTCAGGCACTGCTACAGGAAGCTCTGTGCATCTTACCGAGCAGCCAGCTCATCTGGTGGGCTAAGATAGCTTCCGTAACTTCCCTGCCCATTTTCCCCCTCATTTTATGAGCTAAATGATTGTCACCACAAGGAGTTTAGAAATGATTGTCACACAGGACATTTTGCTTTTGGAGGAAGCAGGAAACCATGATAGTTCTAAGGTTCCAAGCATGATTCCTTACAAGGATTCTATACTTAACCACGCGTCAGTTAGAAGAATAGCACCTCCCTTCGCTGAGGAAAAAGCAAAAAGCACCCTGAAGCAGTCAGCAGTGTGTGTGTGTGTGTGTGTGTGTGTTAGGGGAAGGACAGGCAGATGGGAAGGACAGGCAGATGGGATTTGTCTTTCTCAGGTCTCAGATAAGATGCTGTTTTTGAGTGAGGGTGGTTTTGTTTGTCTACATTCCCTAATCCGCACTGTAACATGCAAATAAACTCAGGAGGTGCCTTTTAACAATTGATGCTTTCCTCTGGTGGCCAAGTGGGAGATACTGAATTCCAACCTTAATGAGCTTTTTAGTGCTAAAGGCAAAATTCCTCTGCCATAACAGCATTTCCTAATAGTGTCAGACAACATGATATATATATTTTTTGGCATGGTACAAATGTTTAGACTCATTTGAGTCTGCTTCTTTCCTTAAGTGCTCATAAAATAAAAGAGAAGAAACACTTTATTTCAAGACGTCAGACCACAGATCACTAAAAGGAGTAATTCTGTTATTTTCTCATCCTTTGTGGTGTACGGTCTTTAGTGTTTATGTACCAACAGACCAATGAATGAATGAATGAGCAAACAATTAAAAAAAAACACATATACATGTGGCTTAAAAAATACACTTACCAGGGCCTATGTTTGAAAAGGTTTGGAAAGCAGTGGTAGTGGGAAGGGCTCACGCTAGCATATCAGCCCTGGAGCCAGCAATGGAAACCTCATTTTAGTGGTGAATCTGGCAGGAACCCCCATCAATCCAAAGAAGGAAACAGAAGGCATCATTACCTGTAAAGTCATAGAGCTGTGGCAAAGCATCCAAAATGATACCAACCAAAGGCAGGTAGAGGGCAGCAACTTTGACCTTCACCTCTGGTTTAACACAACGCGGGTCCAGGTCGTGAGAACTCAGCAGGCTGTGGATGGCACTGACAGCTTTCCTTTGTACTTTGATGATCCTGTTGGCACAACACAAAAAGCCAAAGGCCATAGTGAAGCAAGGTTGACCAGAATGCTCCTAAACAACGAGGTGATGATATGAAAACCAAGCAAAGTAGGGCTGAGGTGTACAGAATCCAGAGACAAGCTGCTTGTGGTCTAGTCCTGGCTCTGCTGTTAGCACAATGTTTAAAGTTCACCATGTTGTAGAATCAGTACTTCACCCCTTTTTATCATTGAATAATATTCCATCACATTTTATTTAGCTAAATAAATAATGTGTTTATAAATCTTATAAATAATAAGATTACCCTTATGATTTCATCTAAGAGTTTTATGGTTTTAACACTTACATTTAGCTAAATAAATAATATTCCAATCACATTTTATTTAGCTAAAGTGAAAGTCACTAAATCATGTCCAACTCTTTGTGACCCCATGGACTATACAGTCCATGGAATTCTCCAGACCAGAATACTGGAGTGAGTAGCCATTCCTGGCTCCAGGGGATCTTCCCAACTCAGGGATCAAACCCAGGTATCCTGCATTGCAGGCATATTCTTTATCATCTGAGTCACCAGGGAAGCCTAAGAATACTGGAGTAGGTAGCCTGTCTCTTCTCCAGTGGATATTCCTGACCTAGGAATCGAACCGGGGACTTCTGCATTGCAGGCAGATTCTTTACCAGCTGGCTACATTTTATTTATGTAATTCATCAACTGATGGACATTCGGGTTGTTTCTACTTTTTGGCTATGATGACTTATGAACACTGTTGTGAATATTTGTATAAGTTTTTATGTAGGTATAGGTTTTTTATTTCTCTTAGACATCTACCACAGGGCAGAATTATTGGATCATATGACAACTCTGTATTTAATCTTTAGAGGAACTACATCATTTTACATTCCCACCAGCAGCTCTATCTTCTCTTTGCCAACATTTGTTATTATCTGTCTTCTGTATTATAGCCAGGTGCTAAGAGCTGACTATGATCTGCTCCCCTCAAATTCTTATGTTGAAACCTAATCCCTTATGTGATAGTGTTTGGAGGTGAGGCCTTTAGGGGGTGCTTTAGGTCATGACATCAGAGCCCTCATGAATGGAATTAGTGCCTTTATAAAAAAGACTGCAGAGAGCTCACTTAACCCTTTCTGCCACAGGGGAACACAGCAAGAAGATGCCCATCTGTGAACTAGGGAGTGAGTCCTCACCAGACACTAAATCTGTCAGCTCCTTGACTTTGAACTTCTCAGTCTCCAGAACTGTGAAAAATAAATTTCTGTGCTTTATAAGCCACCTAATCTATTTTTGTTAGAGCAGCCCAAAGGAACAAAGACAGAGGAGTATTTAACTGGTTTTGATAAACATTTCCCTGATGGATAATTATGTTGAAAACTTTTTCATGGGCTTATTGGTCATATTTTCATTGGAAAAATGTCTGTTCTGATCCTTTGCTCTTTAAAAAATTGAGTTATTTGTTCTTTTATTATTGAGCTGTAAGACATAAAAAATATATTTTAGACATAAATCCCTTATTAGATCAATGATTTGCAAATATTTTCTCCTATTCTGCTTGCTGTCCTTTTCCTTTATTAATGATGTCCTCTAAAGGACAGAAGTTTTAATTTTAATGGAGTCTAACTTACCTCTTTTTCTCTTTTGCTGGGTTTATTTTTGATGTTAGATTTAAGAAACCATTGCCTAATAATATTTCTTGAAGATTACCCTTACGATTTCATCTAAGAGTTTTATGGTTTTAACACTTACATTTAGGTCTTTGATATACTTTAACTCTTGTATATGGTGTGAGATAGGGGTCCACTTTCCTTCTTTTGAATGTGGACATCCAGTTTTCCCAGTGCCGTCTCTTGAAAACACTACTCTTTCACCACTGATTGTTTTGCACTCTCATTGAAAAATCATTTGACTATAAATGTAAGGATTCATTTCTAGACTCAATTTAATTTCATTAATTTATACATCTATCTTTAGATCAGAACCACATAGTCTTGATTAATTTTGCTTTGTATCAAGTTTTGAAGTGGGATGTGTGAGTTCTCCAGTTTTGTTCTTTTTTTTCAAGACTGTTTTGGTTATATTGGAGTCCCTTGAATTTTCAAATGCATTTTAGTATCAGCTTGTCAATTTCTGTAAGGGCCAGCTGGAATGTTGAGAGGAATTGTACTGAATTTGTACATCAACTTGGAGACTATTGCCATCTTAACAATGTTAAATTTTATGATCCATGAATATGTCATGTCCCTCCATTTATTTAGATCTATTTCTTTCTAAGGTGTTTTGCAGTGAACAAGTCTTAAACTTCTTCTGTTAAATTTATTCCTAAGAATTTTATTCTTTTGATGCTACTTTAAGTGGAATATTTTTAAAATTTTTATATTGCTCATGGAAGGAGTATAGAAATACAATTAATTTTTGTATATTGATCTTGTATCCTGCAATCTTGCTGAACTCATTTATTACCTTTAATGGCTTTTTTAGTGGGAACTTTAGGATTTTCTATAAACAAATCATGTCACCTGTGAACAGAGACAGCTTTACTTCTTCCTTTCCAACATGGATGCCATGGGTAGAACTTCCAGTAAAATGTTGAACAGAAGAAGAAAGAATGGACATTTTTGTTTTGCTCCTATAAGCAAATACTTGTAAGCAAAGTATTCAATCTTTCACCAATAAGTATGATATTAGCTGTGGGTTTTTCATAGATGCCTTTATCAGGTTGAGGAAATTCTCACATATTCCTACAGAGTTTGTGGAGTGTTTTCCAGAGGTACTAGATTTTGTCAGATGCTTTTTATTCTTCTATTGTGATGACTGAGTGGGGTTTTCGTCCTTTATTATATCAATTGACCTTCAGATGCTAAACCAATCTTGCATTCCTAGAATAAATCCTACTTGGCCTTGGTGTAGAATGGCACCCCACTCCAGTACTCTTGCCTGGAAAATCCCTGGAAGGCTGCAGTCCTTGGGGTCGCTGAGGGTCAGACACGACTGAGCGACTTCACTTTCACTTTTTACTTTCATGCATTGGAGAAGGAAATGGCAACCAACTCCAGTGTTCTTGCCTGGGGAATCCCAGGGATGGGAAAGCCTGGTGGGCTGCTGTCTATGGGGTCGTACAGAGTTGGACACGACTGAAGTGACTTAGCAGCAGCCTTGGTGTATAACCTTTTAATATATGTTGTTTAGTTCAGTCTGCCAATATTTTATTGAGGATATTTACATCTATATTCATATTGGTCTGCAGTTTTCTTGTGATATCTTTATCTGCTTTGCCATCAAGGTAATGCTGGCTTCATAGAATGAATTGGAGGTGTCCTTTCTTCTATTTTTTGGAAAAACGTGAAGGATTGGAGTTAATTCTTCTTTAAACATTTGGTAGCACAGCACAAAAATGCTAGATAATTTACACATGCTTAAAAATCACTATAGATTTAGTGACGTATGGATGTTACCTTCTTATACCCTCAGGTAAGAAGGGTTCCACAGCGATCCCTTAGACTCTAGAGCTACGGCTCCTTTCAGGAGTTCAGCTGTTGAGATGTGTACCACTGGCCCTGTGCCTCAGATGGGTGGGTGTTGGTGAGACTATTAATTGCTTTGGCAGCCAAAGGAAGAACTGATCAAAAGGATGTATTATCAGAAAATAAATTGTTTCTGAGACTTCTGCTCATATATAAAGTCCATGATGGTATTTTTAATGACTCTCCAGGAGAACAACTGACAACCCAACAATCAGGAATTATTGTTTTGCCAAAGGAGTGACGCTCTTAATTAGTTACCCTTTGGGGGGTAGAAAAGGTACTGTGTGTGTGTGTGTGTGTGTGTGTGTGTGTATGTGTTTGAGAAAATAGACCTATCTGATTAAACATAATTACATGATGATCTCTGAACATACTCTACTCTCTTATTAGTAAAATAATAGCAACGATCTTACGAGGAATCAAAACAGATGCAAAGCCTGGTTGCTTAGACGTTTCACTAGAAGTGAAATGGAAAACAGAGACTACCACTCATGTAGATACTAAAGCGTATCATGCTTTCAGAAATCATGGAAATCTCTGCTATCAAAGGACAATCACGATAAAGTATGCGTGCATGTGTGTGTGTGAAGGCAATTTTCTTTCTGCACAAGCCTCCTTCTCAGCACATTCTCAGCTTAATGTGTCAAGGCACTTCGTGTTGCTGTGGAAATTCATGTTAGCTATAGGGTATAAAATTCCACTGAGAAAACTGGGAGGAGTTTGATGAAACTGAAGCCTTTGAAAACGAAGCTAAGGATATTCTTGGTGACTGAATTTCTGGAAGGGGGCAGAATTCAGAGCTGAGAACATCAGACTTCCCACCATGACCTGCTGGGAGATAGAGACCTACCATCTCTTAAGCATTATCAGTACGGACAAAGCATTTGGGACACATTTGTTACTGAAGTTACATAAACTTGTGCTCTTGTAATTGTTTCATACAGAGATGTCCTATTTTTGTCACAAAATTATAAATACTTTGAGAAAACTTCAGAATCTTGAATTAGACAACAATCTATAACATACAGCAATGCTGCCACTAATCAGCACATTCTATTTCAGAAACTTCTTGAACAGAGGGAGGAAGAAGGTAGGCATTGTAGGAGTAGGTTTTCAGGCAGAGAGCTAATGTGGTACAAGAGGGTGGGCCCTAGGGAAGGACTCTGGAGACCACGATCTCTAGACTTGAGTCTGCTGTGTAACTTTGGGCAAGTTCCTTCAATTCCATGGGCCTAACCTGAACACTAACAGGGCTGAATCTAGATTATTTTCCAATCCTAACACTCCTTGGATTTAAGCCCCTGTCAGCAGTGTGCCAAGTGGCATCTGGCTGCTGCCTCTGTGCATACAGGTCACCCAAGGTACACCTTAAAAACAGCTTTGTTTCTAAGCAGCTCACTAGCCAAGCATCCCGGGGAACCCTAGTAGAATTGGTAAAGTGAAAGTGTTAGTCGCTTAGTTGTGCTGCTCAGTTATGTCCAATTCTTTGGGACCCCATGGACTGTAGCCCGCCAGGCTCCTCTGTCCATGGGATTCTCCAGGCAAGAATACTGGAGTGGGTTGCCATTTCCTTCTCCAGGGGATCTTACTGACCCGAGGATCGAACTGGGCCTCCTACACTGCAGGCAGATTCTTTACAGTCTGAGCCACTGGAGGCCTTGGTAGAATTGGCAACTTCCTCATAATGAATAAGCGGTTGAAAAGAGCTGTTTTATGGTTACTCTCCATCCCTCATGCCTTTCCACGTTCCCATTGGCACCACTTTCTAAAAACGTGGCTGCTTCTATTCCTTGGAGCTGGTGAATGGTGGAGTTTTTCACCAAGGAAGATAAGTCAGAGTGCAAAAATTTGGTAAGGAGCATCCTTTTTTTTTTTTGCTTTCTGTTCCACTATAAATGTTTGAGACATACCCTTCCCCTTCAGCATCCAGGGCAGCAGCCAGCTCGGTGAAGAGAAGCCCGGTGAGGAAGTGCTGCTGGCGGTACTCCGGTGTCAGGTCGAACATGCTAGCAATCTTCTGGTCCTGGAAACTGGAGCAGGAGCTGGAGTTCTATAGAAATGTAAGGGGCAGTTTTCTAAGCAACAAGAACTGGAATTAACACCACGATGGTGAGGATGCATCAAGCATATGCTACCAGCCAGGCTCTGTAGGCACAACGCAGTGAAGCAGTTACTGCTCACATCCCTACGTGTCAGATGAAGAAACTGGGACTTAGAGTGTCCACTCTGCTCAACTAGCGAAGAAGACTAAAATCCTAGGGTCATATCTGGATAGGGAAATGGGGATTCTACCCCATGTTATGGCTCTGAGCTGGTGATTCCTCTATAACAGACTGCCACCTTTATTTAAGGTTCCTGTTTACACTTCTGAATATGATTTACCTACATTGCCTGAATTTTGCTGGCCTGGAAACCAGAAGCAGCCTCAGGCAGGGAAGTGTCACATTTACCAGTCCTGGCCAATACCTGTGTTCTTATCTTAGGGCGTACTTCATATGTCACTAAGAAGCTACAAATGTCTCTAGCCAGCCTTTCCAGTTTGGTGATGCTGGGAGGTGGTCAGAAGGGGAATATGGGGGAGGACGAGGGGCAGAGCTGGCAGGTGTGGAACAGCTGCTTGTAAGTCAGCTCTTCCCCAGTTCACAGGAAGATGGTCATGCGGTGCACGTCTGAATCTGAATGTCATCTGGCATGAATAGCTAAGATTTTTAAAAGAATTATTAAGATAAGCCTCCTCCTTTGTGCTAGGATCAAAGACAATGCATCTGAAGGAAAACCTAAAAAGAAGAAATCTTGCCTGCTATTCTGAGCTACTGATTTGTTCCCTATATATGGAATATGACTATTAAACAGCAGTACTTTATAAAGTTTTTCTACAGAACACCAGTTCCCAAACCAATGGAGGAAAAAAAAGATTTCCAGAGTCCAGTCATTTTGGGAAGTACTGCTTATCATTCACCTCCTCCTCCTCCTTCCTTTGCCACCCCAGGGGCATTGTAATTTATATAAACAAGTTAGAGACTCTTCAATGGCCTATTGCAAAGAAACCTTTTAACACCGTGTTTCTAAAATGGATTTGTCTTCAGAATTCTATATTTGTATAATACCTCCTAAAATCCTGTGAAATGTGGGGCCCACCAAACCTAACCTGCATAATACTGATCTACAAAAAGAGACTGGCCATGCTGTCAAAGCCTCATTTCTAAATATTAATACAAGTGTTACTCTTCTGTGCTGATTAAGAAAAAGAATTTTTAGAAATATACTCTATAAAACAGACCATTTGATTATTTTACAAGGAGATATTTTTAGTGTTTCAAGAGCTACATTTTCGAGAATATGATTCAAGGTGGAATCATTTTGTACTTAATTTCATTCTATATCAGAATCAGCAGAAAGTTCTAGGATCATTCAAAGATACAATACAGTATCCATGTTAAAAACTACTACTAGATCATTTGGGAATCAATATAAAGGAAACTAACTGTAATTTCATAAATTTTATGAAAGGAAGGTTTCATAAGGTTTAGGAAAAGGGAAGTGAGCAAAGGAGACTGTCAAGCTAAAGTAAAGACTGTCAGCAAAAGATCTGTGATTTTTCTATGAATTAGACATTTTTCATAGTGCATATAGATTTTGTGCTCTTCTGGCCTCAGCAGGGACCCTTGAACCCAGACAGAAAACAATCACATAGCTTGTAAATGATTAGTTAGATGAAATAACTTTGGGTAGCATACGTATGTGTATCTGGATTAACACATACAATGTGTATCAATTGGTTTGAATAACTTAATTTTTCTTCTAATTAAGAAGACCAATCTGTATAGGAATAAATGACTAAGCCAAGCTAATTCAACAAAATAGCTTAAACACTTTCCAGTTAGCTGATTACCTGGGAAGATATGGAGGGACAGGGAGATGCTGGAGCAGTATCCGCATTCATAAAGAAGAGGTTCAGATTGAGGTAATGCTCATGGCTGCAGAGAATTCTCAGGAACTCCAGCCTCATGGAAATGAGCGTTGGAAGGTTGTTGAGCTTGGCGGACAGCTGGTAAGAAAATGAGGAGGGAAAAGAGGTTTTATTCTATGGTGAATGGAGTTGAGGTTGACAGACACAAAATTATCTTTTCTCCCCAGATTACAGAAATCAGTGGAATAAAAATGAGTGGGACAGGGCAACAGATGGCAAGCTCTGCATTATGGGAAGGTCCAGTAAGTTTTCATCCATTGTCATTGTTTAGTCACTAAGTCACGTCTGACTCTTTAGCAACCCCATAGACTGTAGCCCTCCAGTCTCCTCTGATCATGGAATTTCCCAAGCAAGAATACTGGAGTGGGTTGCCACTTCCTTCTTCAATGGATCTTCCTGACCCAGGGACCGAACTTGTGTCTCCTGCATTGCAGGTGGATTCTTTACCACTGAGCCACTTTACTGTTCTTTTTAGGATTCCAGTCTAACAGCTGGCCATAATGAGAATGCTTGCCTCAACCCAACCCTCATTAAATCTCTAATATGATGGATGGCAAGCTCATGCCTAAAATAATCTGGAGGTATGTCTTCGCTGTAACACAATAAAATTTCACAAAAATCCTACCGTGTCTGAGAAACTAAAGGAAAGGAGTTGACCCCACATGCGGCCACACAAAACTAATGAAATGGGCCTGGATGACTTGAATGCCACAAGTGCTCTCTGTGGTTTCTAATTAAAGGCCGCACTGGTAAGCTTTCAAACCAGTCCCTAGATGAAAGAATCAAATTACTTACGAAAGTATGTAGTCCCCGCGTAAAAGCCAAGGAGTTTGCCCCAACGTGGGAGAGGAGGAAGTGAAGGAGAAAGAGAAAGCTGGGAGAATTTTCAGGAAAAATCTTTTCAAACAAAGCAACTGTGAAAAAAGCAATGAAAAGCTGGCAAACATGACAGTCTGGAAGAGACCCCTTGCTTCCCTCAGGCAGGCTGACATCTGAAGGACTGAGATGCTACAGGCAGTGACAAAGTAAGCAAAGAAGGGCTTGAGGGACATTCTGTGCTGTGCGTGCTTAGCTGTGTCTGACTCTGTGTGGCTCCATGGACTGTAGCTCACCCGGCGCCTCTGTCCATGGGGATTCTCCAGGCAAGAATACTGGAGTGGGTTGCCATTTCCTTCTCCAGGGGATATTCCCGACCCAGGGATCAAACCCAGGTCTCCTACATTGCAGGCGGATTCTTTACCGTCTGAGCCACCAAGGGATGGAGCTTCAACCTCAGGATATCACCACAAGGACTCTGCTGGCCCAGCACAGGATGCCAAGCATCTCACCCTTACAAATGGCCATGCTTCCTCTTCATGCACTTTAAGAGCAGTTTTATAAACTATATAATTTAAATGAGCACATATTTTAAACCATTTTAGGAAAAAACCATTGTGTTATGGCATTTTACCTATAGAATCTGTAGTTAGTAGAAATTTATTGGAAAAAAAATGAATGCACTATGTACTATAGAAAAAATAGAATATATGACTTCTGTGTATGAACCTTTACCAGAACCCATACTCTTATCAATGTGTATTACTGGCTGATTTTGAACAGGGACATCAGCAAATTATACTAATTAAAACTCAGTTTTATGCCCTTCACTCAATGACCACTCAAGAGTTGTTGGGTCAAGCCTGCTATCAGAACTTGAAAGCACAAGATACCTGAGAAGGCCACATTGTGGGCATCTTTCATAAGTCCCTTGAAGCTTCAATGAAGACAAAAATTTCAAAAATAATTTTAGCAATGTTTAAGAAAGAGTAAAGAGCAGTTTGGGCTTCCCAGATGGCACTAATAGTAAAGATCCCACCTGTCAATGCAGGACATGTAAGACACTTTTGATCCCTGGGTCGGGAAGATCCCCTGGAGGAAGGCGTGGCAACCCACTCCAGCATTCTTGCCTCAAGAATCTGATGGACAGAGGAGCCTAGAGGGCTACAGTCCCTCTAGGGCCGTGTAAAGCCATGGGGCCACAAAGAGTCAGACAGGACTGAGGTGACTTAGCATGCACACAGGCAAGGTGCATCCTGTGTGCAAACATCCTTTGCAAAGGTCAGGGCCCAAAGCTGTAGCCTTGGTGGCCCAATTTTCACAACCATCTTGCTAAGTCAGTTCAGCTGTAATTTCTCACCCTTGAGATCTGAGCAAATTCCTCACCCCTCATGTTCCCCAGGTGGTTCTGATCACCCTAACATGCCTTCAGCAAGAATCCTGTTAGGTTAGTTTGACCAGAATTCTCCCTTTACCCCTGATTTTTCTCTTAGTAGTTTTTCATCCACTTACTACTCTTACCCTGTTCCTTGGCTATAAATTGGCATTTTTCCTTCTGTATTCAGAGTTGAATGCAATCTCTTTCCCCTACTGAAATATCCAATGCAGTGGTCTTATACCTATCACAATGGTCCTGAATAGAGTCTGCTTTACAGTTTAACAAGTTTAATGGATACATTTTTTTATACCAGAGGCGAACCCTGGGCTTACAGTGGTGTTCCAGTCCTTTCTTTCCATATATTCAACATCAAGTTTTGAAAAACAGATTAACTCGTGTTTGCAATTCATCCAATGATCTGCCATCCTAAACACCTAAGAGTGACGGCAAAGGGAAATGGCACCTTCCTCCACCACCTCCTCCCACCATTCTGGTAGGACAGGGCCAGAAGATCCAAGCAGGGGCAGGAGGTCAGGCTATACAAGATGTTCCTGCTCTGGTACTTCTGATATTTCCTTAGGATTCTTTGTAAGCCATCTTCCTTATTAGGAGTCTCTTTAGAACAGTCATGGTCTTTTTAGCAAGGGAGGGGAGATCCTTTTATTTTGCAAATGAGGAAATGAGACTCAAAGAAGTTGAATGACTTATTTATGGTCACTAAGGGATTAACTACAGAGAGTTATTAGTTCTGGTGGAACAGAATGATTAACTCATTGTACCTTGAGTAAAGCAGCCATGGCTCTTTCTTCCCTGGAAAAGTTGCAATATTAACTCCTCTAAACTTCAGCTTTATCATATGCAAAATGTTGACAATAAGACCTTGCAAGAATCAAGAGAGATGATTTCTGTAATGTGAACACAGAGCTTTGTCCATAGGAAGAAACTAAGGGTAGTGACAGTGGTGCTGATGGTGAAGGTGGTGGGTAATGATGCTGGTGGCAGTGACAGTAATGGTGGTCCTAAAACACAGGAATACGAAAGAAAAGGAGCAGCAACAGTAACTGCTACTTATATTTCTATTATTGGGATAGTTTGAGGAGAAGAGTGAACAAAAGTAGGATTCCATTTGAAAAATCTGGGGAGACAGCACTGATACGCTCTTTAATTACAAAATACAGTCAACCCTCTATATCCACAGTTTCTGCATCTGTGAGACAACCAACTGAGGACTGAAACTATTTGGAAAAAAAATTCCAGAACATTCCCAAAAAGCAAAACTTGATTTTGCACAGGCAACTAGTTACACCGCATTTACATTATGTTTGATATTATAAGCAATCCATAGATGACTTAAAGTATATGGGAAGATGTGTGTAAATTATGTGCAAATTCTACACTGTTTTATTGAAGGGATTTGAGCATCCACAAATGTTGATATCCTTGGGGGTTCTGGGAAGGGTCTTAAAACTAATACCCTGCAGGTATACCAGATGACAATATTTGCTTTTTGCTCAGTGAAATTCAGTCTCTTTGACTGATTTTACTAGAGTTCTTTAATGTTAGAATTTCACAACTGCAATTTAATTAATTACCCTAATGTGTGAAAAGAGACCTCATACTTTCAATTATATACCTGGTCAAAAACTGAATCCCACAGTCATGTAATTCTGTTAAATGCTAAACTGAAGAAAGCAGTTTGTATCACTAATAAGTCTCAATGCCCACGGACCTTGTTGGCCCTTCTGTGCTGGTTTGGTAAATGCTCCAGGAATCTGCACAAACTAGTGTGTCTACCAAAGTTCAAGGCACAAAACAAATGACTTGAAGAATGTACCACAAAACCCAGAATGTACAGGAGTCAAACTGTCTCACTTGGCAATGAACGAGGGAGCACGCCATGGCAATAAGCGTCACGTCAGATAGGAAGGAACCAGGAGCAACAGGGCTAGGTCTGAGGGAACACTCACCTGGTTGCAATAATGTTTGATGAGGTTAAACACAAAGCCACGATCCATGAGTGAGAGGAGGTCATACAAGAAGAAAGCCAGGCTAATGTTGATCTTTTCGGCCTGTTCAGTTTCCTTAAAAACAAGCATATTGATACAAACACCCCCATCATTTGCTAGTAAACCTTGGGGCCCTGGAGGGGGGCGGAATTTGGGAGAGGCAGGTCATATCTTTTCAGCCAGTGTCCCTCTGGAAGATTCTGAGCAAAGCAGGTAACCCTGCAAAACTACAGCGATATACTTTAGAAACTAATTGATGTCGTGAGTGTTGAATGAAGTAATTCCTTACCTACTGTTAGTATTTAGGTATATTTGCTTCTAGGTGTTTTTTCCTATGTGCATATTTATCTGTATATAATTGAGTTTATTCTCTGTATACAATAGGGTCCTGAATTTATTCATTCAACCATTATATTATGAACATTTTCCTACACTCTGGTTTCTCATATTTTCTTAAATTTCTTTATATTGCTTTACTATAATTTAATTCTGCTAATGACTGTTTTAGCAAAAGTAATTTGAAATGTATTTACTATCTTGAATGAGACAGATTCTTAATTTGAAAGGATTGTTGCAGAAAATGTAATCAAGATTAAAAAAATCGGTTTTTACTTAAGGAATTTTTTTCTCCAATTAGACAGCATTCCTAGCCTAAGAGAGGGCAGAGTCATACACAGTAGAGTGAACTCTTGCATGAATTGAGGCCAGGGTTTAGTTTTTACTACTTCTCAGTGCTCATATTTATGAGGGATTTTACAGCACTTCAGAGCAATCAGGGATTCACTTTTTCATGTTTATGCCCTCTATTCTCAGAATGATAAATCAATTTGCTCTGAACTATTGAAAATATAATTTGAAATGTTTTCCTCTTGTTATGATGAGCAGTTTGCAAATTCAGGCCACGCTGACCAGCCACTGGCATGGGTGGAGACTTGGTAAAGAAGTTTCCACAGCTACCATGGAGTGGCAAGCCCTCATGCTCTTAGCATCCTCCACCTGGACCACTACTTAAGTATCTGTCTGAATATGCTGGGCTTGGAGTCTTCAGTCTTGACCTTGCTGCTAACTGTGTTGACTTTTGGAAAATTTATCAACCTCACTATGCCTCATTTTTCATGCCTGCCAAAATGAGACACCATTGCCAATCTCATAAAGTCTGCCATAAGAAATGACCAAGTGGAAGTTTCTTCTCCTCAGTACAGAGTAGCAAACAAATTCTTCATAATGATACAGGTATTAATAATGATCATTGCTGCTTCAAATTTTATAGAGTTTCTAATTTGGCTTCAAATTTTAGAATTTTGTTTTATTTCATTTTACTTTTTTTTTTTACTTTCTACTTTGAAATAATTTCAAATTTACAGAAAAGGAGCAAGAATAGTCAAAAGAACTCCTCTAATTAGACTCATCAGTGCTGGGTATTTTGCTATATTTGCTTTATCATTCTCTCTTCATGTTCATGTTTTTTTTTTCTTTCCTGAACCATTTGAGAGTAGGTTACAAATATCATAAAACTTGAGGGTATATTTGCTAAGAACAAAAATATTCCCTCTCATAGTGTGTTGATACAATAATTTAAACTGCTTTAATTCCACATTATAATTTCATTTTGTACAAGCTCCATTCGGTTTGTGGGATCTTAGTTCCCCAACCAGGGATTGAACCCGGGCCCTTGACAGTGAAAGCCAAGAGTCCTAACCACTGGACCACTAGGGAATTCCCCACATTGTAATTTTCGACAGCAATGCTCCAGCCCCACCACAAGGTGCTTTCCAGTATAACAAAGTGAATTTAGTTGTCATGTACAGTTAGTTACATTTTAATTACTGTTTATTTTTCTTTGATTATGAAAATAATATATGCCCAGGGTAAAAAATTTCAGACAGTGAAGAGCAAAATGACACAGTTACCTTCTGAGGTTTTACTAAAAGGGCTGCAATCTCCGAGGTGACCACATTAACAATAGTAGTTATGTCATCTTTGAAACGGTCAGAAAAACGAGTCCTCCGAAAATTGTCCCGCTTGTCCATGTTATGTACATACTGGGCCATGCTTTTCACCTACAGAGAAGATGGGGGAAATGTCAACATGGAAACTGGTGACCTGCTTGTACACTATGGAAAAAGGGGAAAGCCTGGAAGAAAAGCTCATTAACAATGGACTTTCTAACACTTTATCTGTGCTGGTGGTTGGTTGCCCATGCAGGCTCTGGTCTGAAAATTGCTCCTGACACCCTGATGGTTACCATGGCAGCAGGAGGTGGGAAGGGTGCCCTCTTCCTGACCCCAAGTCAGGGGGCTCCCTTCTTGATGCTGACAAAGCCAGGGAGCTTAATTCTTCAGCTGCAGTGTCACAAGACTCCCCTTCTCTCAACTGGGAAGGCAGACCTGGACTGCGCCCCGCCCCGCCAGGACCACTGCAGCACCGTCCTACCACGGCACACAACTTTACAGGAAAAGGAACTGTTTATGACACTGTTTTTGATGTAAACTGAAGTCATTTCTGTCTCTGAAACTATAGTGAGAAGAAGACAGAAATGTCCTTCTTATGTCAGCTTCAAGTAGAACGGGAGAAAAGATTTTCCAAAAACAATTCTACAGTATGCAGGCTGGAAACTTAACCACTATTTGGAACACTGTCTCTAGGAGAAATTACGTTGTGAGTTTTATAAAACTAGCTTGCTAAATATACATATGCAAATATTTATATAATTATATATTTAAAATACATATTTAATGTATATGTAGTTTAAATAAAAACCTATATATCAATCAGTGATAGCCTGCATTATGACTAGGACAACACCAGCTCAATGCCTACCACAATTTCAAATCAACATCATGCTTATTTTTTTGGACTTCTTCCTGGGCCAGGAGATTCCTGGGTCAATACGGTCCGTTTGATAGAGTCTGAGGTTGTATCCTGTCCTTGTTGGAAACTCTCAGAGCTATTAGAAACAGCTGGATGGGAAAGGCTGGGAGATGGAATGGTTGGGTGTCTGCCCCTTCTATAAATGTGTCCATGATAGTCTGAGAGACACTGCAAAAACAAATGGCTCCGGAATGTTAAACTGTCCACACTTGCCTCAAGGTGACCCCCTAGGTCAGGACTGGAAGGAGAGGGGACAAAGACAGTGTGTGGGAAAATGACTTTCACTCCTCAGAGCACTGGGCTTCCCTGGTGGCTCAGATGATAAAGAATCTGCCTGCAGTGCAGGATACCTGGGTGTGAACCTTGGGTTGGGAAGATCTCTTGGAGAAGGGAATGGCTAACCCACTCCAGTATTCTCGTCTAGAGAATTCCATGGACAGAGGAGCCTGGTGGGCTACAGTCTATGCGGCTGCAAAGAGTCGGACATGACTGAATGATTAATACTTTCACCTTTCTAAGAGCTCTAATAGCAGATTTCTGTTTCTAAGAAGCCAGGGCTGGCAATTTTCTTTAGTACTGAGATAAACAGAGATTAAAAAAAAAGAAACAAACAATCAAAAAAAAACAAAAAAAAGGTAAACTATGAAGCAAAAGCAGATAGATAGGTAAATATGTTTTAAGACAATGCCATAGCCAGCTTGGGGAAGACCTAAAAATCTAAAATCCTAAAGCCCAGGGTAAGAACCCCAGTTTCTTCTCACAGTAGAGTCCTTTTTGGCTCAGGACACAGGGACGTGTCTGTACCCCACAAAGTTACAAATCCTCAGTGGAGGACCTGAATGAGACGTAGGAACTGGACCTAATTTTTGTCCCACAAAGTACCTCTCTCACTATGATCCTAACTAAGGACCGAGGAAGACAAGCCCCTTTGTTGGGGGCCACCTGCTCCTGATTCCCCACTGCCTAACCCACCCCAGTACTGGGTTTTTAGCACTCACTGTTGTGTTTGGCTCCTGCCTGCTGAGTTTGGCCATTCTACAACCAAATAGATAATCCTCACAATACCATACTTCCTGTCAGCTACTTGCCAACTACTGTGTCATTTGCATCTCCAGAGAGAAACACACATTAGAAACAGTAGTGGATTCGTGGTCATTATTTGTGGTGTGGGTTAAGGCAGGAAGATATTTTCCTCCATATGGGCCTCTGTGACCCATTCAAAGCAGGGATACTAAGAAACCCTTGGTGTAGACTTTGGGGTAAAGCAGTCACCATTTACCTCTGTGTCCCCAAAGTCTGGCTCAGCAGTTTCTGGAAGCATGGGGATTTATTCATTAGCAACTGTGAAATCTGCCCAAGGATTGTTTTCAACAGCTCTGATGATGCCAAAGTGGTTGTTCATTAGCACGTGGGCATTAATATAACTAAAGAGTGTTAAATCGCCTAGGCAGTTGGCTAAACCCAAGGAGGTTGTAGTTCCTTTCTCTTCAGGCTTCTTGGGAAAACAGCTGTTTTGGTGTTGAAACACCTTTTCATGCATCTGTAAGGCAACTGCATAAGCAACGTGTGGAGGACTGGGCACCCAGTCTGAATCCAAGATCAGTTTCCTTGCAAAGTCTGGCTGGGGCTGCAACTTTTCCATCTGCCTCCACCCTAGCTCCTTTTCTTGCCCTTCTCTGTCTACCTCTGAGCCCTAGGAAGCTGATCTCTACAGACTACATCATTCAGGACTCCTTGAACTTGGGCTTCTGCTTTTTTTTGGCTTCACCATGAAGCTTGCAGGATCTTAATTCCCCAACTAGGCATTGAACCCAGGGCCACAACAGTGAAAGCTCAGAGTCCTGACCACTAGACTGCCAGGGAATTCCCAACATGAAACATCTTTGAATCGAGATACTGCTTTCCTTTGGGACTCTCTTCTAAATGAAAAATCTGTTGGTCGTTCAGTTGTTTCTGACTCTTTGTGACCCCATGGACTACAGCCTGCCAGGTTCCTCTGTCCATGGAATTCTCAGGCAAGAATACTGGAGTGGTAGCCACTCCCTTCTCCAGGGGATCTTCCCTTCTCCCAGGGATTCAACCTGGGTCTCCTGCATTGCACACAGATTCTTTACCATCTGAGCCATCAGGGAGATTCTATAATATCAAAATGAGCTTTTGCTTCATGTCTTTCAAAATTTGCAGTATGGAAGATCAACTCAGTTGAAGATTATTTGTATGAATTATCTATAGATGGATTATGAGCAGAGTAAATCTTTATGGAGAAACTTGATGGTGGGTGGGATGGGTACAAAGAAGCAGGATGTACTGGGCATGGTAGTGGTGGTTTTGATTCTTTTCTTCCCTCAAGGGTTTATGGCCAGTCTTTTCCTGCCAAAGCACAAAGCTTGTGTCTCACTGCTAATGCTGCTGCTCCAAGACTTGTGAGCTGCAGCCATCCACCTGAATCAGCTTGGCTTTTAGAATGCAAATTCCTGGTGCTAGTTGCACATAAAGACCCTTAGCTCTGTTCAGGCCTCACAGGGCAGAGGCAGTGTGGCTTAATGGATCTTCAGCGTGCTTGGAAGGCACTTGGGTAGACTCCCCGCTTGGAAGGCACTTGCACCATCAGCTCCCTGTTCCTCATCGCAGTCAGTATTCTAGGGAGGGGTCCAGATCTGCGTGATTCTCATTAAGCACCCACAGGTGATTCTGCTGCAGGCATCTGGCATTGTGCTCTGAAAAGACATCGCTAGCAATACTTTTTTCCAGTGAGGGGTGGGAAATTGGTGGAACTCTAAGGCAGGGCAGGGATCCCCAACCTCTGGGACCTAATGCCTGATGATCTGAGGTGGAGCTCATGTAATAATAGGAGAAATAACGTGCACAGTAAGTGTAATGCATCCTGAAACCACCTGCCCTCACCTCTGGTCCATGGAAAAACTGTCTTCCACAGAACTGGTCCCAGGTGCCAAAAAGGCTGGGGACTGCTGCTCTAGCGGGTCTGAACCCTTGATGTGCTTCTGCTGCAGGGGCCTGACTTCTTTTCAACTCTACTGCACATTACTTCCCATTTCCTCAACAATGTATGCTTTGTTTCTTTTGACCTTTTTGTTCTCTATGTCCTGTTCCATGTTCATAGAGAACATGTCTTGTTCTCTATGTTCAGTATTGTCCTCTTTCACCTGGGCTTGAACTTACACAGATAAACTAGAGCTCAGGTGAAAATCCTACCACCTTTCTCTTAAAAAAAATTATCCACTTAAAAACCGTGTCACAGAGGAAAAACATCCAGTCAATGTGAAGCTAACGCTATTACTAAATTTCAATCCACTTTATCCTCTGGATTGTCTGTGTGTGTATTTTTGTGTAGTTAGTGTCTGTGTTTTCATACTTTTTCATTTAAGCTAATTTCACAATGCATCTCTATTTATAAACATTGACAAAATGCTTATTCTTGTGGCTTTATGGTAAAATCCTTTCACTTCCAGTATAAAATAGGTATTACTATTATTCTTTTCATTTTTAAATTAAAAAGTATGTTATACCATTTGATTTTCTGCTAAAGAACAGATGGAAGTTGCAGGTAAACGTATCTACAAGTTTCATTTCTCCCCTCAATGAGTATTAGTCGGTGCTTGTATGATGTCAAGCCATGTTCTGCATCTAAAGATAGAATAATGAAGAAGATAGACCCAAATCCTAGCAATCCAATAGGCAAGAGAGAAAAACAGATTGTGATAAGCACTAAGAAGGAAATAAAGAGGGTGTTTAAAAAGAGAGGAATAGAGTGGTAGACATATTAAGGTATGAGGAAGTCTGCAAAGGCCTCTTAGACATTAAAGCTGAGACCTAAAGAGAAGACCCGCTCCCCGACCCCCCGCCTCCAAAGTGTGTACGTGTGCAGGAGATGAGGGAAGTGAAAGGTAGGGAGTGGGGAGAGCATCTTAAAAAGGCTCTGAGACTGAAAAAGCCTCAGCAATTTCAAAGGACCTAACTGGAAACAATGTGGCTGAATGAGGGGGGGAGTGGTCTTAAGACAAGGTTAGAGATGAAGGGAAGCAGAATCATCCAAGGGCTTTTTAGGCCATGAGAAAAATGTGCACTTTATTTCCAGTACTCTGAAACTGAAACGTTTTAAAGAGGAAAGTGTCATTATCTGGTAACACTGAGTTGCCCTATACAGACTGGATGGGCAGAGGGCAAAAATGAGTGTATGTGGGCAAAGAGGATGTGCTTGCAGGCACGATGGCAGCTTGAGCAGACGGGGAGTGGTAAAGATGGGGAGATGTGGCAGGTGCAGGCACATTTTCAAGGCAGAATCAGTAAAGTTTGGTGGAAGGTGGATGAAGGGGTAAGGGAGAGTTAACACTGAAAGAATGAGCCCAGGTTTTCTGCAGGAGCAATTCAGTAGAGAAGATGTCAGTTCCTACTACAGGGAACCTCACTGTCTGTCTAAATGTGCTGTTCGTGCCCTGTTGAGCACAGATATACACGTGCAAGAATCTCACCAGAAGCTCAAAGAAGAACCAGGAGTACTTGAAGACTGTTTCTTTCACCATTCCAGTGCTGACCACCATCTGTAGGGCAAGCTCCTCATGGAAATGCTGGACAACAAACACAAAAACATTATATGTATGTAATGACAGTCTGTATTAGGTGTTTTATTTGCCAACTTTCCTTTTTCCCAATTGTAATAGTCTGTTAGTATTGATGCATTTGTCCCAGATGTCTTAGACCACTGTGGATAGTAAAGTCAATGCTGAAATAATCTGAGACTGGAGGGCATTTTAAGCAGGCAGAAGGCTGGTGGTGGTACTGTACTGGAGAGCTAGACTAGAAGGAATGGCCTCATCAGGGAAATGAAGCTTCTATGGGGGAAGCATTCATGGGCAGCAGTTGGAACTGGGGCTGTCTGTCATCTTTCTCCCAGGTTCCACTGTAAACCCTCTGCGTGACCATGTGTAAAGCATTCCTCTCCTAACCCCGAGTTTTCTCATATATAAACTCGATTGGTAGCAGTGGTTCTCAGACTTGAATGTGCATCAGAATCCCCTGGAGGGCTTGCTAAGAAACAGATTGCTGAGCCCACCTCCAGTGTTTCAGATTCAGCAGGTCTGGAATAGGGCCTGAGGTTATGTGCTGGGAACCTCGATTAGAGAAACACTGTCAAGATGGTAACTCCACTCCTTCCAGAGAGAACAATTTTTGTTTTTATAATCCATCTATGGCTTTGTGGGAAATGAAATGAGTTCAGTTTATGAGTAGTGGTGGTGAAGTCATGTCCGACTCTCGTGACCCCATGGACTATAGCCCACCAGGCTCTTCTGTCCATGAGATTCTCCAGGCAAGAACACTGGAGTGGGTTGCCATTTCCTTCTCCAGGGGATCTTCCTGGCCCAGGAATTGAACCTGGGTCTCCTGCACTGCAGGCAGAGCTACAAGGGAAGTCTTATCAGTAGATCATCTGTGTTAAAAAGTATAGAGGTAGCAGCTTGAACTCTTTCAGTTTCTAAACTTGTGTCCCAGGGTCTGATGCTCCACTTTATGTCTATACTTCTCACCAAGTCATGAGACTGCTCATCTGACTGCAAATGTAGCAGTGATTTTTTACACCTTTTGCATCTTCCCTATTCCCTAGTTTATCTGGATACTTGTTAATACTCTTGACAACAGCTTTGATGTCAAACAAGGTTAACAATAAAGGTGAGGCAACCAACCCATGTCAGTTTGCCTGTCATTTCACTAAGCCACAAATGTTTCCAGGCCATCAAGTCATCAGTCACTATGAAGGAGCAGACAGTGCACCCGGAGGGGAAGTCAGGATGGAGAAAGACAGGATACTGACTCTAGATAGTAAAGGTGCATATCTAAGGAATAATTTCAATGAGCCCAGACTCTTGTAGCTTCCCATATATAGAAAAACACTAAAATCATTAACTCAAGATGTCTAGTTTTTGTGAACATCTTTTGATGTGCAACTACATGTTTTTGGTTTTTTTTTCCAGTAAAACCTCCTATAAATCCTGGCTCTTTCCTTGACTCTTTGAAATAGTCCCTCAGAGATAACTGAGAGACTGTTTTCCAGGGTTCAGTCTTCAATAATGTCCCCCAATAAAACATAACTCTCAAATTTTAGGTTGTGCATTTTTTTACCAGTCAACACTATCCTGGCCTTAAAATGGAAAGCCCTGCATCCCAAGGACCCCCCAAGACCCAGGAAAACTGGGATAGCTGGTTACTCTAACTGATGGCAAAAATGACATCTGAGCATTTTCTGTGGATTTCATTTATCTTAAACCATAAAATGTAGAATAAACACAGATGAACTCATTTTTTAAAATTGCTCAGTGGGTAAGAAAGCTGAAACTACTTGAATACCCTAATATCACATCCTAGGGTAATGGCATATGTGAAAATAAAGTTTTAAAGTCAACACTCAGAGTAAAAATTAATTAGAGCAAAGCTTACCCTTGATAAACCTTTAAATTACCCACACTGTATGGTAAGTATGCAACACAGTTTACTGATTCTTAAGTACAGTAAAATTGAAGAGTTACTCACATAAACTAAAAGGAGACAAACAGAAAGTTCTCTGTGCAGATGTCTGGGTATTTGAACTGACGACATCCCTGGATGATTAATGGGGACACATGGAGAATGCTAAAGTGTTTCTGCTTGTCATTGGCCCCACTTCATTCTGTTGAGTGAGTCAAGCCTTTACAATTTTAATACATATGAAAACATGTTGAGACTTTAGGGAAGTTCCTCCTCTTGGGAGAGGTGCAGGGCTGCATGTTAATCTAGCAGGTGGTCTAAGCTCGCCTGTGATATAACTCAGCTATACCCGGATCTTCCCATTGTAAGAAAGAGACGCTCCACGAGCTTCAAAGGTAACTGCCGGAAAATAGGTCAGTTTGACCGCCAGAGTCTTATGGCAAGAGGAGATTAGAGGACGATAAGCTGCTTCTTAAAGTAATTTATGTTGCTTACCAGGCAACATTATTACAAGAACACCTTGCTCTGGAGGTTACAGAAAATAGCCAAGCAGCTAAACCCTGTTTGCTGAGCAACTAAGGAGACACACTGGCTAGACCTCCCCCTGAAATGAAATGATTCTCTGCTGGTCACTGAAATGACCAGAAACAAAATCAAAACAAATTAATTGCTCCCAGAAGAAATCAGGCCCTGCCTGAAGAAAACAGGTGTAGGCAAATCATGGTCCTTAAGAAGGAAAATAGTACTTGTAACCAGTCTCCGCAAAGCCCAAAGCTAAGGTTTAGAGTAAGTGACATATTTATTTTCAACACTTCATACATCTTCTTTCACTTCTTTTAGAATTAACTCCTGGTACCTCCTTCCAGACAAGCGGGGCCCAGATTTGTGCCAAGTCTGCAGCACCGGACCTTCCAGGGCCTCCCCATGCCTGATCTTTCCCCCACCTAGGCCAAAGTGAGCTGTGCTGAGGCTCATTCCCTTGGGGCCTGTTGAATACACATATTTCCCTGTGAGCTTCTGCAAAGAGTTTCCTATATGAGCCTTCTTTTTTTTATTTTTTTTTATTTTTTTATATTAGCCTTCTAATCAGCATATTTACATTTTTATAAGGGTCTTGAAAGACACTCAAGGCATTAACTTAAGTAGTGACTAAATTGGTGAGACCCTTGGATACCAGGCAGAGGTGAAAACTTGGGGCAGACAGGTTTTTTTTTTATTCCCCACCCTTAGATCACACAACATGTGACAACTGAAGAATTCTATTAATATAAAGAGACCTGGTGAGCGGTTTAACAGCTTGTCAAGTCTCTGAATTCATAGGTAAGGCTGATTAGAAAGAATTACAAGGAAGCTTTTCATGTCTGATACAGTATTGAAATGCTCATGCTCAGTCGTGTCTGATTCTTTGTGACTCTATGGACTATAGCCTGCCAGGCTCCTCTGTCCATGGGATTTTCCCAGGAAGAATACTGGAGTGGGTTGCCAGTGAAATAAATGATACCTAGTTACTGCCTTCACTGTGTTGAGGATGAACTGTCCCCACTTCTCCTTTTACTAAAAAAGAAGCTAACACAGTATGGTTCCTGGAGTAGCATCAGCTGGGAACTTGTCAGAAATGTAAACCCTTGGACCTTATTTTCAGTTCAGTTCAGTCACTCAGTCGTGTCCGACTCTTTGCGACCCCATGAATCGCAGCACGCCAGGCCTCCCTGTCCATCACCAACTCCCGGAGTTCACTCAGACTCATGTCCAGCGAGTCAGTGATGCCATCCAGCCATCTCATCCTCTGTCGTCCCCTTCTCCTCCTGCCCCCAATCCCTCCTAGCATCAGAGTCTTTTCCAATGAGTCAACTTTTTGCACAAGGTGGCCAAAGTACTGGAGATTCAGCTTTAGCATCATTCCTTCCAAAGAAATCCCAGGGCTGATCTCCTTTAGGATGGACTGGTTGGATCTCCTTGCAGTCCAAGGGACTCTCAAGAGTCTTCTCCAACACCACAGTTCAAAAGCATCAATTCTTCGGCACTCAGCTTTCCTCACAGTCCAACTCTCACATCCATACATGACCACTGGAAAAACCACAGTCTTGACTAGACGGACCTTTGTTGGTAAAGTAATGTCTCTGCTTTTGAATACGCTATCTAGGTTGGTCATAACTTTCCTTCCAAGGAGTAAGCATTTTAATTTCATGGCTGCAATCACCATCTGCAGTGATTTTGGACCCTACTTTAGATCTACTGAATCAGAAACTCTAGGGGCCAGCAGTCAGTTTTAACAAACCACCCAAGTACTTCTGATACACAGTAAGTTGGAAAACCACTGAGTTAGGAGGTAATTGGGTGGTGAAAAGATGGGGGATCTGGAACAGGGCTGCCAAAGTGTGTGTGTGTGTGTGTGTGTGTGTGTGTGTGTGTGTGTGTGTGTGTTCTGTATGTACATTAGAAGAGCAGGAACAAGGAAGGAGAGTACTATTTTTAATAATAGTGAGAAGGTGGGCAACGTATCCTCACATGGCCCTGTTCGGTACCTTTTTGCTGACTGGCCTGGGGGCTGTTGTTGAACTTGGAGCATCACTATTGCTGGAGCAATAGTAAGACATCCGGTTGCAGCTGCGATCAGCAATCTGAAATACACAACCATGACTCCACAGTCAACCCACAGTGGTCCTCAGAAAGATGAGCCAATGGCCTGGAAATCAGCTTAGAATTCATTGTTAATGTATTTTTTTTTTCTGGTTACAAAGGTAAAACAATTGCCAAAAATAAACATAAAACAAAGCAAATAAGGTAAAGTATACCTAACTCTACTTGCTCTGGAGATATTCACTGTTAGCTGGTATGGAGCCACCTAGAGTCACATCCTAGTTAAGAAACAGTCCCTTCAACTAAGTCTCTGACTTAACTCGAAGAGAAGGGGAAAAATATGTGTGGGAACAGTGCCTCTCTGTGGGTTAACATGGTACTGTTCCCAGTCTCCTCGACACTATTTATTAATTTGTCAAAAACAAAACAAAACAAAACAAAACACTTCTGAAAGGAAGATGAGGCTTGATTTTTCTAGACAAAATTTTCTCCCCTCACTACCAAATAATTTAAAAACTGTTAACCCATTCCACAGACAAATTAAAAATCTTCACTTTCATTAAAGGAAACTGTAAAAATCAAATCTGTCAGTAACAGGTGCTATCCGCTTCTCCCCTAGGCAATCTGAAGTGATATTGCCTAAAGGGGACTTAGATGTGAAACTGAACCAGGGTGCGCTGGCAAATGCTTAACAACCAGCTCTCAGAGGGGAGGGGCTGATCTGTAGAATTTGCCAATTACTGTGCTGTGAATGCTTCCGTCATGCCTGATTTTAAGTTAACAAGACATTACTGAATATGGGGTTGGGAAGAGATACGCAGTAGCAAACCAACCATATAGTATTTCCACTGCACAGAAACAACAGACATAAATAACCTCGAAAATACAGATAACAATAAAATATAGTAAAATACTTATGAAGGGATGAGATTTGAGTACTCCCTTGTAAAAACAGAATAATTTCAGATTTATGGACAAGTTGCAGATGTTGCACAGAAAGTTCTTGGATACCCTTCGTCAAATTCCTCTTATGTTATATCTTACATAACTATGGTATATTTGTCAAAATTAAGAGATTAGCATTGCACATTAACTGTTAACTAAACCATAGGCTTTATTCAAATTTCACCAATTTTTCCACTTGTGTCCTGTTCTGTTCCAGAAGACCACAATGCATTTAGATTACCTTTGTTTTTCATATAACTTATGTGTTAATTGATACAATTTAATTTTTAATAATGTCTGTGTTTAACAACTGGTTCAGAAAATTCCTGGAAATTTAACAATTAGTTCTCAGAAACTGATATGAACGAGCTCTAGCACATCCTTGCATTTATTCGGTATATCAAAAAGGGTATTTCACACGATTTCATAAGATATAACCTATATATCATCAGAATCTCTAGGAGTGAATCTGTAGATGATTCTTACATTTATCCAGGGTTCAGAACCTCTGCAGAGCCAAGGAAAATCAGGCTCAAGGCAGGAACAGACTTGCCCATGACCACAGGCCGGAGTGCGATCAGATCGAGACCCAACCCTGGTCTCCAGATTTTCTGTCTCACAACATACTGTCTCAAGTGCGTGTCTCAAGGGAAATGATGTCAAAACCTAAAGAGTTTGATTTATCTTCATCAGAGAAAATGACTTTATTCTAAAAGACTAGCCACCCTGAGGTCACAGATAACTGGAAAGAAAATTAGATTAAGAATTCATGGCAGTTTTGTACATACATGAAAAACCACTTTATTATACATTTTAATGGGATGAATTTTTTAGTATGTGAATTGTATCACAATTAAAACAAATTTCAAGTGAGAGGCATTCTACAAAATACCTGACCAGTATGCCTCAAAACTGTCAAAAACAAGGAAAATCTAAGAAAGTGTCATAACCTAAAGGAGCTAAGGAGATATCACTACAAGATATAATGTGGTATCCTAGGTGCGATAGAATAGAATAGAAACAATACATTCAGGAAAAACTAAGAATATCTGAATAAAACATTAATTTTAGGTAATAATATGTTACATGTGTTTCATTAATTGTGACAAATGTGCTATTTTAATGTAAAATATTAATAACCGGAAAACTATTGAGCACACAAAAATTTTCAGTTATATATAGATGCAACTCTATATATCCCAAACTTTTATCAAATAAAAAGTTTATGAAAAAAAATAATTCATGAAAGGAAAACAATCTAGGGCAACTCACTGACCCTCTCAGGATCTCAATTTTTGTTTACAAAACTTGGCTTTGATCTTTGGGGTTCTTACATGGGATAATCAATCTATGGATGTTAATAAATCTGAAAGGCAGGTATTAAAAAATAATACAAAAAAATGAAAAAAAAAAAAACCCTTTCTAGGCATCAAAAACAGTTAAAACTCATTTTTTCCCTGAAAATAAAACTCAAGGTATTCACAGATGCCATGGGGCTAAACCAGCTATGCTCAAGAAACTTCCCACCGAAGTCCACTAACTCTGCTCAGACCCCCAAATGCCAGTCTTGCCTCTATATCTTTCAGAATGGTCTCAGTAATTTCAAAATAAAAGAATTTTAATAACTTGAAAGCTGTGCATTTGACCAAGACAGTAGGCAGCAGGAGTGGTTGATTTTGTGTTGTCTCTCCAGGTGTTAGTCAGAAGTTAAATAGCCTACGTCTCAGTCCAGGGCTTGCCACCTGCCTTACCTTTGAAGACATGATGCTCTTAACTTCCTCATCTGCTGCACAGTGTGGCCCCGCGAGGTCTGGGTTACTGCTGCTCATCACCCGGGCCTGCAGCAGCTTCGAACTCACAGCTGCAGCAGATGTGCGTCCATACGTGTGGTAGCGAGGGTCTGGGAGGACAGTGGGGCCACCTGCAACCCACCAGGTACAGATGTGTCAACACAAAGGGATCAGAGTCACTTACTGGATTTGAGGAGGAACCAAGGAGGGATGGGGTAGATAGTAGAGCAGACACTCAACAGATTAGGTCTTGGAATTAGAGTCTTATCAGCAAATACCTAAGGGAGACAATTTTGGGGGGAAAGACAGGGTGTAAGGCAGTGGGTAGAGCTAAGGACTGTGGTAAACTGCGAGCACATGTCTCATCCAAAGACAAGGGCTGCTCCTCAGCTCTGGCTTATTATTTCTCAAGACAAGCTGGAAATGGGGGTATTTTTATTTATTAATATTTAAACGATGACAGATTTATAAGTCTTGCATTTCTGAGATTTGAGAATCCAAGGAACCCTCTGAGCCTTATAAGAATAAGAACACACTATATATAGCAAGGTGTTTCGCCTTTAAGTATTTACATATTCAAAGGTGATTATGTAAGTCTGTGAATATTACAAGTATTTTTAAAAACACTTGAAATTATAGGTTTACTTGAAATGAGGCTACATGGACTAATAAACATGCCAAGTTCCTTTGTTAGGGCCTGGAATTTTGTTAACTGATTGACGCTACTTTTTATATCATGCTGACCAGATGTTCTGGTTGAGTGGAGAAATGAATTATTATTTCTGTTTAGTTTGGGAGGAAATGAGAAAAAGGATTTATTTTTTCATAATGTAAAGTTTAGGAGCCATTGCTTACCACTGCTATCAAAGACATATTTTTTCCTTATCATTATTCTCCTAGAATTGTAGGCATCTGTTATTACTTCCCCAGCTCTTACAAAAGGAGATTCTCAGCTGAATTAGAAATTACCAACTGGGTAAAGATCAGTGATGGATTATCAAACAAGCAGAAAAAAATTAGTGCTCAGAGTACAAAAAAAGAGGAGGAAGGCTGATAGAAAGCAAGACAGAAAAATCTAGAAATAAGCTTTCAATTTCAACATTCATGTAAGTTTTTCTCACTCTGAAAAATAAAATTTAACTTCCGGGCTTTTAATTTTATTTGGAATTCTGTAGCAGTGGGGTGGGGTGAGGGTGCCCTGCCCCCCAGACTCCCACGCTGGGGGGTGACGGTACCTGACTTGGGCATGTCTCTCTGTGGCTCCGGCAGGCGGAAGACGTAGTGCACGTAAGAGGCCAGCAGGCAGTTCCTCCCGTGCTGGTCCTTGCCCAGGCCCTTGCTGTTGTGCAGACTGTTGGCGGTGACCACCACGGACTCGAAGGCAAACTGAGAGAAGTTGGCTGAGGAACCAAGAGAAAAATGGGTGGCCCCACGGTGGGTCCTTAATGAACTTGAGGTGGAACATTCTTTGGGGACAGTGACAAGGAGTCCTGGCCACTGACCAGCTGAACCAGGCCAGTCAAGATGGTGGCCTGGGGCAGGGTGAGTTGTTTTAGTAAATTCCAGCGTGTGGCTCCGCTACTGCAAAGGACTTCACATCTCTCCTTCTGCCAGTGCTGTGGTTTTTCAGGACAAAGATGTGAGCGTGTCCAGATAGCCTCCCCTCTGGAAACCATGCGGTTAATGGGTGCTACTC
Organism: Bos taurus; assembly: GCF_002263795.3. NCBI lineage: Eukaryota > Metazoa > Chordata > Mammalia > Artiodactyla > Bovidae > Bos > Bos taurus. The sequence goes on from NC_037335.1 coordinate 44,112,098, forward strand.
AGTGGGGACTGCTCTGACATCACCAGTATCATCTAGGATCCTGTTAGAAGTATAGAATCTCAGGCCCCACGGCAGACCTACTGAGTTAGAATCTGCATTTTAACCAGATGCCCACGTCATTCTTACGCACTCTGGTTTGAGATGGGCTGTTGCACAACACAGATTCTTGGTGCACAGATTAACCTAAAAACTTATGTGTATTATGTCAGTCCCTGGTCCTGTACAAACAATGCTTCACCGTATAGGCTCTGTGTTTAGGAGCTCAAGCCCTCCACAATTTGGCTCCACCCTACTTATTCCACCTGGTACCCTTTCCTGTTCAAATTCAACTTCCTTAAACTAAGGCAGTCTTTATATTGTCCCCATCACATCTGCTTCTCACTTCTGCAATTTTGCTCATGCTGTTGTCCTCATTTAGAAAGCCCATGTTGCTCCCACCAACTAAATCATGCCTACTCTTCAATGCTTGGCACACTCCCATCTCCTTAAGGAAGCCTCTGACTCCACTCAGTCCCGGGATTAATTGACACCATATCACAAGATTCTTAGACTATGTCCAGTGGTAAACTCTGTCTCTCTGATAGGCTGGAAGCCTTTCTAGGGCAAAGTGCATTTCTCATACTTTGTGGTCTCCCCACTGTGCCTTCTATTATGCCTGACACAGGTAAGTTCTGAATAAGTACTTTGAGAATAAGCACCTTAAACAATTCTGCCTGTTTCAACACCCTAGACTCCCAAATGTCAGCTCAAAATGTGTGTATGAATGTTTTGTCTAGCAGCTGGGGATGTAGTATACCAAACATGTAGGGGAGGAAAGTAGAAAGAAATCCAGGGAAGAAAGAGATGGCCATTCCGCAGGAATCTAGCTGGAGAGGCACCAGCTACACGTAAGAGAAGTTACCTGACAACACAGGATGCCTTGTCTGTGCAGGTACAAAAGATGCCCTCCAGGATACAATACACCCAGGGATTCAGAGGTCACGCTCTTCCCTAGCTCTGAAAGTTCCCCCGTGTGTCCCAGGCTACATGTTCATTGCTCCCTCCCCACCGACTTACTCCTATTACATGGCCCAGTAGTGTTATTTCCTTCTTTAATGACACTCCCAGAAAAGTGTATTTTGAGACTTTTTTCTGAACCACTTCTTTTGGTGAACCAGACACTCCAGTTCTCTGCTTCTGCCAATCTCATCTCATCTCACTGTTTTCATTTTGGCTTCTCTCCTTTTATCCCTCCTTTAAAGCCATCCTAAACACAGTCTTCTGGGGGGCTCCCTCTTCCTCCCAAATGGATATTCACCATCCTCCCAACAGTATTCAGCTGTGTTCCTTTGAGGACTTGCGTCCTGTGCTGCTGCTCTTTGCTATATTTTATTGTAAGTCCTATTGATTATTATTGCAAAACCTACAACTCTAAGCACAGTACTGGCAGCATGGAGGATACCCAAAGGTAACTGCTAAGCTGGAAAACACAAAATAATACAAGCCCTGCTGAAAACAGTGGCAAACAAAGACGCCTACAGAAGCCAGTCTATTTCTGAAGCAGTTAGAAAAGCCACTGGACCCAGGCACTACACCATGTTATTTCCAAAGGAAGTCTTACACATTGTATTTAGGGTTCATTTGTTAAAAGTAAGCATTTAAGACGAGCAGTTGCCATGGCTGAGGGGAGGGGAGAATGGGGTGACTGCTCAGGAGCATGGGGTTTCATTTGAGGCTGATGAAAATGGTCTGGAATTAGGTAGTGGTGATAGCTGCATTTGGAGAAGGCAATGGCACCCCACTCCAGTACTCTTGCCTGGAAAATCCCATGGATGGAGGAGCCTGGTAGGCTGCAATCCATGGGGTCGCTGAGAGTCGGACACGACTGAGCGACTTCACTTTCACTTTTCACTTTCATGCATTGGAGAAGGAAATGGCAACCCACTCCAGTGTTCTTGCCTGGAGAATCCCAGGGACGGGGGAGCCTGGTGGGCTGCTGTCTGTGGGGTCGCACAGAGTTGGACACGACTGAAGCGACTTAGCAGCAGCAGCAGCAGCAGATAGTTGCATTACCTAGTGAATATATGAAAAAACCACTGAGTTGTGCACTGTAGTGAATTTTATGGTATGACATTATATCTCAATAAAAAATGGATCACACCACACTGAATTTCAATTTACAGTGTTCCTTTACTTCCATTTAATCTGTGTTATCTTATTTCTTTAAAACACTGGATTCCCTTGTTGTCAAATCAGCAAAAATAGTTCAGAGATAAAAGGAATCCATCAGTTACTGCGGGTGTGCTCAGTTGTGTCTGACTCTGTGACCTCATGGACTATGGCCCGCCAGGCTCCTCTGTCCAGGGGATTTCCCAGGCAAGATTACTGGAGTCAGTAGCATTCTCTCCTTCAGGGGATCTTTCCAACCCAGGGATTGAGCCTGAGTCTCCTGCATCTCCTGCACTGCAGGCAAATTCTTCACTGATGAGCCATTGGGGAAGCCCCCACCAATTACTAAGAATGGAATTTAAAGGACTGCCTTCAGTCATTCAACACATTTATTTTTTTAAAAAAATCTATAACTTTAAGCATCCATTAATGTTTCTTTTTTCAAACACCCAGGGAGTCTCAAAAAAAACAGCAGTGGACTTTGTCTCCTCTGGACTCACAGCCTCGATAGATCCCATTGGCCCTGCTCCCATGTTTCTAAAATAAGGCACTGCCTGTCTCTTCCCAGCCCCCCAAACCTCCTACCTGGCTGACCAGCGATGACCATGGGCTGCACAAACAGCTGGAAGAGCTTGTCCAGCACCAGATGCAGGAAGAGCACAAGGGGCTCTAGGCGGGAGGAGTTTAGGCAGATGATGCTGAGCTTCAGCTCATGTTCCAGTGCCGATTCACTGATCTTCTGGTCCAGCACACGGATGGGGAAGGTCACCTGGCTCTCCAGAGAGTGGCAGAGGGTGAAGAACTTCTCTAGATGGTTGTCCTGGGAAGGCAGATGGCAGGCCTTGTGGGTCTCATCCCATCAACCCTCACCGGTGGATTCATAAACACAATCAAATAGCGACTTCTAGGAAGAACCACTCATCTAGTGATTCAGAGCAGGAGATCTAAGACATGGATGTTTCAGACCTAGGTTATGTATGACTTCTTCACAGAGTGGTGTGCATAACATAGATCCTCTCTGTAATTATTAACTTAAGAAACATTAATTTGTACTCTGACCTGTTTATAGGCAAGGGCAAATACACTGGGCAAACACAATGCCAAAATAAGGGCCTAAGCCGATGCAAAACTCAGTCAGTGGCAGGAAAAGAAGGGAAAGTAGAACTGAAAAAAATGCTGGAGGAAAAATGGCAGCATTACAGACAGAAACATCTGACAGTGCACGTACCAGGCTGCTTCGAAAATTTTATAAGGTCTTTATTTCTTTCAACATTAAATAAAACCTAACAGGTTTTCAATTTCCCACACAGAACTAAAAGGTCTTTTTTTTTTTTTTTTTGGTTTTATCCGTGCACAAAGCTTTTCATTGATCTTTCATTGACCTGTCCTTAGGAGTCTCTCTGCTGCACCCCATCTTCATTATTAGTCTTTTGCTCTGATTTAAACTTGACCTTGATGTTCCTTACCTGGGTGTGAACAGAAGAAACAGCTTGCACTTCAATATTGAATACTCCCTTATGTCCTTCAGCCCATTTAATGGGAGGATTCTGTGAAGGGACTTTCTGTATTAAAAGGGAAAAATAAAAGCAATTCAATTCCCTTTTCTCATTACTAACAAGGAGAGTAAAGTGACTTGGCAATAGATATCAGGGTTATACAAATATAAAAATTCCTGGAAAACACAACTTGGCCTTAGAGTTAGGAGCCCTGGATTCAAGTTCAGTTCTATACCAAACTAATTATTTTTACTTTGACAAGTCAGTGAGACTCTCTGGGGCTTTGTTTTCTCATGCTGAAAGGAGAGGTTTGAAGTGAGTGATCTGTCAAATTTAAGCGTCCATCAGCAGGTGGTAATCCTGATTCTAAGAATTAAAGTAATATCCTAATGATTTCTCTATTAATCAGGACAATGCCAGAACAAAGTGTAGAATAAAAGGCATGAAATTTTAATGCTTTTGAGTGACTGCAGTTTTGTTCCCTTTTAACAAAATGTATCTAAGTAGCAGTCCTTCTAGGCTCCTGCTTTAATTACTCAAAATGACTTTTTATACCATTCATATGTCAATAGCCCCGAAGTCCTCAGAGACCATTTCTTGCCTTAAAATCCTGAGGGAATTGTCCTCTTACATCACTGAGGGAAGAGGGCCCACGCTCACCCAGCCATGTGAGTGCGGGTTTTGTGTCTCTTGCACTTTAATGAAAGGGTGCATGCTGTACTTGCAAGGGTAGGACGTATGCATGGGTTGGGGACCTCTGGACACATCTCAGAGAGAGTCACAAACTGGGGTCCAAAGCTTGATCCAGCCCGCAGACAAGTGCTGTTTGGCCCAGTGTTGGAAACTTTGTTGAATTAGTAGCCAAACATTTGAAAATCAGACAAATTCACATGAAAGCCTGCTTTTCTAACATCTTTCGAGAACTGGAAGATATGAAGACATTGGTCTTGCATCCCAGCATGGCACTGATCTGAAGAGCAGAGGGACCTTGAATGGGAAGACAGTATCCAACATGAACAAATTCCACCAGGAACTGGCATTCATTAAAGAGTCTGACTCCTGTGGACACTGGAGTTTGCAGTAAGCTAAAGCAATACAGGGATTTCCCAGGTGGTTCAGTGGTAAAGAATCTGTCTGCCAAGGCAGGGGACATGGGTTCAATCCCTGTAAAAGGAAATGGCAACCCACTCTGGTATTCTTGCCTGGGAAATCCCATGGACAGAGCAGACTGGTGGGCTACAGTTCACAGGGTCGCAAAAGAGTCAGACATGACTTGGTGACTAAACGACAAAAACAAAAAGCAATACTGACCATTAAAAATATAATATGAGCCATCTATGTCACTTAAAACTTTCTAGTAGCCATATTTTAAAATATATTTAATGTGATAATAATTTTAATACTAGCGTCACTGAACCCAGTACAGCCTAAAGATTATGGTTTCAACATGTAATCAATATACAGAATGATGGATGAGATAGTATACATTCTTTTTCTTCTATTAAGTCTTTGAAACCTAGTTTGCATTTTTATATTTATAGCACATTCAATTTGGACAAATCACATTTTGAACAGCCTCATGCGGCTAGTAGCAACTATACTGGACAGTACGGGTCTAAAGGATATTAGGAGATGCTGAGGGCATATTGATAGATAGCTTAGGGCAAGTAGGGAAAAGAACTAATATTTACTTAAGCATTGCTTGATATCCATGATCTCATTTAATGTTCAGAGCAACTTTGTAGGCAGATATGGGCTAGATTTCATCTTTGAACCTCAGAGAGGGTAAGCAATTCACCCATGTTCACACTAGGGCATGGCAGAATCTGAGTTTTGAATAGAGATTTATCTGTCTCCAAATCCAGGTTTGTTTGGCATCATTAAAAAGATAATTGGGCATTCTAGGAAGTTAGAATGTACAGCTTGATGTTGAAAAGATGGTTTTGAGGACTTCAACAAGGGGCTGTATGTCCAAATCATAAAAAGCAATTAGGGAATGCCTGTGAATACATTCAGGAGACCAGTTTTGATCTAAAGAGGGAATATGCCTATGGCCCAGAGCAAAGGAAGCTTCTCTCTCCGGGGGGGAAAAAGGAAAACATAAAATGGGATAGCCTGGGGATGGGTGCTGTGCAGTCAGAGTAGGGAAGAAAGTTGACTCTAAATTTGGAACAAAATTCAAATTCCTTGGAAATTCTTCAACTTGAAATATGCAAGGAAAACAAAAGAGATGAAGAGGAACCTATAGATTAAGAGTCTTAAAAGACATGTATGTCAACCAATAGCAATGTATGGAGTTTATTTGGATCCTGATACATAAACAAACAAACAAACTCTTAAAAAAATGACATTAATGAGATAATTGGAAGTTTGATCACTGACTGGATATTTGAGGATATTAATGAAATACTGTTAATTTTTAAGGTATGACAATGGTACTGTGATAGTTACAAAAAAAAAATCCCTTATCTTTTAAGGTAAAATACTGAAATATTTATACATGAAATGAAATGATGTCTGGTATTTGCTTCAAAATAATTCTTATTGATGTAAACCCACACCAACCAGACTGAGAAGCATGAGAGCTGGTGCTGGTGCAGGCAGAACAGAGCATTCACTGGGCTCCTTTGAACGAATGGACTGCAGCTGAGTGTGTGGGCAAAAGAGGCAGCACAGGAAACAGGAGGGAAAGACTGTTGACACTGGTATCTTTAGAGGAGTAAGAGCCCCAATATCCACCTGAGGACTGTAACAACTGACCCGGAGGAGAAACTGATAGAATCTAGCATGGGAACCTTTTATAAGGAAGGGAGCTGAGAGTGACTGTTAGCAAAGTGGACTGTATTTGCTTCCCTTTTAAAATACACTATTCTGAAAATCCCTCTGCTATAGATAATATAAGGTGCAATGCTGCCTTGAATTTATCAAACATTCTGAATTGGTAATAATTTAAATGAATGAGGTTGTAAAGTCAGTTATTTCTCCCATCCTATCAGAACAATGTGCTCTCTGAAGACCTCCTGTGCTGACAGATGACAGCTGCCCAAAATGCACTGAGCATCCTTGGTCATGTATAAAGAAATGGGAAGTGGGTCTGGAAAGGTGGTCCAAGACCATGGCTGGACAGGAAACAGCTGATGGCCAGCTTGCTGGTTACCTCTGCAGAATGCATAGAGTAGTTGGGTGGCAGCTTTTCCAAGGCAACTGGGAGACAGTAGGATCCAGTTTGAAGACGTTCATTTAAGAGAATTGGCAGCCACTGAAACAGATGATGTAAAGAATAAAATGGTATTTATCACAGCAGATAATTCTGGCAATTTGTCTAGCTCACAATAATCAAATGCAACTAAATGATGATTAGATATTGACCAGGGCTCTTTTGGGCAGTAATTTCTGTCAAGTTCTTTGCATTTTAAATTCCTTGAGAGCTCCTGAGATGGTATTATCAATGATTCACTGCTTTCAGAGCCAAACTAGTAGCATTTTTTTCTTTAAGGCTAATGTTTGTGTGTGTCTAAACATTAAGGTTCAGTTTATCTTTTATATATTTTAAAGAAATAACTCTTTCTCCTTGGAGGAAAAAGTTATTTTTATATGTGAAGCACGCACACACACACACACACACACACACACACACACACACTTTGGAAATAATGCACATTGTAATGCTTTTTTATAAATGAGTATTCTTTCAGTATCGATCACCTACTACCTTTCATTCCTGAAATTGTCATTTGCTAAGTCAAGTCATCTCCGCTCTGCTACTTCTAACAGGAAAAAAACAAGTGAAGAGAATAGTTGCTTATCTCTGCAGGTACCCTGGACGCACCAGCAACCACAGTGTGAATTTGCCAGTTGAAAACAACTCACTGAATATCCCAGGAGACTTTCTACTGAGTTTCCTTGCTTCTGCTGACAGCTGATATGATAGAAGGTGAACAGGAGGTGGTGATTTACTGTAAGCTTAGCAGGGAGCTTAATTTTCACTTCTTCATAGAAGTCAGGAGACCTGTTTCAAAAATACATCATACATGAATAACTTTTAGCAAGAATGATGGCTGCTCTGACTATAAATTGTAACATCATGGACCCTCTGCCCCTCAGGATTTGCCTGCTTGGTGTTTCACTCTTCATTTTACATCAGCCTGCTCCTAGCTGAAAGTCCTTGAGATCAAGCTTATGTCACTGGATACACTTCACTTACATAAGGCTGCTCACAAACTAAAAGCTTTGTCAGGAAAAAAAAAAAATCCCTGCATAAAATAGAAAAATCCAACAACTTAATTTGGACAAGGGATGAAGTGTAGAGTCCTGCTCTAACCTCCTTTTCTATTTCTACCGCAAGAACAGGGTATGACACTCAGCTGGCACTCGACAAAAATTTGGGGAAAACAAATGAAGGATGCAGGAAGGAAAGGGGACCTGATTTTACTGAATTATGAAGTCCAGGAGTTTACTAACAGCTTCATGTCCATTACTCATTTAACCCTCATCTCAGTCCAAGAGGATAGGTTCAGAAAAGTACTTAAATGGGCCAAGGTTACCAGGCTGGGGTCAAATCCAAGTCCGTCTGGTCCCAAAAATGTGAGTAACAGTTAAGACATTATTCTGTGACTCAATTTACCCACATAAAAATGAGTGTTCCATTTCTCCTTTGGTCAACTTAAATCTTAAAGCAGGCAGTGGCATAGTGTGGAGTGGTGTATAGAAAACAAGGAGACACAGCAAGGACTGGATTTTGCTTCTGGCCCCTCCAGTGTCTCAAAGCTAAGCAGGACACTTTTTTCTTTATGTAACAGCATAAAACCTCTCAGTATCACACTAGGGCGAAAGTTTCCAGAAAAGTCAAAACAGTATTAGGTTCTTGAAGACACATTCTCCCAATCACAGTTACTGGCAAAAACTGTCCATCTGCAACACAGAATCAGGGAACTGGCATGGGCCATCTCTGTCCCTTAGTCCCTGAATTTTAAAAACTGGTAGGAGGAATCACCTAGAAGATTCAGAAAATCAAGGAGATAATGAAACAAGCTTGGCATATGTTTAGAACTGGGAAATACACTTACTTGTTATGGTATGTAACAGCTGTGTATACTTCCTGAAGAAATTCAGGGCCATTGGATTTTCCAAAGATGACCTGTTTGCCAGTACAGAAAGTGTCAAATTAACTGTGATATTTGAGTAAATCAAATCAACAATCATCCCAGTGGGATGCTCTGGTCTCATCAGATCAGATCAGTCGCTCAGTCGTGTCCGACTCTTCACAACCCCATGAATCGCAGCACGCCAGGCCTCCCTGTCCATCACCAACTCCCAGAGTTCACCGAGACTCACGTCCATCAAGTCAGTGATGTCATCCAGCCATCTCATCCTCTGTCGTCCCCTTCTCCTCCTGCCCCCAGTCCCTCCCAGCATCAGAGTGTTTTCCAATGAGTAAACCCTTCGCATGAGGTGGCCAAAGTACTGGAGTTTCAGCTTTAGCATCAGTCCTTCCAAAGAAATCCCAGGGCCGATCTCCTTCAGAACGGACTGGTTGGATCTCCCTGCAGTCCAAGGGACTCTCAAGAGCCTTCTCCAACACCACAGTTCAAAAGCATCAATTCTTCGGTGCTCAGCTTTCTTCACAGTCCAACTCTCACATCCATACGTGACCACAGGAAAAACCATAGCCTTGACTAGACGAACCTTTGTTGGCAAAGTAATGTCTCTGCTTTTGAATATGCTATCTAGGTTGGTCATAACTTTCCTTCCAAGGAGTAAGAATCTTTTAATTTCATGGCTGCAGTCACCATCTGCAGTGGTTTTGGAGCCCAGAAAAATAAAGTCTGACACTGTTTCCACTGTTTCCCCATCTATTTCCCATGAAGTGGTGGGACCGGATGCCATGATCTTCGTTTTCTGAATGTTGAGCTTTAAGCCAACTTTTTCACTCTCCTCTTTCACTTTCATCAAGAGGCTTTTGAGTTTCTCTTCACTTTCTGCCATAAGGGTGGTATCATCTGCATATCTGAGGTTATTGATATTTCTCCCGGCAATCTTGATTCCAGTTTGTGTTTCTTCCAGGCCAGCGTTTCTCATGATGTACTCTGCATGTAAGTTAAATAAACAGGGTGACAATATACAGCCTTGATGTACTCCTTTTCCTATTTGGAACCAGTCTGTTGTTCCATGTCTGGGTCTAACTGTTGCTTCCTGACCTGCATACAGATTTCTCAAGAGGCAGGTCAGGTGGTCTGGTATTCCCATCTCTTTCAGAATTTTCTACAGTTTATTCTGATCCACACAGTCAAAGGCTTTGGCATAGTCAATAAAGCAGAAATAGATGTTTTTCTGGAACTCTCTTGCCTTTTCTATGATCCAGCGGATGTTGGCAATTGGATCTCTGGTTCCTCTGCCTTTTCTAAAACCAGCTTGAACATCAGGAAGTTCACGATTCACATATTGCTGAAGCCTGGCTTGGAGAATTTTGAGCATTACTTTACTAGCGTGTGAGATGAGTGCAATTGTGCAGTAGTTTGAGCATTCTTTGGCATTGCCTTTCTTTGGGATTGGGATGAAAACTGACCTTTTCCAGTCCTGTGGCCACTGCTGAGTTTTCCAAATTTGCTGGCATATTGAGTGCGGCACTTTCACAGCATCATCTTTCAGGATTTGAAATAGCTCAACTGGAATTCCATCACCTCCACTGGCTTTGTTCGTAGTGATGCTTTCTAAGGCCCACTTGACTTCACATTCCAGATGTCTGGCTCTAGGTCAGTGATCACACCATTGTGATTCTGTGGGTCGTGAAGATCTTTTTTGTACAGTTCTTCTGTGTATTCTTGCCATCTCTTCTTAATATCTTCTGCTTCTGTTAGGTCCATACCATTTCTGTCCTTTATCGAGCTCATCTTTGCATGAAATGTTCCTTTGGTATCTCTGATTTTCTTGAAGAGATCCCTAGTCTTTCCCATTCTGTTGTTTTCCTCTATTTCTTTGCATTGATGGCTGAGGAAGGCTTTCTTATCTCTTCTTGCTATTCTTTGGAACTCTGCATTCAGATGTTTATATCTTTCCTTTTCTCTTTTGCTTTTCACTTCCCTTCTTTTCACAGCTATTTGTAAGGCCTCCCTAGGCAGCCATTTTGCTTTTTTGCATTTCTTTTCTATGGGAATGGTCTTGATCCCATTAAGAGCGCTGAGTTCTACATGTGACCCAACTGATGCAGAAGAACTGGCTACAAAAATAAATTGAGACCTCAGGGGGCTACATCAGTGACTGAGGGCCACAGGCTTGTGAGACTAGAAAGCCAGTGCTCTCTCCATTTGCCTCTCCACCTAGAGGTCTGTACTACAGGGCAATGTCAAAGGGTTGCATCCTCAGTGAGATCCCTTTTCCAGCCTCTTTTCCCTGGTTGCTTTGGTCATTAGGATCTTCACTTGCCACATATTTATGCTATTTAGAAAGACTCCTCTTTGGACACACATTAGCCCAAAAGGCCCATGACTTCACAAGTGGACTCACTTTTTGAAGAGCCTTCCCTTCTAGATGCAATAATGTCCATGCCAGGCCCAAGAGCTTGATGAGTGGTGAACAGGCTGGAGTCTGGCCCCTACTTGTCTCTGGCTGGGAACCCTGGCTACCATCAGGATCTGCAGAGTTGTACCCGGCAGCCCTGATAGACTTGCCAGGGGTGAGAGCAGTGAGAACTAGGGGAATCTTCCTCCTAGGGTTTCCTCCCCACAACAACTGCAAGAAGATATGTTGTGCTGGGAAGGTAGGTGGGACATTAAAATATGGTTTACTGAATCACTTTACTGTATATATTGCAAACATTGGTACAACACTGTAAATCAACTATACTTCAATTTAAAACAATCTGGCCATTAAAAATTAATTAATTAAAATACAGTTTTATGAAAAGTGAATATTTGAAGAATGGGAGCACTGGAAAAAATGTCAATAGAATTCTATGACTTAAAACAGTAATAGCTAACCACCATTTCATTTATAGGCAGCTGGTTAAAAAAAACACAAATTCTGGGGTTTGGGGCTCCTTAGGGGACACTGCATTACATATTATTATTTGATTTATCTTTTACCTCAGGATGAAGATCCATTCCTAGAAGGTGTTGAGATGGTGTATTTTTATTGTTACTAGGCATCACTTTTTTTTTCAAATCTCTAGATGTGGACTCGGAGAAGGCAATGGCACCCCACTCCAGTACTGTTGCCTGGAAAATCCCATGGACGCAGGAGCCTGGTGGGCTGCAGTCCATGGGGTCGCGAAGAGTTGGACACGGCTCAGCGACTTCCCTTTCATTTTTCACTTTCATTCATCGGAGAAGGAAATGGCAGCCCACTCCAGTGTTCTTGCCTGGAGAATCCCAGGGACGGGGGAGCCTCGTGGGCTGCAGTCTACGGGGTCGCACAGAGTCGGACACGACTGAAGCGATTTAGCGGCAAATGTGGACTGGGGCTTGAGGAGATGTGTACCACAGCATACAACTGGAAGTACAGCAAACACGGCCGACTCCCTGGGCCGGGCTCTCTACTTCCTATGCTGTAAGGATGGTTGGAACAAATTCGTGATATTTTTCAGTCCTCTAAAATGATACGCGTTTCCGAATTTCACAGCTCACTGTGGAGTAAGTTTCAACTTAGGCTGACCCGGATTCCCTATCAGTATCCTGGGACCAGTATCCTGGAACCAGTAATGGACCAGCCACAAAGTGCTCTGCACACCCTCAGTGGTACTGGCCTGAATCAACACATACTGTAGCCTGACCAGCCCTGGATTTTGTCTGTGTGAACTGACAAGGAAGTTCAGCCCACCCTGCTTAGAGGCAAATGTTTATTCCCCTCCTTACTGGCATAGCACTGCTGGCATCCTCTCCACACATAAACTGGATTTTGATTGTGATGTTCCGGGCAGATGCTAGTTTGTTAGCAAAGTTCAGCCTCTGTGGGTAGACATACAGAAGGTTTCTGGAAAAGAAAAGATGAGGAGCCAATCAGTAAGACCTAGAGTCTATTTTAACCAAGTTGTTCAGGGGATGCTGAAGTCTGCACTCATAAGGTGACTGTTCTGAAGGAGATTTTCCTCTCAGAAGTGAACTACCTTTGGAGAATAAATGCATTATTGTTGATTCTTTGTCTTCAACTGCAGTGATCTGATAATAACCAACACTGTTCTCTGTTTTGCTACACAGACAGAGGTGTCTGCTGCAGCTGAGAAAGTCCTGGAATGTGGAAATCTGCCCAGAGGTAACTATATGTCTGATACAAAGATAAGAAAACAAAAAGGTTCCGCTCATTTTAAAAAGAAATCATGGCCACAGGCAATGGCCTAATTTCATTTCTCCTTTCTAATCCCACGTAGCACTTTTCTAAAAAAGAATCTTAATTGGGCTGCACCAGGCTACATGCAGTATCTTAGTTTCCAGACCAGGGATTGAACCTGTGCCCCCTGGTTCAAGTGGAAGAGCAGTCTTAACCACTGGACGACCAGGGAAGTACCCACAGTTTCAATTTTTTTATTGTCATGACATATTACACTGGTTTAACTTTCTTTTCTTTTATAAGATGACAGTTCATCTAAGCCCAATTAGCTATGTAACATAATAATACAACACTATGAATAATATACTCATCCATTCAACAACTATAGGACAAATACTAGGCTGACTATAACTTTGTATATTTTTTCTTTCTATTTGCATTACTACTACTATAATCCACTAAAAAGTAAGCTCCATGAGGGCAGAGATTTTTATCTGATGTTTTTGATTCACTGATGTATTCCCAGCACTACACTGGTGCCTGGGACATAGTAGGTGCTAAAAAAATTACTTGTTGAACAAAAGAATGAATGTGTATACATTCAATTAATCATATTCCTGACTTTAAGCAACAACAGCAGTACTAATATTTATAAGTATCATTAATATTTATCCACAGACTGGTTTCAAATAGGAAAAGGAGTATGTCAAGCATGTATATTGTCACCCTGCTTATTTAAGTTATATGCAGAGTACATCATGAGAAACGCTGGGCTAGAAGAAGCACAAGCTGGAATCAAGATTGCCAGAAGAAATATCAATAACCTCAGATATGCAGATGACACCACCCTTATGGCAGAAAGTGAAGAGGAACTAAAAAGCCTCTTGATGAAAGTGAAAGAGGAGAGTGAAAAAGTTGAAAGCTCAACATTCAGAAAACTAAGAACATGGCATCTGGTCCCATCACTTCATGGGAAATAGATGGGGAAACAGTGGAAACAGTGTCAGACTTTATTTTTTTGGGCTCCAAAATCACTGCAGATGGTGATTGCAGCCATGAAATTAAAAGACGCTTATTTCTTGGAAGGAAAGTTATGACCAACCTAGATAGCATATTAAAAAGCAGAGATATTACTTTGCCAACAAAGGTCCGTCTAGTCAAGGCTATGGTTTTTCCAGTGGTCATGTATGGATGTGAGAGTTGGATTGTGAAGAAAGCTCAGTGCCAAAGAATTGATGTTTTTGAACTGTGGTGTTGGAGAAGACTCTTGAGAGTCCCTTGGACTGCAAGGAGATTCAACCAGTCCATCCTAAAGGAGATCAGTCCTGGGTGTTCACTGGAAGGACTGATGCTAAAGCTGAAACTCCAATACTTTGGCCACCTCATGAGAAGAGCTGACTCATTGGAAAAGACTCTGATGCTGTGAGTGATTCGGGGCAGGAGGAGAAGAGGACGACAGAGGATGAGATGGCTGGATGGCATCACCGACTCGACAGACATGAGTTTGAGTGAACCCCGGGAGTTGGTGGTGGACAGGGAGGCCTGGTGTGCTGCAGTTCATGGGGTCGCAAAGAGTCGGACGTGACTGAGCAACTGAACTGAACTGAACTGAATATTTATCCTAAGATGGGTAGTTTCTTTAATTTTCAAAATTATCCTATATATAGATACTATTTTCATGGCAACACCCCCACAACACAAATGAAAAAAAAAATGATATAGTTAGGAAACGGCAATCAAGAGCTGAAGTCAGGCACTCTGGATACAGAGTCACTCTGTTAACCTTATCCAAGCTCTATTCTTGTCAGATAAGGCTCCCATTAAATAAAATGATAAGAATGGCCTTTTCAGACTATTCATGACACCTCTCAGGCAAGCTTGCCTTAATTCTCGGGATCTCATTAACAGCTGAGCGTAAACAGTACACCAAAGGCTGATTTGACTGTGTCATGTTCTCTGGGAAAGTCTCCTGTCTTCCTCACTCTTGGTCCACGATTCTAAATCCTAATTGCACATTCTCCCCAAAGGGACATATTCTGGCCCCAAAGGCTTTAGATGACAAAACAACCTTTGTGTGAACTAGATTATCAAGAGAACAGTGATCAAGAAGGAGGACCAGGTGATCAGATTTTTCCCTCTGTGAATAAAGGTTCTCATGATACTTTACAAGGGTTTGCATATTAATCCATACCAGAGCTTCTCAGCCTCACCACTACTGACATTTTGGACTGGATAGTTCCTTGTCATGGGGAGTTTCCTGCACATTGTCGGATGTTTAGCAGCATCCCTGGCCTCTACCCACTAGATGTTAGTAGTATCTCCCCTCTACTCAGCTGTGACGAGTAAAAATGTCTCCAGACATTGCCACATGTCCCCAGGAGTGGCAAAGTCACCCTCACTTGAGAACCACTGACCTATACATGTGAATTTTGCATTACAAATCTATATAACTATGCTGGCAAATTTCTTTTCTTTAACAGATATAATCAGTGCATCTAGTGGGTCCATACTCACATGTAAAGGGTTTCCATTGGAAAAGTATAAAGTCAATACTCAAGAATTAGGCAGAAGAAAATTTTTAATGTTTGATTTATGATGTCAGAGGTAGTCAGGGACTGAAAAACCAAAAGAAAAAGACTTGACTGACACTGTTGTTCAGTTCTATCCTCTTCATGATAACCTCCCCCTTGTGGGTGTGCACTGTGTGTGTGCACGAATGCACACATGGACCAATATTTACATAAATCCATGAATTTACCCCATGGATCTTTCTTGCTACAACAGTATCAACAGTGACAACACTAATAACCACAACCCTGGAAAGTCTCAATGACTAGGCTAGTGAACCTCCGTCTGATGGACACGCAGATGAGAAACTGAGGCCCTGAGAGGTAAAGTGACAGTTCACTCCATGAATTAGCCTCCAAGTGGGCACAGAGTCCAGTTCGGCGCTGACTCTACAATGGCTGTCTCAGGGATGCCTTGCAAATCTTGCTCAGTCACACTGAGGGACCCCACCTTCGATGCAGGCAGATGGAGCTGAACTTCAGAGGCCATCAGGAAGGGTCACAGATTAGTAATGAAGGCAGAAGGCAGTTCATGGTTGGCAACACAGGTGTCCATGTGGCTTATACACTCCTCTCTGCTTGCTCTCCGTCATCTCCGCGGCCACCACACCCACCAGCAGAGCCAATGTTTACTGAGTGGCCGTGTGGGTAGTGGTTAAGGGCTCTGAAGTCAGACTTGGGCAACCTGCTTAGCCTTTCCAAAGCCTTTCCTAAGCTAACCCCAATGGGGTTAGTAATTGCACCCACTTCCTAGGGCCACAGGGAATGTTAATGAAGAAGAACTTAGTGATAGCGAGGTGATGAGTATTATTTCCACAGAGCTAAAGTGAGATACACACCCCAACCTACACCCTCCGCTCCAGATTATCCTCATTTCTCACCTGGATTTCCACAGTGCTTTCTGCATTGCTTTCTCTTCTAGATTTGCCCCATTCACTGGACTCCTTATATGTTGGTTAGAAGGATCTTTCCAAAGTGTAAAACGGATGATGTCAGGCGCCTACAAGAGTTCCTAAACATCTTCTCATGGGCCTACAAGATCTGGCCCTTGGCAATTTCTCTGATGTTACCAGGCATCACTTTCCCACACTGGCCTTCTTCAAGGCCCAGAATATTTCAAACTCATTCTCACCTTGGGGGTTCCTATACCTGCAGTTTTCTCTGCCTAGAAGGGCGTCTCCTGGTTCTCTAACTGACTCATTCCTTCTCATCTCTGGGGTTTTACCTCACATGTCAGATCCTCAAAGAGGTCGTTCTCCCATCCTACTTAATTGGGCCACTCCATTCACATATTTTCTCTCTTTTATAATTATATGATGATCATACATACATATGCTTACAAAAATAATTGATTATGAATAATGATTATGAAAATACATGATTATGAAAATAATATATGTATCCATTCTCTTCAATCTTGAATACTTGCAAAAGTACAGAAAAGTAGAAAGAATAAAACAACAACAATTTGATATCCCAACACAAAATTACTGACAAGGTTAGCATATGTCCTTCTAGTCTTTTCCCCTCTATATGTTAAATATTTTATCTACATATTTATACACAAAACTTTTTAAAAAATTTTGTTGTCATTTAACACTGTTCAGTTATGATCATTTTCTGGTGTCACTAAACATTTGCTTTTTGGCCATACCACATGGCATGTGGGATCTTAGTTCCCCAACCAGGGATCGAATCTCACGCCTGCACTGGAAGGCAGAGTCTTCACCACTGGACTGCCAGGGAAGTCATTAAATAGTTTCAATAAACATGATTTTAATGGATGTATATTATCCCATATTATGAATGTGCCATCATTTCCACAGTCTCAAAAAATAAGCAGTAAGATTATTTCCTTTTCTTTTTTTCAATTCTAAAGTTAGAATGAACACTTTCTATATCTTGCCTCTCTGCAATTCAGGAAGAATCCCTTTTAATTCTAAATAGTTCAGTTTCTTCATCTTTAAATTAATTGAAAAGATACCAATCAACCTTTCTTTATGCTGTGCTAGAAGAAATAATGAGCCAGAGTTCATAAAAATGCTTTGAAGTAGAGAGATGAAAGGGTCTGTGTAAATCACAATGGAAAAGCCCAGCAAGCCTGGATAAGCAAGTCAGCTGTCAGCACACTTGTCTCCTACATCCCAAGCCAGGGCACCACCTACCTGTCCTACACGTCTCCCAACACCAGTCGACAGTTTTGCACGTGGCTTCCAAAGGGGTTGCTGGCCCCTACATTCAAACATCATTATCATGGGCACTCAGCATTCTGCCCTGTATGAATGTACTTTCTGCAGAATACAGAGCAGGAAAGAAACATCCAGAGAATTTAGTCCACATTCCTTTTCTGTCGACCAGAGACTGACTAACCCAGAGAGGTTAAATGATTTTGCCTAAGAATTTTTTTAAGAATATGCATTTTCCAAGGATCATCATAATTCTTACTGGCAAGAATGCTAAGTGATATGTTTTGTTAAATCTGCATGATTTCTAAGAAATGAATGTAAGAAAATAAGTGTTTTCTCTTGGAAGGAAAGATCTACCTACAGGGTCAGTAATCCACAGAGCCTCAACCAGATAAGAAAAATTATCAATAAACTGATAAACAGCCTCATACATTTTATATATGGTAAATTATAAGTGTGTGTGTGTGAGTTGCTCAGTTGTGTCTGACTCTTCGCAACCCCATGGACGGTAGCTTGCCCGGCTCCTTTGTCTACGGAATTCTCCAGGCAAGAATACCACAGTAGGTAGCCATTCCCTTCTCCAGGGGATGTTCCCAACCCAGGAATCAAACCCAGGTCTCCCGCACTGCAGGCAGATTTTTATGGTCTGAGCCACCAGGGAAGACCGAGAATTACATTATCTAATGATTTTTGAGAATGTCAACTATAACTGAACTAGGAATCCCTTGTTACTGCAAAGTTATTTCAGAAGTTTTAGTAACTACAGGCCTGATGTAAGTGTAGGCATTTAGTATAATCTCATCTTTTCCCAAATGTGGGCAAAAAGCCTTCTCTTCAGTCAGGTGCATCACAGCACAGAAGGGGACGTTTAGTATTCATCAACAATTTTCTTTTCAAAGCCACTTCAGATGGCTTCTCTTGATTATAAACTATTTTAGAAACTTCAAATTCTTTCCATTGATTCAGCAACAGCCCCTCAACTTATTTTTAAACTGTTGGCATTGAGCAGCTCTAGGAAGTCAGAAGTTAACTTGTGGAATCTGACCATTATTAGATCCAATTGTTGACAAAACTCTCTCTGCTCTTTATGGTTTTGGGATCATCCTCTATTTCTTTTGCTGAAAACAGGTTAACTCAAGGGACCTTGACATCTTTGAAAGCCACAATGCCAAAAACATCACTTTGGTTTCTCCTCCGTTTAGCCTATCCTTCATCCAGTGCAAGGAAACAAAGAGAAAAGCTGCCCTACAAAACAGAAAAACAAACTATAGAATGGAAGAAAATATTTACAAATGATACAGCTGACAAGGGAATTATCTCCAAAATATACATACAGCTCATATAACTAAAAAAAAAAAAACAACCTAATAAAAAAATGGGCAGAAGATCGAAACAGACATTTCTTCAAAAAAGACATACAGATGGCCAAAAGGCACATAAAAAGATGCTGCTGCTGCTGCTAAGTCACTTCAGTCGTGTCCAACTCTGTGCGACGCCATAGACGGCAGCCCATCAGGCTCCCCATCCCTGGGATTCTCTAGGCCTAGAATACTGGCGTGGGTAGCCATTTCCTTCTCCAATGCATGAAAGTGAAAAGTGAAAGTGAAGTCGCTCAGTCGTGCCTGACTCTTAGCAACCCCATGGACTGCAGCCTACCAGGCTTCTCTGTCCATGGGATTTTCCAGGCAAGAGTACTGGAGTGGGTTGCCATTGCCTTCTCCTGAAAAGATGCTATACAATGCTAATTATTCAGTTCAGTTCAGTTCAGCTGCTCAGTCGTGTCCGACTTTTTGCGACCCCATGAACTGCAGCACGCCAGGCCTCCCTGTCCATCACCAACTCCCGGACTTCACTCAAACTCATGTCCATCAAATCGGTGATGCCATCCAGCCATCTCATCCTCTGTCGTCCCCTTCTCCTCATGCCCCCAGTCCCTCCCAGCATCAGGGTCTTTTCCAACGAGTCAACTCTTCGCATGAGGTGGCCAAAGTACTGGAGTTTTAGCTTTAGCATCAGTCCTTCCAAAGAAATCCCAGGACTGATCTCCTTTAGGATGGACTGGTTGGATCTCCTTGCAGTCCAAGGGACTCTCAAGAGTCTTCTCCAACACCACAGTTCAAAAGCATCAATTCTTCGGCGCTCAGCCTTCTTCACAGTCCAACTCTCACATCCATACATGACCACTGGAAAAACCATAGCCTTGACTAGATGAACCTTGGTTGGCAAAGTAATGCCTCTGCTTTTGAATATGCTATCTAGGTTGGTCATAACTTTCCTTCCAAGGAGGCTTTTAATTTCATGGCTGCAATCACCATCTGCAGTGATTTTGGAGCCCCCAAAAATAAAGTCTGACACTGTTTCCACTGTTTCCCCATCTATTTCTCATGAAGTGATGGGACCAGATGCCATGATCTTAGTTTTCTGAATGTTGAGCTTTAAGCCAACTTTTTCACTCTCCTCTTTCACTTTCATCAAGAGGCTTTTTAGTTCCTCTTCACTTTCTGCCATAAGGGTGATGTCATCTGCATATCTGAGGTTATTGATATTTCTCCCGGCAATCTTGATTCCAGCTTGTGCTTCTTCCAGCCCAGGTTTCTCATGATGTACTCTGCATATACGTTAAATAAGCAGGGTGATAATATACAGCCTTGACGTACTCCTTTCCCAATTTGGAACCAGTCTGTTGTTTCATGTCCAGTTCTAACTGCTGCTTCCTGACCTGCATACAGGTTTCTCAAGAGGCAGGTCAGGTGGTCTGGTATCCCCATCTCTTGAAGAATTTTCCACAGTTTATTGTGATCCACATAGTCAAAGGCTTTGGCATAGTCAATAAAGCAGAAATAGATGTTTTTCTGGAACTCTCTTGCTTCTTCCATGATCCAACGGATGTTGGCAATTGGATCTCTGGTTCCTCTGCCTTTTCTAAAACCAGCTTGAACATCTGGAAGTTCACAGTTTACGTATTGCTGAAGCCTGGCTTGGAGAATTTTGAGCATTACTTTACTAGCGTGTGAGATGAGTGCAATTGTGCGGTAGTCTGATGCTTTGGCATTGCCTTTCTTTGGGACTGGAATGAAAACTGACCTTTTCCAGTCCTGTGGCCCCTGCTGAGTTTTCCAAATTTGCTGGCATAATGAGTGTAGCACTTTCACAGCATCATCTTTCAGGATTTGAAATAGCTCAACTGGAATTCCATCACCTGCACTGGCTTTGTTCGTAGTGATGCTTTCTAAGGCCCACTTAACTTCACATTCCAGGATGTCTGGCTCTAGGTGAGTGATCACACCATTGTGATTATCTTGGTCATGAAGATCTTTTTTGTACAGTTCTTCTGTGTATTCTTGCCATCTCTTCTTAATATGTTCTGCTTCTATTAGGTCCATACCATTTCTGTCCTTTATCAAGCCCATCTTTGCATGAAATGTTCCCCTGGTATCTCTAATTTTCTTGAAGAGATCTCTAGTCTTTCCCATTCTGTTGTTTTCCTCTATTTCTTTGCACTGATCGCTGAGGAAGGCTTTCTTATCTCTTCTTGCTATTCTTTGGAACTCTGCATTCAGATGTTTATATCTTTCCTTTTCTCCTTTGTTTTCGCTTATCTTCTTTTCACAGCTATTTGTAAGGCCTCCCCAGAAAGCCATTTTGCTTTTTTGCATTTCTTTTCCATGGGGATGGTCTTGATCCCTGTCTGCTGTACAATATCAGGAACCTCTGTCCATAGTTTATCAGGCACTCTATGTATCAGATCTAGTCCCTTAAATCTATTTCTCACTTCCTCTGTATAATCATAAGGGATTTGATTTAGGTCATACCTGAATGGTCTAGTGGTTTTCCCTACTTTCTTCAATTTAAGTCTGAATTTGGCAATAAGGAGGGAAACACAAATCAAAACTACAATGAAGCACCACCTCACACCTGTCAGAATGGTCATCATCAAAAAGTTTACAAATAACAAATGCTGGAGAGGGTATGGAGCAAAAGGAACCCTTCTACACTGTTGGTGGGAATGTATATTGGTACAGCCACTAGGGAGAACAGCATAGAAGTTTCTTAAAAAACCAAAAATAGAGCTACCAGATGATCCTGCAGTCCCACTCCAGGGCAAATATATGGAGAAAACCATAATTCAAAAAGATACCATGCACCCCAATGTTCATTGCAGCACTATTTACAACAAGACATGGAAGCAACCTAAATGTTCATTGACAGATAATGGATAATGATATAACCTAAGCTGCTTTTATATCAGGGAAGGTGAGCTTGTATGATTAGTGATCCTCATCAGGTAAGATTCTGAGTGAGACTATCCTTTTTAAAAAACTACAAAATGGAGCTGCCCTGGTGGCTCTGTCACAAAGAATTCACCTGCCAATGCAGAGGATACAGGTTTGATCCCTGACCTGGGAAGATCCCACATGCCGAGGAGCAACTAAGTCCGTGGGCCACAACTCCTGAGCTGTGCTCCAGAGCCCAGCAACTGCATCTCCTGAGCCCGCATGCCACAAGCACTGCAGCCCGAGTGCCCTGGAGCTTATGCGCCACAAGAGAAGCCGCCATGCAAAGCCTGCACGCCACAACTAGAGAGCAGCCCCCACTCACCGTGACTAGGGAAGAACCCACGCGGCAACAGAGACCCAGCGCAGCCAAAGTAAATACAGTTATCTTAAAAGCAAGCAAAACTACCAAATGGTCTACAGATAGAAGGTGGACAAGTCAATTTCCTCACCTTTTCATTACATAAAAAGGCTGGAGTTAAGTCTCAAATGCAATGAAACTCAAGAAGAACTTGGAAAATTGCAAGATATGATACAAATGAAGATTCTTTTCCTATCAAGACTATAAATGTAAAACAGCTAGTGGACTTTACAGTGCAACCTTAAACATGCTGCAGGGCAGTGAGATCTTAAAACATGTCACTTAACGAATGGATCGATTTCTCTGGGTCTCTCTCTCCATCTTTCAATTGATGTCTCTCATGTATCTCTTGGTGGTGCTCACTTTCTCCCTCTCTCTCCTCTCTCTCTTTCTGTCTTTAATCCATGTATGTGTCTCTGACTCTCTTTCAGTGTCCCTCAGTTTCTCTCTTTCTGTGTCTTTCTGATACACCCTCTCTCATCCTTTTATCTCCCTCACAATCTCTCAGAAAATGGCAAAATGCTCCTGCTGTAGGGGCACTCCTTCAGTTTCACTGAGTCACTAAAATCCATTTTCTTCTGAGTTTGCAAGCGTTTGATGATTTCTCACCCTGGGCTGGGCCTCGGTTGTAGGCAGGATGATAGACACAGAGCCTAAGATTTATGAACGTCTCAGAATTCTACAAAAATGTCTGAGACCCACAAAAATGATTAACTCCAAAATATAAAAAGTAAAACCTCAAGACAAAAATTAATGAATTTTAAATTAAAATTAAATGCTTACCAAATGCAACATTTTATCAGTTGACAGTAACTCTACTGAGTTTAACAATAAGCAAAAAAATCCCCCCCCTAATTTTGCAGGTTGTTATAAAATTATACATTGGGTATATGTAATTAATATAGAAATGGATACATCTTAATATGTTTTAGTTGCCGACAAAGGTCTGTATAGTCAAAGTTATGATTATTCCAGTAGTCATGTATGGATGTGAGAATTGGACCATAAAGAAGGTTGAGTGCTGAAGAATTGATACTTTTTTTTTTTTGAGGGGGTGATACACAGTTTATTGAATTAGATTTTTCTATTTACAACTGAGATCACATCTACATACTATTTTGCTAGTCTACATGGGTACATTATTTCTAACAAGTTTAGACTTACGATGAATGGGCTCAATCATACAAAAATACACGCACACACTCACACTAATTGTTTTAAAACAGTAGTGCATACATTATACTCCTCCTATAAAGCCAGCTTTGATTAAAAACCGCTAGTTTCAAAGATCAGTCTGATTTTGAAGATGAACCAAGATACACGAGGTATGATTCTAAAATCTATCTTAGCCATTTTGTACAGTTGCTATCTTACTGGACTATAGTATATATTTTTAAAAAGGACACTGATGAGGGGCACTATCTGGTATTAACTTTAACCAGACAGCTGACTGCCTGCTCCTCCCCCGCAAAACCTTTGGCCAAGAGTTCTCCACTGTGAAGACTGAAAGGACCTGGTGATACTACAGCAGCAGTCCCATTATGCTTGGAGGTGACAGAAGCAGGGCCACGTCAACCTTTAATTCTACCACACTATGCAACTCACAAACGGTTCTGAGATTAGAACATTTACCACCGTACTCAAAACACTTACAGACATGGAGAGTCAGCTAAAACAAAGGGAAAAAAAAAAGTCATAGGTGGGTAGGTAAGAAGGTAGACAAATGAAGAGTCAAGCTGCTCTGTCCAACACCTGTGCATGTGTGCTTTAACTAAACGAACTCAGGAGACCAGTAGCAGTGGACCTGCTCAATCCCCCTTCCAAATCAGAACAAGACGAAAAAGCTCAGGCTTGAGTTTTCTACTATGCATAGGCTCTGCCGGTGACGAGGAGCTCATAAGCAGGATCTCTACTCCTGTACAACACGATGCAGGCACACAGCATGCCCAGCAGCTGAATAGCTGCAAATGCCAATGCTGCCCAGATAACATGCATCTTGATTTCTTGTAGCTTCTTCACAACTAGAGCCTTACACCCCTCAGCATAGAGATCAGAGGGGTTGGCCAGACTGCCGTTACAGCTGCTGGCTGTCTCTCTGCAACAACTAACAGGGATGCTCTGGTTTTTGGTTTCTTTGAACCAGTCTGTATTTTCCCAGTCTGAATAGTTGTGAATTCCACAACAGTGCAGCTGTCTCTGAACATAGTCAATGGCCCGGCTAGCAGCATCAGGGTTGGTTCCATTGTAGGTCTTACATACCTTCTGAATGCTGCGATCAACTTCATTTTCCACCTTTGCTCTGTAAACATATCCCAAAACCACAACAACAACTTCTGTGACAAAAACCAAGAGTAGGATGATGACAAACGTGGCAAGTCCACAGCGGCTTTCCCGGATTGGGGCACAGCAACCAATTAGCCCAATAATGAAGAGCAGGGCCCCGACAGCTATGATCACCACAGCAGGGATGAGAGTGTACACATCTTCAAAGAAGTGGTCATAGTCGTCGTGAGTGATGAAGACATAGGCTCCAACATAGCATAAAATGCCAGCGGCTCCCCAGAAGATGAGGTTGAGAAACACCAGCACGGTCTTGGAGGAGGTGATGCCACACTGGCCCATGGTGCCGGCGGTCGGCTGTGGCCCTGCTCGGGGAGCGGGACGCGCTCACTGAGTGAGGTGGCAATGGCGACGGCGCCTCCCCGCAGGGAACTGCACGGCCTGTGAGGCATTCACCGCAGCGCCCGGCACCGTCGCGCACCCAGAATTGATACTTTTAAACTGTGGTGCTGGAGGAGACTCTTGAGAGTCCCTTGGACTGCAAGGAGATCAAACCAGTCAATCCCAAAGGAAATCAACCCTGAATATTCACTGGAAGGACTGCTGCTAAAGCTGAAGCTAAATTACTCTGGCCACCTGATGTGAGCAGCCGACTCACTGGAAAAGACCCTGATGCTGGGAAAGACTGAAGGTAGAAGGAGACGGGGTGGCAGAGGATGAGATGGTTAACTAGCATCACCAACTCAATGGACTTGAATTTGAGCAAACTCCAGGAGATAGTGGAGGACAGAGAAGTCAGGCATGCTGAACTCCATGGGGCCACAAAGAGCCAGACACGACTTAGTGACTGAGAAACAACAGCAACACAGGTGCTTTGAGAAGTCCTAAAAGGAACATGGCTGTTGAAATGGGAGAAAGGATGAATAAAATATCAGATAAATTGGTTTTTCTGTTTTATTAGCTTTCTTATAGCTAGAGACACAAGTGCTGGTTTAATAGCAGGCCGTTAGCAATATGCACTGGACTGAAATTGATGGGATAGTAAATTGGAACCTACCTCTCTTGATGCAGCACTACTGAAACAGCTTTTGATATAAAAAGCTCTCCAGGTTTCTAAATAAACACTTTCAACCTAACTACTTTGGCAATTTCAAAGTAATTTCTTTTTCTTTCCCTGGTGTTTTAAAAGTCTCCCTCTCTAACCATTTTTGCAAAGACAGAGCCAAAGAATTGGTAAACTATTTGCTGAAGTGGAAATGTAGCATACCAATTGTATGAATAAGATGCCCTCATTCAAAAACTACAGAAAAGGGCGAGTGGCTCTTACTTCTTTTAAGCAACAGACTTTGAGTTGAGCAGAATGAAATTCAAATGCCTACTAATATAAGTAATGTCTTGTAGTTATCTGATGTCTTTTATTCAAGCATTCCAAAGAAAAAGCAAATCTAGAGATACTACTTTGAGCTATCTATCCAAAGTGAGAAGCCGGAGAGGTGGTTTTGTATATCACTCACATTTCACTGCCAGAAAAATGTATTTTAGATGTAACAGCAAAAGTAGCTAACAACACATATTTCTTACTATGTGCAGGCACCATTCTAACAGTAGCTAACAGTACCAATGACAGTGCTGCTACTTAGCCTCTTTAGGCAGATGGTAAAACTGAGGCCCAGAGAGCTGTATATATAACCTGCGCAGGGCGACACGGCTGGCAAAAGGCACAGCGCAATTCAAATCCAGGCGCCCTGCAGCTCATACTAGATCCAGTGCCCATAGCCACTGCTGCTTCTAAGAACAGTAAACAGTTTCTTTGGTCAACAATGAGGCTCACCAGAACTTTATCATAAGGTGGTCTTTTATTAAATGGTTTACAGGCACTAAGGGATGCTTCCCCAAGAAAATTATAAGAGTTTTTTTTTAATTTAAAATAAAAGCTTAAAAAGTTTAAAATAACTTAAGGATGAGAGTGACTACTGTCCCTTAAGGTGTTAGATAGAGGTTTTGGTATTTTAAATACATTGAGTGCAAATGAAGTTGGAAATCTCAGAGTTTAGCACCTGGTATATTCTCCAAATTTTCCTTTCACCCAGAAATTTTATACCTTGTTATATAATCTCTGTAATCTGCCTCACATACTTTTTTTTACCATGAGAATGTTTATAAATACATGCATAAAAATAAAACATTTGCTATGTCCTCTCTTGTCATTCCATGGTCTCATGCCATTAATTTATGTTTATTCCTATTTCTAATACTCTATAGTTTAGATGAAAGCACAAACTCACAAAGGAATCAGTGAAGAATGGAAAGGAGAAGAAAACGCCTACTGTGTAGGGTGAAGGGAACATTCCACCTTCAGAAATCAGAGCAAGAGAAATAGAATGTACAACTTGTTGTAGGACACCAGCCAGAGTCCACACAAGGACTGCCTGCCTCAGCACAAGAATGGAAGGGGACTCTGGGAATGAGTCACAATTGTTCCTCAGTCACCTCTGTGCTCCGAGGGCTAGGCTGCAATGTCTTGTATAAACGCTGGTATTGTATTCTGGACACTGGGGACCTCTACCTCTCACCTCCACAAAAAGCAAATGCAGTTAAGAAGCCAGAGACAAAATGTTACCATATTGTTTAGAAACACTACAATGATCCAACATGCTCTCTCCACACTCGTCATGTTAAATTAGTACACTCAAAAACAGACTTCGAATGAGAGAGAGAGAAACAGAAAACAACAGCAAACTCTAGGACTTGTCATTACACTACTGTTAAAGACTTACGGCAGGGGCGGGGAGGAACTGTCGACACTTTCTCATGGATGGACTACAATTTGAACATCAAATATGAGGTCTTTGTATAGAATACCTATTATAACTACAAAGAATCCGTCTTTGAACTTGAACTAACTAAATGTTCACAGCTCCTGTATTTCAGACTACCTTTTCTATTACATCAATCCTCATCCCTTCTTTTTTTCCCCCATCCCTTCTTTTATGAGATAGATTAAAAGTTGCTCTTTAGTGAGAGCTTGGTAAGCCAGTATTCTTATAAAATAAAGCAGGACCTCAAGCTGGGACAAAGAGAATGCTACCTTTTAGAAAGAGTTAAAAGCATCTGAGCTCTCCATAAAACCCACTTACTTGTTGAGAAAAAGTTCAGTTGGTTTTCAATCACAAAAGACCTAAAGGGAAAGTTGGGATATTTATGGTCTTAGGTTTTATCTAGATGAGGTTCCCAATGAAAAGAATCACAAATACCCAAGCATTTGAAACATGCTGGAGAAAACTGACTGCTTTAAGAACAAAATATATCTCCCTCCAACTTTGCTTGAAACGTTTTTTTAAAGATATTTTGTCTAGCTGAAATTTTACCAGTTAAGATATCCACATTACCAAATACTTTTTTTGAAACTCTGCTTAGCAGATTGAACATATTATGTGGTTTATATATCATTCACTCTCACTTTAGTATGAATTAGTTTACTCAGTTCCTGCTCTTCTTACAAAAAGGTTAGATTTATGGACTGTAGTGTGAGTGGAGAAAGGAAATAAAAAGGACGACAGGAGATTTCTCTGGTGGTCCGGTTCAGGCTCCTTGCTTCTGATGCAGAGGGCATGAGTTTGATCCCTGGCTGGGGAACTATAACCCCATATGTCTCACACACACACACACACACACACAAAGGATTCAGTTCAGTTCAGTTGCTCAGTCGTGTCTGACTTTTTGCCACCCCATGAATCGCAGCACGCCAGGCCTCCCTGTCCATCACCAACTCCCGGAGTTCACTCAGACTCACGTCCAGCGAGTCAGTGATGCCATCCAGCCATCTTCCTCTGTTGTCCCCTTCTCCTCCTGCCCCCAATCCCTCCCAGCATCAGAGTCTTTTCCAATGAGTCAACTCTTTGCATGAGGTGGCCAAAGTACTGGAGTTTCAGCTTTAGCATAATTCCTTCCAAAGAAATCCCAGGGCTGATCTCCTTCAGAATGGACTAGTTGGATCTCCTTGCAATCCAAGGGACTCTCAAGAGTCTTCTCCAACACTACAGTTCAAAAGCATCAATTCTTCAGTGCTCAGCCTTCTTCACAGTCCAACTCTCACATCCATACATGACCACTGGAAAAAACATAGCCTTGACTAGATGGTCCTTTGTTGGCAAAGTAATGTCTCTGCTTTGAATATGCTATCTAGGTTGGTCATAACTTTCCTTCCAAGGAGTAAGCATCTTTTAATTTCATGGCTGCAGTCACCATCTGCAGTTATCTTGGAGCCCAGAAAAATAAAGTCTGACACTGTTTCCACTGTTTCCCCATCTATTTCCCATGAAGTCATGGGACCAGATGCCATGATCTTCATTTTCTGAATGTGGAGCTTTAAGCCAACTTTTTAACTCTCCTCTTTCACTTTCATCAAGAGGCTTTTTAGTTCCTCTTCACTTTCTGCCATAAGGGTGGTGTCATCTGCATATCTGAGGTTATCGATATTTCTCCCAGCATTTTGATTCCAGCTTGTGTTTCTTCCAGTCCAGCATTTCTCATGATGTACTCTGCATATAAGTTAAATAAGCAGGGTGACAATATACAGCCTTGATGAACTCCTTTCCCATTTTGGAACCAGTCTGTTGTTCCATGTCCAGTTCTAACTGCTGCTTCCTGACCTGCATACAGATTTCTCAAGAGGCAGGTCAGGTGGTCTGGTATTCCCATCTCTTTCAGAATTTTCCACAGTTTATTGTGATCCACACAGTCAAAGGCTTTGGCATAGTCAATAAAGCAGAAATAGATGTTTTTCTGGAACTCTCTTGCTTCTTCCATGATCCAGCGGATGTTGGCAATTGGATCTCTGGTTCCTCTGCCTTTTCTAAAACCAGCTTGAACATCTGGAAGTTCACGGTTCATGTATTGCTAAAGCCTGGTTTGGAGAATTTTGAGCATTACTTTACTAGCGTGTGAGATGAGTGCAATTGTGCGGTAGTTTGAGCATTCTTTGGCATTGCCTTTCTTTGGGATTGGAATGAACACTGACCTTTTCCAGTCCTGTGGCCACTGCTGAGTGTTCCAAATTTGCTGGCATATTGAGTGTAGCACTTTCACAGCATCATCTTTCAGGATTTGAAATAGCTCCACTGGAATTCTATCACCTCCACTAGCTTTGTTCGTAGTGATGCTTTCTAAGGCCCACTTGACTTCTCATTCGAGGATGTCTGGCTCTAGGTCAGTGATCGCACCATCATGATTATCTGGGTTGTGAAGATCTTTTTTGTAGTTCTTCTGTGTATTCTTGCCACCTCTTCTTAATATCTTCTGCTTCTGTTAGGATTGTGGGGTGATTATTAACCATGAGACACTGCTTTGGAGAAGACCCTCAGTTGCTTTGGGTGTGAAGGAGAGTGACAAAGTAAGGGGAAGCTGGGCAAGTTCTCAAATCCAGATTTTTTATCCCAAAATTTGTTCTATAACCTCCTTAAACTTGACACTGACAATATAGTCAAAATGTTCACTGGATAACTGCAGCTCTTCCAACTCCCAGCTAACACCATAGAATGTGGTTTTAAGGTCTATGTTATTTGTATACTCTTTGTAAGTCTCACTTAGGGAGGGCTCAGAAATTTGTTAAATAGGTTAAGCTTCAGTTGGTTTAGTAGAACACTGTTTTCAGTGGGTTTCTTTTTGGATGAAAAGAAAATACATTACATTATTTTTTTATTTAAATTAATGTAATATAATACTTTACATTAATTCTACACAAGCAGAGATCAGAACTACTTTAGCAATATACATTTCAGGTATCTTGAAAAACTCTCCCTTCCACAGCTATATTTTGCATTTCACTCAGAAAATTTATATAAATTATACATATATATACATACATGCATATAAATAGATGTTTCAGAGGTGAGTCGGTGGTGGGTGTAAGGGGGTGTGGGGTAGGTAAGGTGCTACATGATGGGAAACAGGATAAATGACCCCATTCCTTAAAATTGGGTTGGCCAAAAAATTTGGGTTCTTTCTGTAATATCTTACAGAACAACCAGAACGAAATTTTTGGCTAACCCAATATATACAGCTTAGGGTTTTTTCCCTACTACTCTGAATCTAAGACAACTTGGGAAACCTGATTTAACCTGGGTGAAAAAAAAAGAAAACAAAACACGTCGTCCCACATAACAGGCTTGTTTCTTTGGAGGGTGTGTTAGTGAGGGCTGGGGATGGGGACTCCTCTCACCTTAGAGGGTGTGTGAAGAAGCAGTTAATTTTCTATAGGGAGCATGTACTGCAGATGTGCTAGAAATACACCAGGCTGATGGGAACACTCTCCACAGGGAGCCTGGTCCTCAGCATTGGAGGAAGTAAACCACTTTCCCTCACCCACCTTCCCACCTCCCCACACTCCTTCAAATTCATACAACTGGAGTGCCTCAACTGTTGGTAGCTTGGTTAAGAACTCTGGTGAAGTGAAGTGAAGACACTCAGTCATGTCCAACTCTTTGCGACCCCATGAACTGTAGCCTACAAGGCTCCTCTGTCCATGGAATTTTCCAGGCAAGAGTACTGGAGTGGGTTGCCATTTCCTTCTCCAGGGGATCTTCCCGACCCAGGGATCGAACCCAGGTCTCCCGCATTGCAGGTGGACGCTTTACCATCTGAGCCACTAGGGAAGCAGTTCCTGATGATGCCTGACTCCTGCTGCTCTTACTCTCCAAAGTTCCCTCCCCTTGAGTGTGGGCTGGACCTAAGTGACTCATTTCTAACTAGAAACTTTTCTAATCTACTAATCTAAGCGAGATTACATTACAAAAAAGACTCTAGCTGTATATTCTTACTCTCTCTTGCTTATTCTGAAGCCATCAATGTTGTGAGCCGCTCTACTGAGAAACCAATATAGCAAGGAATTCAAGGGGATCTCTTGCCAACAGCTAGTGAGGACTTAAGGCCTTTAGCTTAACAAACCAAGAGGAACCGAATACTGTTGTCAACTACAAATTGGCACTTGCCAAGATGGTTGCCAACGACAACAACAAGGGCATTCACCACCTGCCTCTGCGGAGACTAAACCTGCACTGCTGAAGCTGTTGACCTTCAACACCCACTGAGGGAGTTCAGGGTGGAGTAAGGCACTCTGTGCACCAGGCAATCTGGTGGGACATGTCTTTAGATAGATGTTTTAGGAACAGATTTTATGATACCAATCCTTGCATCTCCTCATATCTAGAAAAGCACTAAATCCCTTCATGGTGACATCAGATCCTAGCAACAAACTTTGTCAAATGAATGCTTAATGGTATTCACTCCCCCTTCACAAAACCTTGTGCACTGACTTTCCCCCACTGCCGCTTTGGAGCAGTCTCTCAGAGCTATCTGAGGTGCTGCCTTCAGGGCTGCAGTCCTCATTTTGCCCCAAATAAAACTTAACCCACAACTCTCAAGCTGTTCATCATTTTTTTAGTGGACACTGTCAACAACCTCATGAGTGAGCTCAGAAGTGAATTCTCCCCTTGCTGACCCCTGGCGTGATCCCAACCTTGACTAACATCTTGACCATGGCCTTTTGAGAGCCCTGGGTCAGAGGCACTCAGCTAAAACACATCTGGATAAAACACAGAAGCTGTGAGATAGCAGCTGTCTGTTGTTTCATGCTGCAAAGTTTCAGTTAAGTAGCAATAAGTAACTAATATGAGTATGTACATTTTTTAAAAGCATGTTAGGTATTCACTGATATTTAAACATGAGATTCCTTTAAAAATGCTTTACCTTATAGCATTTCTGTCTCTTAACTGTACCTCAGGGTTATTATTGCTTCTCTATGGGATATAATGTCATGACTACCTTGAGAAAATAATCTTAAGAGCAAAGTAGCCTCCATGGAGCCCATCCAATTACTAACTATAGAACCTTGAGCATTTAAAAATATATAAATAATTTTTCTTCAGTTCTCATTTTGATTCTGTTCACTGAATTAATTAATGTTTCTTAAAGAGGCTGTGACAGATCAAATAAAAGTGAAGAAGAATGTTAAAAAATACCTACCACAAATACCTTCCTTTTCCCTTGAAACATAAAATTTTAATGAAAGTTTCCCCCAAACAAAACAAACATTTCAACAATATTTGGCTTTGTGAGAGACTTAAAATTTAAGTTTAAAGATACCATTTTGATGCCAAATCTGGGTTACATTTTTAAAAAGGCCATGAGGCAGAACTGTCATGTGGAAAGCTAACATGAACCAACCTGCATGTTCTTTTGAGAGGCAGAGGGAGCACATTTTTTCCAGGCTTTGCAAATAGTTTCCTAAAACAAATCTGCCAACTGACAAAAATTCATACACATATAAGAAAATTTCCAAGTTTTTATGTTGCTGAAACTGAATTTCTTTCTTTTGGTTTGAGGCAGAACCTTTATTAGTTCCCTACTTATTAAAAAAAAGAAAGCCAATGAATAAACCAATACTATTGTTTGCAATGCCTGATTTTAATATTGGCAGATGTCTTGGTTCATGTTGAAGAAAATATTGGAATTGAAGGAAACAGCAGGACTACTAAGAAATAAATTGTTCAGATGCCCCCAACGACTTCTAGAAACATATCCCTGCTTTGGGTACTTAGTGAGGGAGAAGGCTTGTCTGGGTTTTGGAGGTGGGAGAACCTGCAAGATCTCAGGTGCCTGCAGGACAAAGTTGCACATGTGTCTTTCCATACATCAACTCAGCTGTGAGCCATTCCGGTGTCTTCAGGAGGCTGGGGTTTGCCTCCAAGGAGAGGTAGTCATTCCTCCTCTTTGTCTCTCAGCACCAAGAATTGTGCCTGGCATATGGTAGGGACTCAAAATTACTGGTTAGGTGATTGCATCATCTTTACTCATAGGGTGAGAAGTACTGCTTAGGTGGCAAGATTTTCAAAGGACAGGTAGCCTGCTCTATGGCAGAGGGTGAGGAAAGAGGAGGGGAAGAGTCCTTGCTCCCACGCTCATACCAGGGTGACAACTCCACAAGGAGCTGTGCCTGCTCCCAGACCAACTGGAGGGTTGAGTAACAGCTGTTGTTATGAACTTCACTTCTCCCTGACTTAGAAACAGAAACAGGCAGTGCTTTGTCAGCTGCTGGCTTGGGATACACAAGGGTTTCATGCTAGAGTTGGTTTCATTTCAACTAAACTTTGGGAGAAGACATTAGAGAGCATACCACAGAAGATGTATCCTGCTTGGGACTCTCGTGCCTAGAGCCTGAAATTAATCTAATGTTGTAAGTCACTCACACTTCAGTTTGGAAAAGGATGTTCTAAAGTCCAGAAGGGAGAGGATATATGTATATGTATGCCTTTTCATTTTGCCATACAGTAGAAACTTTACAACAGTGTAAAGCAACTATACTCCAATAAAAATTAATTTTTAAAAAGCATGTTCCTTTGTTAAATACATAAATAAAAATAAAAAATGTAATTCCAGAAAAAGATGAAAAAGGGTCTTTGAGATGGTCTTATTATTAAATATATAATTATTAGCCTAGGCATGGAAATCTCTTAAAAATAATTAAAATGAGCCATTAAGTTGAGGAACTCAACTTCACTCAACTTTTATCTTCACTAAACTGTAATATTTATATTTTCACATGGTTCTTAGTTTACATTTTACATGGTTCTTAGTTTACATTCTGAAGGCTGTCCAACAAAGAACATTAAAGAGGTGAGGTGGAATAGCACAGTTTTGAAAGCTCTATAACCTTTCTGGATTTTAGGCCAGTGGAAAAATCAAATTCATTTTTTAATTATAAAAGGTACATGGCATGTGACTGATAAGCCCTGGTTTTTAAAAAAATTACCTTCTTACACTGTCAAAACTCAGCCGTTCCCTACTCATTGCTCTATTTCACTTCGTGCTGTGGGACCAGCCTGAACTGCCCTCACCCAAAACCCCAGGGCATTCTGGCTTCTGCAGAGAGAGGTCAAGGGCAGACTGTCTGAGACCTTAAAACCACAGGACATACATCACTGGAGAGACGGCCAAGCACTTCATGGGAAGAGTGGCTCTATAAAGTACACAGGAAAGTGAGAACAAAGAATGAAAAACTGAACCGTGGAGAAGGTTCCTCCCTCCCCCAAACGGCAAAAGAAATAAGATGGAACAATTCCCCGAAGGATGGCCCATCAGAAGACAAGCCACTTCAAAGAGCTAATTTTAAAATAATAATTAAAAAAACTGACAGAAGTAGGGAAATCAAAGAAAGAAGGCTTTTTGAATTTTAGGAAGATGCTTCTAATCTAGGCTAACTATTCAGCATCATCATCAAAAGCAGACCCAGGTTCATTGTCCTTTCATCACCCTTTCTCTGTTGCTTCTGCTCCCACCAACCTTACCCTCCCACCCCAGGTAAAAACAGGATGCTTCATGAAGCTTCATGCTGAAATCTATGTAAAGGATCACTGGGGGAGAAAAGAAATGACATTCATGCCAAGTGAATGAACAGAGCAGGACTTTTTGTTAGGACAGTTGTTTACAGGCAGTAACACTAAAGCATGATGGACTCAAAGTGAATGAGTATAAACTATAGATTAACGGGTGCATCCCTGCTGGTTCAGTGGTTAAAAAAAAATCCACCTGCCAAGGCAGGACACACACGTTCGATCCCTGATCCGGGAAAACTGCACATGTCTTGCAGCAATTAAGTCCGTGCGCCACAACTACTGAGCCTGAACTCTAGAGTCTAGGAGCTGCAACCACTGAAGCCTGCACGCCCTAGCACCCGGGCTCCGTGACCAGAGAAGCCACCGCAATGAGAAGCACTGCAGCTAGAGAGTGGCCCCCACTTGCTGCAACTAGAGAAAAGCCTGCTTAGCACAGCAATGAAGATCAAGCACAGCCATAAATAAATACATTATATAAGAAAAAGATAGTGAGAGGTTGTGACTCATGGAATCAATGACATCAGTGTACACAGAACCTCCTTAACACTATTTCATTACTGATGATGGACCCACATTCTTTTATTTTTATATCTGAAGCGGGGAGGGGAGGATGTGTAAGTATGGATGTAAGGATGTGTAAGTAATGAACAGTACAACCCCCAAATGAGATTTTACTCTCTCTATACCACAGGGTATATTTCTGCAGCCTCTGATCCAGCACATCTTTCAACAAAGTGCCAGATTTCTAAGGTATGAATTATGATGAAAGAAGCTGACAGGGCAAGAGAAAATTCTTTGCAAAAAGTGCCAACAGTGATGTCTTGTGACACTGGAATACTTTCCCAGTTTCCTTGGCCCTACGCTTCAAGGGCAAAAAATAAAATGCCTGTTTTCCTTTAATAAACCATGACTCCATCTGCTTTGAAATGGAAAAGATACCTAGGTGGGCCTCAATCTAGAAAGTGAGTAAATTCTGCCCTCAAGTGGCTAAATGTTGTACTGCAAAGAGACCGTGGCAAAACCTGCTGCTGCTGCTGCTAAGTCGCATCAGTCGTGTCTGACTCTGTGCGACCCCAGAGACCAGGCTCCCCCGTCCCTGGGATTCTCCAGGCAAGAACACTGGAGTGGGTTGCCATTTCCTTCTCCAATGCATGAAAGTGAGAAGTGAAAGTGAAGTCGCTCAGTCCTGTCAGACTCTTAGCGACCCCATGGACTGTAGCCTACCAGGCTCCTCCATCCATGGGATTTTCCAGGCAAGAGTACTGGAGTGGGGTGCCATTGCCTTCTCCGGGCAAAACCTGACATGGTTGCTAAGTAATCTTAGGTAATCAGTTCCCTCAGGGGGTGTGTTTTCATTCTTCTAAAAAGGATGACTGAATTTTAGAGCAAAGCATCAGAAAAGTGGGGATTGTGCTCCTGACTTATTATTGAGACCAACTTGCCAGAGAAAAGTGTGGGAATTTAATTATCTGGATAATTTTGGCACCAGGAATTCACTTAATTCAAATGATTAGATTTTGCCTGGGCTGTCACCACTACTTCTTTAAGAAAGTGTTTCTTTATAATAAGATTTGTGTTTCACAAACAACTGCCTTCTAAGTCTAGAAAAATCAAGGATTCGGTTTTGGGGCTGTCTTACAGCTAAAACGGGGCTAGACATTTCTTTAAAGGGTGAAGGGCTTCCCTGGTGGCTCAGACAATAAAGAATCTGCCTGCACTGTGATATACCAGGGTTTGATCCTTGGGTTGGGAAGATCCCGTGGAGAAGGGAATGTCAAACCACTCCAGTATCCCTGCCCGGAGAATTCCATGGACAGAGAAGCCTGGTGGGCTACAGTCCATGGGGTCGCAAAGAGTCGCACATAACTAAGTGATTAACACTTTCACTTCACTTTAAAGGGTGAAAAGTAGGAATTTATACAATAAATACATTTGCACATGTGTGAAAGTTTATATGAGGTTCTTCACTGTAACATCATTTATAATGTTAAAATATCAACAGCAGCTTAGATCCTCATTAGTCTGGGGTTAAATGAATCCTGATACACCCATATGATGAGATTTAGTGCAGGCATAAAAAAAAGCACAAGGTTATTCTCTATTCGGAAAAGGCAATGGCACCCCACTCCAGCACTCTTGCCTGGAAAATCCCATGGACGGAGAAGCCTGGTGGGCTGCAGTCCATGGGGTTGCGAAGAGTCGGACATGACTGAGCGACTTCCCTTTCACTTTTCACTTTTCACTTTCCTGCACTGGAGAAGGAAATGGCAATCCACTCCAGTGTTCTTGCCTGGAGAATCCTAGGGACAGGGGAGCCTGGTGGGCTGCCGTCTATGGGGTAGCACAGAGTCGGACATGACTGAAGCGACTTAGCAGCAGCAGCAGCATTCTCTATTCATATAGAAGTACTCTCCATAATACAGTGTTCAGTGAGAAATCAAAGTGTGAAAATTATGTTATACTTGCATTCTGAGAGGAAAAATGCAGGGTTGTACTAGCTTATACATACATAGCTTATTTCTGGAAGGATAAACAAGAAACTGATTTTTTAAATGGCTGTTTCCAACTGCCAAAAATAGAATTGAGCTGTGATGTGTACATAATTTTCACATGTTTTGTTCACTAGTATTTCTCCAGTGTCTAGACAAGGGCCTGGAACACTGAAGGGATTCAATAATATTTGTGGAAAAAATGAATAAAATCAAACATATATACATACACACACACACACAGATACACACACACATAGACTATCGCCAAGGAGGGGAATTGTACAGCTGGAGGTCAAGCATGGTAGAGAGAATTTTCATTGTGCTTTCATGTACTTTTAAAATATTGAACTATTAGAATAGGTTACCTATTCCAAGGTAAAATTCAAACAACTAAAGAAACAAATAAGGATGGGGAGTTATTATTTGGAATAGTTATTTAAGTAAGGCATTGTTTTGATGGTGATTTAGACAGGGTCAATCACATCATAAAACTATGAATCACTGATTAGCAATAACCTTGGAATACTTACAGCATATGAGGAGCATTAAACCATAAAAAAAAATTGTCCTCACAGGGAAAGGTTTTCTGGGTGTTGCAAATTCCTTACAGAGAGGTACTTGCTCTTTGCCAAAGCCATCTACCTGGGGTCCAGGCACATGCTTTCAAGGTCAGGAGGATTAAGTTGCAAGGAGCCCTCCCTCAGTTCCCAGTGACTTGATTCACTGGGGGCCTCTGGATGGCTCCAAGAAGCAGAAGAATTCATTAAGAGTGACCATGAAAGGGAGGGAGGAGAGGCGTTGATTCTCAAAGAAGGGGTTACACCCTTAAGGCCTTCCCCAGACCTCCTGGATGGGAGTCTCCAGGTAGGGCTGGACACCTGCATTTCTATAAAGCTCTACAAACTAACTCTAAGGCACATTACCCTTCTGCCCCCCACCCCCAAGACTGAAAAGATCCACTTCGGACAGAGACACAACTGGGCTCAGATTGGACAAAATGAAGTTCCTCTCAAGGATGCCATCATCCATTCCCTGACTCCTTCCTAAATACCTCACCCAGAATTACTTCTCATTTCTTCCTTTCCTTAGAAATGCTATTCACTAAATTTTAACTCTAGTTCGTCATTCAAGACCAGTTTGCACATTTATCCTATGCCATTCTATTTTGCCCCGTAGGATGCAAGCCTGGGAGCATTCCTCAGAATGCCACTGTGATTCTGGAAGCACCTCCCTGTTAGACCAGAGAGCAGGCAAGCTTTGAGAATGCAGACTTGTAGTCCGAGAATATTCAGCTAAAAAGGAGGCAGCCTGAAAACAGCTAATTATCCATCAAAGAAATCATGTTCTAACTGATATGCTTGTTCTCAGCAAGCACAGTCCTCCACAGCGAGTCTGATAATTGGATAAAAAGACCTCAGAGGCTCTTGGGGGCTGGGATGAGAGATGAAAACACACTTTATGTGGATTTCTCTAATGTAATCACCAGTTACAGGGACAGCAAGGAACTTAACAAGCTCATTACAACCTCAGCGCCTGTGATCTCCCCACAAACCCCTGTAACAGCCAGAGGATAAAACTCCCTTAAAGCCCTCGCGGGGCCTTGGCCTCAAGCCGCAGGGTTTTTATCCTGCCCCCATCAGCAGGCAGCTGGCGTCTCCCGTTATCAGCTGCTGGCCCACATGGAAAATAAGCCAGGAGTTGGTTTCAGACGTGTTCTTAGCCTAACAACCAGTATTTTCTTAATCTGGGCATGGAGAAAAGAATGCCAAACTCAGAGTTGGCTAATCCTGTTTATAAACCTAATTTTTCCAGCTGTTCCTGCTCTGCTTTCAGAATGACTATCCTTTTTGTGATTTTTGAAAAAGCTCTGGTGAGGGTCTGCTTCGGGACAGGCTTGTCTGACCCACAGAGGTTACCCATGGCACTGTGGAAGCCCCAGCCCCTGGTCTAGGAGATGCTGGCCATTCCTGGAATGGGTACTTTTGGCTCTAGAAGCTCATCTCTTCCTCAGAGCAAGTGTTTGTTTTATGCGTGATCAACCCTCCTTGGTTCATGGGGATGCTTCCACAGCCGGGCCCAGTTCTTTTATAACTGGTCTGTCAATAGATTATTTCTCAAAGCAATCTGCATCAGAGAGGGGCAGCAGGGCAGCAGCCACAGAGAATACAGAGTGAATGGTGGTGCCCATAGCGGGCAACACTGTGACCCTGACTGAGGGTACCTGGAGGGGCAGGGCTGTTAAAACAGGCACTTAGAGAGGTCGGAGGACAGGGAGCCTGAGGGCAAGAAGGCAGCTCAGTCTATCCCAGACCAATTTTATTTGAGGCTCCATGGCAGCTACTCCTTTAAGAGAGGTAAAGAACCTGAGTTCTATTCATATGATATTAAGCAGAAACCCTAACCACCTGAGAATCCTGTAAAATGTGAGTCTAGCCACAACTCACACTTAAGGCCAGACACCTGCCATGCGTCCATGTAATAGCTCCCCTCCACTCAAGGGGGCTCTGAAGTTCATGCAAAAGGTACACAAATTGGAAAGCTGAATCCTGGCTTTGTCACTGTAGGCATTCCTTGCTTGGTCCAATACATATATTCTCTACCAGTGTAGATCAAATTTTTATGTGAAGCCATATTTCAAATTTATGAGGTGAATCCACTATCAAACAAAGAATTATTCCCAAATTGATCTGCTTGGTAAATTTTAATTTTCATTTATTTGATTTCCTTTAAGGGATACAAAAACAACTGGAATTACAGACATGGTGACAGCAAGATCA
Organism: Bos taurus; assembly: GCF_002263795.3. Classification (NCBI taxonomy): domain Eukaryota; kingdom Metazoa; phylum Chordata; class Mammalia; order Artiodactyla; family Bovidae; genus Bos; species Bos taurus. The sequence continues at coordinate 44,152,331 of NC_037335.1, forward strand.
ATAGGAAAAGCTACCCTACCTACCATACTCTTGGATAACATCCAGAAAAACAGGAATTGCCATCCCTACTGAAATAATTTTGGAAAATTCTTAAAGAGAGAAGAATACCAAACCACTTTACCTGTCTCCTAACAAACCTGTATGCAGGTCAGGAAGCAACAGTTCGAAGCTTACATGGAACCTTACACAGAACCTTACATGGAACAACTGACTGGTTCAAAATCGGGAAAGGAGTATGACAAGGCTATATATTGTCACCTTGCTTATTTAACTTATATGTAGAGTACCTCATGTGAAATGCCAGGTGGATGAATCACAGGCTAGAATCAAGATTGCCAGGAGAAATATCAACAACCTCATATATGCAGATGATACATCCTAAATCACAAGCTAGAATCAAGATTGCCAGGAGAAATATCAACAACCTCATATATGCAGATGATACATCCTAACAGCAGAAAGTGAAGAGGAACTAAAGGGCCTCTAGATGAAGGTGAAAGAGGAGAGCAAAAAAAACTGGCTTAAAACTCAGCATTCAGAAAACTAAGATCATGGCATCCCGTCCCATCACTTCATGGGAAATAGAAGAGGAAAAAGTGGAAGCAGTGACAGATTTTATTTTCATGGGCTCCAAAATTACAGTGGATGGTGACTGCAGCCATGAAATTAAATGACGCTTGCTCCTTGGAAGAAAAGCTATGACAAACCTAGACAGCATATTTAAAAGCAGAGACATCACTTTGCTGACTAAGGTCTGTATAGTCAAAGCTATGGTTTTTCCAGTAGTCATGTATGGATGTGAGAGTTGGACTATAAAGAAGGCCAAGTGTCAAAGAATTGATGTTTTTGAATTGTGGTGCTGGAGAAGACTCTTGAGAGTCCCTTGGCCCTCAAGATCAAACCAGTCAATCCTAAAGGAAATCAACCCCAAGTATTCACTGAATAGACTGATGCTGAAGTTCCATTACTTTGACCACCTGATGCAAAGAGCTGACTCACTGAAAAAGACCCTGATGCTGGGGAAGATTGAAGGCAAAAGTAGAAGAGGCTGGCAGAGGATGAGATGGTTAGACAGCATCACCAACACAATGGATATGAATTTGAGCAAACTCAGGGAGATAGCAAAAGACAAGGAAGCCTGATGTGCTGCAGTCCATGGGGTCAGAGTCAGACATGACTTAGCGACTGATTGACCACCACCAACAACTGAAATAATAGTCTTGGGAGAGGTAAGACTTTAGACCACACCTGCTACTGATATCATAATGTAAAGAGGTTTAGAGACCTTTGTCTGAAAGGAGACTTTGATTTAAAGAGGAGGGGACAGAAAAGTCATGAGGTTACAGTTTCAACAAAAATGAGATGAGGTCACCAAGGGTAAACTGAGTCAGCTTCCCAGTTTGACTCGGGTTCAGATCTGATTTGAGTCTCTCATTTCTGTTTTGTGAAATGGGAGTGGTGATGGAAGAAAGGGAAGAATTATTCTAGGACGGGGTTACTGTCAAGACCAACCTAATCAAAACCACTACAAAGCATATGTAGACTAAAGAAACACTAAAAATTTAACAACAGCGTGAGAAATTCAGACAAGATGCTCTCTCAGTTCTTTAACATTTTCACATAGTAAGATTCTGAGCCAAGTTTACCATAAACTCTCCTTCCTTAAACAAGATATAAAATATGGTGGTGTGGGAGCCAAAAGAAGACCAAAGCTAAAGAGATGTATTGTGTTCTATCTCCTGAACAGAGACCTGGTTTTTAATGGGGTGGCTTTGGCATTTCCACAGTGCACAGAATAGCTAAAGAATATTCACTTTGCACTTGTGGGTCTGTTTCTCATGATGCCAAGTTGGGTCCAGAGTAATCCGTTCAGACTTGTCCTCCTCGGCACTCCTACATTTCTGAATCAGTAGGTGCACTAATGCATTCCGAGTCCTGCTGTGATGTAATTAAGGATAATGTTTGCAGCACGGAGTACAGAGAGTTGTACATGTCTCCCAGGGGTGATTAAATGCTGAGGGGAAGTTGAATAACTATAGAATTCATTGGGTGCAAGTGCATTCCAATGGCAGGAACATTCTGTTTGCCGGTTATAGGACAGGTTTCTAAAAAGATACACACAGCATCCATAAGCAAACATCCTCATCTCCCTCTAGGGAATGGAGAACAGAAACTACTGCATCCCAGGAATGCTTATCTATCTAGGAGCGAGACTTGGGAATCAGAACTCTCTTACACTGCGGGCATGACTGCTAACTGACACAACTTTGAAAACAAGCGGTAGGGTAAATAAAACTGAAAGTACATATTACTGTGATCCAATAATTAGGGAAGTTTTCATATACGTGCACAGAGACACAAAGACAACAATTCTCACTGCACAGTGTTTACAAGAGCCCAACACTGAAAAAAATATCAATACGAAAATAGGAAATAGATAAAAATATGACCTCTTTACAGAAAGGAACACTATATAGTAGTTTAAAAGAATGACGAAACAAAAACACACAAAACTACGAAATGTCATTTCTAGTGGAGAAAATGTACTTATTACAATATTCTTCTCTTTGTTAAAAAAAATCTTCTCAAAATAAAAGTATATGAGCAGCAATACTTCTGGCAGATGGATGCTGACAAGCTCCCTCTGAGCCCCCATGTGAAAGACCTCCGAGAAACTGAAGCAACCTAACCTTTTGGACCTTTACTGCCTTAGCTCCATGCCATCCAATATGGTAGCCACTAGCCACATGTAGGTACTTGAATTTGAATTCAAATTAATTAAAGTTAAATGAAATGATAATTTTAGTTCCTACACTGCAGTGGGTACATTTCAAATGCTGAATGGCCACGTGTGGCTAGTGGCTACCATATAGAACATGTCTATCGTTCCTCTAAAGTCTACTGACAGAGCGGATCTTGAGCTAAAAACCTGTCTTTCAGATAACCTGAACTCTTTTAGTCATTACTCTTTCCCCAATATATCCTTCTGCCCATAAGAAAACCAAGGTAACGATTAAGGAGGATTTTTTTGTTTGTTTCTAGAAGGAATATGCCCACTATAATTCTATATTTCAATTATGACTGAACTAACATTTTCTTGTGGAAAAAAAAAAATTGAGATAAATCATCTTTAGAAAGTGATCCAGCCATTATCTGTAATTTTGTAAGCATCATATTTCATTTCCCCAAAACTTAGCAAGTAGGAAAATAGATCAAAGAATGATGAAAGTGTTACCAAACAAGACTCAAAATTGTAGTTCAGTGGATTTCCAAGAGCCTTTATTCTTACCTGTACACAGTATGAGGGACATATACTTCTCGGATTGGAAATTCCAGTATCTCTTTGTGTGGGCGTCCCCGGTTTTCAGGAAAGGGCCTCACTGGCAGCATTTCAGGAGTCAGACAGCAATTGATGGTCTCTGGAGCCAGAGATATCTCCAGTTTGAGCAAGCCTAAATTTGGGGAGAAAATAGGTCTGTCTTAGTGAAGACATCATATACAAAGGATCAAGAAAGACTGCTATACTATATTTCTTTTATGAAAATGAGGATAAGTTGTACAAGTATGAGAATTTTGGCATGCTCAGATTATTTCCTATAGTTTGAGAAAAAGCATGTCATGACGATTTTTGAGATTTGGTTTCTAGAACTTAAAAAAGCAAGAAATTGTAAAAATGAGTAAGAACATTAGAGGATCTCTAAAGTCCCTTCTAGAACTACTACACCATAAGTGCATAATTCAGTAATTTCTCTTCATCACAAGCACTAAAAATTGGTGATTTTCACAGTGGGTTCCCTGGTACCCCCAGGGAGCTGCAGAAGTGCCTCAGGGGCTGTCAGGCTGAGAATAAGGAGGGTACACCCTCACCTTCCACCAAGGCACTTCACTGTTTTCTTATGCTAAGAGTTCCATACAATATGATAAAAGAGGCTTCTCTGTTCACACAGTTATCTGATTTTCTGAGTGAGCAAATATAAAGCATGATGTTTATTTATTTATTAAACAACCCTTTAATAAAATAGAAAGCATTAACAAATTTGCCCCTGGAACTAGATCTTAACTCCTAATGCAAAATCCTATATTTCACTTGACAAAAAAACTGCAGCATTACATGAATAAAGTGCCTAGTTCTAAATAAATAGCTTTGGCATCAGAGAGGATAAAGACAGCCATTCACACCTGGAATTGACTTGACTCTTCTCTGTAGGGATGAAGATCTTTTGTAGTCAGCTAAAAACTTGAATAAGTCTTCATCACTGAGGCGATCTCCTTCCTGCCAAGAGAGAAGTCAGGCTTAGTGTAGATGCATCACGGACTCCTGGGGTTGGGACCAAGGACTTCTCAGAAAATTTTTAAGTTTTATTGTAACATGTCTTTCATAGATATAAGGCAACTCTGAAACCATTAGTCATCCTCTTGTCAAATATTATTTCTCTACCACTCCCAACTCATCCTGGCTCTTCAGTCCTCCTGGGGACCGGTCTTTTACTGTAATTGTGAGGACCATCGAGGATCTAGGCCAAAAGCTCCTCCCCATATAACTCAACCCACTGATACTTGTTTACTCCCTGGAACAAAACAGAGTAAGTTTATATCTTTCTTCAAAGATCTGAAGATGGAGAGAGCATCTTTCTATCTTTTCCCTCATGTTTTTCATATATCAAATATCCTCATATTTTCCGCATTTGTTTTGGCTAAGAAAGGTAAACATAAACACTACCCTCCATGTGCCTGCATGGGACAGGCATGCTGCCAAGGGATATGTGTGCCCAAGTTCCGTGCTAACCCTTAGAGCAGCCCAGTAAGGAAGGTAGGTAGGTAGGTGTGTCCTATTCCTAAGTACAGATGAGAAAACTCTGACTTAGTTATGCCAAATACCTTGCCCCCCAAGGCAACACAATTGTGAATATTCCCCCAATAGAGATCCTTTCAGTTCCCTGTGAGCTCCATCATGAGGCATGGCATGCAGAAACCTCAGTATTTCTTCTGCACTTCAGTTAACATAACCCCTTGTTTACATAACCCCTTGACATGTCCCAAGAGAACAGCTTGAGCTTAGGAACATTTTCCAAAACAGAGTCAAACTAAGTATAAGTCAAGTTGTGTTTTGGGTACTAAAATACATATCACGTAAAATTTACCATTTTTGAGTGCAAACAATCTCCAGAATACTTGGAGTTTGCAAAACTGAAACTCTATCCCCATTAAACAACTCCCCATTTCCCCCTTCCTGTAGCCCCTAGTCACCTTCATTCTACTTTCTGTCGTTCCACTTTCTGTCTCTATGAATTTGATGACACTAGGAAGTTCTTCATCCTTTAAGTAGTCTCAAAAGTTTCTGAGCTAACAAAGAATATAATCTATAATGGTCATACTCAGTGAGGAAGTAGGCATGTGGAGAAAGCCTGCACTTGGAAAAGGGGTGAGATGGACAACTTCCAGGCCAAGAAACCCTGAACCAAAAGGGAAATGGATATTTTAGCCAGACTGTTTTCATAGCCTAATAAATGAATTGCCCATGACAGTTCAAATAGGATAGTTTGTATTAATGGGAACCGATCTTTCTCTTAATTAAAAGAGCTAACATTCACTTAGCACTGGCTGTATCCCAGGCACTCTGGGAAGCACTTTACACGTCTCGTCCTCTCAACCCCCAACAGCCACAAGAAGCAAGTGCCATCAGCCCTGTCTTGTAGATAATTAGTGAGGATGAGTAACTCATCCTCTTAGTCACTATATATACTATTGCTTTGGGCTCCTGCCCTCACGCCATTATGGGGAGACCATTCCAGACACACTGTAACATGAAGAGATACCTGCTTGAAAAAGCTGTTAATGGTTAAAGTCTTGAAGTTGGATCCAACCCCATTTTCCTCCAAGGAGAAGGCTCTTTCAGAAAGTCTTCGAGATTGGGACAAAGTTCTCCGCTCACCCGCAGAGCCTTTCCCTTTAAGGAAAACACTTGTCATTCAAAAGTTTGCCTTCCTGTTTGAATACATAACAGTTATTAACTTTACCATATCTAAGGTATGTTGACACTCACTGAATGACAACACTGAACATGGCCATTCTTGCTTTGAATAATGGTTTCCCTCCCCTTGTCCTGGTTCTTAGACCCTACCCCCCTACCTCCTCTGTGCAGCCCCTAATCTTCCTCTGATCATAGTGAGAGCCCAGGAGCTACTGCAGTGCCCTCCCAGGTGGAGATCAGGGTAGCTGGAGTCCAGAACTGCAGCCAGAACAGAGTCTGGCTAAATAATAAGCTTTATTTAGTCAACAGTCTTTAGTTCTGTTTTATTAGTATATTTACATTCCATTGGGAGACGTGTGTACTCCAATGCCCCTGAAGGCATTTGGGATTGTGACCCAAACACACTATGTAAGCCTAAGCACATTCTGGATCTGAGCTTTCTTCTGCTCTTGCAGTGTGGGCCCGGCAGCAGAGCTGAGTTTCTGCCTAGGCTGACCTGCCCAACGGCAATTAGAATGGAGTCACACCCAAATCTGAACTCTTTCACAGTCTGCTTGAGTACTTTTTACCCACTTTGGAGATTTGGGTGAAGCTCTTGTTGCTTTTACACTCCAAAACTCAGGGGTTCTGTTGTGAATGGTCAAAGTGCCTAGAACTCTAATGGTCCAACCCTGTCTTTGCACATTCTCTTACCCTGAATTCTTGTCATGATGCTGAACTGGAGCTTCCTGTTACCACTGAGCCCCCTAAACTTGCCACGCTGCTCAGGATTACACACGGCATCTTTGGTTGCTTCTTAAGAATCAGTCTCTGTAGTCAGGTTAATTTCTCCTTGCTTGGAAATGACTGAGGATCCAGCAAGCTCTGTGCCTTATCTATCTAGTTGAAAGGTGTTCTTTTCTATGAAGAACTCTTTTGAATAAGGCTACCTGGGTCTACATAGAAAGTGGCATTAAAAAAAAAAAAAACCTACATATATTGTGGTGTGATGATCAGGATGGATGAAAATAGAGCTTGTTTTGAAATAACCCAGGAGTTTGACTGGTAATTATGCATGAATAACTCCAGGAGAGCAGCAATACAATCCCTTTTCCACCACTCCTCTGCTAAAGGCAACATTTTGGAAGTGGCAACACTAAGGGATGGATGAGAAATGTCCTGAGAAATGTCCCAAAAATGTGAGTGGAGACATAAATATTTGCTAGATACAAAGACATTTTAAAAAGCAGGAACTCTGCACTAGGTGAGGGGAGATATGCTTGAGAACTCTGTAACCCTTTTCAATAGTTCCAAACCCAAACTGTTGAGGAAGCTCGTAATTCAGATGAAGGGTTAGGTAATGAAAAAGAGAAATATGCTAAATGAATCAGAACAGTAACTAAATATTATTTTGGCATCCACTTTTTTTTCATTGCTTTTGGTAAAACAAACTTTAAGGAACTAAAATTTTACTGAACAAACAGAGTTGTACTTTTAGAAGCCCTTGCTCTTCTTATATTTAGGAGCCAATTACAGTACCTTTGTTTAACTCACTATAGACTGTATTATTATATTTTCTTGTTTTTTCAAGGATTTGCTTTTAAGAAGTAAATTAACTTTTTAAAGCGTCTAACTGTACAGAAAATTCCAACCAAAAATCTTACTATATTTCAATTCCACAAAGTTATGATAATTGTCTTGGGGATCACTGCCCAATCAAGCATTTGTATTCCGGTTCTGATTGTGTTTCATCCTATTCACCTGCTTCTCCCTCCCCACTCCCCCACCTTACTGCACCCCTACTCCCACCAATCAGCAGCTGACCTCACGGCTGGTACACTGGGGAGCCCTTCCCTTCACACACCATTGAAAAGCTTACCAACCATGGACTCCACATCGGTTACCTCCCTGTCCAGGGTAGAGACATTGAAGAAACTTGCTAAGCTTATGGGAGCCCAAGCAAAGGGCATCCGGTATTTCCCCAAACGTTGGCAGAAGGATTCAGCTTGAAGTTTTAGTTTTTCAATCTTGTCTTTACTCTAGCAGAAAATGAAAGAGACAGCAGAAACAAACAGTAAGACACTAGCATCAGGTCAACTGCCTCTGCCATGGATCTGACAGCCATCTCCAAAACCCCCATTCTACTGATTAAAGAGTGAATAGGCAGAAAAGTGGCAAACTGAGGCCAGAAGTGCCACTGATGAAACACATAATAGAAAAGGGGGAATTTAAAGAAAGGAAAAGAAAGGCTGCATTAACTATTGAATACATTTTCAGCTAAACCAACAAAAAACTCCCCACAGTCTTGGGCTTGTTATACCAGCTTATCAATAAGTACCTTTTTTAGGGGTTAGCTACATTGGATTCATATAAAGAAATGTGGGGATGAAAAGTTCTGTACATCACCTCTCAAGCCCTTAGAGAGCCTTGTTTTCCAAAGATGCCTTGGAAGATTCCAGAGACATCTGTAAGGGCTTCTCACAACTTCCTTATTAGGTTGACAACACCTTTAAGGTATTCATTTTAATTTCAGATTTAAAAAAAGTATCTTGAGTTCAATAAATCTTAACTTGAATCTTACTTATGAGTCTGCAGTAGGATACTATTGAAAGTGAAAACAAAGTGAAATTGTTAGTCACTCAGTCATGTCCAACTCTTTGCAACCCCATGAACTATAACCTGCCAGGCTTTTCTGTTCATGGGATTCTCCAGGCAAGAATACTGGAGTGGGCAGCCATTCCCTTTCCCAGAGGATCTTCCCAACCCAGGGATAGAATCTGGGTCTCCTGCATTGCAGATGGATTCTTTACTGTCTGAGAAGGGATGCTGTAAGGCAAGTCTTATTTCCCAAAAGGCCATGTTTTAAAACTTGTATTAGAAACTTTTGGAAATGGGTACTGAGAAGAGATGTCCTTTTCATAGGCTCAATACCTATGTTGTACTAATAAATTTCTGATGTATGGCAGTCTCAGATAACTTTTAAATAGTCATACCAGAAAGGGCAGTGGCCCATGCTGTAATGAGGCTAAGAGAGTTCTGGCAGTGTACAGTTTTGGGGTGTCTGTGGCCCTCTCAACCAACTGAGTTGGAGCCTCAGAACCAAGGCAACAGGAAGTGTCTTTGTCCTGGTCAAGTTCTGTAATTAGACACTGGTGTGTACATCATCACATGTGGACTTTGTTGAGTTTAACAATTTATTTCTTTAAAAAGTTATCATCATTGATCATTTTCCCTTCCTTATTTTGTTTTAATATAATTGATTAGTGCTTCATATAGGGACACATTATGGACTAAACTCCATTAACTATTTTGTGGAAGACTTTTGAAAGATATCTGCTTCTTCTAAAATGTTACCAATTAGCAACAGTCAAAATAGCATACCTTTCCACCATCACTTTCTTTGATAACCATGTAGGGTTCTGCACAGTCTCCAATCTCTCCCTGCTGAAGGACTTTTTCAATCTACCAACAAAAATAATATTAAAACAAAGGACATGAATTAATCCATTCATGGGGATCCATCCATATTTTGCAACCATCAAAATAGTGCTTTATGACAGTATCTAATGACATCAAAAGATGTCCACAATATATGTTTTTTATTTTAAAAATTAGTATGAAGAGTAGTATACAGTTTTATAAAAAAGAAAATCATAAAAGCGTATAAAAGGGATGAGAGTAGATACACAGCAAATGTTAACAGTAGTTATCTTTGTATGGTGGGATTATGTACTATATTTTCTTCCTATTGCTTATGTGTATTCTCTGTTTTTAAACAATAAACATGTATTATGCCTACAATAAAAAATGCAATAAAAGTTATTTTATAATACAAAACCCATAAGACATATGTAGGAAGTGAATAGCTCGTTTTCTTTATTATTACTTACAATGTAAAAAAGAGATATGACCTCTGTAAAAGTTAGGTTGGGGACTAAAACCTTCCACTAAATGAATAAATGAACAGAATAAATTATCTGTAATCATTTCCTTTGTATTTCCTATTATGGCTGTGTCTCTGGATTTAAGAGACTTGGAGAGGAACTTGAAAGCAGGAGGATGGTGCAGCTTTTCACTTTGCTAACTGGCTGGTAACATGAATGGATGCTACCACCATCAAGCATTTTCTTCCAACTACCTTAAGATGGGGAGGGAGGTGGGAGGGGGGTTCAGGATGGGGAACACATGTACACCCATGGTGGGTTCATGTCAATGTATGGCAAAAACAATACAATATTGTAAAGTGATTAGCCTACAATTAAAATAAATAAATTTACATTAAAAAAAGAAAAAAAGAAAAGCAGAAATTTAAAATTGCCTAACTCTCTGTTCAAAAAAATTTAACTTAGACGCGGAAGTAAAAAACAAGTGGATTTAGTCCCATTTGTCTGTATCTTTAGCTGAGACAATCCTTGAAGAAGAAATTTAGGTCAATATATCCTAAAAGGCACACATTCTTAACAGGCATTGTCAGTTAGGTAAAAAGTATTTAAACCAGAAATACCCTGTGATGGAGGGGTGTTTTGTGAAGTTTCAAAGGAAGTGGCATGGGGCTGTTTAGTGAACATCTGTATCAGGAAGACTGCAAGCAGGAAGTCTCTCTTCTCAAAGAAGAACATAAAATCCCCTTCCCATTGCCATAGCCTGAAGACAAGGCTGATCCTCCTGAGAGACATGCCAGGCTGAGACCATGGACATTTAACACGTGAGATAAAGACTGACCCGTGTTCCTATTAGTCAGTGATCATTCACCTATCATTCAAATAAATATTTGCTGAGTCCCTTCTACAGGGTAATTGTTAGGGAGACAAGGTGGTGAACGTGATAGACCTGAGCCCTATTCTCCTCAAGTTCATGGTCAGGAGCTTATAAAGAAAATTAGAAAGAAAGAAGCTAATTTTTCCATGAGGTCAAGGAATTAAAATGTGGTCTTTAAAATGAACTTTGAACAGAGACAAAGAATCTTTTAACTGGGACACTGAAGCAAAAAACTGGAATGCTATGACTTCACGTGTATAGTGTGGCACAAGAGAGGGGTCTCCAGAATTTGGAAGTAGGAGAATCCACATTTGAGACCAGCAGACACTATTCCCTTCACCGAGTTGGGCAAGGCTAACTCCAGTGAGTTACTGGAGTGACTACTTTGTGAGTCAAAGCTGCCCCCTGATATGACAGGTTACTATATGGTCCTTCATGATTGATGTGTAAAAGAGATGCATGAGTCCGCATAACCATGGCAGGTAGGCGATGGGGCATATCAGAATTGCCTGGGGATTTATTGGAGGTAAAGAGCCCTATTTAGAGGGAAAGAAGCAACAACTGTGGTTTACTGTAAAGAAAAACAAATCAGAAGAAAACTAGGGACTCTTACTGGACAGATTTAAATTTCTTAACTCTACCCAGACAATTTAGAGAATGCTTATCATTGCCAAATGAATACATCTATACATTGAAAAATTTTGGAATACATTTAGTAAGCAATAGTCACCCACAGGTAACCACTGATATTTAGTACACTACCTACCATGGGTTAGCCAAAATAAAGTCATCCTCTGAGAAGTGGAGTTGGAAGTAAAATTTGGATCTACAGAACTAGTGTTGGCTTCTTTGATTTCTCAGGCTGGAGAGAATTTACAAATCAACTCCAAATTGAAAGGCTGCTAGAATGCATTTAAGCTAATTTTCCTGTATGTCTAAGTAATACTGCAATGAAAAGTATACATATTAAGTTTAATAACAACATATGTGTCTTTTCAGCAACAGAATTTTAACTATATTTTCCAAAAACTTACACAAGTTCCCTTCAAACTATAATGACCTTCAGAATCTTTTCAAAATGGTGTAAATGGAGAAAGAAAGGAAATACATCTGTCACTTAAGTGACTTCAATATCACCTGAACTTTTTGGAATCTGTATGCTACTCCCATGTGATCAAGGAGGAATCAATGAGATTATGTACACAAAACACTATGCTAACTAGACAATGTCCCAAACCTAGAATGCTGGGTGTACATGAAATCAAAACATCTGAACTTTGTTTAATTTGAGGGTCAAGAGTCAATGAGACTAATTATTTGGCTTAAGGCAGGTAAAATACTCAATGTGTGCCATTAACTTCTAACCAGCCATTTGGAGTGTAGACAAAGTCTCTGGCCTTCTTACAGTGGTAAAGAGCACAACCTAGAATGAAAGGTCCTTCCACTTAGCACTGCCTACAATGGTGATAAAAACAGGAAGAGTGAAGCTTGGAAACTAAAACCCACATCTCAAACTGTCAGAGCCTAGATATTTGCAGGCATTTAACTCTGGGTCTTTACAAAATCATGAACATGATTAGGAGACTCTATCCAAGATTTTCTCCACAGCAGCCTCCCAGAGCTGGATAGCCGAGGGGGCTTTCCTTGTTAGGAGGAAGGGTGCTCATCCATACCAGGCTTTATTCTGTAGTCACATCTACTCATTGAGGGAGGTGTTATTATCCCAATTTAACAGATGGGGAAACTAAGTCTCAGAAAGGTTAGGTAATTGCCCAAAGTCATATAGGTGCTAAGTAGCAAAGCCAGGACTGAAACCTAGGACTGTATGACTTCAAAATTCAGAGTCATTCCAGCATCCAACACAATTTGCTTGAAAAGGAAGAGGAGGACAGTTGAGAGGGAAACAAAGTGAATCTCACAGAGGACATGTAATACTTTCTGACACTTCTTTCACCCTAAACAGGCACTGGGACTAATGCAACAATGAGAACATCAGAATGTGCAAATCAGACTGTATCGAACCACCTTGGCTACTAGGTAGATGTCCGAGGATGGGTAGGTGACTGAGAACACCGCAGATCTTGCCTGACTGGATGAGGCAACAGAGGGCGTGTGAGCACGCAGAAATCCTTTAAACTGGTCAGAGTTCAGGTCACAGTGAAAATTTTCTGAGATCTGTAAACGAGTGGCAAAATGAAAAAATGAGTTACAGTTGTTCTCATGGTCTAAACATGTTTAAAAAAAGAAAAAGAGTGAAGAAGCCCCACCAAATTTCACGAGAAGTAAGTGTAATCATAGACATGGTTTATGATCAGTGGTTGCTGGAAAATCTGATACATATTTTGTCATAGTCTCTAGGTATTTTTGAGTCATTTGAGAGATGTTCTTTGAAACATTTAAATTTTTATTATCCCACCAATATCTCCTGAATACAGTGATGTGCCAGGTACTGCACTGAAGAAAATCAGGGCATTACTTGGGCTCCCAATTAGCTTACACTCAAGAAGGAGGGAAAAGGCAAATATGTACTAACTACAGTGACCACACTGTAGGAGAGAAGGAAATGGCAGCCCACTCCAGTGTTCTTGCCTGGAGAATCCCAGGGATGGGGGAGCCTGGTGGGCTCTTGTCTATGGGGTCGCACAGAGTCGCACACGACTGAGGCGACTTAGCAGCAGCAGCAGCACAGTGACCACACTCAGAGGAAAAAGCATTGTGTAAATTCCTGAGGGTGAGAGGTCATATCCAGTGGGGTAGATGGGGAATGCTTTCCAAGGGGGAGGTGAGTGAGATGGATAGGCCTTGGAAGAAGATTCCACCAGGCAGAGCTGGAGGGTGACAGGTACCAGGAAGAGAGCACAGCACAGATGTCTCAGCAGCTGGAAAATCTGCAGTGACTTTAGTTAATACTGAGAAATCCAGCTTCACTCTGCCTAGGCTCTCGAGGGAAAGAAAGCAGGTGAGAGCCATACTGAAGAAAGCCAGGTATGGAAGGTGAAGAGTTTGTTTTTAATGTTTCAGGTAGTGAGGATCCATTAAAGATTTTGAGCAAGAGTGTGACATGATGAGAGCTCCATGGATGGCACACTCATGTTGGACGAGCGGTCCAAATAGTACAGTGTTACTTAAGAACCCTCGCAGAATTGGTTTTCCCTTCACCACTAATAGATTTACAGCCAAGAAGAGGCTCCCAGGCAGAGACTGCATTTACCAGCTCCCTTGCAGTTAGGAGTAAGCATATGTGTGTGTTTGTATATGTGTTTGTGTGTGTGTGTGTGTGTATGCATGCACTCACTTGTGCCTGACTGTATGTGACCCCATGGACTGTAACCCATCAGGTTCCTCTGTCCATGAGATTTCCCAGGCAAGAATACTAGAGCAGGTTGTCATTTCCTACTCCAGGGAATCTTCTTGACCGAGGGATCAAACCCATGTCTCTTGTATCTCCTGCACTGGCAGGTAGATTCTTTACCACTGCGCCTCCTGGGAAGCATGTAACTAGATTCTCTCCAATCTAGATACAGAACTGTGAGCAGGAGCAGTGATGGGTCAAACTTCCAGGCTTCAACTCTACCCACCTCCACCCTCTGCTATCTTTTCCCCTTTTCTGGGAGCTGCAGTGGCAGTGACAAGAATGATTTGCGAGAACACATACCAAAGATGCCAGCTTGGGTTCCTGAATGACTGAGTGGAGCAAACCACTGTTGACCCTGTGCCCCTGCCCCTACCCTGGACTGTTAGTTATTTCTTTGGCAGCTTTGGGTCTTAGATGCAGTACGCTGGATCTTTGTTGCATCAAGCGAGATCTTCCCTCGTGATGCACAGGGGCGGGCTTAGTTGCTCTGGGGCAAGTGAGACTTTAGTTCTCCAACCGGGAATCAAACCTGAGTCCCCTGCACTGCAAGGTGGATTCTTAACTACTGCACCACTAGGAAAATCCCTGGATTGTTAAGAAACAAACAACAGAAAGTTCTCCTTCCTTAAGCCACAAGTTCTCCACATGTGGCCCCCTGACCAACAGCTTCAGCATCACCTGGGGACCTGTTAGAAATGCAAGTTCTCAGGCCCCACTAGATTTTCTGCATCAGAAACTCTGGCATTGGGCCCAGCAACTGTTTTAACAAGCCCTCCAGGGGATTCTGATGCCTGTACAAATTTGAGAACTACAGTTTTAAACCATTGAATATGTGTGTGTGTGTGTTCGTGGTGGGTTCTCCTGTTTTAGCAGTTAACCTATCCTGACTAATACAAATCTTCATAATTATTAATATTTACTTAAAAATACACAACACACTTCTTAAATACTGAGTGGTTATAGTATTTGAGCAAGGGGGCAGAAGTGTCTCCCCTGGTTTTGCTATTTCTGTCCTTCTTTAGGAGTTACAAAATGACTAAACATTAAAACACTCATGGAAAAGTCTTTTCAATTAAAAGCATGTTACACTTGGTGAGGACTCTACCCAATGGCAAATTTAGACTTTTATTGCACCAGATGCCTTCCATTCACAATAAAATGCAAAAACTCCCAAACTCAGGAAACATTACATGCACTGAGCTTGTTACAGCCGTGTGTAAATTGCTTTGCTTTATGTGTAACCCCATATGTCACTATATCAGTTCTCTGATTCAGCCAGGCTATCAACTTTTCCTTCAAGATTCTTCAAGGAACATAAACGACAAACATTTCCAGGTCACGTCTTTAAAAACTGCAAAGGCAATAGAACTGGACATATCAAAGGTCATTTGCTTTCAAATCTAATGTGTTTTTACTGCATAGAAATGATATTTAAAGAAATGAACCCAAAGATTCCATGAACAATATACGATGCCCTCAGGGCTGAGTTATTTTTGTTTACTTACCTTTTTCCTTTCTTTAACATCATAGAGGGCAATGCTGGCAAACAGGGGCTCAATTTCTATCTCAAACCTGTCAGAGAAAGAGAGAAAAGTCTATATGGATTTAACTTTGATAATTTTGAGATTTTTGAAAATGCCAAGATACATAATCTGGTTAAAAATGTAAGTAGTTTCCAGAAGTATTTGGGTAGCTCCACGCATATGAGAATCATATGAGAATATTAATAGAGCAATATGAGAGGTTCATAGAAAATTCCTAATCATTTGAGATCATGAAAGTGCTTGCTGGTGGCCCTGCAACAGAGAGCATGTGGAACAGATTCTCCATCTGATCCCACATGGCACTTCTTACTGTTGTAGCTGCTGGGTTTTCAGAGGATTGAGTGTGTCTTAGCTAAAGGTCTTGTTTACAGTTTACATTTTACTGCCAGAATAGGTAGCTCTTATTATTCAGTTTTAAGGGCTGCGGCTTTCAGCTCGTACAAAAAGAAAAGTTAAGTTGCTTTTCTTTAGATTTATAGTGGGACCTGCCAGAAGGAAATAAGGTTACGATGTGTGTGAATGTCTGGTCGTTCCATTGCCAGGGGAGCTTCTGAACTGAGGTGGAGACAGGGAGCTGAGCACAGCTGATCAACACTGAGGTGTGAGGGTCCAATGAGAGCTAGAACGAGCAGCTCTCATACTGGCCCTAATGGCCAATGCCCCCAGAAATGGTGGGCTGAAGACAAGAGAAGGCAACCCCAAGCACAACCCTGCTTGCTATAGGATGCACATGGAACAGACATGCACTTTCTAAATGTTTCAGGTTAACATACAGGGCTTCCCTGGTGGCTCAGACGGTAAATTGTCTACCTGCAATGCAGGAAACCCGGGTCTGATCCCTAGGTCAGGAAGATCCCCTAGAGAAGGAAATGGCAATCCACTCCAGTACTCTTGCCTAGAAAATCCAATGGATGGAGGAACCTGGTGGGCTACAGTCCATGGGTCACACAGAGTCGGACACAACTGAGCAACTTTACTTCACTAACAACCTATGATGCTGCCAGCTAAGAGCCCTAGTAGTCAAGCCTGGACCACCACCACTGCAGAAGTCACACAAATTAGGTCAAATTCTGTTTTCAAATGTATGTGAGAGAATGGATTTATCACAGCTTTGTCTAAAAAGAGAATTTTTTAAAGAATATGTGGACAAAGGTAACCAGACAAAAGAGTTGGTCAAATGACACCTTGGAAGTGAGACAGTGGGCATGATAGAAGAGCCACAGACACTGAGTCAGAGAGACCTGGGCTCTCTCCCCTCTCCCAGTCTGGCTAATTCTGGAATCTTCATTGGGTTACTGACTTTCCCCAGTTCCACTTACTTCTAAAATGAGGAAAGGATACTTACTCTTCCCATTTCCTAGGATTGTTGTAAGGACTGAAAGACAGTATGTGTGAACATACTTTATAAACAATGTCAAGGAACATCGTTATTCACAGTAGCCAAAAGGTGGAACCAAACTCAGGTGTCCATCAAAGATGAGTGAATTAATAGAATATGGTATGTGCATACAACAGAACATTATTCAGTCTTAAAAAGAAAGGAAATTCTGACACATCCTACCATATGGACAAATGTTGAAGAAACTGTGTAAGTGAGATATACCAGTCACTAAAGGCCAAACACTGTATAATTCCACTCCCATAAGGGAATGGTGGAAGAGAGAAATGGGAGTTATTGTTTAGTGGGTATAAAATTCCAGTTTGGGTAAGTGACAAGAATTATGGAGATAGATGGTGGCAATAGCTGTACAACAATGTGAATGTATTTACTGCCACTGAAATACTAGTGAAAAATGGATATGACAGCAAATTTTATGTTATCTGTATTTTACCACAAATAAAATTTAACACTATCATTTAATATTTTTTTACTACATATCATTAACATAATTTTTACTATTCATATTTAAACATTCCAGGTTTACCTATAAGAACTTGCTTTCGTTTGTCCAGTTTATTTAAAGTAGTGAAAGATACATCTCCCCTCTTGCAGGTATATGTTGGTACGAATACAATTTAAGACACTGGAGCAGGTCAAAGACTGAGAAAACACTACAGTTCTCTTTAATTTCTGCTTTGGCAGTTTGGGGAAAATATCATTATAAACTACACTTCACAAATTTCGTCAGGAGAAATCCAAGTGACATGATTACTTTTTTAACAATAGTCTTAGTGGCCATGTCTTCCCATCTGTGAGAAGAGCTGCCATTTACTTAGAGAAAACCTCTAGGAGGCTGAGTATCAAGCATCAGAGGGTAGAATTCCTCCAATCCCAAAGAGCAGAGTTACTGCAGCCAACAGTGGCCTGATGCACTTCCTGTGGGAGTGGGTGAGAGACTCAGACAATAGGGTGGATTTCCTGAATGATGAATGCAGAGGGGGGATGGAAGAGCCACTTCCACTTAGTCCTCCTGCTGAAGGGCTAAGAGTTTCCCCCAGCTGGGTCAGATCCCAGGGACCAGCGTTTGCCCTTATGTACCCACTGCTCAACACAAAGCTGGCTTATTGGCTGCTCATCTCTGTACAAGACAAAAAGTCCTAACTCCCCCACCAACTGGTAGCATTGACTCTAGGAGAGTGCTACACCACCAAGAGAGCCCCACAACTGTGTAAGCAGTCATGCTGGCTTGTGTCCTGAGGAGAGGAATTGGGGAGGCTCCACATTAGAATCGGAAATTTACAGCACGTAGGAACTTTGGGATGATCTGGTCTAACTACTTTACTTATAAGAACTCAAAATTCCAGAGAAGTCCCCAGGCTGACATACAGTCTTGAATCCAAAATCCAAGTGCCCTAATGGCAAACCAAGTGCTGCCTAAGAGGTTCATGAATTGACTTCAACAGATGGATGACTTTCCTAATAGGGTATGAAAAATTTTTATGCCTACATAGTTTTGCCTAGGTAGAGCATCATGGAAAAAGCAAGAGAGTTCCAGAAAAACATCTACTTCTGCTTTATTGACTCTGCCAAAGCCTTTGACTGTGTGGATCACAACAAACAGTGGAAAATTCTTCAAGAGATGGGAATACCAGACCATCTGACCTGCCTCCTGAGAAATCTGTATGCAGGTCAAGAAGCAACAGTTAGAACTGGCCTTGGAACAACAGACTGGTTCCAAATAGGAAAAGGAGTACGTTAAAGCTGTATATTGTCACACTGCTTATTTAACTTATATGCAGAGTACATCAGGAGAAATGCTGGGCTGGATGAAGCACAAGCTGGAATCAAGACTGCTGGGAAAAATATCAATAACCTCAGATATGCAGATGACACCACCCTTATGGCAGAAAGAGAAGAAGAAATAAAGAGCCTCTAGATGAAAATGAAAGAAAAGAGTGAAAAAGGTGGCTTTACTCAACATTCAGAAAACTAAGATCATGACATCTGGTCCCATCGTTTCATGTCAAATGATGGGGAAACAATGGAAACAGTGAGAGACTTTATATTTTTGGACTCCAAAATCACTGCAGATGGTGACTGCAGCCATGAAATTAAAAGATGCTTGCTCCTTGAAAGAAAAGCTATGACCAACCTAGACAGCATATTAAAAAGCAAAGACATTACTTTGTCAACAAAGGTCTGTCTAGTTAAAGCTATGGTTTTTACAGTAGTCATGTACAGATGTGAGACTTGGACTATAAAGAAAGCTGAGTGCCAGAGAATTGATGCTTTTGAACTGTGGTGTTGGAAAAGACTCTTGAGAGTCCCTTGGACTACAAGGAGATCCAACCAGTCCATCCTAAAGGAAATCATTCCTGAATATTCATTGGAAGGATTGATGCTGAAGCTGAAACTCCAATACTTTGGCCACCTGATGCGAAGAACTGACTCATTTGAAAAGACCATAATGCTGGGAAAGATTGAAGGCAGGAGGAGAAGGGGACGACAGGATGAGATGGTTGGATGGCAACACCGATGCTATGGACATGAGTTTGGATAAGCTCAAGGAGTTGGCAATGGATAGGGAAGCCTGGAGTGCTGCGATTCATGGGGTCGCAAAGAGTCAGACACGACAGAGCAATGGACTGAACTGAACTGAACTGAGAGCAGTTACAACTCAATATTTTCAAAAGTGCCTATCATCTGAAAAAGTGGAAGAACTAATTCTCTAAAGCAATCGTCTATAAAGAGAAAAGAGAGGCATGCCGGCACTCCAGGGTTAGGCAAGACAATCCACTGGAACTCAGGAAGAAGATACTATAGTTTATTTTAATTGATTGAGTTCATCCTTCAAAATGTTTCACTTATGCTTGTTTTGTAATACATATAAATTTAATACACAAGTACAAAATTAATACACATATAGAAGATGCGTGACTTTTAAATACAATTAAAAAGCTAAAAAAGAATTGCTTTCAAGCAAACGTGACCCATGAGATGAATCCAGATTTCAGACATGTGCTGTTTGAAATGTGTGTTACCGAAGAAGGAAATGAGAAAATATTTAAGAAGTCAGGAAATCATGCAGAAAAATCTGGATTTCTAGTTTCTCTTTTTGAAAAAAAATCAGACAACTGATCAAATGGGTCAGTTCATTTGGATGGCAAGAGTTGGCCCAAGCTAGTAGTGAGCGCCCCCAGAGGATAGTTTGCTACAGTCCCACTACACTCTAATGTCCTCTGGCACTGAAACTGAGTTTTAGTTGCATTTTTCATTGTGTTTTAATAATGGTATGTTGGGAAATGCATATAAATCTCTAAGAATAAAAAGGATCTAACTTGTAGCATTTTCTGATTTCAATATTGTAAATATTTCTACCATTCTACCATGGCTAATTTCAAACTACCAATGTGACTTCACTGAATAAAGAGCTGGGAAGAGAAGCATACACTGAGCTCTCAGGAGTTAGAGTGGACTCCAGCACACCACTGGCTTTTACTGCTATTTTTCTTAACGCAGGACATTTCGCTCAATTAATTACCTAGACATCTAACCTTAGTGTTCGTCTTCCTTTTCATAGTAGAATGACGGTCAAAGGCCTGGCAGGAATATAATCTGGGGCTACCTGATTCTGAACTCTGGTCTTTCTACTACTTCACAGCTGCCCACTATTAAAAGTGTGTTGGGGTCCTCCCCGACTCAAGCTCTGATGAGAAAGACAGTTTGTATCTGAAAGGCAAGACAGATCTCAATCGAGTAGGTAGTGTTTGCTGATACTTACTTCAGGGTCAGCAACTTAACCAATATTCTGTTTCCCAGATGTTCCTTGGGACATTCTGGTACCGGACGTATTTCCACAGCATCCTCCTATTATTAACCACATTGAAATCAGTAGTGAATTCCCATGAAATCAGTAGTGAATTAATCAGCAGTTAACCAAGGGAAGGGAAGACTGCTATCTACCATGCAAGACAAGCTGCATTTGCTTTATTTCTAATCACAGAATAATACATTAACTTTTATAAGAGTTTATTATCCAACCCCCATGCTTCAAAGTCAGCATTTACAGCAAAGATTTTTCTCCTTTCAGACAACCAAACATTTAAGACAAAGAGACCAAAAGAGGAAGGAAGGAAATGTGAACATAGATAAGGCTTAGTAACATCCACCAGATGGCATTGCAAAATCTTACACCTATTGTTGACTTTTTTTTTTTTTTTTTTGCTGGCTTTAAGGACACAATCAGAATATTTCTCCTGCCGAGGGCTTTACCAGTAAATATGTGAGTTTCAGACTTGAGATCTGAATCAGAAATTTTCACCTAAAGCTGTAAACCATTAATACTGTAATACAGTGGCTTTCTTGGTTCAGTTTCCTTAAACAGATGATAGAGATTTGGGGCTGAATTTATAGGTTCTAAATAGACATGTCCAGCTAGAACTTGATAAAGTTCTAAGAATTGAAAAGCTTAGTAATGACATGTTAAGAGATATGTCTGTCTATTTTACGACATTGGGACTGAAGAGTTAAAGGGAAGTATCAAGTATACGTACAGCTGATTCACTTTGCTATATAGCAAAAACTAATGCAACATTGTGAAGCACCTATACTCCAAGGAAAATTAATTTAAAAATTCAAATGTGAACTATCACAGTATCTTAATTATAGTCATAGATGCAAAGACTGACAGTGCAAGTCGTCCTGAGAACTTTAATTCCTGCTCTTGTGGTGGGTACACAAACTCTGATGAATGGTCTGCAGCTCACAAGTGTCCAACAAATAGGTCCATGTCTAATTATATTTTTTAAATTTATTCTTAATTGAAGGATAATTGTTTTACAATGTTGTGTTGGTTTCTGCCTTACGACATGAAGCGGCTATAGTATACACGTGTCCACTCCCTCTGGAACCTCCCTCCCACCCCACAACCCCAACCCTCTAGTTCATCACAGAGCACCAAGTTGAGCTCCCTGTATTACACAGCAACTTCCCACTAGCTCTCTACTGTACATATGGTAATGTATATGTTTCTGTGCTACTCTCTCTCAATTCCTGGGCTGTAAATGACATCCCGAATACCCGATAGCAACCAGAAGAATTTTTCTAAATAGCAATACAGTCATCTTCTTATTAAATCTGTGCCCAGTTTGGTGGAATACTCCCAAGTGTAAACTCACCACCACTCTAACTTTCAATTCCCCTTTGTGTTAAACAGTTTGGTGGGTGGAACTGCTGAGTTGTTTCAGAGGAGGTGCTGTTCTGATGCCCACACTGAGGTGAAGGCCCTCAGAGCAAGCTGGAACTTTCAGGGTGATCAGGACAGACACATCTGAAAGGTAAGGGGCCCCTTATTGGAAAACAGCCTCACTATAAAAACACTCTGCTTTTGGTGTGGATTCAAAACTTTGGTATACTTTTAAAAGGCTCTTCATTTGGAAAATTGTAAGCATATACAAAAGTAGAGAAAATACTGTAATGGATCATACGCAACCATCATCTAGCTTCAACAATTTTGACTTATGGGCAATTTGGTCTCATCCCTGGGTCAGGAAGGTTCTCCAGTGTTCTTGCCTGGAGAATCCCACGGACAGAGGAGCCTGGTGAGCTACTACAGTCCATGGGGTCTCAAAGAGTCGGACAGGACTGAAACAGCTTAACATAGCACACAGCATGTACTCTCACTTACTACTCCCCCACTCAGTGTTGGATAGCTCAGAACAAGGCCACAGAGATCATATAATTTCATCAGTGAGCACTTCAGTAGAGACCTCTAAAAGATAAGGACTTTTAAAAACATATACTATAATGCTACTATTAATTTTTAAAAATAATTTCCTATTTTAATGAAATATGTAGTCAGCTCCAAACTTCCCCAACTGTCTGTTTTTTTTATAGTTAGTTTCTTAATTCAGGTTCCAAACAAGGTCTATATGTTCATATGTTTCCCAAGTCTCCTCTAAACTATGTGAATTTCTTGCACTTTTACAGTTATCTGATATAAAAATGAATTGTCAATGAAGCAGAAGTCATGGACACCTCTTGTTTTCCTCTTCCTGGGAGAAAACAGAGAGATACTTACAGTGAGAAAGAGAGAGGATCACAAGAGAGAAAGGGATAATATGAGAGATGAGGTTCTTCTGTCAGCAGACCCAGTGGAACCTGAGGCCAACTCCACATCTCCCTGCTTGAGATTTCATTACAAGCCAATAAGTCTCCACTTTAAAAAAAAATTTAGTTGTTTTTAGTTGGGTTCTATCACTTGCAACCCAGAGGAGTCCTAGTGCAAACTCCCCTATGATCTGGAGAATAGCGCACCTCTCTTAGGGACCAGCATATGTCTTTTACAGAATCAGAGTGAATCAGGGAAAGAACTCGCCTCATAGAAGCTTGGTGGTTGAATTCTAGTTTTGCCTCCCCTGTATACTCAGTTGTAATTTGGATATAATAGTTCACCTCTCTTCTAATTTTCTTCACAAGGACATAAAGTAATAATAATATAAAATAATTTCATGAATGTGTTGTCCAAAAAAAAATCAGCATTTGTAGTCATTTCATAGTAGGTAAGAAAGTTATCCCTTTTTTCTACAGGACTTTCTTTGGAGAAAGTACAAGTTATAAGAGCAAATGTAATTTTTGTGTGTATAACTTCAGCACATTCAAGGGCCAGTATAGAAGCTGTCAAGTATTTTAGACTTTCCAATTTCCAAATATCCTATACACTAATCACAAAGAATCCTCTCGTTAGTAAAGCAAGCCGCATTAGGATGTCTGCTAGATCATAACTTTTAGTCTCAACTGAGTTTCTGCACCGTTTAGAGACCATAAAACACAATTCCTTCAAAATGGTCTATGATTCATCCTTGTAATCAAGCCTGGATATCCTCCGATTTAATCTAGTGAAAGAGATTTTAATGAGCTGATGTCTCACTGTAAGTCTCCTCCTCACCCCTTAACTGTTTCTTCTCTTCTGGTATCCATTCTGGGTCATTATTACCTATTGGCACCTCCATCAGGGAACTGGGAGGAAGAGGAATTTGAAGGTCGTATCAGTCAGATATAATATTTCTTGACAAATTTGGTAAAAAGTTCTAAATCTATAGGTGGAAACTGAGAGTTACAAGATGTGACTGTTTATGTCATCTTTGGATTTACATTAGGTATAGTCATATATAGATAAACAGTTAAACATAAAACTTGGAGTTAATGTGTTGTGATCCCCTTCTATAATTCAATCTGCCTGCTGAATCATGAACAAGTTATTTAACCTCTCTGATTCTTACTTTGCAATATGAAGGATGGGGATGATAACACTGTCCATATTATTCATATCTAATCTTCCTCATTCAGAAGAGGATTTGAGCCCTTCTGACAATGAAAAATGAGGATTTGAGGCCACTGCAAAAAAAATAAATAGATGATAAAACCAAGGTAGTTGGAAAATATGGATGAGAAAAAAATAAAGCTAAAGCAAACTCAGGACACTAGTAAGTAAGCCACCAGACTTGGTAGGGTGTGTGCTCAGTTGCTAAGTTGTATCTGACTCTTTGCGACCCCAAGGACTGTAGCCCACCAGGTTCCTCTGTCCATTGGATTCTCCAGGCAAGAATACTGGAGTGGATTGCCATGCCCTCCTCCAGGGGATCTTCCTGACTCACAGATCAAACCTGAGCCTCCTGAATTGCAGGTAGATTTTTACCACTGATCCACGAGGGTATGACTGATGAGTAATTTGCTCTGTTGTTACACAGGCTTGCCTTCCTGAAATACACAGCCCAGAAATCACACAATTAAGCATCCCGACATTGCTATACAATAATGACAAGCAATAGTATTTTCCTGGGAGGCTCTCTGTGTCTTCACTGAAATTCTCCAGTGTGGAGACAGTCATACCCACCTCATCCACTGATGGATAAAGGGCAAAGAGCTCGGCCTGCCGATTGGTCCTCCGGGCCTCCTCATTCTGCTTCTCGAAGTCCTCAGCGCTCACTTGTTGTACAAGGTTTTCCAGCCTCGGGTCAGGCTGCAGGCTGCGGAGGTCGAAGTCACAGGCAGTGTTGGGACCTTTCCCAGAGACATCACACAGCACGCTCAGGTGGCGGGGACCTGCCTGTAAGAAAAAGACATGGCTTCATGAGAGAGATCATGGGCTTCAAATGAGAACTAAAGGGTCTGGGATGTCTCAAGATGGCTCCAACGGGGGACTGCAGAATCAGGCCTCAAGGAGTCTCTGACAAGAATCACATCATAGCTTCCTGGACTGAATATCCTAAATTTAGATGTCTCTCTCCTGCCTGGAAGCAGGTGATTAACTCATCAGATGTAGATACACCCATTCTTGAGGAAAAGTTTGACAATAATTCTGTAGTGCTATTAGTTTGAGGGGGTGTTCTTTTCTGGAGATTGGGAGCCAAGCCTCCTATGAACCATACACATGTCTCGTGCTTAAGCAGAACAGAACTGGAATAAGGTGTTAAAAAAAGTGGGGGGGCGGGGAGAGACTGGACTGGGGAATAAAGAGACTTCATGCTAATCTCAACTCCAGAACTTGGCTTTCAAAACTGGAAAATAAGATGATCTGTGAGGAGCGTTCCAAATTAAACTTTATATAAACTCCAAAGCATGTTTCCAAAGACAGAAATGTGGGCATGGGAACACTTTCCTACAGGACTTTAGTAACAGTTACAGGAATAAGTACCAGAGGGGGAAAAAAAACACTTGCTATTTCAGCAGTATTCACTCAGCTGCAGCATGCTTGAAAAAAATTTCAGTCAAAAAGAGGATGCTTTATTCCATTAGAAATGTCTTGGAAATTGAGAACTGGATGCCTAACTCAAGACCTGGCAAAAAATATAAAACCAAAAGCAATAATATGTTGTAAGAACATAGATAGATCTATTACAAATATCTGTAAAATATATGGTAAAATGTTATTTTCAAAGTACTATTAAATGGACTGTGCAATAACTCTGTAAAACAGTTTTGGTCCTGCGCAGCAATGAAGACCTGGTACAGGAAAAAATAAACAAAAACAAAATTATTAAAATTTTTTTGGTGATATCTGTCTACCTCATAAAAGTCCTACTCTCCTAGGTCATAAATTTTATGTAAACTGACTGTGTTAACAATCACATTCACACACAATATTAACCAATATTAATATTTAAGTTATTAAAAATTTTGTTCATCTTAGAATTTATAAGATTCTTGGGAAAATTAATTGGGTTACCCAAGACTCTTTAAAAGGATCAACATCTGTATCTGTCTCCAGAATTTATTTAAAGGCCACAACTGGACAAGTAAACAAAGGTGTGAGGACAAGAGTATCTCTGGAACAGAGAGTTTTATTTATTATTTTGTAGTAACAAAATAATAAAAACAACCTAAGCATTCCCCCAAAAAAGAAAGTTTTGAGATTAAGAGATTTTGGAACTTTCATACAATAGAATGTTATTCAGCCTTTAAACAAAAAGAAGAACATGCTGTCATTAGAAGAGAAAGATGATCATAGTATATTTCCTTGTTAATAAGAAAAAAGAAGTTAAATAACATTATATAATCAAATTTTTATGAAATATATTTGTACTATGGAGTCATATCATATATATATGTGTGTGTGTATATATATTATGTAAATTTGTAAATTTACATAAATTATGTAAATATATATAAATTATGTAAATTCAGGCATTTGACTTCACAATTCCACTTAAAAAGGCTCCTAAGAATGACTGAAAGGGGAAGATGCTGCCTGTCTGACCATCTCTCCATGACGAGTATTAGTTTAATACTTAAAAACACACACTTTTGTACAACCTGCCTCTGAAACCCAGCCAATGACTTGGTGTGCTGGAGGAGTGAGGAATGGGTGTGCTGCTCCTCACCTTTTGAAGCCACCCTTTATACTCTGCTCTGTGATGCTGGGTCTGCATTTAGCAAATCCTGTTTCTGCTTTGCTACTTCCCCCTTTAGGTTCTGCATGGCTGGGGGAGGGAGAAGGGACTGGCTGCTTCCTCTCTGCCTGCAGGTCTCATCTTGGTTGTGGCAGTTGCTTCTAGTTTTCTGTTTCTTCCAGCACTTCCAGAAAAACCCTCATCTTACCTTCCTTGGAGGTACCAGCATCAACTGGGCAATTCTTTCTCCCAGGAGGTCTGAGTCCAGACTCTCAGCCCTTGTGAGGTCTTTCCTCTGATGACACCACTGGCTAGGCTATGCCCCCTCCTCAGGTATTTGAGTGCCAGCTCTGAGGCCTCTCTTCTGAGCTTGCAGGTTCTGATAACTCCAAGCTCCTCCCACTAGACCCATGGTTCTCAAACACAGTCCTGGGACCAGCAGTATCAGCATTTCCTAGGGAATGCTCATGAGAAATGCAAATTCTCAAGTCCCCGCTCCAGCTGCGGTGAAACAGAAACCCTGGAGTGTGGCCGGCAATCTGTGTTCAAACAAGCCCTTCAGGGGGATTCCAATGACACTCAGGTTTGAGACTCACTGCCACAGACCCCAGCCCTAGAGAGGTGTGCTGTTTCTTGCAGTTACAATTTCTGTAAGACTTCAATTTTTCTTTTTGGTTCTCTCAGTCCTCAAAAATACGTTCGACTAATTTCCTATGTAAAATTTCTTCAGAGGAAATATCTAGTGTGGTTTCTGTCTGACTGAAACAAGGGAACAATTTAGTTGGTCATCTGCATGATGAAAGCAGAATTCAGTCAAAATTACCAATGAAAACCCCCTGAAATTTCCCATAGAGGATGGCATAAAGATATTCCACGTTTCAGTAAGCCCATCAGATTCAGCTCTAGAATTGATGCCTGATTTCGCTGCAGAGATAAGTAGTCAGCCTGGCTGTAGTTTGAAATAGGTATTATCTAAAACCTCTAGTCATATTCAGCATGGTGAGATGCTTGTGTTATGCGGGCACCTGAAAGCTGAAAACTGGTTTAGAAGTCCTGTGCAAACTTGGACACATTTCTTTCCTCTATGCTTTATTTTTTTTAACCTATAAAATGGACAGACTGGACCAGAGCACTGGCTTTTAAAATCTTTTGTAAATTGTGGTAAGTATACATGTAATATAAAAATTTCATCATTTTTTTAGTGTACAGCTCAGTAATGTTAAGTGCATTTATATTGTTGTGCAACCAGTCTCCAGAACTCTTCGTTTTGTAAAACAGAAACTCTATACCCATTAAATAAGAACTCCTTATTCCTACCTCTCCACAGCCTCTGGCAACTACCATTTTAACTTTATACATCTATGAATCTGATTAGTCCAGGTACCTCATATAAATGGAATCATACAGTATTGATTCTTTTGTAACTGGCTTATTTCACTCAGTGTAACGTCTTCAAAGTTCATCCATGTCACAGAATATGTGTCAGAACTTCCCCCCTTTTTAAGGCTGAATAACTACTCCACTGTGACTTCCCAAGTGCTGCTAGGGGTAAAGAACTCGCCTGCCAATGCAGGAGACCTAAGTAATGGGGGTTCAATCCCTGGATCAGGAAGATCTCCTGGAGGAGGGCATGGCACCCACTCCACTGTTCTTGCCTGGAAAATCCCATGGACAGAGGAGCCTGGTGGGCTACGGTCCATAGGGTCACAAAGCGTCGAACATGACTGAAGCCACTTAGCACACACACGCAGTGCTCCATTGTATGGATATGCCGCATTTAGTTGATCTCTTCATTTGTCCATGGACACTTGGTTGTTTCCACCTTTTGGCCACTGTGAATAATGCTGCTATGAAAACAGGTGTATAGAGTACTGACTTTTAAATTGTAACTACTTTGTAATGGTAATAATAATAATAACTGCATTCATTGGACACAAAGTGTGAGCTGGCACTGTCTTAAATGCTTCACACATATTAACTCATTTAATACTCAAACAACTTCACCAGTTGTGTACTTTTATCATCTTCGTTTTCCAGGGGAAGAAATTGAAGACCAGAGAGCTGAGTTATCCTGTCTGAGGTTAGAGTAGGTATGTGGTAGAATCACAGAGAGCCAGGCAGTCTGCCTCAGGGTGGAGCTTTCAATCACACTGCAGGCTGCCTGAGGCATGGGGGCACCCCTGAGTATCTGCCAGAATCATTACAGGGATGGGCCCAAATCCCCCCCTCAAGTTAGAGCCCCTCCACTTTTATCTACTTTTATTTGAACACCCATTTATATAGCTACAAACAAATGTGAAAAAAATATCACTGACTAAATGGTAGAGCTCCTTCTATTCTAATATTCTATGAGTCTAGCCTTTTTATTACTTTTTAAAAAAATCAACAGCATGCCATGGCAGAACAGTCCAGTAACCTGGCAACCGTGTTTGTTGATAGGAAATACCTGAGCACTGGGTTCACTGCACTCCAAGGTTTCCGACTCAAACGTCTGTTTCTGAAGCGTCTTGTGAAAATCTTTTCGGGATCCAATCTTTTTAAAGCTGCAAACCTCTGAGCTTCCTTGGTTCCTTTCATTGTTGTTATTAAATAAGAGACAGAAGGAGGGAGAGGGAGAGAGAGAGGCAAAATCATTAGTCTAAAAATAAAAGTAATGGCTTAAGTGCAGACCCATCATGCTTCTGAAAGATCTTGCAAAGAGAGGACCAATTGTAATTCTTCACATCTAATTGTGTACCAGGACTAACACAAGGCTCTGTTGTAAAGAGATACAAACTTGCCTCCTCACTGGCTCACTATTAAAGGCAGGAGTGGCCTGGGAAAATGCCACTTCAGAGGTGTGGTCATTTCAGCTGTGGGGCATTTGGCTCCAAGCTGAAGCTGAACTATGACCCCAGTGGAAGAGGCTGGAATAAATCTAGCAAAGTGCAGAAGCAGGGAATAAAGGTCATTTGAAGATAAAAATAGAGGAAAACATTTAATCTTCAAATCAATGTTCTTAGTAAAGAATAAAAAGGGCAGGACATGGTTAACAAAAATAGAATTAAATGATCTATGTACCGAAAATCTTTGCTACCATCCTCAATTGCTACTCCATGCATGTCATTAAAGTTGTTTTAATAAGTGTTGCTAATATTATATGATATAACATATATGGAATGTAAAATATAATACAAATCAATCTATAT
Organism: Bos taurus; assembly: GCF_002263795.3. Taxonomy (NCBI): domain Eukaryota; kingdom Metazoa; phylum Chordata; class Mammalia; order Artiodactyla; family Bovidae; genus Bos; species Bos taurus. The sequence goes on from NC_037335.1 coordinate 44,182,397, forward strand.
ACAAAACAAAAACAGATTCACAGGCATAGAAAAACATAGTTACTAAAAAGGGGAAAGGGGGAAGGAATAAGTTAGGAGTATGGGGTTAACAAACTATTACATATAAAATAGATAAGCAACAAGGATTTACTGTATAGCACAGGAAATTGTACTTAATATTTTATAATCACCTATAATTAAAAATATTCTGAAACATACATATATAAATAGATATACATATATAACTGAATTATTTTGCTATACACTTGAAGCTAACACACTACTGTAAATCAACTACACTTCAATTTTTTAAAAAATGTGTTGCTATGGAAAGGGTTTAATGTAATGTCTAGCACTGTCATTGGAGTGTCAAGAAGTTAGACCATTACAAAAAGGGCAACAGATATAAGTTGTCAAATAATAACTATAGAAACCAACATGTGCATTCCCTATTTCTATGACTCAAAGCCTTCTTGGAAAACATGCTGCAAACTCAACCACACAAACATGCACCCATCTTGTTTGATTTCCCACACTGTTAGAAAACCATTGAGGAAGCTGGTAAAGGGATGTAAAACGAGGTTAGGATTTATTACACAGATCAAACAGAAGACAGACAAAGCAGGAAATGTAAGAGAGCTACTAGCAATAATCCAAATACAGTTTATAACTCTCTGGGAGGGGTGAAATGTTGGGTTATGCACAGGGGCACAGAGCAAGTATTCAATACTAAGCGAAAGGAGTCAGGAAAAAAATAAAAAGATAACTGCGTGATTCCATTTACATGACATTCTGGAAGAGGAAAAGTTATAGAGACAGAAAAGAGATCAGTGGCTGCCAGAGTCTGGGGGTTAAGACAGTGACCGCAAGAGGCCTGGGGCAATTTAGGGGGGCGGGTACTGGTACTGTTCTGTGTCTTGATTGTAATAGTGGTTAACAACTGTATGCATCTGTCAAAACTCACAGAACTGTAATCTAAAAAGCATGAATTACAAGTACCTCAAAATCAATGGACAGAAATTTAGGATTATGCCTAACATTGATTAGGATACTATTTACACTTAATACTCATTAAACATAAGGTCTGATACTTTGCTATGGTTTATTATATTGCTTTACAGAATGATGGGTTTTGTTGAGCAGGAGTAAATGGATTCAAGTTCTGGCTCCACAGTTTACAAGCTCTATGACCTAGGCTAAATTACTCTATTTTTTTGTGTCTCAATTTTGTTATCAGAATAATAGGAATTAAACTAATACCTATTTCATCAGTTCTATTGCATGCAATAAATACATTCACATATGTAAAATAGAAAATTTCTTGGCTTATGGCAATAATTCAATAAATGTCTGCAACTACTTGATGTTTATTAAATGGTTAGAGAACATCATTCAATTGTCCCTGTCAACTGACAAAGAATCTAAACTAGACCAATAAGATATTATAAGCAAAGGGAAAAAAGGGTACAACTCGGTGTTGTTGAAGATTTCCTTTAATACAATGGTCCATGGTAAATTTTACAGGATAGGCACTACAATGCATATATTCATGGAATAAAGATAAGATTTGAAAAATCTTAAGAATTGTATTTTAGGGCTATTCTAGTTCCAATTCAACCAATCCAAAATATTCCTTTCATTCTGAGGACTTCAGAAAAAGCACTTATATCAGTATGTCAGAGGAATGAACCCCAAATTATCTCATGTTCTAAGGCATCACAGGGAAAAAAACGACTTTTCTCTGGAGGACCATACTTAATGAAGCCACTTAGTTTTCTATGGACATGCCTTTGTTATCCATAACCATATAGTCAAACACTGATTTAGTTGCTCTTTTATTCCTCAATTATCTCCTTGCTGATATTACATTTCTCTGTAATATCTAGGGGATAGTCTTTTATGTCTTTGCTATCTATGATAATGGCTTTGAATCCCACTTAGCGGGCAGGGGAGTGGAGTAATGGCCATTTGTGTTCCTTCCCACTCTCATAATGCTATAGGACATTTGCCACTCAGGTTCTATAATTGAGACTTTTAAATCAGACAAATAGTGTGTTCATGAAGGATAGGGGAAACTTCTAGATTTTTAATGTATTAGGGAAAGATGAAATTGCACAGAAGCACAAAATTCATGGTTTCCTTTTGAGAGAAATATATTTTCCTACTTGAAATGTTTGTCTGTGTTACTTAGACTGGAATTATGCCTTTGATAATTTCATTCTACCTTTATACTGTCTATAGCACAAAGTTTACTGTATCCACTCTAAAAATCATGCTTTTTCTCTTCATGACTTTTGAAAATGATCAATAAATCTAATGAATAGACAGTGCCATGGCTGCATGCTTATCTCATCTTATTCCCATATATTTTGATAATTTTGTATGGATTGCTGTTTACTGCCATCCTTTGGGTCACAGTAAATATTTTAATCATTATTTCCTCTGTAATTTTCTTTAATGAACTAAAGAGTGAATAACTTAAGAATGTGTTTGGTGTCTTGGTGGAGAGTGGAGCTCTCAAGTAATTAAACTTGTTTACATGCTATTTATTCTCGGTCTATTATCCATAGTGAAACATTTGATGAGTGTTATGAGCAGCATCATAAAAGCCCTTAGACTTTGTCTTTCATCCTGGGTGATTAAGGTAATTCTGAAGGAAGGTCATGCTCAAGGAGAGCTGGGATATCAAGGAATGGGGTATCATCTGTTTTATTACTCCATATTTTACTCCCAGTGAACTGGTAAACAATTATAATTCAAACACATCAGTGCATATAATTCAGTTACTCCCAAAACACCATAAAAATGTCTCCCTGATCAATAATTGCTTATTATGACATGCATTTCTTATGCTGGCTGTCAAGGTGCTTAGCTATTTGCTTTCTAAAAGTATGGAAAGCCATCCAGGCTCATCAGCCTCTACAGTTACAAACAGCAATCCAGCTGTGGAAATCACTGAGCCACTCTTGACCTGTTATGCGCAGATTCCCCATCCCCACAAATCCACTCCCATGAAAGCCCAATCCACAGGCCAGCCCTTGCACCCGCCTTCCCTGACCTGGCCAGAACTAAATGCTTCCTTCTGTGAATTTTCAAAGCATGTTGCTTGTACTTCTCGTACAAGCTTACATCATGCTCTATATTACAGTCTAATTACTTGTCTAAATTTTTACCTCCCCTGCTAAATATGTGCTCTTCCTCACTAGACTATAACTTCACCAAAGACATAGATTCCTTTGAGCTAGGATTCCTGGGTATTCCTCAGGAGGTATTTTCTAAACCTTTGTTGAATGGGAGAACAAATGAAACTCTAACAAGCAAATAGTCATATCATACTCCTCTCACACAAGGGTTTTCAAATCTCTCAGACTCACTGTCGTCTTTCTCTATAACAAATATTTAATAATGCCATCTTTATAACTCAACTTTTATTTTTATAAGTCAATAAAAATGTCCCAGCTGTTATTTATTGAGAAATAAAAGAAACATAATGCATAAAACAGCATGTGTGTAAATATGCAAATGCTTGGACATGAGTGCACCAGAGAATATAATGAAATAGCTGTTTGCACCTGTGGCAAGAATTGTTGTCAACAGAACACCTGCAAAACCAATACAGACATGCTGTACGGGTGACTCAAACGCCACCAAGCAGCATTGCTGGCAGTAATGTGATTTTCTAAAACGGGGGGAAACTCTTGTAGAGCTCTAACCAGCATGAAGCTTAATTTCTCCTATGTTTACATGAAAGCTGTTTCCTTGGAAAATTCAGTTCAAAAGTATTTGTAAGAAGGCATGCAGGCTCAGCTCAGATATTTACAGACTGGACTTCCACGGGCCTGAAAGTCCAGAAAGACATGTGATCGTTGTGTTGGATGCTGAATTTGGGACAATCCTTCACTGTGTGTGATGTCCAATGCACTTCAGGGTGTGAAACGCAATAGTCCACCCCAGTCATTGAGATGATAAAAAACAGAAACCTTAACTACCCTCATTGAGAGCCACTGCTACTAACACATCAGAAAACTGGAATTTCCAATTCCAATTTAAATCATAAGTTTTAGCAACACACCTGGGGAAGGAAATCCACAAAGACTTCCTGGAAGGGGTGAAATGGAACAAGTTTAACCAGGAAAACAGCTGCATGCAGGTGTTTGTTTAGGGGGAGAATTCTAGTAGTGGAATCCTAAAGTGAATGCGTTTCAGAGTTCTACTTTCAGTTTTGGTAAGAAAGTAAATGTCCCATATAGAAATAACATAGTTCAGCAGAAATAGGGATGTTCAGTTCAGTTCAGTTCAGTTGCTCAGTCGTGTCCGACTCTTCACAACCCCATGAATCGCAGCACGCCAGGCCTCCCTGTCCATCACCAACTCCCGGAGTTCACTCAGACTCACGTCCATCAAGTCAGTGATGCCATCCAGCCATCTCATCCTCTGTCATCCCCTTCTCCTCCCACCCCCAATCCCTCCCAGCATCAGAGTCTTTTCCAATGAGTCAACTCTTTGCATGAGGTGGCCAAAGTACTGGAGCTTCAGCTTAAGCATCATTCCCTCCAAAGAAATCCAGGGCTAATCTCCTTCAGAATGGACTGGTTGGATCTCCTTGCAGTCCAAGGGACTCTCAAGAGTCTTCTCCAACACCAAGTTCAAAAGCATCAGTTCTTCGGCACTCAGCCTTCTTCACAGTCCAACTCTCACATCCATACATGACCACAGGAAAAACCATAGCCTTGACTAGACGAACCTTTGTTGGCAAAGTAATGTCTCTGCTTTTGAATATGCTATCTAGGTTGGTCATAACTTTCCTTCCAAGGAGTAAGTGTCTTTTAATTTTATGGCTGCAGTCACCATCTGCAGTGATTTTGGAGCCCAGAAAAATAAAGTCTGACACTGTTTCCCCATCTATTTCCCATGAAGTCATGGGACCAGATGCCGTGATCTTCATTTTCTGAATGTTGAGCTTTAAGCCAACTTTTCACTCTACACTTTCACTTTCATCAAGAGGCTTTTTGGTTCCTCTTCACTTTCTGCCATAAGGGTGGTGTCATCTGCATATCTGAGGTTATTGATATTTCTCCCGACAATCTTGATTCCAGCTTGTGTTTCTTCCAGTCCAGCATTTCTCATGATGTACTCTGCATAGAAGTTAAATAAGCAGGGTGACAATATACATCCTTGACGTACTCCTTTTCCTATTTGGAACCAGTCTGTTGTTCCATGTCCAGTTCTAACTGTTGCTTTCTGACCTGCATACAGATTTCTCAATAGACAGGTCAGGTGGTCTGGTATTCCCATCTCTTGAAGAATTTTCCAGTTTATTGTGATTCACACATCAAAAGCTTTGGCGTAGTCAATAAAGCAGAAATAGATGTTTTTCTGGAACTCTCTTGCTTTTTCCATGATCCAGCACATGTTGGCAATTTGATCTTTGGTTCCTCTGCCTTTTCTAAAAGCAACTTGAACATCAGGAAGTTCACGGTTCATGTATTGCTGAAGCCTGGCTTGGAGAATTTTGAGCATTACTTTACTAGCATGTGAGATGAGTGCAATTGTGCGGTAGTTTGAGCATTCTTTGGCATTGCCTTTCTTTGGGATTGGAATGAAAATGGACCTTTTCCAGTCCTGTGGCCACTGCTGAGTGTTACAAATTTGCTGGCATATTGAGTGCAGCACTTTCACAGCATCATCTTTCAGGATTTGAAATAGCTCAACTGCAATTCCATCACCTCCACTAGCTTTAGGAGATTTTAAATTCAACATATCCACAAATTAAGGGTATTTAGAACTATAGTATGTGCACTGGTATTGCATCTAATGGTATTATCATTGATGCTAATACAGCTATCATTTCTTGGACTAGTGATTGTCTTAGAGATTGTCTTAGACTAGTGATTGTCTGTTGAGATCCCTTAGAAACTGATCCTGAGACAAGGACTCAAGTGCACGTGATTTTTGAGAGTGTGCACTTTTGGAAAAGAAAAGCCTATAAGGGAGATGGGGAACTCTTACAGGAGTCAACTAAGGAAGCAGGCTCAGATAAATTCTTGGCATTATACACAGGGTACTCTGGAATGTTCACATTGCAAAGTTGTCCTACTATCCCACTTTGAGGCAAGAAATGGGACTATGATACCCCTTGTACCAGTGCTGTTGTGCCAGTCGGGCACTGCTTATTACCAACCAACCCAAAGTGGGAGGTTAGGGGCTGAGAGGCAGAGTGAATTGCTCAAATGTCTTTGGGCACAACAGCTCCTATATACTCAAAGCAGCTGTGAAATAAATGCACAAGATGGCAAAGGGGACATACTAACGATCTTTATTACAATGCCAGGCACCTAACATATATTAATTTCCTTTAGTTTTGAAACAATTTCGAATTTATAGAAAAATTGAAAATATACTAGAAAAGCCTTTTCCCTCTCCCAATCCATTTGAGAGTAAGTAGTTGACCTAATTCTCCATTACCCCTGAATACTTTAGTGTGTCATTCCTACAAACAGGGGCTTCCCAGGTGGCACTGATGATAGAGTCCGCTGACCAATACAGGAGATGCAGGAGACTCAAGAGACTCAGGTTCCATCCCTGGATTGGGAAGATTCCCCTAGAGGATCCAGTATCCAACCTGCTCCAGTATTCTTCCTACCTTGCCATGAATAGGTATTCTTGCCACCTTGCCATGGCAAGAAGAGGTATTCTTGCATGGAAAATTCCATGGACAGAGGAGCCTGGTAGACTACAGTCCAGAAACTGAGCATATATAAACAAGGGCATTATCCATCATAATTAGTATGCAACCACCACATTCAGGAAATTAACATTGACACATTCAGTTCAGTTCAGTTCACTTCAGTCGCTCAGTTGTGTCCAACTCTTTGTGACCCCATGAATCATAGCACGCCACTACCTAATCTTCAGACCTCATTCAGCTTTCACCGAATGTGAAATACCTTTTAGAGCAAAAGGATCTTATCCAAAGTCATGCACATCATATGCCTTTAGTCTTATTTACTGTGGAACAGTTCCTCAGTGTTTCCTTGACTTTCATGACCTTGAAATTTTAGGCCTGTTATATTTTAGAAACTCCCTCCACTTGGGTTTGATTATTGTAAATGCCTCATGCCTCATCAAGCTTTCAGCTTATTTATTTGTATCATTACAGATTCATAGTTTCCTATTTTATTCAACATATCCTACTCCATTTCTATTATTACTTATTTTGGTGCTCTAATCATCCTTAATTTGACCAGGGTGAATCCCTTCAGCTGCTCTTACGTCTTCTCCACATGCCCCCAGCAGGCACTGATCACATCCTACTTTCCACCTCAAGACATTCCAAGGTGATCTTACTTCTTTTTCCCCCTCAAATCTGGTATCAGTCATTTCTCCAAGAAACTGTGCTTCTTTTTAGTGGAAAATGATTCTTAGGAGCCAAGATGTTGGTGTTGGGTGTGCTTATTGCTATGGAAGTATTGATCCTCCTATGTCTTTTCAGTGAACAGAGTTAAGTAGGGAGGGTATGTGTGTGTGATTACGCATGTGTGGGCTGAAAGCCAGGAATTCATGTTGATCCTTGCAATCTCAATCTGACATCACAGTATCCATTCTAGTTTTCTTCCTTCCCATATTTTTAACTCACTTCTCAGGCAGTGAAAAATCTGCCACCTACTGTCCCTAATACGTATCACTCCCCTTATATGTAACCATTGCCAACATCAGCCCCTCCCCCATCCAGCTGCCTCCCTAAAATTCTGACTCTGCCACCCTGCACCAGGGTTGTCCCCGTGATGTGACGTCCTCTCCAGTCTATGCTGACGCTTAGTGCCAGGCGACACTCCCGCCCCACGAGGACATCCTTGACCGGACTCTGACCCCTCAAGCTGGGCTTCTCCTCCACGTGTGTGCTCCCCTCATTCCACTCAGAACGTCTGCTCTGCTACCACATGCCAGGCTGCCCCAGGCTCACACACCCTCCTCACACTACGTAGGTTCTGGTTCTCTGTGCCCGACAGGCCTCCTAAATGTGTGCCCTCCTCACCCTGTCTGGCCTTCAGCTCATTATTCTGGCCCTCCTCAGCTCATCTTTATCCTGAGGCAGGGATGGCTAACTTGTTCTTGTGGTTTTCACACCAAATTGTACAACAAAGAGAGGAAAGAAAGAGAAAAGGGTATAGGAAGGGAAAGAGGAAAAAGAAGAAAAGGAACACGCATTGTTTTCCGATCCTTACTCAGGCTTTCAAAGTGAGCAACATTTCCTCCAGCATTTCACACTTGAGGAAACTGTGGTTCAGAGAGACTAGCTCACTTGCCCAGGGTCTCATAGCCATTACATAAGGAGCCAGCATCTGGACCCAAGTCCCAGACTCTATGGTCCAGATTCTGTGTACTCCACCACACTATCCCTAAAGAGAACACTCTCAAAATATGTTTAGTCTTTGGATTGTCCCCATATGTGTTAACAGTAGTATTTGAAAAAGGAGAAGGCAATGGCACCCCACTCCAGTACTCTTGCCTGGAAAATCCCATGGATGGAGGAGCCTGATGGGCTGCAATCCATGGGGTCGCTAAGAGTCGGACACGACTGAGCGATTTCACTTTCACGCATTGGAGAAGGAAATGGCAACCCACTCCAGTGTTCTTGCCTGGAGAATCCCAGGGACAGGGGAGCCTGGTGGGCTGCCGTCTAGGGGGTCGCACAGAGTCGGACACAACTGAAGTGACCTAGCAGCAGCGGCAGCAGTATTTGAAAAAAAGGAACACAGTTCTCTGGAGAAGGAATAGACTGTGTTCCTTTCATGAGAATGAGTCTTTCTACCACTTGGCTACTTCTCCGTCTCTTCTTGTCTGCAAATAGGTTCAACAGGAACATGGCTTTCTTTGGCTCAGATGCCCGGGTTGGGTAATGAGGCTGGCACTCTGGTAGCTGGTGGCACTCAGCCATCAGTCTCACTACCTACTTCATGGTGGTTTCTGCCTTCTGTGGCTGGCACTTCTGAAATGAGTCATCTTTACATGCTTACCAACCCTTGGCCTCTCCTCTCCAGCCAGCTTTACCCGTGCTGCCACCCGGCAGCTCTGCAACCTTCTGAGACGTTAAAATGGGGAAGTAGATGCTAAATCTAGAATGAGGAAGGGGAGCATGGTTTGCTCTGGTTTCAAATCCACAGCCATGGAATACACCTAGTCTTCATGCTTTCATCCCCAAACCCTGAGGGCTGGCACAGATACAGGGTTAGAGTAGAAATGTTGTGAAATGAATTTTTCACACTATTCTGTACCTCATTTTTTTTAATGCCCATTTTTTATGTCTTTGGGGTTCCATGTAAAGGACTTCAGAAAACATTCTAACAAAACCAAGGACAGAAAAGAAAGCATCCACTTACATAAAATAGCAAAAGAACAACAGCCAAGAAGTCTCATTTCTCCTAGATTTAAGTTTCTTTTGAGGATAAAATCTGATATGAATTTCTTCAGATATAGTATACAAAGTCTTTACCTTTAAATCATAGATATAACTCTTTATCTTTAAATCTGAGGGAAATGTCCTAGAATTCACCTCATGGCCATGCCCATACCTGATGGAGAACAGAGGCACAGAGAGAGATGACGTGAGAAAGGTGGAGGGCAGGCGCATGGCTGTAATTATGTGTGTGCTGCGGAGGGGATTTGTGGGGGTTCACTCACAAGTAAACGTTTTTGGAAATAAGTTGTGTATTTTATGAAAACAATAAAGAAAGCTAAAGCAGATATAGTTCTGGTCTCCAAGGCTACCACACATAAGGTCTTAAACTAGGTTGTTTCCTGATTTTTATTTCTGTGGCCCATGCAAGTTTCCCCATGAAGAAGCGTGACACTGAATCTATGACATCAACATCCTCTAAGGTGCACATGTCCTAAGAAAGACAAAGGGCAAGTGTGAACTATGAATTTTAATTCACTGTTTTCTTTCCACCTTAGAACAAATTAATGTTAGTTAATTCCTTTCGAATTTTTCCCCTTAAAATTTGATTTCTCAGGAAAAACATTCACTAATTCAGTGTGCTGTCATTTAGGGCAGTGTAATCTTAGGAAGCAACTTAGAATTTGCCTGTATTTTCCACTATTTTGAGTTGGGTGGTTTTGTGCCAGGACATTAGATCATATGAAACTTTTTATTTGAATCACGAGGGACAGTCCCCTAAGGATTTCATACACTAGAAAAGCCTACCCAACCAGCTTACACATACATGTTGCTGAATCTATTTATATTGGCGAGAACAACTTTGAAAAATCTAGCAAGTTTATGAAATCCCATATGAGGCTGTCTCTCAAAAATCTGTTAGAAAGTAGAAAATAAATATTATAAAATGGAGCTTGCTGCTGCTGATGCTGCTAGGTCACTTCAGTTGTGTCCGACTCTGTACGACCCCATAGACGGCAGCCCACCAGGCTCCCCCATCCCTGGGATGGAGCTTAGTCACACGTAAATCTACTCTGTTTTTATCACTACCATTTGCACACTTAAAGCAAACTAGAACCAAAATCATTTTCATTAAATTTTCAAAGAGTCACTTCTTATGAAATATTGCTTGAAAAGGTCTCCACAAAGCATCCTGCACTGTTGGTGGGGCCACTGTGAAAAACAGGATAGAAGCTTCTTTAAGAACTGATAACAGAACTACCATATGATCCAGCAATCCCACTCCTGGGCATATACTTGGAGAAAACTCTAATTTGAAAAGATACATACACCCTATATTCACTGCAGCACTATTTACAATAGCTAAAATATGCATGCTCTTTGGAAGAAAAGCTATGACCAACCTAGACAGCATACTGAAAAGCAAAGACATTACCTTGCCAAAAAGGTCCGTCTAGGCAAAGCTATGGTTTTTCCAGTGGTCATATATGGATGTGAGAATTGGACTATAAAGAAAGCTGAGCGCAGAAGAAGCGATGCTTTTGAACTGTGGTGTTGGAGAAGACTCTTGAGTCTCTTGGACTGCAAGGACATCCAACCAGTCCATCCTAAAGGAAACCAGTCCTGACTATTCATTGGAAAGATTGATGCTGAAGCTGAAACTGCAATATTTGGCCACCTGATGAGAAGAAATGACTCACTTGAAAAGACCCTGATGCTGGGAAAGATTGAAGGCGGGAGAAGGGGACAACAGAGGATGAGATGGTTGGATGGCATCACTGACTCGACATGAGTTTGAGTAAACTCTGGATGTTGGCTATGGATAGGGAAGCCTGGCGTGCTGCAGTCCATGGGGTCACAAAGAGTCGGATGTGACTGAGTGACTGAACCAAACTGAACTGACATTCTTTGCAGTCAAAAATGGAAAAGCTCTATACTATCAGCAAAAACAAGTCTGAGACCTGACTGTGGCTCAGATAATGAACTCCTTATTGTCAAATTCAGATTTAAATTGAAGAAAGTAGGGAAAACACTAGACCATTCAGGTATGACATAAATCTAATCCCTTATGATTATACAGTGGAAGTGACAAATAGATTTGAAGGGATTAGATCTGATAGAGTGCCTGAAGAACTATGGACAGAGGTTTGTGACATTGTACAGGAGGCAGTGATCAAGACCATCCCCAAGAAAAAGAAAGGCAAAGTGGTTGTCTGAGGAGCCCTTACAAACAGCTATGAAAAGTAGAGAATCAAAAGGCAAAGGAAAAAAGGGTGTATGGTAGACATATATTTAAATGGGATTTTAGGATGAGTAAGAGAAGAAAACTCCATAATAGAAAACAATCTTATTAAAGTGAGTATAATAGCTTCTAGTATTCTTGCCTGGAGAATCCTGTGAACAGAGGAGCCTGGTGGGCTGCTGTCCATGGGGTCGCACAGAGTTGGACATAACTGAAATGACTTAGCATGCATGCATGCACTGGAGAAGGAATGGCAACCCACTCCAGTGCTCTTGCCTGGAGAATCCCAGGGACGGAGGAGCCTGTGGGCTGCCATCTATGGGGCTGCACAGAGTTGGACACGACTGAAGCGACTTAATAGCAGCAGCAGCAGCAGCAACAGCTTCCAGTTTAAAAACAATAACTAGAATAAGATTACAGGAATTTAAGTTTTAGTTTAATCAATAATATCCAGCATTGGCAAGGATATGGGGAGAAAGGGCAGTTTCATGTCCAGTTGGTGATGGAATAAATTAACACAATTTTTCTGGAGAAGAATTTGGAAGTACTTACTAGACTATATGATTCCATTTCTACCTTTAGAAATATTCACACATGTGTAGAGGCAAATGTGAATGGATTTTCATTATGGTATCATTTATATCATGAAAAATGGAGACAACTGCAGTGTCTAACAACAGAAAAGAAGTCAATAATTTATGGTATATTCCTTCACACCTGGAATGCCAGGCAGCGTTTTAAAAGAAAGGGATAGATAGGTCTTTGATATGGGAAGATGCCAAACACATTATTGAAAACAATCATGCATGTATGTAAAATATGTATGTGTGTTTATATTTGGCATATATAAATATTTATATAAAATACAAGTATTCATATGTGTTTGTGAGGAGATCAAAAGAGGATCTGGAAGGCTACCCAATGATCTCTATGCAGTTTAGAGTCAGTAGGAAAAAAACAAAAAACTCTCCAAAACAGAGAACAGAGTGGTGGAGGCTTAGGGGCAAAAGGAAGATGAAATGAGTAAAGGTGATCAACCATATGGTAATGGATAGAAACCAATTTTTTTGGTAGTAGGCATACTGTAGCATACATAGAAATATAACATTGTATATGTAAAACATACAATGTTATAGACTAATGTTACTTCAATAAAAAATAAATCTGAGAAAAAGTTTTAAAAAGAAGAGTGAGTTGAAGAGGACAGGAAGCAAGCGATTAGTGAGGCAAGAGACTAGTGTTTTACTTTGTACACTCCTTATTGCTTGATTTCTTTCTACTTAGTACACTCCTTATTGCTTGGTTTCTTTCAAAACAGGCACACACTACTTGACACATAAAATAACAAATTCAAATGAAAGCTCATTAATCACCAATTAATAACTGGTCAGCAACCATTATGTGACTTTCTCGAACTTCCCAGCCTATGAAGACACAGAAAAATGGAAACTCACCAAAACAGAAAACTTAATGCCTAAGTGTAGACAGAATTTCTGTGGATCCAATGAAGCTAGAAGAAGGATGTACCACACTTTGTCTCCCCAAAGGGGAACACAGAGGATAGCATTTTGTACTTTCCTTCTTGCCAGTCCCTAAATAGTCAATGTCTATAATAATAGTCAGAAATCTAAATTCTCCTTCTTCATTGTAGTGGTTTATCTACGAAGCCACTCACAGGTTTCACCTGGTTTTACTGACATCACCAGAACCACCACCTTCCTTGCCTTTCTCTTTCTGCCATCAAATCTGCAACCGTATAGAAACAACTCACAGAAAACAAGCAGCCTAAAACATATGTAGAGTTAGGAGATGAAGGGCATCTGGCAATAATGTACTAGATGCTCCTTGCAAATAAAGTATTATGGATTCACATGAGGGCAGAATGATCTTGGGAGGGGTGTGTGCTAGGAATTATAGCCTTTATGTTAGAGTATCAGATTTAGCGTACCAAAGGGTCAAATAGTAGAAAAGGATGCTTTCTCAGCAAAACACTAGTCAAAGCTTTCCAGAAACTGACAATGAGTTTCAAAGTTGCATATTTCAACCTGTCCATTAGCGAATTTCTGGGAAACAAACTGGTCCACTAGCCAAATGTGAAGATAACAGGGCCAATGACAAGTCTCATCTTTTATATGTTGCCAAACATAATGTTAAAACAGATATTGCTTTGTTTTGTGAAAATAAAAAGATACAAAACTTGAATAAATATATGAATAATTACTGTTCCTACAGAAGAGATAAAAACAAGTGGAGACACACAAGGGAACAGAAGCAATAATCAAAGGGGCTAATTATCTAGATTAACAGTTTAATTCAAAATTCTTAGTAAATAATATTAGGTTTGTGGATTAAACTTAAGCATGACAGCAAAAATATAAACAATTAGGAAACTTACTAATATAGATTTCATTAATAAATAATTTTGAATGTTAAAAAAAGTATTCTTGGGTAAGGAATTTGTATTATATGAAAGACAAAGAGTTAATGTTTTAGCAAATGAAAGCAGTCCTAAAGATAAACATGATCAGACAAAAACATTAATAGAGATACATGAATTTAATGAATAAGCAGAGCACCAAGGAAAATTTACAAATGGTCAGCAAATTTACAGAAAAAAGATACCAAATCTAAATAACCAAAGAAATGCAAATAAAAGACTACCTTTTCACAAATAAAATTAGAAATTTGTGACAAGAAAACATCCAATATTCTTGAGGATTCATACATATATTGTTAATAATCTCTCTGATATCTTATTCCCAAATCCTTAAATTTGTGCATACACTTAAGCACAGAAACTTCTCTTATAGGAATTTATTCCAAAGGAAAAAAATCACAACTAAACACAACAATGTTGCTCTGCTGGGTATAACACTGAAAAACAGGGAATCATCTAAACACAAAAATTGGTTAAATAAATCTTTGTATCTATGTATATTATACAATTATTAAAAACTGTGTTGAAGAAAATATTTAATAGCAAAGAGCTAATTATCACTTACTGCAAAGACTGAAAAAGCATGCTGCAAATAATAATCTGACTTAAGTTTTATATAAATATAAACAAAGAAATATGACTCAAAGGTAACACACCAAATGTTAATGACGGTTATCTGTCTATAGTGAAATTGAGTTTTTTTGTTTCCCTATGATCTCTAAAATTTTTACAATGAGTATTCTAAGAAGAGTCCTTTAAGTTTGTTCAAGATAGAGAAAAAAAATTCCAATGGGAATTGCCATGAAGAATGAAAAAGCACACTGTCCCAAACAGAAAATAAAAACCAAATGCAGCAAAATGGACCTTTCTATTTATTGTCCCTTCTCAGATTTTTTTAGAACCTTCACATCCAGAAAGTATCTCTAATTATAACATTTAAAAGCATGAGAACAACTTGTTCTGAAATCTTTTATTTATTATCAGCAAAGTATAATCTTATCTGACTGCCCAGCAAACTTGGTTTTCCATTCACTTTAGAATAGACGATAGATTAACATCTTTCTCTTAATTACTTCATACAAGCAAAGCTTTCTATTTGTCAGCTACTGAAAATAGTATGCATACTGACATTACTCCAAAACACATCAGCACAAATTCAATGGCACCCTTCCAGGAGCTGGATAAAACCCGGTCTCCAAAGTCTTTCATCGTTTACCCCACAGAACAAAAATTATTACTGGAGTATTAGAGAGGTGAGGAAATAAGAATTTCAAATTACTTATGTGTTGTTACAGGCTCTCTGATGTTTCTCTAGCTGGGTGAGTGGAGTATGCCCCCTATTGCTGACTCTTCCCAGCCAGCACCCTAACATGTATACACAAACACACTGAGAATTCTAGTGTGGGTAGATGTTTCTCATTAGAGGCAACTGTCAAGGTCACTGGCATGGAGACATAAAGCTCAGGACAATATCAAAGAACATCTGATGAACACAAGAGAGAAGGACCTTTTTTACTAGAAAGTGAAAGTATCAGTCACTCAGTCATGTCTGACTCTTTGCGACCCTATAGACTGTAGCTCACCAGGCTCCTCTGTCCATCAGACTTTCTAGGTAAGAATACTGGAGAGGATTGTCATTCCCTTCTCCAGGGGATCTTCTCAACTCAGGGATCAAACCCAGGTCTCCTGCATTGCAGGCAGCTTCTTTATTGACTGAGCCAACAGTGACTAGAAGACAAGTAATTTATTTCTTGGTCACAAATTTAAATGTTACCTTTAAATCTGAGGTCAAATTTTGATTCATTAACCCCTGCAACCCCCCAAAATTCATCAGAGCAGAAACAAAAGAACTCTATTCTTTGTGTTTAAAAAGTAACTTTCTCCTTCAATTCAGTTCAGTTCAGTGGCTCAGTAGGGTCCGACTCTTTGCGTCCCCATGAACCTCAGCACACCAGGCCTCCCTGTCCATCACCAACTCCTGGAGTCCACCCAAACCCATGTCCATCGAGTCGATGATGCCATCCAACCATCTCCTCCTCTGTCATGCCCTTCTCCTCCTGCCCTCAATCTTTCCCAGCATCAGGGTCTTTTCCAATGAGTCAGCTCTTAGCATCAGGTAGCCAGAGTATTGGAGTTTCAGCCTCAACATCAGTCCTTCTAATGAACACGCAGGATTGATCTCCTTTAGGATGGACTGGTTGGATCTCCTTGCAGTCCAACAGACAAACAATTCTAGAGACTCTCAAGAGTCTTCTCCAACACCACAGTTCAAAAGCACCAATTCTTCGGCGCTCAGCTTTCTTTACAGTACAACTCTCACATCCATACATGACTACTGGAAAAACTACAGACTTGACTAGACGGACCTTTGTTGGCAAAATAATGTCTCTGCTTTTTAATATGCTGTCTCAGTTCAGTTCAGTTCCATACCTCAGTCGTGTCCGACTCTTTGCGACTCCATGAATCGCAGCACGCCAGGCCTCCCTGTCCATCACCAACTCCTGGAGTTCACCCAGACTCACGTCCATTGAGTCAGTGATGCCATCCAGCCATCTCATCCTCTGTCGTCCCCTTCTCCTCCTGCCCCCAATCCCTCCCAGCATCAGAGTCTTTTCCAATGAGTCAACTCTTCACATGAGGTGGCCAAAGTACTGGACTTTCAGCTTTAGCATCAGTCCTTCCAAAGAAATCCCAGGGCTGATCTCCTTCAGAATGGACTGGTTGGATCTCCCTGTAGTCCAAGGGACTCTCAAGAGTGGGTTGGTCATAACTTTCTTTCCAAGGAGTAGGCGTCTTTTAATTTCATTGCTGCAATCACCATCTGCAGTGATTTGGGAGCCCAGAAAAAAAAATCAGCTACTGTTTCCACTGTTTCCCCATCTATCTGCCATGAAGTGATGGGACCAGATGCCATGATCTTAATTTTCTGAATGTTGAGCTTTAAGCCAACTTTTTCACTCTACTCTTTCACTTTTAGTAAGAAGCTCTTTAGTTCTTCTTCACTTTCTGCCATAAGGGTGGTGTCATCTGCTTATTGAGCTAATTGATATTTCTCCCAGCAATCTTGATTCCAGCTTGTGCTTCATCCAGCCTAGCGTTTCTCAAGATGTATTCTGCATATAAGTTAAATAAGCAGGGTGACAATATAGAGCCTTGACGTACTCCTTTTCCTATTTGGAACCAGTCTGTTGTTCTATGGCCAGTTCTAACTGTTGCTTCCAAACCTGCATACAGGTTTCTCAAGAGGCAGGTCAGGTGGTCTGGTATGCCCATCTCTTTCAGAATTGTCCATAGTTTATTGTGATCCACACAGTCAAAGGCTTTGGCATAGTCAATAAAGCAGAAATAGATGTTTTTCTGGAACTCTTTTGCTTTTTCCATGATCCAGCAGATGTTGGCAATTTGATCTCTGGATCCTCTGACTTTTCTAAAACCAGCTTAAACATCTGGAAGTTCACAGTTCACATATTGCTGAAGCCTTGCTTGGAGAATTTTGAGCATTACTTTACTAGCGTGTGAGATGAGTGCAATTGTGCAGTCGTTTGAGCATTCTTTGGCATTGCCTTTCTTTGGGATTGGAATGAAAATGGACCTTTTCCAGTCCTGTGGCCACTGCTGAGTTTTCCAAATTTGCTGGCATATTGAGTGCAGCACTTTCACAGCATCATCTTTCAGGATTTGGAATAGCTCAACTGGAATTCTGTCACCTCCACTAACTTTGTTCGTAGTTCTAAGGCCCACTTGACTTCACATTCCAGGATGTCTGGCTCTAGGTCAGTGATCACACCATCGTGATTATGTGGGTCGTGAAGATCTTTTTTGTACAGTTCTTCTGTGTATTCTTGCCACCTCTTTTTAATCTCTTCTGCTTCTGTTAGGTCCCTACCATTTCTGTCCTTTATCAATAGGTGAGTGGATAAATAAAACTATGAGTAAATCCATGCAGTGGAATATTATCCAGCAAAAAACAAAATGAGCTATCAAGTCACAAAAAGACATAGAGGGACATGGAAGAAACATAAGTGGTTGCCAGGCAGGAATGACCAGATGGCACACAGGGGATTTTTAGGGCAGTGAAACAATTCAGGATGATACTCCAGTGGCAGATAAACCTCATTATACATTTGTCAAAACCACAGAATGTACAACATAAAAAATAAGCCTTATCATAGACTATGGAATTTAGTTAACAATAATGTATCAACACTGGCTCATCAATTGTATCAAATGTTCCATACTTAGGTAAAATTCTATCAAGGAAGGATAAATTAGTCAGAGAAAGTTGCACAATAAAAATTTGATTTGACCTTTTATCCACAGGTAGGATTTGGAAGATAGATGAAAGAAGAGACGGCATGCCCAGAGGGGAGACAGCAAGAGCAGAGGTGTGGGGGAAGGACTGAGTTGGTCACATGGTGCAATGGCGAGAAAGAGGTCAGCCCAGAGAAAGGATAGGGCTCCAGGAGTTAGGTGATATTAGTTTCAGTAGATAGAGTGGAGCCAGATTGTTAAATCCTTGAAAGGCAAGCAGGTGGTGTTTATATTTGATACAGCAGAAAATAGGATGCCTTATAAGGTATTTGAGCAGGAGAGTGCTACAAAATATAGTCAAATGCTCACTATTAATGGATATTGTATTTGCAAATTTACCTTTATGGTAAAATTTATTTGTAATCTCCAAAATCAATGGTCATGGCCATTTAAGGACAAAAAAAAAATCCTAATATGTTAAAAATAAAGGGAAATGTGTAAGACATGGTATATGAGAATTCTCAGTATTTCTAATCAATTTTCTTATAAGCCTAAACTTTTTTTTAAAGTTTAATTTTTTTAAAGTTATTTAAAAAGCTAACAATATAAAGTAAATATACAAATGAAGAGGGAAAAAAATGAACTTACTTCCGATTCACAATTAGCCACTCCCGAATATAGGTCTGAACACAGTCCCTGACGTGTGGGTCGAGTTCAACTCTAGTGAGACGGAAAAAACATAAAACAAGTTATCACCAGATAAAAACAATGAAGCAATCCTTTATCATAACCAAGGAGAGCAGCATGATTTCAAAGCTGTATCAACTGAGAATGGGAAGGGTGTTGTTTTCCAATCCTTTCAAGTATCTGAAATATTCCTAAGGCAGTAACATTTTTACCTTGATGAGACAAACATGTTGGCATTTTATGTTTTGTGTGTTTTCTTTATTACAGAGAACCGTGTTAGACTGTACCTATCCCTGAAGGCATTCTGACACAAGACAGGTAGAGCTAGCTGTAATCACATAGAAAACAGAAGAATAAGTATAAACACCAATCTGTCCCAAGGGTGATCTGGGCATATTTTTTGCTCATGTGTAACCCTGTTAGGACACGCATGTTTTTCTTTCTGGAAGTCCATGAAAGAGGAGTTGTCTTGTGTTTTCAGGAGCTGACGGGCCCTGGCTTTGGTTGGTGATTATTAAGTCGGGTGGCTTTTGTCTACTGGTATAGAGTGAGTCGTGAGATCGACTCTTGGAATACTTCAGAGTCTGGAAATTAGAAATCATGAATTCCCCACAATAGCAAAGGTGGGTTTTTTTGTTTTGTTTTGTGTTGTTTTGCTGTTCTTCCAAATGTGTTGGTACTATAGATAAACAGGTCCAAATGCTCTAAATTATAATTTTCCGGTTTGTAGAAAGATGGACAGTACCTGCCTTGTGGACTGCCTGCTAGTTTTAGATGGAATACTGTAAACGTCAGATGTGTGGTCTCCGGGCCCTAAGTACCCACACCCCAGCCCATTCCTTATTCCTTATGTGACCCTGAGCCCGTCACCGAGCCCTTCTCAGTCTCCTCATCATACGTGGTGGCAGTAATCACGCAGTGCTCCTTGGGAGAGCTGTGACGAAGATGAAGTCTGTGAGGCTCTGAGATGAGCGTCTGGCACATAGTGAGACCTCCCTGTGACAGGTCACATTCGTGTGCCATTCCTTCTGCACGAGACACTAGGGCAATCCCTCTATATGTATTAATTCAGTATCAGTCAGCTCCACAGAGCAGGCACTAACATTATTCTCATTTTGCAGAGGGAGGAGATGAAAACATCTTGCTCAAAGTCACTCAGCAAGTGGAAGAACAGGGACTTGACCCAGGCTGTTCACTTAGGAGTGTAGGCTTACACCCACTACACTATCACACCTCAACAGCAAGTTCCTAGGTAGGCAAGTGGGTTCAACAGGAGTCAGCTGCTGTTTGCTCTGATGATGGTGACACTTTCCTGGGCTTTAATTATACGCCAGACTTTTGGGCAACGATTGAAACAGTAGAGATTGTGAAAGCCATCAGACAGATAATGTGTTAGTTATCAATTCTGGTGACAGGGCAGTATTATGCTCAAAAACTGAGCATAATTATCTCTTCTATCAAATTTCAAAAAAAGAATCCTCCTACATGTAAACTGATTGTATTTTAAACAGGCTTTCCCCAGATTCTGATCTCTTTTGAAGACAACCATATATTTTACACAAAAAAACAAAACTGAATGATTCTCTACCAAAGGTAACAATTATAGATGTTACCAATGTGAAAGTCACATCTGAACAAATGGACTGACAACAGGGAAGAACGTTTCCCAAGGATCACCATGATTTTGTTTTCTGGGAAGTGAGTGTCTTCAAAATGTTAAGAGCCGAGAATGTGGTCAGCTCTTCTATGTGAATGAGAACTATCTAAACAAAGAATAAAGGGTCAAAACAATACCATGTCATTGTCATCCAACTTCCTAAACGGTGATGAAATAAAGTCCAAACTAAAACTGAAATATCCCCGAGTAACGAGGGCAGCAGCCTGTTTCATGGTATCCTTTCCAGGACTTTTTGGGAAAGAAGAGAAGGTTGAAAATGTCCAGGAGGATGTGAATCTTAATCTGCTTTAGAAACTGAATGCAAATAAAAGCTCATCCTAAACCTCCAAAGAGACACTGCTTTCTACACTATGGACATAAAGATGTTACATCTAAAAATAATTCCATCGTTTGATACCAATGCCTACACCTGTAACCACATGGATTAACCCACTGGAGAAACTCAACCCTAAGTAGCTATTCACTTATTCACACTACAGAGCTTTCCCCATTGTTTTTCCACTTGACAAAACTTGCTTCAAAAGCAGGAACTTTGCCTTATTCATCTTTTTATCCCTGTTCTCAGCACACAGGAGATGCTCAAGAAAAGTGGATTGAACTTACTTTTGTGACTTGATCCAGTCTCATATATGGGAAACAATTAAAATGCTTCTGAATGGAAGCAGTTCAATGATTATTATTTTCGGAAACTGAGATCTCCTGAGGTCTCACTGAGCTGACATCTGGGAAGTCTGGGTCTAGAATCTGCGCTCTTCACTTCTTCTTAAGCAGTCCATTTTGTCCCACTGCAGTCCTTTAACTGACTTAGACCCCAAGTGGCTTTTCAAAGCCTTTGGTCAAACCAATTCAAAAACTATCCACCTGGAAGTGATAGTACCATAGAAGTTATCCTGCACATCTTGATAGATCTGAGTAATGTCACTTCTAAGAAAGTCCAGAATTAGGGTATCTCCCCCTTACCACAAACAGTCACGACAGGCATAATCCCATCCACATTTTCAGAAAACAATTTACCCTTCCTCCGGCAAAGAGGGCTGCAAAGTTCGACATTCCTTCGGCGTGAACGCCACATCCAAGTCGTCCTCGGAGAAGTCGCCCAGCTCCTGGGCAAGCTCCACATCCAGGCTGTTCAGGTGTGTCATCAGAAGCCCTTCGAAGTCCACTGGCTCCACTGGGTCATAGAACTGAGGCTGGGGGCAGCGAAAGGACAAGGACGTTCCCACACGGTTTGGGATAAAAGTGCTAAGGTGACAGCAGATGCATGCCTTGCCCTCGCTCTCCTCCCAGCTAAGTGGGGCTGATGTCAAACACAGAAGCGGTGATACGGAAAGGAAAAGAAACGCAGCGTGGAGAGTCAAGTCAGAACACGGTGAGTAATTAAAATCACACCCCAAGGCAGAATTTTTCTCTGTTTAATTGCATCTTGATGAGGATTCCTAAGGAGATCCAAAATGAAATCACAAGGTTTTGCTGCATTTTTATAATTTCTCTTGCCAAAGCTCTCTGAGGCCACGTTTACCCAAATATAGTGAAGCAGCGAACTGGAGGCAATTTTCTAGAAATTCAGGTAAACTCAACTCAGAGTATTCAGGTAAACTCAACTCAGAGTATTCAGGTACAGTGTTTTATTTGGCCCAAGTCATCCTCTACATTGATTCTTGAAACCACTTCATTCGTAATCACAGCCCACAGTGAACCAGCCTGGGTGGCTGGGACACTCCAAGGCAGTGATTTCCAAATACCGCTGGGCTGCCTGGTGCCGGCAGGGAAGAAGCTGTCACTGACTGACTGAAGTTAATGAGCAAACTAAGGACAACGGGCTAAGTATTCGGAAGGCTAAATGTACCTGCTTTAAAAGGATTGTTTTTTGGGGTTTTAGTGTTGATTTTTGTTTTGGTGTTTGCTTTTTTGTTTGCTCTTCAATTATATCCTTCCACAGTGGGGAGGGGGTGGGGAAGAAATGTTAAAAATAGATGGTAATTTAAAAATTAATTTTCCTCAGGTGATAAAAGAAAAATGCATGAAAGTGTTAGTCTCTCAGTCACATCCAACTTTTTTCGACTCCCTGGACTGTAACCCACCAGGCTCCTCTGCCCATGGGATTCTCCAGGCAGGAATACTGGAATACCCCAGATGTTCCCTTTTGCAAGGGATCTTCCCAACCCAGGGATTGAACCCAGGTCTCCCACATTGCAGGCTGATTCTTTACCCTCTGAGCCACCAGAAAAAGTTGGCAATTCCACAAATATTTTTTCTACCTTGTGAAACTCACTTAGACTTAGGAAACCACTGCCTTAATGGAATAAAGATAATTTAGATCAAGTTTACGTGTGTAGTAGTGGTATAAGTAGTGGTAATAACAACAACAATAGCAGCAGCTCCGTGGTGTTCATTTATGGCAGACAATTTGGAGTCATCAGTCCAGCAAACACCCCAGATTCTTGACTTGTACTGTCTCGCTCTGAAACAAGGACAGATCCAAAGAAAGTGCTGACAAAACCGGTTTTTCATCATCCTGAAACCATACACCAGACTAGATGTAAGGCTCTAGGTTGGAGAAGGGGAACAAAGTGTCATGGAAGAGGCAAGAAGATTAGAGAATGTAAGTGTGGCTTGCCCCGTCTCCTCTCACCTCTGTGTCCCTGGTGGTGGTGGAGACGTGAGTGACACAGGGAAGAGTGAGGGCAAAGCTGACAAGGGAGCAAACACAGGCCTTCCTTGTCTGAGATTCTTGAAGGGCTGGCTCACATAATGCCCTATGGCAGCTGGATCAAAGAGGGCCGAAGAGAAGGGAACAGGAAGTCCTTCACTAGGAGAGCGCAAAGACACTCCCCTGGCAGCCCAAGGCTCTATGAGGCATGACTGGGGACAGAGAAGTCTCCCTGGGCTCTGACTGGGGACCTGGAGGTCACTAAGAAGAGGAGCACAGGTTTTAGAGTGGGCCTCTCCAAATGAATCAGCTGGGGCCAGCAGCAGGCAGGCTCAGAGAGCCTGGGGTCAGCCTATGCAGAAGCAGGTGGGGACAGAGTTTGCAAAAAGACACTGTTGACATCCACCAGGGGGAACAACAGGCACTATACATGCACGGAACCAAAAAAAATCTACTGTAGACTGTCATGAGACCAACCCCCCAAAAGAAAGCAGACTTTCCCACTCCCTACCACAACATGGCACAGAGTTCAGGGAAAGGGACTGAAATGACTTCACCTTGAAATGAAGAGGCTGCACTGTTTGCATACTTCACCTTATTACTGTTAAATTTACACCCCTGAACTAGAAGTTGTTGTGCACTACGTGCCAAGAAGTTGTCATTCTAGACATTATCTCATTTAATCCTCACCAGAACTCTGTAAGGTTTTACTTTACAGATGAGGACACTGAAGGCTAGAAATTTAAGAATTCACCCAGGCATGACTGCATAGCTGGGAAGTAGTCACTGTGGAATTCAAATCTAGGCAGACTCCTAATTTTGCTTTCTCTTGCAGGTTCTCCATGGAACCTAGATTTCCAGAAATAACTAAAACATGAGACAGCAGTAAGTGTGTTTAGAAGACAGTGAAAAATCCATTTATTACCATCCACAAGCTCTACTCTGAACTTCTCATGAGATTGGCTCCTCAAATTAATAATCGTGAAGTAATTTATTAAAATAATACTTAATGTTAAATTTACCATAAGGAATATCAATTATTTAAGCAGAGGCATTGAAAAGATACACTGAAAAATTACACTGAAGCAAAATTTGCAGCAATGTGGATACTAGCGCTGCTGCTGCTGCTAAGTCGTGTCAGTCATGTCCGACTCTGTGTGACCCCATAGATGGCAGCCCACCAGGCTCCCCTGTCCCTGGGATTCTCCAGGCAAGAACACTGGAGTGGGCTGCCATTTCCTCCTTCAATGCATGAAAGTGAAAAGTGAAAGTGAAGTCGCTCAGTCGTGTCCGATTCCTAGCGACCCCATGGACTGCAGCCCACCAGGCTCCTCTGTCCATGGGATTTTCCAGGCAAGAGTACTGGAGTGGGTGCCATTGCCTAACTAGTAAGTAGAAGCCTCCAAAAAGAAATGGCATTTGTGTGAAATCATCAGAGAGAAAAAAAATTTAGGTCCAGTCTAAGTATTATAATTGTCACATCCCTAAAATTTTAAAGGGCTTCCCTGGTGGCTCAGACAGTAAAGAATCTGCCTGCAATATGAGAAACCGGGTTTGATCCCTGGATTGGGAAGATATTATGGAGAAGGGAATGGCAACCCACTCTAGTATTCCTGCCTGGAGAATTCCATGGACAGAGGAGCCTGGCAGGCTACAGTCCATGGGATCACAGAGTTAGACACTGGAAGACTGAGCAACTAATACTTTCACTTTTTAAAATTCAAAGTCACAAGGATTAGGAAAAAAGCCTGGCTGATAATGGCACCTGTCACCTATTGGACAGGCTGCCCAAGAGCCAGGGAAAAAGGACAGCTGATTTCCTCATTCAGCAATTACTTGCTGGACATCTATTAAATGCATGTCACTGGGGGACTTACCTGGTGGTCCAGTGTCACTCCCAATGCAAAAGGCTCATGTTTGATCCCTGGTTGGGGAACTAGATCCTGCATGCTGCAACTAGAAGGTCCCAAGTGTTGCAACTAAGACCCAGTGCAGCCAAATAAATAATCAATAGAGACAAATATTTAAAAAAAAAAAATAAACAAACACAAGTCACTGAGCTGGCCCTTATGGAGCTGCTCTTTCTACAGATCTTGAGTCAACTGTGGGACAGGGAAGTCTGACACTTTCTCACATATAAAATAATGCTATCTTTGGAGGGGGGAGCTATGAAAAAGTATATAGTATCATCATTGAACACTGTGTGGCCAATGTGCCAAATGCAATATGCACAATTGATCATAAAGTCATAATACTCTTAAGGTGTGAATCTACTTCAGGACTGAAGAGACTATAAAAATAAGCCATAATGATAGAATTGCTGAGCATTAGTCTAACACTACACACAGCCAGCATTAAATAACTAGTCACCCTACACTTTCTATGCTGAAACTAACAAGGGAGGAAACTGTTGTTTCAAAGATGAGATAAACTAGCCCTGCTGTTGGCAAGTGAGTGGAGATGCCAGCTACTGTTAACTAGGCCTCTGAGCAAGTTGCTCCTCTTGCATATTCAAATAATAAACAGGAACCAAAAGAGATTTCTGTTCTCCAAGTTATCTGAAGTCAATCTCAAGAGT